>NC_052165.1:19128826-19774196 GCF_902713615.1 Scyliorhinus canicula | reverse complement strand
ACGGGCGTGATCTTCCCAAAAGAGAACAAAAGTCCCCGAGCGAGCGCCTTTAGCCACGGCTATTCAACGCAACTCGCTTTGCATAAGGAGCCTGAAGGGGGAATTCACAGCCGAGGCCGCACATAGCCCTGTTTTTTTACAATGGAGAGCACTGCTTGCCAGAACTCCCTGTTGTAGCGAGAGATTGGGCACCATTTAAAAATGGGATCCCAAACTTCGAGGCTCCAAAAAGAATCTCCGACCTCCCCCCAGACCGAATGCAATATGGGATAGTTCCCTAGGCCGATTGCATGTGCAATAAACATGCCAGATTGGCACCTTGGCAGTGCCCCTGCCAGCTGGCAATGCCACCTTAGCACCTTGGCAGTGCCAGGATGGCACATAGTTTGCCAGGTTGGGATTTCCAGGTGGCACTAGCAGTGCCAGGGCACCACCCTGCCCAATGGGCATGCAGCTGGGAGCCTCCCATCCCTTTGGAAACCCCCACGAGTGCCATTCCATCTGGTCCCACTTTGTGGGGACCAGTATCAAGTGGCGATCACCCAAGGTCCCCGAGGTAAAGGGATTGAATCAGGAATCTGTACATTAGAGTAAGGCTGACTGTCTCGCTCTAATATGCAGATTTGCTAAAAAGTAATCCCGACCATTAATCCTCCCGTGTGGGCGGGATTCACTTTGCATCGTCTTGCGAGATTGCGTTGAACCTCGCAAAGCATTGCGAGCCGGGTGGATCCTGGAGCAGGATCTCCGACTTTCAACAGCTATGCTGTGCTGCGGTGCGCTGCTTTTCCGGTGCAGTGTGGCCAGAGGAGTGCACCTATGTTCTCCCACGGCGCTGAACTGCACTAGTTTTCCGATCCCCTTGTGGTTCTCTATTCCCTGCCATGCAAATTTATGCATGGTGTGGAATACGAGGGGATTCCCGAGGTAATCCCCATATCAGGCCGCCATCCTGAGCCGACGGCCAAATTGCAGAGTCCTGTGGGCGGCAAACCCCTCCCCCCCCCCCCCTGCACATTTATATAAACACTATAAACTTACCTCTCTTACAGCAAGGGCCCCAACACTGATCTCTGCAGGACCCCACTGGACAAAGGCTTCCAGTCATAAAAATACCCCTTGGCCATCACCCTCTGCTTCCTGCCACCCAGCCAATATTGGATCCAAATTTCCTTGATCCCACGGGGTCTTATCTTCACTATCTGTCTCTCATGTGGCACCCTATCTAAATTGCTAAATTCCAAGTAGACTACATCAAATGCATTTCCCTCATCTACACACCTGGTTACCTCTTTGAAAATTCAATCAAGTTGGTCAGACATAACCACCCCTTAACAAAACAATACTGACTGGTCTTGATTAATCCTTGCTTTGACAAATACAGATTAATTCTGTCTCTCAGAATTGCTTCCAATAGTTTCCCCAGCCCTGAGGTTAGACTGACTGGCCTGTAGTTTCCTGGTTTATCCCTTCCTCCCTTTTTTTGAATAATGGCACCACATTGGCTATCCCCCAGTCCACCAGCATCTCTCCTTTAGCCAGAAAGGAATTGAAAATTATTCCCAGTGCCCCTGCTATTTCCTCCCCGCCTCACTCAACAGCTTGGGATACATTTCATCTGGCCCTGGAGGTGTGTCCACTTTTAAGCCTGTCAGACCACTCGGAACCTCCTCTCTGTCTATGTTAATCTCTTTAATTTTATTACAGTCCTTCTCCCTGATTTCTATACCTACAAACCTCCCTCTCTCACCAGTGCACATCGACACAAAGAGCACAATATACCGGCAGTGTCCTGCTGGAATAGGGGCGGGATGTGTGCGGTAGATCCCGGGAGAGGCCTTTTCCGGGATTCCTGACAGCTACTGCGCCACGTGAGATCTAACCAGATCTTGCGAGATGTCGCGATCTGGGTCCTGCCCACAATGGGCGGAGGTAGTCTCGCAGTTAGTGAATTTAAAAATCCACTCTGCCGTACTGATGCCAGATGGAACAGACACCCGGGAACAGACACCCGGAATCTATCTGCCTCACTGAGGAGACCCCAGCCGAGTGTTAATTAATACTGGTTCCCACAAATGGGTCCAATTGTGCGGGCGCTTGTGGGAGAGATGCTTCAGCAGGATGTGGACAAGCGGAGTGAGTCGGTATATGCATATTAGACGCAGTATAATGTGGATAAATGTGAGGTTATCCACTTTGGTAGCAAAAATAGAAAGGCAGATTATTATTTGACTGGGTGTAAATCAAGAGATGTGGATACTCAGCGAGACCCTGGTGTCCTCGTGCATTAGTCGCTGAAAGTAAGCATGCAGGAACAGCAGGCAGTAAAGAAGGCTAATGATATGCTGGCCCTCATAGCGAGAGGATTTGAGTTTAGGAATAGGGATATTTTACTGCAATTGTAGAGCGCATTGGTGAGGCCACACCTTGAGTATTGTGTGCAGTTCTGGAGTCCTTATCTGAGGAAGGATGTTCTTGCTATGGAGGGAGTGCATTGAAGGTTCCCCAGGCTGATTCCTGGGGTGGCGGGACTGTCATATGAGGAGATGCTAAATCGGTTAGGATTACATTCATTAAGTTTAGAAGAGTGAGGGGGATCTCATAGAAACTGACAAAATTTTATCAGGGTTGGACAGGGTAGATTCAGAAAGAATGTTCCTTTT
This sequence comes from Scyliorhinus canicula, assembly GCF_902713615.1. Lineage (NCBI taxonomy): Eukaryota > Metazoa > Chordata > Chondrichthyes > Carcharhiniformes > Scyliorhinidae > Scyliorhinus > Scyliorhinus canicula. The sequence goes on along the minus strand of NC_052165.1, from coordinate 19,771,533 downwards.
TAAAAAAAATACATTTTGAGTACTCCATTATTTTTTCCTATTAAGGGGCAATTTAGCGCGGTCAATCCAACTACTTTGCACATCTTTGGGTTGTGGGGCGAAACCCACGCAAACATAGGGGATTATGTGCAAACTCGGAGGACTCAGAGCCGGGATCGAAGCTGGGACCTCAGCGCCGTGAGGCAGCAATGCCAACCACTGCGGCACCGTGTTGCCTCCCGAAAAAATGTTCCTGATGGTGGGGGAGTCCAGAACTAGGGTCATAGTTTGAGGATAAGGGGTAAACCTTTTAGGACTGAGATGAGGAGAAGTTTTTTCACTCAGAGTGGTGAGCCTGTGGAATTCACTACCACAAAAAGTAGTTGAGGTGAAAATGTCATGTAATTTCACTTAGGAGTTAGATACAGCCCTTGGGGCTAGAGGGATATGGGGGGGAAGGCGAGATCAGAATATTGAACTTGATGATCAGCCATGATCATAATGAATGGCGGAGCAGACTTGAAGGGCCAAATGGTCGCTTCTATATGTTTTCAGCACTGATGTTACAAATTTGTTGCTGTTTGACTAAAATATCAGAGATGATCTCATACCATGTAGCATGATCAGAGGCTGTTCACCATGTTGTACTTATACTTAATCTTGCTGCCATGCTGTTTGACCACCTCTGCCACCATGTTGTAATGATGTCAATTGCTCATCTGGGATTGTGTAAACATGTTGTGGGTTCACTTATTTAAACAGGCACATGGGAACAATTGTAAGGTTGAAAGCTTGAAGACAGCAACATAGCTATGTATGCTGTGTTCTGCTCGTAGGCCGAAATGAAATTGTGGCTGGATCACCTGAATCTACAAAATAGGGGCAGAAATAGGCCATTCAGCCCTTCAAGTCTGCACCACTATTCAATGAGATCATGGCTGATCATTTTCTTTCACTATCCCCATATCCCTTGATATATGTAAAAACCTATTGATTTTCAGTCTTGAACAGACTCCAGGACTGAGCCTACGCAGTCCTCTCAGAGAATTCCAGGATTCACCACCCTCTATTCCTCCTCCTCCTCTCAGTCCTAAAAAGTCTTGTTATTTTGGTTCTAGAACTCCCAGCAAGGGGAAACATCCTTCCTGCATCTACCTGGCCAAGCCCTGTTAGAACTTTGCATGTATGAATGAGATCATCACTTGCCTACTTAATTGCTCACTGTGCTTGCATGTTAGCTTTCAGTGACTCACTTCCATTGTTGTGATGCTCCGAGCCTTCAAAGAATTTCGGACTATATTCAACTCCAAATCCAAGTCTAAAATTCCAAAATAAATACCAAGCATATTTCTACTTGTGATTGTATAACATTTTTTGTCCAACTTCTTGTTATCTTCTCTTCATCAATAGTCTAAATGTAGTCAATATACCACCATAATTCGCTTTTGAGTAAAAAAAAAAATTATTTGTGCTTAACAGTATTTCTTTAAAGTCTATTAAGGTCAAATTCAAATGTGTAATGCCCCCTTTGTTTTTGAAGAATACAGATTTAGCAGATCCTCAGAGTTCCAACTGATTGATTTCTACTGGCTGTTTCTACGATTGGACAAAGTTGGTAAAATTGCGGTCACAGCGGTCTACATCCCACCCCAGGCAGAAGTGAGGAAGGCACTGGACGAACTGTACACAGTTATCAACAACTACGAAAGAGAATACCCGGAGGCTTTGTTCATCGTGGCGGGAGACTTCAACAAGGCCAACCTCAAGAGCGTACTGCCAAAATTCCACCAGCACATCTCCTGTCCCACCAGGGGCGACAACACTCTTGACCAGTGCTACTCAAAAATCAAGGGCGCCTACCGTTCCATCCCCCGACCACACTTTGGAAAATCAGACCATAAGACGGTACTCCTTCTCCCGGCATACAAGCAGAAACTCAAGCGGGAGAATCCAGCTAAGAAGGTTGTGCAGTGCTGATCCGAGGAAACAGAAGAGCTCTTACGTGACTGCTTAGAGACAGTGGATTGGTCCATATTTAAGAACTCAGCGACCAACTTAAATGAGTATGCCACCCCTGTCACAGACTTCATCAGCAAATGTGTGGACGACTGCGTGCCAAAGAAAGCAGTACGTGCGTTCCCCCGAAACCATGGCTCAATCGCGAGATTGACTCCCAACTGAAGGACAGATCTGAGGATTTCAAGTCAGACGACCCTGACCTACACATGAAATCCAGGTACGACCTCAGCAAAGCCATCCGAGATGCCAAGAGAGAATATCAAACTAAGCTAGAGTCACAGACAGACTCTTGGCGGTTGTCGCAAGGACGCAGCAACATAACGGGCTACAAAGCGAAGCCGAGCTGTATCTCCGGCAGCAGCACACCCCTCCCCGATGAACACAATGCATGCTATGCTCGGTTCGAGCAGGTAACCAACAATCCGCTGTCAAGTGCCCCAGCAGCCCACAACACACCCATACCCACCATCACAGCTTCCGAAGTCAGATCGGCCTTCCTGAAAGTGAACCCTCGGAAGGCGACGGGCCCGGACGGAATCCCTTGTCGTACACTCGTAGCCTGCGCGGACCAACTGGCAGAGGTGTTCGCGGACATCTTTAACCTGTCCCTACTCCACTCCGAGGCCCCCACCTGCTTCAAGAAGACCACCATCATACCAGTGCCAAAGAACCAGGCAACCTGCCTCAATGATTACCGTCCGGTGGCCCTGACCAGTCGTAATGAAGTGTTTCTAGAGGTTGATCATGAAGTTGATCACATCCATACTCCCAGAACGTCTTGATCTACTGCAATTCACAGACCGTCGCAACCGGTCCACAGCAGATGCCATTTTCCTGGCCCTACACTCATCCCTAGGGCATCTCAACAACAAGGACTCCTACATCAGACTCCTATTTATTGACTACAGCTCTACCTTCAACACCATAATCCCAGCCAAGCTCCTATCAAAGCTCCAAAACCTAGGAGTTGGCTCCCCACTCTGCAACTGGATCCTTGATTTTCTGACCAACAGACCACAATCAGTAAGAATGAACACCACCTCCTCCACAATAGTCCTCAATACCAGGGCCCCGCAAGGCTGCGTACTTAGCCCCCTACTCTACTCCCTGTACGCACACATCTGCGTGGCAAAATTTGGTTGCAACTCCATCTACAAGTTTGCTGACGATGCAATCATAGTTGGCCGGATCTCAAATAGCGACAAATCCGAATACAGGAGGGCGATAGAGAGCCTAGTGGAGTGGTGCAGCGACAACAATCTCTCCCTCAATGCCAGTAAACCTAAAGAGCTGGTCACTGACTTCAGGAAGCAAAGTTCTGTACACACCCCTGTCAGCATCAACAGGGCCAAGGTGGAGATGGTTAGCTGTTTCTAATTCCTAGGGGTGCACATCTCCAAAAATCTGTCTTAGTCCACCCACGTCGACGCTACCACCAAGAAAGCACAACAGCGCCTATACTTCCTCGGGAAACTAAGGAAATTCGGCATGTCCACATTAACCCTTACCAACTTTTACAGATGCACTATAGAAAGCATCCTATCTGTCTGCATCACAGCCTGATATGGCATCTGCTCGGCCCAGGACCGTAAGAAACTTCAGAGAGTCGTCAACACAGCCCAGTCCATCACACAAACCTGCCTCCCATCCATTGACTCCATCTATACCTCCCGCTGCCTGGGGAAAGCGGGCAGCATAATCAAAGACCTTTCCTAACCAGCTTACTCACTCTTTCAACTTCTTCCATCAGGCAGGAGATACAGAAGTCTGAGAACACGCAGGAACAGATTCAAAAACCGATTCTTTCCCGCTGTTACCAGATTCCTAAATGGCCCTCTTATGGACTGACCTCATCAACACTACACCCTGGGCAGAATTCTCCCACCCCACGCCGGGTGGGGGATCGGCAGGGCGCCGAGCAAGTCCCGCCACGCCGCTCCGGCACCCGCACCCAATTCACCCCCCCCCCCCAAACTGGCACGGCAGGATTCACGGTTGGCCGCTGGAAGAATCGCCGCTCGCCATTTGTAACGGGCGCGCGGCGATTCTCTCGGGTCGGATGGGTTGAGCGGCCTGCCCAGCAGGGCAGGTTCCCGCCGGTGCCGTCCACACCTGGTCGCTGCCGGCGGGAACAGCACGGGAACACTGGGGGGCGGCCTGTGGGGGGGGGGGGGGGGGGTCTTGCACCGGGGGGCCTCAAATGGGGTCTGGCCGCGATCGGTGCCCACCGATCAGCGGACCGGCTTCTCTGAAGGAGGAGCTCCTTTCCTCCGCCGCCCCGTAAGATCCATCCGACATCTTCTTGCAGGGCGGCTGCGGGGAGGCGGCAACAGCGCATGTGCGGGTTGCACTGCGCATCTTTTACGTGGTGCCAAGGCCCAGCGCACGTAAATGACGCGGCGCCGCTCCTAGCCCCCCGGGGGCGGGAGAATAGGGGGCTGGGAGCGGCCTCCGACGCCGGAGTGATGGAAGTTTTAGGCCCAGAAGGCCTGACTTTGGATTGCACTGCCTCGGCAGAGGCAGTTCGGGCAGGCTGACAGGCTAGAGGAGTGTCAGTAGTGGATGAATGAATGATGTCACCTTGAGAGGGTAGTAAGAAGTCTTACAACACCAGGTTAAAGTCCAACAGGTTTGTTTCAAACACGAGCTTCAAACAAACCTGTTGGACTTTAACCAGGTGTTGTAAGACTTCTTACTGTGCACACCCCAGTCCAACGCTGGCATCTCCACACCTTGAGAGGGAACAGCAAGTTAATACTTCATTCCCATGTCATTCTACTGGCTGTTGCTATGATTGTACAAAGTTGCTAAAACTGATGGGGCAGTGCAGTGCCATCTATAACTCACTGTGATATCTCAGCAATTCTAGTAATCTGTTGGAGGTTGCTGGACTGCTGTGGCACTCTGTAATCACCGTTTTGAAGACTGGTATCCACGGGTATGATGGCAGCATTCAGCGCTTGCATGACCGCAAGCTAAGCTTGTATGCCAAGAGGTTTGAGCAGCATCCAGATGTTAGGTGGCTTCTACTCCTGCTGCAATGGTAGTTGAGACATTGGCCATGAAATGCTGCACCATGGTTGGGCCTACAAATACACTAATTGAGTTGAGTACTATTTTCATGATGGAAAGGATGGGCTCCAAGCACTGCACAAAGCCTTGGGCAAAGTTAGTGCTGAACTCCTACATGCTCCTTGACATTGCATACAGGCTTTCTGGTCGGCTTTTTAATCCTATTAATTGTGCAAATAGGGGTGAGGATCAGCCATAAATTATGAGAGGTGGGGCCACAAATTGTGAGGAAGAGCTGTCCTAGATCACAAGAAAGGAGTACAGTAAGAAGTCTTACAACACCAGGTTAAAGTCCAACAGGTTTGTTTCAAATACAAGCTTTCAAAGCGCAGCTCCTTCCTCAGGTGAATGGAGAGGTATGTTCCAGAAACATTTATATAGACAAAGTCAGAGATGCTGGACAATGCTTGGAATGTGAGCATTTGCAGGTAATCAAATAATTACAGATCCAGAGATAGGGGGTGATCACAGGTTAAAGAGGTGTGAATTGTCTCAAGCCAGAACAGTTGGTAGGATTGTGCAAGTCCAGGCCAGATGGTGGGGGGTGGATGTAATGCAACATGCGGAACTTAGCTATAAGTTTTTGCTCGGCAATTCTGCGTTGTCGCGTGTCCTGAAGGCCGCCTTGGAGAACGCTTACCCGGAGATCAGAGGCTGAATGCCCTTGACTGCTGAAGTGTTCCCCGACTGGAAGGGAACATTCCTGCCTGGTGATTGTCGCACGCTGCCCGTTCATTCGTTGTCGCAGTGTCTGCATGGTCTCGCCAATGTACCACGCTTCGGGACATCCTTTCCTGCAGCGCAAGAGGTAGACTACTTTGGTCGAGTCGCACGAGTATGTGCCGCGTACCTGGTGAGTGGTGTTACCACGTGTAATGGTGGTATCCAAGTCGATGATCTGGCATGTCTGCAGAGATTGTCCTGGCAGGGTTGTGTGGTGCCGTGGTCGCTGTTCTGAAGGCTGGGTAATTTGCTGGGTAATTTGCTGCAAACAATGGTGCAAACAAAGGAGTGACCATGAATCTCAAGAGGAACAAAGTGGGGCGGTCTTGCTATAACACAAAAAAGAAATTGAAAAAAATTCTCATTTTGGAGAAGTGACTTGAGGGGAGTGGTGGAGCCAGAGGAACCAAAGCTACGTGATTAATTTATTTGATAGCTAAGTCAAGTGTATAATTTATTATGTAATTAAGTTTTGTGTATAATTAAATTAATCAGAAAAAGGGAATACAATTAAATATGAAAGGTTCGGAAGTTTAATTGAATTAAAATCTGGCATATGTAAATAATAAACAAGAACCAAGGAGCAGAGAAAATGTGCATGAGCTGGAGGAATTTAAAAATAATCCCTAATGTTAATTTAATTCTGATTAAACAGTTAAGGAAGTGAGGGCTATATAGGCTTGGCAGTGCAAGTGCTATATCACAACTGCAACATCTGTGACATTTACGAGGATGCGACAAGGACTTGATGGTATGAGTTATAAGAAGAGGCTGGATAGGCTGGGACTTTGTTCCCTGGGTTGGAAATGCCGCACATGAACAAGCTGGACTGAAGGGCATGTTTACATGCTGTAAAAATCTATGATTCTGAGTTTAGAGTGGGGATAGTTTGCGCGATTATTCATCCTCGAGGCAGTTGCACTCTGTAGGTTGGACTTATCACCAGATGGAATATGAAGTGTGGAAGTGTCAGGTTATTCACTTTGATGTTAAGAACAGTGAAGCAGAATATATATAAGACGTGACACTTTAAACTGTTGGTGTTCAGTGGGATTTGGGGTTTACTTCTACAAGGAATACAAACATCCTGGTGCAGCAAGCAATAAGGAAAGAAAATAGTCTTTATGCTCGAAGAAATTCGGAGAGAGAAAGAATCTTAGCTTGGAGAATTTAGAATCAGTTTGAATAGAGTCAAAATTACAAAGGCCAGAAGACATCAGTGAGAGTATTTTACAGACCCCTAACTGTTGCAGTCATGTAAGGAAGAGTATAAATTAGAAATTTTGGAGGTTTGTGATTAATACAGTAATCATGAGAGGTTTTAATCTTTTTTTAAAATATTTTTATTCGCCTTTTTCATATTTTCTCCCAAATTTACACCCACCAACAATAAACAATAATCAGTGCATAATGAATAATGCCCATAAATTGTAGAACATCTCGATCTTTGACCTCATTTCAAATTTAACCTTCTCAAGAGTCAAGAATTCCAGCAGGTTCCCCCCGCCACGCCAGGGCCCAGGATGGAGAGATTGATCTCCATCCCAACAGGATCTACCTTCGAACGATCAACAAGGCGAAGGCTACAACATCTACCTCTACACCCATTTCCAACCCTGGCTGGTCCGACACCCCAAATATGGCCTCCCAAGGGCCCGGGTCCAGTTTCACGTGCACCACTTTAGAGATTACCCTAAAAGCCTCCTACCAGTAATCCTCCATCTTTGGACAGGACCAAAACATGGTTTGCCGGGGGGGGGGGGGGGGGGGGGGGGAGGGGGGGGGGGGGGGGGGGCGCTCACACACATCTTCTACATCTTCTACCCCCTCAAAGAGCCGGCTCATTTTTGCCCTTGTGAGGTGTGCTCTATATACCATCTTCAGCTGTATCAGCGCATGAGGTGAAAGCATTCACCCTCCGGAGCACCTCACACCAGAACCCCTCCTCCATACCCTCTCCCAACTCTTCCTCCCACTTTGCCTTGCTCCCGTCCAGCGGTGCCTCCTCCTTTTCCAAAATAGCCCGTAAACCGCCAACACTACCCCCTTCTCCAGAACCCCTGTCGTCAACACCTCCTCCAGCAATGTGGAGGCCTGCTCTACCAGGAAGCTCTGTATCTCCTTTCTGGCAAAGTCTCGAACCTGCATGTATCTAAATATTTCCTTCTGCTCCAGCCCATACTTCGCTCCCAGCTCCTTCAATCCTGCAAACCGACCCCCAAGAAACAAATCTTTTAGTGTCCTAATTCCTTTCCCCTCCCAACTCTGAAAATTTCCACCACTGCCCTGGCTCAAATCTATGTTTCCCCCGAATCAGCATTTCCCCAACCCGAAGTGCTGGCGAAACTGCCTCCAAATTCTCAATGAAGCTATTACTGCTGGACTCCCTGAGTATCTCCCTGGGGCTATCAGGAGCGGCGCTGTTGCTAGTGCCTTCAATCTCGGAGCCTACACAAACTGTCCTCCATCCTGACCCACTGGGAATCAACCCTCTGACCCAACTCTGTACCTTCTTTGCATTTGCCGCCCAGTAATAATACATCAGGTTCGGAAGACCCAAACCCCCTGCCTGCCTTCTTCTCTGTAGTAGAACCTTTCTAATCCTGGTCACCTTCCTTCCCCATCTGAACGAGGTAATCATTCCTTCAATCTCTCTAAAAAATGCCTTTGGCAGGAAAATCGGCAGGCATTGGAAAATAAACAGAAATCGTGGCAACACGTTCATTTGAACCGCATGTACCCGACCCGCTAGTGACAGAGGGAGATCATCCCACCTATATCAGCTTTCACCCTCCCCACCAAACTAGAAACGTTGTACCTACGGAGCTCCCCCCCCCCCAATCCCGAGCAACCTGCACCTCCAAGTATCTAAAATGAGTCTCTGCCCTACGAGGGATTTTAATCTTAATAAAGACCGTCTCCCGAATGAGGCTGGAAGGAAAAGTATAAATAAAGCCATTGGGCTACTCTGCACAATTATCATTCTTATTTCTAACAATGGGCAAGGCTACCCTGATGAGCAATGACTCATCAGGAGAATTACTAACCTTCAGACAGACCATCTGTGTCTTGTTATCTTTAAACCAGGGGCTCATGTCCCTTTCGAGGGCTGGAGAAAGCTTTTTTGCATTCCTAAATAATTCTGGCCACCAGGTATGCTCTGCCTCTAAGCATGAAAAAAGCTGTTTGAGACTCCATATATCCAATGTGGGGTGAATAGCCAATCATTACCTGCTCCAAAACACAATGAGTTTCAGGGCCCTCGTTAGTCAGCCCGATGCCACACTGTAACATGACCGAGACTAAAGCTGTCAGTCTTTCTTTAATTAGCAAGCTGTTGGATCTCATCATCCATCACTGTTTGACCTCTGAAGAGAACAGTAACTACAGGCAAACAGCCTGTTGCTGTCTTATCATCTTACCATTGAGCAGGTGGCAGCAGAAAGAGCTTTGTCCAGTGATTTGACTGGCCCTTACCTGCACTATGAACTACTGGACAGTGGAACTGGTGCCTTCCAGCCTAATTTAACTCTATTTCCCTTCTCCCCTTGTGAAAATCCTCATTTCTGGAAAGACGGATCACCCTGCAACAGTCAACCTACTTATCCTCTGAAGAAACACGTCATGAGATTCCAATTCTGCTTTTGCACTCACGTAAAACCATAACTTGTATTTTTATTGTGGTCTGGCACAAAATCCTTTCCCGCATTTTGTGTGTTTCTGTTTTTTGTTGATTCATGGGATGTGGAAGTCCTTGGCTGAGCCAGCATTTATTGCCCATCCCTAATTGCCCTTGAACCGAGTGACATGCTAGGCCATTCCAGAGGGTATTTACAAGTCAATAGCATTACTGTGGATCTGGAGTCACATTTAGTGCAGGGTAGGTAAGGATTTGCTTCCCTAAAAGGTCATTAGTGAACCAAGTGGGTTGTTATGATGATCGGCCATGATTTACGGTCATTATTAGACTTCCAGATTTTATTTAATTCAAATTTTACCATCTGCCATGAAAGAATTCAGACCCATGGCCCCAGAGCATTAACCTGGATTTCTACATTACATAATAATAATCACTTATTGTCACAAGTAGGCTTCAGTGAAGTTACTGTGAAAAGCCCTGAGTTGCCACATTCAGGTGCCTATTTGGGGAGGCTGGAACAGGAATTGAACCCATGCTGCTGGTCTTGTTTTTCATTACAAGCCAGCTGTCTTAGCCCACTGTGCTAAACCAACCCCGCTTTAGCATGGTTTTGTTTTAAAGTCTTGAATTTCTACAGCAGAGTGGGAGAAGGTAAGAGGGCCAGTGACAATTATTCCCTGCAGCAACAGTGGGTTTGCTTCATGGTTATATTACTGGATTTTCATAGTTAAACGTAAGGGATTGTTGCCTGAATGGGGGTTTATTTGTGAGTCTAACCATTAAGAGGTATTTTTCGGGGAATGTTCTGCAAGACCAATTTGAACTGTGTAAATGTAAACTTGTGGGTTTAAATTTGATATATGGACTACGTTAACATCTGCCAGATTATATATAATGAGAACTACCTTCCTGCTTTTCTACCTTTTCTTCTTCTACCTTTAGTTTATCTCCAACTGCCTGGCCTGGATGCAGTTGTAGTGTACCTGAAAGGAGAAAGACATAAGAATCGGGTTATAAGGGGGATCAGGGGTTATGGGGAGAAGGCAGGAGAATGGGGATGAGAAAAATATCAACAATGATTGAATGGCGGAGCACACTTGATGGGTTAAATGGCCTAAATCTGCTTCTACATATTATGGGTTGTTGTGAGAGAAAGGGAAATGTAAGATGTGCATGTTTACACCACCTGCAGCTTGTAAATCAGAAGAAATTGGGGTGGTCAGAGAATTATGAGAAGGAAGATTCGGAAAGAAGATGCCATCCTTTTCAATGTTTCAGCCCTACCACTGACCACAGCTGCAACTCAAATGAGAATAATGTCTTCCATTGGGATTCAGCCGCATCTGGTTTAGCTCAGTGGGCTAGACAGCTGGTTTGTGATGCAGAACAAGGCCAGCAGCGTGGGTTCAATTCCCGTTCCAGCTGACAATTCTGAATTCTCCCTCTATGTACCCAAACAGGTGCCGTAATATGGCGACTAGGGTCTTTTCACAGTAACTTCATTGCAGTGTTAATGTAAGCCTACTTGTGACAACAAGTGATCGTTATCTTTAGCCCCTAACACCTGCCACCTCCAGATGTGTACAACCTTGTGCTGCTAAGAGTATAATTGAGTGAAGTGAAATCTGTTTGGGTGATGTGGCTGTCTTTGTTATATTGTTGGTATTGGAGTGCAAGTTGTGAGAGGTGAGTGTGAGGCTTGCAGCAGTGCTAAGTGTGCAAGAGTGAACAAAATTATACCTGTGTGGTTGAGTCCTGAGTGATAAAGATTGTTGGTATTTGAGTGATGGAGATGTGATGTAGTGAGTAGTCCCATAGAATCCCTGTGGTGCAGAAGGTGACCATTCTGCCCATCAAGTCTGCACTCTACCTAGGCCCACACCCCCACTCTATCCCCTTAACTCCTTGCATTGATCATGACCAATCCACCTAATCTGCCCATCTTTGAACACATGCTAGCATGGCTAATCCACCTAACCTGCACATGTTTGGACTGTAGTGGGTGAGGAAAGTGTGTAGTTAGGGGGCATGTGGTATTTGAAGATGCATTCACATACCTTGACCACTTGTGTGAAGTTGTTGAACTTTGGCAGCATGTATCCAAGTCCTCTGAGCCAGTCCCCTGGCGTTGAGCACCACATCTGATCTCACTGCCTTTGTAAAATTTATCTGGAGGGCCTCCTGGGTCAGATCTCTTCTCCTATACCAAGGCTCCAGGAAGTGTTGGAAAACCTTGTAAACCTCTCCCTCTGTAACGTCCAATCTCTCACAGGTAAGAGGCATTTGTAGAATGACTTGCCACACTTTCTGCAGTTAGAATGGACATCCCTTGCTGGTTCATGCTGGTTTTAAATAGTCCAGCGTGTTTCTTGCATCAGAAGCAACAGGGACAGCTTGATCTGCACCACAACTGTAACGTCTGTTTTTTGGAGCTGCCAAATTTAGCCCTTTATTATTTAATTTAGAATGATGAGGTTATAATAAAGTCTTGAAAATTAGTTCATTTTTATCTGTAGTTTATAGAAATCGTGATTTGAGAGAACCCTGCAATAGCAAAGATGGAACAGCTATGCTTTTTTTTCCTTTTCGTCTGAATTCAATGCTCTTGTAGGATCCTCAAACACTGATGTCATTTGCCATCAATCAAAATCTAAAAATAGAATAACAGTGAATTGTATAGCAGCAAAGAACCTGCAGTACCATTTCTATACTCATATCACGGGTGAATAAAAATGGTGCTTAGCTGTCATATCTGAAACAGGGGAGTGTTAGGGCCTCAACTTTGAATTCTGATGGAATCTTGAACTACTATTTAATGCAAAAACAAAGGTTATGGATACAATAGAGTGATTGACTATTTTAAATATATATATATATATAAGTGTGGTCTGAAATAGAAGAAAATAATATTTTCAGTTCAAAAGGACAGCTGGTACTTTAAGAAAATATGAAGTGACTCAATTTTGAAGTGACTCAAGTTAAACAAATCATATAGTTAAGTGTGATCACTTTTTACAACATCATAAGTGCGTCAAAAATATTTCCTTTGTTCAGTATTCAATATTACTTAGGAGAGGAACATTTATCTGAATGACTGGATGGCACAGTGGGGTGCAGCAGGGGTCTCAGACTTATTGCTTAAGAGGCTCCCCTGCCATGTTATAAAATTGCCACGGACAGAGCAGAAGTATTTTTTCTGCATAAATATTAGCGATGCAATTAAACAGACATTTATAATTATGACTGTTTTATTTGTTTACTGTGAAACTGAGATGATTGAATTTAGGTAGGTTTAATGTCCTACCGCATCTATAGTTTTCAAAATCTTGCAGACAGCTCCTAAGCACTAAAATCAGTTCAGTCAAGCTTGCAAGTAGCCATCTCCTAGTATTCAATGGACAAGGTGTAGAACAAGTCTGGTACACAAAGACCAAGGAATTTCAGAGCTTGCAACATGGCAGGAAAGTAGCATAAGGAATGTACCCCTGTTTTGGTCATAAATAACAAATCATAAAGAGAGTTGCATGTTTCTAAACCTATGCAGAACTCAACATAAGCAGAGGTGTGTATAAAACATGAATAAATATTTAACATTTTTTTAAGACATGGAAACGTTTCAAAATCCCCAAAGGAATTTGTCAATTCAAAAAATGTTTTTTTTCAGAGTACTCAATTATGTTTTTTCCCAATTAAGGGTCAATCTAGTGTGGCCAATCCACCTAACCTGCACATCTTTGGGTTGTGGGGGTGACACCCACACAGACATGGGGAGGATGTGCAAACTCCACACAGACAGTGACCCAGGGATCGAACCCGGGTTGTCAGTCCTGTAGGCAGCAGTGCTAACCACTGCGCCACCGTGTCACCCCAGGATTTGGTCCATTTTCAATTGTTGGAACATTTGTCCAAAGATGCACAGGTTAGGTGGATTGGCCATGCTAAATTGCTCCTTTAGTGTCCAAATATGTACATGGTGGATTAGCCATGATCAATACGTGAGGTTATGGGGGTAGAGTGATTGATGGGCCGAATGGCCTCCTTCTGCACTGTGGAATTCTGTGAGATTCTATGATTTGTGACTAAGAGTTGAAAGGCTCTCTCAGGAGAGTTAGATACAGTGTAAGAAGCTGGCAGTCAGCTTTCCAGCAGCAAAATAAATACCGTTATTCCTCGTGCAGTAATTTAGAGAAATATCTTCATATTTATTCAGTTTGCTTACCAATAGTTCCAACATTGAAATCTACTTTTAATAATAACTGAAGCTGAAAGTGATGTAACAACACACAACTTGAAGCCTGATGTTAAGTTCAAGCTGACAATGGTGCCTCCCCTCATCAATCTTTCTCATTGCCAGGAACTGCACTGATTCTTAAATGTGACATTAGGTGCTATATACTCTTCAAACTCTGTTGATGGTTTTCATATGTTCGGCTCTCAGCTGCAGTCAATACCTAGTTCACTATCAGCACTTTACCCTGTATGTCTGTATTGTGATTCTTACTATGTAGGGGTTTCAATGGCTTCTCATCTACCTCTATTAGGGTGAGAAATTCCAACTTTTGTGATGTTGTTGCTTTGTTGAGCATGTTGTTCAGCATAGAACTTAACGTTCTGCTGACTATGTAAATAGTTTTGGGATAGATCATCAGAAGAAGTGATGCAAGATGTCACATCATATAGTTGGAGCAGGGTTGATCATCAGCTACAACATGCATCGAACATTCCTCCTCGAATTCAATATAAAATCCTTTGTTTAGTTTAGCAATCATTATCGCAGTTAAATACGTTTGTATTGAGTCAATAACTCAATACCAACCGCTTGTTCAATTCCAGGGACATGTTGTATCTCTACCGTGGACAACACAGGTACAAGTTGAGTAAGCAGACAGATAAGGTATAGTGTACCAAGTGGAGGTATTCTGGACTTCTGATGGATTCTGTGTTCCTTGTCCTCAATCCTTATTGGTTGCACAGGGGTGTTTCCATCAGTTCTAGTATCCCTCTATAAATAACAATGTAAAAGGCTGTGGTGAATGTATTACTGCCACCATTCACCATTGTAATTGCATTACATTGTATTGTATTATGTTGATGTCCTTGTGGGCTCCGCCTGTGGCCCGGGGGAGGTATATAAAGTTGCAGCCTGTAGGAGGCACTCAGTACGAGCAGTCGCAGGCAGGCACAGTTCTAGCTGATTAAAACCACTGTTCACTTCAACTCTTCGTCTCGTGTGAATTGATGGTCGCATCAAAGGCATTGCTAGACAGCGTTTTCAGGTGGTGCTAAGAAGGACAAAAGTATCAACTGGAATCTTGTAACTTCTTGTGGACCCCTAAGAGGCGGCAGATCCCTGCTGAAAACTCATGCATTACAGGACTAGCTTCATCTCCAGAATATGAATTTCAGTGTAGAAGACTGGTTACAGAAATACACTTTTTTATTGTTGCAATCGGAACTGAAATGTACAGTTTCAAAAAACATATTCCCATGAATATTGCCAAATGAGTAAATTGTGACTCTCAGCATGATTCCTATTTGGTTTACAGTCTTAGGACAAAAGGGCTAATTTGGCATGGTTTTTCAAGTAGCAGACTCACTTCAAGTCGAGATGAAAAGTGAAAGGGAATAGATAATTTAATATTGGTCACTTAAGGGTGACTCCAGGTCAGAACTGTAAATTTTGTCAGGACAGGAGCTGACAATGTTCTGTCACGTTTAATATTCAGGGTCCGATCCAGATCCTCCTGCAGTTATGTCTCTGCAATGCTATCAAACCTCTCGTCCCATCTGTTGATTTACTGTTAGATTTGTATTCTCGAGCCCTTCCTGTCAGTTTGTTTTTCATTTCTCTTAATAATGCCTTTTTCTTTTGCTTAGTCTCTCCTCTTTGATTGACAATCTGATTCCTTGTCTCCCATTACTTACTTTCAAACCTCTCTACTGTCCCTAGTTATGCAGAAAAAACAGCAACCCCAGCATGGTTCAGGCCCCACCAAGTACTGATGCCAGTGTCCCTTGAATTGGAATGCACTTCTCCCACACCAGCCTTTCAGATATGCATTCATTGCTTTAATCTGATTTGTCCCATGCCAATTTGCATGTGGATCAGGTAATAATCCAGAGATTATGAACTGTTGATGTTACTGCTTCTAAATTTGGTTCCAAAATCCTCATACTGACTACGCAAAACCTCCTTCTTTGTCCTGTCTATGCGTTGGTACCTACATGGCCCATGATAACTGAGTCATCCCCCACCACTGCAGGTTCTTCTCCAGCCCTGAGCAAATATCCCAAACCCTGGCACTGGGCAGGCTACACAGCTGTCCGGACTCATGCTCTTCACTGCGGTTTCAATGCCTCTGACTATCCTGTCCCTTACTATTGTTACATTCCTTCTTACTCCTCCTGCTTGTATGGCCTCCTGTACCACACTGCAACCCCCACTCTGATCCAAACAAGATGAAAACACCTTAAACCTTTTGGACAATTGCACTTCTGTCCCCTGCGTCCCCTTATCTGCCTTATTTTACATCATACCCTCCTGTCCCTGACCATTGACCAAATCATAGTTATCATAGAATTTACAGTGCAGAAGGAGGCCACCCTATCCCCATAACCCAGTAACCTGCCCCAACACTAAAGGCTATTTTGGACACTAAGGGCAATTTATCGTGACCAATCCACCTAACCTGCACAGCTTTGGCCTGTGGGAGGAAACCAAAGCACCCAGAGGAAACCCACGCACACACGGGGAGAACGTGCAGACTCCGCACAGACAGTGAACCAAGCCGGGAAACGAACCTGGGACTCTGGAGCTATGAAGCAATTGCGATAATCACCATGCTACCGTGCTGCCCTGAATCAAGCTCAGAGGGTCCTGGAATAAAGTGTCCAGGTAACCTTCCTGAGGTGCCGCAGTGTCTGAAACTCGGCCTCCAGCTCAATAACTTGGAGCCAAATTTCCTGCAGCCACAAACACTTACTGCAGATGTGTTTTCCCTGAATCATACCAGTATCCAGAAGCTCCCACAACCTGCAATCGCAGCACATCACCTGCCCAGTCACCTCCAATATGTGTTAATTAATTGATCATTTCAAATTAATTTGTTTATAATTAATAAAGTACACATCTCCCAATAGGTTTTAGCATTGCCAGTAAACGTCACAATACTGCTAAAACAATAGAGTACTTAAAATATTGATAAAACTTACAGTTTCTAATGACAACAGTCATTGATTTACCCACTGTTTCTGCTGTACTAATGTGGAAATTAAATACAATACACCGAAAAAGAGAGGGGAAAAAAACACTTGCACTCCATCCTTCAGCAAACACCTCACTTTATTTCTTGCAGTAAACCATAACCAACCTAAAGCATCAAATTTCCACTTTGAACCAATTTCCCAAATATCATCACTTGGTCTCTGCCTCGTCCAGGTGAAGTCTCTGTGGTGAATGTGATTCACACTATGTATAGTTGCCAATATCACTCCTTGTATATGTGTTCGTTATCTACCCATTGTAAGTGCAGTTGCACTATCCGACCACCGGGGAGTCGCTCTGCGAGTACGCGAGAGTTTGTACTGGGCTCCTCCCTTGGCTCCGCCCAGGACTCCTCCCCCTGGGACCGATGTATAAAGATCAGTGCCTTAGAGCCAGCCTGCCAGTTCACCTGAAGTTCAACGACGAATAGGCTGGCTCTATTGTAAGTGTACTAAAGCCTCTGTTCAGATCCAACTACACGTGTCCGCTGAATTGATGGTTCCATCAATTTAATACACTTAAGAAGCTGCCGAAGTAAAGCATGGAATCCGCTCTAAAACCAGGACGTCTAGAACTCGATCCGCAGGATGCAGAGGCGAAAGAAACCTTCTGCCACTGGCTGAAATGTTTTAAGGCCTACCTGGCCGAAATCAGCACCTCTGAAACTACGGAGGAACAAAAGCTCAGCCTACTGCATGCGAGGGTAAGCCACAGAATTTCTACACAACTAAATCCAGCCGGTTCCTACACCGCAGCGCTGGCGATTTTGGACAAAATGTATATTAGGCCCATGAACGAGGTCTTTGCCTGCCATGTGTTCACGACTCGCCGACAACGGGCTACTGAAACTTTAGCTGAATTTGCACGCGAGTTGAACAATCTCTCAAATGACTGCAATTACCAGGCCGTAACCCGGCCGAACATAGGGAGCTTGCTGTGCGGGATGTTTTTGTAGCAGGCCTTCGATCTAGCTATGTATGCCAGAGACTATTAGAAAATGGGGCCCAGGGCTTAGAGACTACCGTAGAGGCTGCTATCACGATGGAAGTTTCCTTCCGCAGCCTCAACTCTCAGCCCCGCATGGGCCCCTGACCTGAGGACCCCCCAAGCCTGTGCCTCAAGGCCCTCCAGCTATCGCGCTGCCACAGCCGGTCCTACTGTCCCAGTCAACTACTCAAACTATCCAGCTGCTCCAGCTAATTACTCAGCTCCCCAAGCCAGCGACTCAGCTCGCCAAACCAGTTATTCAACTGCTCCAGCCTGCCACTATTCAGCTCCCCAAACCAGTTATTCAACTGCTCCAGCCTGCCACTTCTGTGGACAATGCCAGCACCCGCGGCAGCACTGCTCAGCCCGATCCGCGACGTGCAGCAGCTGCGGGAAGAAAGGCCATTATGCTAAAGTGTGCCTCGGCAGAAGGGCCCCAGCCCTCAACACCCCAACAGTCCAAAACATCGCCCCCAGCACCAGCAGGCCCGCGGGTCCCGAAACGCTGCGGCCTACGCTCAGGCTCCGCCCCCTCCCGCCACGTGCGATCCATGGGGGCCACCATCTTGGCAAACCTCCACCATGCGGCCGGCCATGTGCGATTCATGGGGGCCACCATCTTGGACGCCATCTTCATCACCACCCTCCACGTGCGATCCACGGGCCCTAGCTGCATCTCCAGACTCAAACAGCTCATCGGAGGAGTACGACCTCCCTGGGCAGTCACCACATGGCCCGCAACTCAGCGCAGTGTTCCTGCATCAAGCTCGCCAGAACGCAGCGGCATCTACTCGACAGGACGCCCGATCGGAAGAATTCGACTCCCCCAGGCACCCGTCACGCGGCCTGCAACTCAGCACGGTCACCCTCAACCAATCTCGCCCCAAGCATCTGAGAAATTCGATGACGGAGGTCCAGATCAATGGGTACAACACATCGTGCCTCTTCGACTCCGGGAGCACAGAGAGCTTCATACACCCAGAGCTGGTAAGACGCTGTTCCCTCCCTATTTATCCCGTCAACCAAACTATCGCCCTCGCTTCAGTCTCCCATTCCATCCAAATCCAAGGCCGCACTACAGCAACGCTAACGATTCGAGGCGCTAGCTATTCCAAATTTAAACTCTATGTCTTGCCCGACCTCTGCGCGCCACTCCTCTTAGGCTTGGATTTCCAATGTAATCTCAAGAGTCTCACCCTCAGCTTCGGTGGGACCCTGCCCCCACTCACTATCTGCAACCTCGCCAGGCTGCGCATTGGCCCCCTCCTCTCTTCGCCAACCTCACCCCGGATTGCAAACCGGTAGCCACCCGCAGCAGGCGGTACAGCCTGCAGGATAGGGTATTTATCAGAACGGAGGTCTGAAGGCTGCTCAGTGAGGGGATCATAGAGGCCAGTAACAGTCCCAGGAGAGCTCAGGTGGTGGTCGTCAAGACCGGGGAAAAGTTCCGCATGGTCGTCGATTATAGCCAGATCATCAATCGCTTTACGCTCCTAGACGCGTATCCCCTCCTCAGAATCGCAGACATGGTAAACCAGATCACCCAATATCGGCTATTTTCCACGGTGGATCTGAAGTCTGCATACCACCAGCTCCCAATCCGCCCGGAGGAGCGCCATTACACGGCTTTCGAGGCCGATGGCAGCCTCTTCCATTTCCTCCGGGTTCCCTTCGGCGTCACTAACGGGGTTTCGGTGTTCCAACGAGCAATGGACCGTATGGAAGACCAGTACGGGCTGCGGGCCACGTTTCCGTATCTGGATAATGTTACCATCTGCGGCCATGACCAGCAGGACCATGACGCCAACCTCCACCGTTTTCTCCAGACGGCCCAAAAATTAAACCTTACATATAACAAGGAGAAATGCGTGTTGCGCACAAACAGACTAGCCATCCTCGGCTACGTCGTGGAAAACAGAGTCCTGGGCCCAGACTCGGACCGCATGCGCCCCCTCTTAGAACTCTGAGCCCCCTCCCCCATGGCCCCAAGGCCCTCAAACGGTGCTTGGGGCTCTTTTCGTACTACGCCCAGTGGGTCCCCCAATATGCGGACAAAGCCCGCCCACATTTCAAGGCCACACTATTTCCCTTGTCTGCTGAGGCGCGCCAAGCCTTCAGCTGCATCAGGGATGACATCGTCAAAGCAGCCATGCGGGCGGTGGATGAATCCACTCCCTTTCAGGTTGAGAGCGACACCTCAGAGGTAGCGCTAGCAGCCACTTTAAACCAAGCAGGGCGGCCCGTTGCATTTTTCTCCCGTACCCTATCCGCTTCAGAACTCCGACACTCCTCAGTCGAGAAGGAAGCCCAAGCCATCGTAGAGGCTGTCCAACACTGGAGGCACTACCTCGCAGGTAGGAGGTTCACCCTCATTACCGACCAACGGTCGGTCGTCTTCAGGTTCGACAACTCGCAAAGGGGCAAAATTAAAAATGACAAAATTCTTCGGTGGAGGATTGAACTCTCCACCTACAATTACGATATCAAATATCGACCGGGGAAGCTCAACGAGCCCTCGGATGCCCTATCCCGCGGGACATGCGCCAGCGTGCATATCAGCCACCTAAAAGCTATCCACGATGAGCTCTGCCACCCAGGGGTCACCCGGCTCGCCCACTACTTCAGAGCCCGAAACCTGCCTTTCTCCAACGAGGAGGTAAAAGCGGTCACCAGGGACTGCCCGATCTGTGCGGAGTGCAAATCGCACTTCTATAGACCAGACAGGGCCCACCTGGTCAAGGCTTCTAGGCCCTTTGAACGCCTTGCGATCGATTTCAAAGGGCCACTCCCCTCCACTAACAAAAACATTTACTTCCTTAACATTATTGACGAGTTCTCCCGATTCCCCTTCACCATCCCATGCCCCGATATGACCTCCCACACAGTCATTAGGGCCCTGCATAGTGTCTTCACCCTGTTCGGTTTCCCCAGCTACGTGCACAGCGACCGGGGTGCGTCCTTTATGAGTGGCGAGCTGCGTCAGTACCTGCTCGACAAGGACATCGCCTCGAGCAGGACTAACAGTTACAACCCCAGGGGGAACGGACAGGTGGAGAGGGAGAACGCGACGGTCTGGAAGACCGTCCTACTGACCCTCCGGTCCAGGAAGCTCCAAGTTTCCCAATGGCAGGAAGTCCTCCCTGACGCGCTCCACGCAATTAGATACCTCCTGTGTACAGCTACCAACCAAACCCCCCACGAGCGGCTCTTCATTTTTTCCAAGGGCACTACCACAGGGGTCTCACTTCCGGCGTGGCTCAGGACGCCAGACCCGGTTCTCCTACGGATGCACGTCAGGGCGCACAAAACCGACCCCATTGTTGAAACGGTGCGCCTGCTTCATTCCAACCCACAGTACGCATTTGTTGAGTTCCCGGACGGTCGCCAAGACACAGTACCCCTCCGGGACCTGGCACCCGCTGGATCCAGCCCCCCATCTACCCCCACCGAGGAACTCCTTTCCCCGTTCCGTATGCGGCCGCCCCCTTGCGCTCCCGATTCTGCGAGCTCACCCCACCAGTCCCGAGCGCCAGCACCAGCCTGCCCCCCGCGCCCCCAGTCTCCATTCGACCAGGAGGTGTATGAGGCTCGGACAAGACTCGCCCTGGAGCCAGCAACCGTACCCCAGACCTCGACGACCACCCTGCCACCGCAAGAGGCTGCAACCCCGGTGCTCCGCAGATCAAAACGGACAATTCGTCCACCGGACAGACTGACTCTGAGCCACCACACCCGCCGGACTTGATTTTATTAACAGGGAGTGAATGTGGTGAATGTGATTCACACTATATATAGTTGCCAATATCACTCCATGTATATATGTTCGTTATCTACCCATTGTAAGTGCAGTTGCACTATCCGACCACCAGGGGGAGTCACTCTGGGAGTATGCGAGAGTTTGTATTGGGCTCCTCCCTTGGCTCCGTCCAGGTCTCCTCCCCCTGGGACCGATGTATAAAGATCAGTGCCTTAGAACCAGCCTGCCAGTTCACCTGAAGTTCAACGACGAATAGGCTGGCTCTATTGTAAGTGTATTAAAGCCTCTGTTCAGATCCAACTACACGTGTTCGCTGAGTTGATGGTTCCATCAGTCTCCTCCCTCACTGACCGTGCACCTCTAACTGCGGATTTTTGCGACACAAACAATCCATTTAAGATAATTAGTCAAGCTCGGAGTCAAGAAGGGACCCATTCACTACAAACAAAAGGTATCAGTTCAAACCTTGTGCCTTTTTTGAATTACCCAAGAGCTAAAATTCCCATTGCTTTTGCCATGCCAACACCTCAGCCAATCAAGTCAACTTGCTAACCATTTGGCACCCTTTTCTTCTGTCATGCAAATTATTGCGATTGATTGAAATTGGTATTTTTGAGTTTGTCCTGGTGAATGTAAGATGAAACGCTTCATCAAAATGTCTCTTTTTTTCAGCAAGGTCATTGTTATCAGCTCACATATCCACCAACAAACTGTCATCGAACATTTTTGTGCTACACAGACAGGGGAAGAGAGATAAACTGAAACTCCTTATTCTGTTCCCTTATGTTTGTAATCAGTGTGGTTTACTTTTGAAAAGGTAGATGTGTATGTTTCTAAACCTCTGTTAATGTCAGGTCAATTTAAAAGCACAGCAGTAGACTTTTGTCCCTTCAAATAAAGAGGATTATTTATTCACACACTTACCCCAAAAGTCACTCAAACACCACACACTCAAGAAATATATAATTAAGGATGATAGTGCACATCTACAAGTATCAAACTAAAAACATAGTTAACAATGCATGTGTCTTTGTGAGTCCAGTGAAATAGGAAGCTTTTCCCACTCTTAAATTGTAGATCAGGTAAATCCAGATGACTGAGGGTTGGTCATCAGGATTATTTTGAAAAGAAGAATGTTCAGCAGATAATGAAGTCAAACACTCACGGGTGTTGCTTCAGCAGGTTTCATTCTAGATTGCCCAATAAGGGGGAACATTTTGTCTACATTTACTTTATCATTCCCTCTTAGTATTTTATATACCTCGATTAGATTCCCTCTCATTCTTCTAAACTCCAGCAAGTACAAGTCCAAACTATTCAATCTCTCCTCATACTCCAACCCTTTCATTTCTGGAATCAATCTGGTGAGCCTCCTCTGAACTTCCTCCAATGCCACCAGATCCTTCCACAAACAGGGAGATAAACTGGACACATTACTCCACACTACTCCCTATACAATTGCAACAACACTTCTCTACTTTTCTACTCTAGTCCTTTTGCAATAAACGCTAAAATTTCATTTGCCTTTTTATTACATATTGTACCTGCATACCGTCTTTCTGCATTTCATGAACAAAGACACCCAAATCCTACTGCCCAGACACATTTTGAATGTGTTTTCCATTTAGATAATAATTTGCCTTTCTATTTTTCAGCCAAAATAGATAACCTCACACTTAATCACATTAAACTCCATCTGTCAAATTTTGGCCCATTCTCCTGGCCTATCTATATCCATCTTTAAACACTTTCAGTGGGATTCTCCAACCCCCTGCCAGATCAAAGAATTCCAGGGGGCAGCGTGAATCCCGCCCCGACGCCGGCTGCCGTATTCTCCAGCGCCGGTTTTCGGGTGGGGGTGGGGTTCACGCAACGCCGGTCGGGGGCCGTTGGCCGTGGCCCCCACGGCAATTCTCCGGGTCTCGATGAACCGTTTGGGACCTGGTCCACACGGTGGGACCTGGCAGGTAAGTCGGCTGATGCGGTCCTCGGGGGGGGGGGGGGGGGGGGGCAACCCTGGGGCCTGGCCCGCAATTGGGGTCCACCAATCTGCGGGCGGGCCTGTGCCGTGTGGGCACTCCTTCCTTCCGTGCAGGCCCCTGCAGGGCTCCGCCATGGCCGGCGCGGAGAAGAAAACCCCCTGCGCAAGCGCCAGAATACTCCGGCCGGTCTGCGCATGCGCGGAACCATGCCGGCAGTTCCGTGCATGCACGATATCACGCCAGCCCTTTGGCGCATGCGCAAACTCGTGCAGTCCCTTCGGCGCCAGCTGTTGATGCCTGAGTGGTTCGTGCCAGTTTTCCCACAAACTGAGAATCCCGCCCTTTATCTCTTCTTCACTGTCTGCTTTCCCACCTATTTTAGTATCCTTCACAAATGTTGCTATGTCATACCCTGTCCCTGCTCAAAGATTATTTATATAGATTGTAAACAGTTGAGGTCTGAGGACTGACCCCTGCGCACCCCACTACTTAACGTTCGCCAGCCATAGAAGGACCCATTTATCCTGACCCTCTACTTTCTGTCAGACAGCCAATCTTCAATCTAATCCAGTACTCTACCCCTAATCCCCTGCGCTCACCTTCTGGATCAGTCTTTTACGCGGCACCTTGTCAAACACCTTCTGGAAGTCTAGATATACCACATCCACAGGTTCCCCATTATTTACCTTGCTGGTTACATCCTCAAAGAACTCAAGCATGTTTGTCAAGCATGACCTATCTGCCATTAAACCGTGCTGACAATGGTGAATTGAGCTCTGTCTTTCCAATTGTTCAGTTATCGCCTCCTTAATCATTGATTCCAGCAACTTCCCCAACACATAGGTCAAGCGAATACGTCTTGATTTTGAAAACTCACCAGTATTCTTAGAATTCCCCCTATACCAAAAAGGGCCGACATTCTAAATGGTGAACAGGGATTCTCACTCCCTGACTCCGATGCAGGCTTCAGTGGGTGCTATTCAGGTCAAACTATATTTTCAAGTTATCCCCCGGTATAACCCATACCTTCACCAAAGATTTTATCTACTTACCACTTAGTAGCATCGATGTCCTGGGTCCTGCATTGCTAAGTAAGTAAAGTAGACTTTAGGAATAACCACTTTTTCAGGTTAAGTTAAGTTATTTTATTATTATATTTTTTCTTTTAAAAGCTGCAAACACTTTCTTTACAGAAAGGTAAAAAGATCTTGCTTCTGAATCCTGCTGGTTGGTTGAAGGGACCTTCAGGCCCACCTTGACAATCAATCTTCTTTAAAGCCTGGTCTTCTTGAGATGTATTTGCTGGTTAGCTCCATTGCTGTGTCTTGTCGATCCCATGTACTGAGCTATAAGAGCTGGCTCTGCTAGCTATCTTTCAGTTGACTCTAACTCCTGTTTAAATTCTAGTCTTCCTTAGATGTATAGCTGTTTAAGCTCGGCTGCTTGTCTTGTCTTTCCCATGACCGAGCTGTGAGAGCTGAACATGCTTCCCTCCTCTCTCCTCTCTCTCTGAGTTCTGGTTTCCTTCTGCTTCTGCTCCCTGGGTTTATATTCTCTTTCTAACAATTATTAAGTTTTTATTACCTTATTGTAAATTAACTTATTTCACTTTGATTGTTAAAAAGTATCTTTGATCTAAACATTTTAATACAACTAAGTATTCATTTTGGGCATGATCTGATTACATGGTCCTTTGTGATGTTCAAAGTTCCTTTGTGGTATTCAAAAAATGCTTTGGTTTCAGTAGGTGTTACTTTTAATTTCTGTCATTTGAATAGTTTAATTTTCCAATTGTCCCCAGCTCATAACTTTGCCTTTGATTTTGACTTTAAATTATGTTTCTCATAGACAGGTTGTCTCCAATTTTCTTTAATTTACTTGATGTTAATAGAATTTCACACTTAGAATTGACACCAAATTCAACCGAACATCATCCATCCTTTCCAGCTGTGTGAAACCTTTGCTTTTAACTGTATGCTAAAATTTCACATGGTCATGACTTGAAAGACCTGCCTGTTTTAAACATTCGTCACTTCATTCAATTGAAACTCTCATCCATGCTTTTCCAGATGCTTCCTAAGATAGTTACATTCAATGAAGGTGTGAGCTATTGTTTTAGCATAATGCAAGAATCCTGTGTGTTTGCTAAGCCTGCTTGTGAGAAAGAATCTGCATTTTATAATCCTGCTCTTTGCAGCTGCTATTAACCTTTTGTGGGATCTTTCCCTGTATCGTCTCATGTTTCTTTCAGACCAGATATTGGCACCGGTATAATGGTGGTCTTCTTGAAACAGGTGGGGACCTCGGAGTGGAGTAGGGACAGGTTAAAGATGTCCGCGAGCACCTCTGCCAGCTGGTCTGCGCAGGCTCTGAGTGCGTGACCAGAGATCCCGCCTGGGCTCGTCGCCTTCAGAGGGTTCACTTTCAGGAAGGCCGATCTGACTTTGGAAGTTGTGATGGTGGGTATGGGTGAGTTGTGGGCTGCTGGGGCACTCAACAGCGGATTGTTGGTCACCTGCTTGACCCGAGCATAGAATGCATTGAGTTCATCGGGGAGGGGTGCGCTGCTGCCGGAGATACTGCTCGGCTTCGCTTTGTAGCCCGTTATGTTGTTTAGTCCTTGCCACATCCGCCGAGAGTCTGTCTGTGACTCTAGCTTGGTTTGATATTCTCTCTTGGCATCTCGGATGGCTTTGCGGAGGTCGTACCTGGATTTCTTGTATAGGTCAGGGTCGTCTGACTTGAACGCTCAGATCTGTCCTTCAGTAGGGAGTCAATCTCGTGATTGAGTCATGATTTCCTTTCTTTGGCACGCAGTCATCCACAAATTTGCTGATGAAGTCTGTGACGGTGGTGGCATACTCATTTAAGTTGGTCGCTGAGTTCTTAAATATGGACCAATCCACTGTCTCTAAGCATCACGTAAGAGCTCTGCTATTTCCTCGGACCAGCACTGCACGACCTTCTTAGCAGAATTCTCCCGCTTGAGTTTCTGCTTGTATGCCGGGAGAAGGAGCACCGTCTTATGGTCTGATTTCCCAAAGTGGGGTCTGTGGAATGGAACGGTAGATGCCCTTGATTTTTGAGTAGCCGTGGTCAAGAGTGTTGTCGCACCTGATGGGACAGGAGATATGCTGGTGGAATTTTGGCAGTCTTGAGCTTGGCCTTGTTGAAGTCTCCAGCCACGATGAACAAGGCTGCCAGGTGTTCTGTTTTGTAGTTCTTTATAACTGTGTCCAGTTCGCCCAGTGACTTCCTCACTTCTGCCTGGGGTGGGATGTAGACCGCTGTGATAATGGCTGAAGTGAATTCACGTGGAAGAAATAGATCTGTACAACTCACGGGGGCCGCCATCTTGGCTGCCGTCTCCGACGCGGCCCGCCATGTGCGACCGACGGGGGCAGCCACCTTGGGATCACCCCACCACCTCCGACCATGCCGGCCACCCGCAACTCGGTGCAGTCACCTTTGACCAGTAACGCCCAAAGCAACTCAGGAACTCCATGTGACTGTCCGGGTCAATGGGCACGAAACGCCCTGCCTGTTTGACTCCAGGAGCACAGAGAGCTTCGATCGCCCAGACACAGTAAGGCGCTGTTCCCTCCAAATCACTCTCGCATCTCAAACAATCTCTCTCGCTTCCGGATCGCACTCAGTGCAGATCCGGGGGTACACCGTCGCGAACCTCGAATATGCTAACTTTAAACTATATGTATTCCCCGATCCCTGCACTCCTCTTCTGTTTGGACTGGACTTCCAGTGCACCCTCAGGAGCCTGACCCTAAAGTTTGGCGGGCCCCTAGCCCCCCATTCCGTTTGTAGCCTCGCGACCCTGAACGTCGACACTCCCCCGCTATTTGCGAATCTCACCGCCGACTGTAAACCCGTCGCCACCATGCGCAGGCGGTACAATATCCAGGACAGGACCTTTATCAAGTCCGAGGTCCAGCGGCTCTTGCGGGAGGGAATCATCAAGGCCAGTAACAGCCCCTGGAGAGCCCAAGCAGCGGTCGTCAGGACCAGGGAAAAGAACCGGATAGTTGTAGATTACAGCCAAACCGTAAACCGGTATACGCACCTTGATGCGTACCCCCTTCCTCGGATAGCGGACATGGTTAATCAGATTGCACACACCAGGTGTTCTCCACGGTAGATCTGAAGTCCACATACCACCAGCTCCCAATCCGCCTGGAGGATTGCCACTACACGGCATTTGAGGCAGACGGCCACGTCTTCCACTTCCTCCGTGTCCCCTTCGGCGTCACAAAGACTTCGGTCTTCCAAAGAACGATGGACCGAATGGTGGACCAATACGGGCTGCGGGCCACATTTCCGTACTTGGACAACGTCACCATCTGCGGCCACGACCAGCAGGACCACGACGCCAACCTCCCGAAATTTCTCCAAACCGCCCAAGCCGTCAACCTCACTTATAACAAGGAGAAATGCGTTTTCCGCACAACCAGACTAGCCATCCTCGGTTATGTCGTGGAAAACCGAGTTCTGGGGCCCGACCCCGACTGTATGCACCCCCTCCGGTAACTCCCCCTTCCCCACTATCCCAAGGCCTTGAAAAGGTGCCTCAGATTCTTTTCCTATTATGCCCAGTGGGTCCACAACTATGCGGACAAAGCCCGTCCAGTGATCAAAGCCACCATCTTCCTAATGGCAGCTGAGGCCCAACTGGCCTTCAACTGCATCAAGGCAGATATTGCTAAAGCCGCGATGCGCGTGGTGGATGTGTCCGTCCCCTTCCAGGTGGAGAGCGACGCGTCAGAGGTCGCCCTCACCGCCATCCTTAACCAGGCAGGCAGGCCTTTTTCTCCCGTACCCTCAACGCCTCCGAAATTCAACACCCCTCAGTCGAAAAAGAAGCGCAAACCATCGTGAAAGCTATACGGCACTGGAGGCACTACCTCGCTGGTAAGAAGTTCACCCTAGTCACCAACCAATGGTCGGTAACCTTCATGTTCGACAATACACAGCAGGGCAAGATCAAGAACGATAAAATCTTGAGGTGGAGGATCGAACTCTCGACCTATAATTATGATATAGTGTATCGTCCTGGGAAGCTCAACGAGCCCCCAGATGCCCTGTCCCGCGGCACATGCACCAGCGGGCAAGATGACCGACTCCGGGTCATCCACAATGACCTCTGCCACCCAGGGGTCACCCGGCTTCTCCACTACGTCAAGGCCTGCAACCTGCCCTACTCCACCGAGGAGGTCAGAGCCATGACCAGGGACTGCCAAATCTGCGAGGAGTGTAAGCCGCATTTCTATCGACCGGATAAAGCCCACCTGGTGAAGGCATCCCAGCCCTTTGAGAGCCTCAGAGGCCCCTCCTCTCTACCAACTGCAACCCGTATTTCCTCAACGTCGTTGACGAGTTCTCCTACTACCCCTTTGCAATCCCTTGCCCCGACATGACCGCGGCCACCGTCATTAAGGCCGTACATAGTATCTTTACCTTGTTCGGTTTCCCCACTTATGTCCACAGTGACCGGGGCTCCTTGTTTATGAGCGACGAACTGCATCTTTGCACAGCCACGAATGAGACCCCTCATGACCACCTGTTTGTTTTCCCTAGGAAATCCACCTCCAGGGTCTCACTTCGATACTGGCTGAAGACACCAGGGCCCATACTACTCCGGAAACACGTAAGGAGCCATAAGTCCAACTCCCTGGTCGAGAGGGTCCAGCTCCTTCACATCAACCCCCAGTATGCATACCTAGCACACCCCGACAGCCGACAGGATACGGTCTCCCTCCGGGACCTGGCACCCGCAGGATCCCCTACCATCACTTATCCCCCCCCCCAACCTATATTGAACAGCGCCCCCGCCCCTACATGGCATCCACACCCCCTCCTATACCCCCTCCCCCCATCGCCGACCTACAGGGATGAAGCTCCAGAAGACATGCTCCCGGAGTCCACACCTGTGCCCGCATCGACGAGTTCAACACCCATGCCCCCACCGAGGAGTTCGACACCCGTTCCTGCTGCGAAACTAGAGCTCAGGCGATTGTAGCGCACGATCAAGGCACCGGACAGATTCAACCTGTGAGCCCTTCACCCCCGCCGGACTTCAATTTCTTTAACGGGGGTGAATGTGGTGAACGTATTATGGTAACCATTCACCACTGTACTACATTGTACTATGCTGTTGCCCATGTGGGCTCCACCTATGGACCATTGTACTGTACTACACCGATTGTATCATATTGGTGCCCTTGTGGGCTCCGCCCCCTTGAGGGGAGGTATAAAAGAACAGCTGCCTTGTAGGCGGCTCTCAGTGCAGAGCAGTCGCAGGCAGGCACGGTTCTAGTTGATTAAAGCCACTGTTCACTTCAACTCTCTGTCTCGTGTGAATTGATGATCGCATCATTAATAAAAGCTGTAGGTGCAGTCCATTCAGCATATCTCCCCAGTTACCACCACACACTCAAACAGTACATTATTTCAACCAATTGCTTAACCAGATCCAAGATTTACATAGCATATTCACTGGATTAAGTTTGTGTCGCAGCATTTCAGGTAAAAATTTAAGACTTTGTGAAAATCTCAGAATGCAATGTCATAGATCTTGCCAAAGTCTATTTGAGATGTTACTTCCATTTAAAAGTTGCTTGATTATTTTTGTGTAAATAATTTTCAGGTTTGATCTTGATTATCTATTATCTTACTGGTTATCTGTGTAATATTACAAAGTCTATTGATGGCCTGGTTTGCTTTTTCATTTTTTGAACATATATACCATGTTGGCTTGTTTGGCAGGGCCTGCCTTGTATTTATTGACTTAACCATAAACTAATCATGAAATGAGTAAGTGCCAGCCTAATTCAGTTGTCAGAATTGCTGGGCGCGATCGTCTGGTCTCATTATGCCCTCGCTCAAGTGAAACAAGGCCGGGGAGGGTGGGAGAGGCCATAAAGGAGACCCGCGCCAGGCGCCCCAACAGTTCCCGATACAACCGGCCCGCTCCTGTAGGCAAAATCGGGACCTTGCCATAGTGTGACGAGAAACCAATTAGCACCACTTAAGCCCCATTTCCATACAATTAACGAGAGCCACCCCTAATCCAATGACATCCCGTCATTCACTGGCCTCCCCAGCAAGTCGTCACGCTGGCACCGATTAGTACTCCTTTTAAAAAATGTGAACCTGGCAGAAAGTCTCTGTGGGGAGCTGAGGAGGTGAGTAGCCATCCTTGCTCACAGGCAAAGAGCCCGGTGGTGCTGGGCTTCCTGCCTTTGTGCTTGGCGGGGGCTTGGGGACCCTCGGCTGAAGGTGAGGGGAGCTCCGCAGGGGTGGGCCACCATGGGAGGGTGGGGTGGAGCTTGAGGGGGGGGGAGGCAACCACTTGCTGCACCACCATGCCAACCCCTGGATCTTGTGTACCCGTTCCTGGGGCAACCCTTGTCCCTGCCCATCTGCCCCACCAACCACCCATAACACCCACCGAATGCCGAAGCCTCTGGCCGTACGGCTGAAGGCTATTGCTAATAGGGATTTGTCAATCATGGTTAAATGAGCACTTCACACAACCCAAATGGATTCCCGTGGGAAAATGGGCCATGTAGCATGTGGGAGTCATTGCCTAGCATCCCAATCACAGCTTGATGCCTGGACAGTGTGTCAGAACACTACGGGAGGTGACACCATGGACGCAGCAGCCAACATCGAAACACCCAGAGGATGGGAAACAGCTCTGGGGGACATGTCCACGGCCGAAGGGTGGGTGCGTGCCACAGGGAGGGGACCAGCGCCCGGTCTGGTTGACGTTGTGAGCGGGTGTCTGGGGCCTGATGAGGGGGGCCAGATTCGGCTGGGTATGCGTGGGCAGGGAGTTCCAGGTGGGGGTGAGAGGGTTGGGGTGGGGGGGGGGGGGTGATCAGTGGGGGATTGGTGGGTCCAGGGGTGGGATGCATTGCTGTTTGTCAGTCGAACACCTTCTCCCACTTCTTTACAGACATTGAACGCTATGGCAGGGATGGTGGATGCAGAGGTTGCGTTGTGGTGTTTGTACTACGCGATGTGGCCAGCCGGAGAAAGAGGCAACAGCAGTGTCTGCAGAGGCTCGAGGCGGTGGCCCATGAGCCGGACCTCGCCCCACGCCCTGAGGATCCACCGCCCATCAGGCTAGAGGGTGTCCCGCGATGGCCCAAGGTGTACAGGTGCTGCTAGTCCTTTGAACAAATGACGCAGGAGGCTCCGCCTCAACAAGGAGACGCTGTGGCATCTGTGCCATATCCATACGGACTTGGCACCATGTGGAGGAGGAGGACACCTGCTCTCGGTGGCCATCAAGGTCACCACAGCCCTGTTTTACGCTTCGGGATCATTCCAGGGCTCCTGTGGGGACCTGTGTTTCATCTCACAGGCCACAGCCCACAGGTGCATCCGACAGGTCATGAATGCCCTGTATGTCTGGGTGGAAGACTACATCGTTTTTGACATGGACCAAGCCCAGCAACATGCCCAGGCATCCCTGCCCTCTTCGAGGAGCACCCCAGAATGGGCGGCTGGCTATTGGGGAATAAGGGATATCCGCTGAGGCCCAGGCTCATGACTGGAGACCGAAGCGGATACCTGGTACAGCGAGGCCCATGCGGCCACGTGGGTTATCCATGAGCGGTGCATCAGACTCCTCAAGATGCCTTCAGTACACCACCCGGAGGGTTGCTCACTTTGTTGTGGTCTGCTGTGTCCTCCACAGCACAGCAACCTCGCACAGCAGCGGGGCGACGAGCTGGAGGCTAGTGACGAGGAACATGTGGCTATCTCCAAGGAGGAGGAGGACGAGGAGGAGGGGGACTGGAGGACGTGGCTGGTGGGTGACCTGAGGCCCAGCCCGAGGCTGAAGGACCCGCAGCAGCTGTGAGGTCCCGGCAATGTCAGAGGGCCAGGGAGGCCCGCTTCACCTAGGTCATGGCCTGGTTCATCTTCGCATCCTTACCCACCCACCACACCCATTTCCCACCTTCCCAGGGTATGTGTCACATCACTCCAGCGTGCTGAGACTGTGTCGGTACTGTCAGCGGGTCACTGTCGAGGGCAGGGGAGTGATGATAACCTGCAGAGAGCTGGGTGCTGGTGCTCCTCAGCCTATGCCATAGTCTGACCCCTGTCTGTCTGCTGAGTGCTCGCTCACACCCATCACCTGCACATGGGGATGCATTGCGGAAGAAAGTGACAAGGTTTCCTACTGCACAAGGGTGTTTATTGTTCAGTACAGGTCCACACTCTTCCAATGGTGCTGCCGACCCACCCCTCACGCCACCACCCAATCCCTACCTACCCTGTTCCTTCCACCTTGGTGCCCTCAGTTATCCTTGGTGTGCATGGCCTTCGAAGCTCTACCACCACATCGAGATGCCTCCCCAGGGTGCACATCTGAGGTGGGCTTAGCCAGCTGCTTAATCATCCTGTGACCGTCGATGCCCTGGGCGGTCGTCCTCTGAGGGCTCTGGGGCCGGAGGGCCTTGGCTCACCTTTTGATGGCACATGCACAGCCTGTTCCGCCCTGTCCAATGTGCTGACCCCGAGATGCAACCTCATCAGAGGGATGGAACTTGGGAGACCTAGTGGCTTCCATCGCTGCCCCATGGGACGGGTCCGGGTTGGCACTCATCATCCCCTTCTCTGGGTCAGTGCCCATAGGACCCTGGGGGCCACCTTGGGATGGAGTGGGCAGCTGGTTCGAGCAACGGCTGCCCCTGCATTATCTGGCTCTGCCAGCCCTGGACGCACCCTAATGCAAGTACCCTCGCCCTCAGCGATTCTCCTCAGTGACTGGGACACATCTCCCAATGACCAGGCCACGCTTTGCAGTGGCTCGGCAATGCCCATCTGTGACTGGGACAAGCTCTGTAGCGCATCGGCAACCCAATGACAGCACCATTGTGTCAACGTCCTCAGTCACTGGGGAGTGCCAACCCGATCCATCCCATGGGTCGGTGTCGGTGGCCACCAGCTCTCCCAAGTTCTACCCCTCTAATGAGGCCATGTCTCGGGATCAGCACACAGGCCAAGGCACCATGGCTGTGCATGTGCTATCGACAGGTCAGGAAGTAGGACATTGACCTTCTTCCAGCACTGGAGGCCAGTCCTTCTTGTCACACTGCCCGAGCTGGCTGCTGCCTCCTCGTCCCAGGCAGCACTTCCTACCTTGTGGCTCACCCTAGTCCCAGATGGCCATAGGCGCTTTACCCTTTGAGGGGGGGAAGCTGACTGGTTGTGATTTGACTGAGAATCACCATACCTCAGGCGAGGGGCAAGATTGAGACGGTGGGCCTTCATGAATAACCTCAGATCAGCTCCTTAGTTCTGCTGACATTGAGGAAGAGATTATTGTCATTACACCACGCCACTAGGTTCTCTATCTCCCCCCTGTATTCTGAACCATCGTTGAACATAGAACATAGAACAGTACAGCACAGAACAGGCCCTTCGGCCCTCGATGTTGTGCCGAGCAATGATCACCTTACTCAAACCCACGTATCCACCTTATACCCGTAACCCAACAACCCCCCCCCCCCCCCCAACCTTACTTTTTAGGACACTACGGGCAATTTAGCATGGCCAATCCACCTAACCCGCACATCTTTGGACTGTGGGAGGAAACCGGAGCACCCGGAGGAAACCCAAGCACACACGGGGAGGACGTGCAGACTCCGCACAGTGACCTAGCCGGGAACTGAACCTGGGACCCTGGAGCTGTGAAGCATTTATGCTAACCACCATGCTACCGTGCTGCCCTTTAGATTGAGATTCAACCCACTATGGTCATGTCATCAGCAAACTTGTAGATGGAGTTGGAGCCAGATTTTGACACACAGTTGTGTGTGTATTGGGAGTATATTGGAGGGAGATGAAACAGAGCGGTCTGCATTATTTTTCTGGAGTCAGTTACAAAATGGCAGATAACAAAGCATTAATGTTACCAAGGAGGCAAGTTTAGAGACTCTATTTTCAGCTTCTTGTCACCCGTTAATCCTAATTTTGG
This sequence comes from Scyliorhinus canicula, assembly GCF_902713615.1. Classification (NCBI taxonomy): domain Eukaryota; kingdom Metazoa; phylum Chordata; class Chondrichthyes; order Carcharhiniformes; family Scyliorhinidae; genus Scyliorhinus; species Scyliorhinus canicula. The sequence continues at coordinate 19,737,102 of NC_052165.1, read as the reverse complement.
TTAGTCAAAATTTGCCTGAATTTCGTCCTATTTAGTCAAATTACCGCGAAAGACTTTGCTAAAGTCTAACTATATTACACACCGATTCTCACTCATTTCTTCCGACATTAAATACATTTGATTGGATTGATTGACTGATGTATCTTTTATTCATAAATCTCCTAGCCATGAATAAATAACCATATTACGAGAGTTAGTTTCCTCCATCAGTATTTCATCTGTAAACTTGGCTGACTATCACAGGGTTGCCACACTGAAGAACATCTGTGAGAAGAATTTAATTTGCTTTCTTAATCAGGACATATGGATGTCCGCCTGGTGCAAAATATATTCAGCTTAAATATTTGCACTGTATTTATCCTAAACTTTCAGTATTGAGTGGAATGAATGTGGATTCATCCACCAACTGCTTTTATTGCTAGTTGGAGAAATAGAATGATCACTAGATTGCACTTTTTGAAAATAAAACAACGGCAGACTTTTACCAGCCCATTGGAAACAGGCTAGGCGATGGGAGGATGGGAAAACGTTGACGAAAGGCATGGGGAGGGGGAGCCCAACATGTTTACAGAAAGCAGGCGGCCAATTTACGACATGAAATGGCTATTTGATGGTAATTTTCTGAGGCTTCTATCATTTTGCTTTTGAATTTATTTTCAAACATAACTATTTATCTACATCTTAGGTTTTAAAAATGTTGATTCTGATCATTACATAGCATTACTGGAGCTGATGGGCTGGTTTAGCGCAGGGCTAAATCGCTGGCTTTGAAAGCAGACCAAGGCAGGCCAGCAGCACGGTTCAATTCCCGTACCAGCCTCCCCAAACAGGCGCTGGAATGTGGCGACTAGGGGCTTTTCACAGTAACTTCATTGAAGCCTACTCGTGACAATAAGCAATTTTCATTTCATTTCAAATATCTTTCATTGTCACCACATGGTAGAAATAGTGGCTTTTTCTTCCCGGGCAGGGACGGCACTTGGTCCTTAATCATTTAATTGGCTCTTCTTCAGGTTTAAGGTCCTTTGTGTCTGGAAGAAACACGGCACTACATGGGTGACCACCTATACTGCCAGTAGTATCATCGATCCCAAAAATGGCTGATGTTCCCTAATTTTAGGTTTGGGCATTCACCTTTGGGCAGTTGCTGGCTACAATCATTCACGTGATGATCTTAATCATAGATCATTCATATGATCATCTTAGCCATAGTCATGCCTAATGTATGTGCCATGTATCTAAGCATTACAGAGGATCCCGCCAACTTTGGGCGTGTCACAATTTGAAATTTTAACCACCCTATAGTTTAACTTCCACCAACATTTGTTGAAAACAAATGCAAAATATTGATTTAATTAATCCACCCTATCTTCAATCATTCAAAATTGGAAAGGAAGAAACCGCATTTATATTCTGTCTTTCATAACCTCAGGGCATCTTAAAGCGACTAGTGGCAAACAAATTATTTTTGAAGAGTAGTCACACAGGTCAAAGGTAAGCATACCCAGCTGCAGAAAACAGAGGCGGCCGCCACCCCTGAGGACAAGGAGGGAGCCTCAGAGGGTGAACCATCATATTGTTCTCCCACACCTTCCACCAACACCGATGCTCTCAAGTTGGTGAGTGTGTGTTCGTTCACAAGTAGATCTGGGATCATAACCTGGTGAGTACCACAGACACGCTTGAGCAGCTGATGGAGTCTGTGGCAGTCTCAGGCACTGACACTGCTGCGAGGACCGGCGATGCTAAATCTCAGGCTGAAGATGTGTCCCTGGAGTGGTCAGCAAGGTGACAGATACACAGGTACTGGCACTACATCAGGAGGTGAAGGAACATCTGGCAGAGGCTGTGACCCAGGAGACTCCTACAAGTGCAAGAGGCCCTCAATTTACCGGGACTCTCTAGGCTTCAGGCAACCAGTAGATTGTGGCCAAGGTCATCCCAAACCACAGCGCAGCAAGATTAGAAGTTCAGCTGAAAGTAGAAAGCAAAGATTTAAGAGCGCATGGAATAAGTTTAAGATGAGGACTTGGCTGCACTTGGGGTTCGAGGGTTACTTTCTTTTTTGAATTATGAAGCCTTAAAAATGATTAAAACCATTAAATTTCTAATGTGTTGACGCCTGAATTTCCTCGCACCTCTTGGCAGCCGTTTGGACTTCAGGACCACTGTGACTCCGCAAAGGGTTTGACGCGTGGGAGCACACAGTGAGATTGTCCCTTCCATTAGGGCCAGGTAAATGGCTAAGTTAACGAAGGAGGCGTTACTAGGTTTAATCAGTAGTGATTTTTATTGCACTGCGTGGATCTGTCACTAAGGATCACATGGATCGTGTCTTTATTAATATTTCCAAGCATACCTAGTGTGTAAGGCATAGCCTGTGGTCCCCATGGCTGCACAGAAATCTGCATCTGGTCATCATTTTGATCCATCTATTCATAGGCAGATCAATCTCCTCATTATTGTGCTCCTCAATAACTCCAGGTTGTTTAAGGCACAGCACACCACGCTCCAGGTTGTTTAAGGCACAGTACACCACAATGATTGCTATTGGAGATGCTTGCTGGAGCATACTTTAGGTCTCCATCAGACCGATCTGAACTGCATCTATAAAATCCCTATGGCCTGCTTGATGTTCGAGCTGTGCCATGGCAACTGTTATTTCTCACTTTTGTATCGGAGCTAGGGTTCTTCACAGGCGTTAGCAGGCACATCTTCAGTGAGTAGCCTTTGTCATCGAGTATTCATCATTGGAGGTGCAGTGAGTGTCTGAAAAGGTCAATGGGACTGCTTTCGTATGTAGGTGCTATGGCTGCTACCAAGGTACCAAACATATGCCTGAAGGAAATGTTTGCAGATCAGTTGTACATTGAGCGAGTGGAATTCTTTGTTACACATGCAACATTTAGAAAATTGTTACGTTTTGGGACTGTGTCTTTAATTTAAGGCAAAATGGGGGAAGTAAAGATTCATGTTATCTGATCTGAATTCTGTGGATAACAAGCCTTGACTGGGAAGAAGTTGCAAGATATTTACAATGAACTGAGCTGCTGTGCTAATGTGGAGAGACTATTAGTCCCCAAGTCCCAGAATCGTGTTTGGAATGCCAGGTTTTATTATCAGTTCTCCTTTAAACTGTCTATTTAATTCCAAGATAGAATGGAGTTGGGGTCTAGAGGATAGCTGATTAGCTGGATAAAAGCCCAATGTAATTCACGTTGCCGTGGAGATGTGCTTTGAGAGAGTCAATATGAAGGCACGGTAGGATCAGGGTTCAGATTTTCAAAACGTATCAGGGAGCCTCAATGACGTTGTCAGTCGAGAACGAGCAGAGAGATGGAGGCAATACGTCGCTATTTAACAGCACGCAGAATTTGGGTGGGAGTTGCACTTGGATTGAAGAGACCAAGTCTATGAGGGGTTGAACAAGGCTGGAATATGTGGCTAGGTTTGGCCAGACGGAAGAATCTCCAATTTGTTCTTCACCATGAAATTCAATTCTGTGATTAGGAAAAGAAACGGACGCAAGTCCTCAGGAACTATGAATCACCTTAGACTAGTTCCTGGAGAATGATGAGTTCACTTAAGGGGTACAGGAAGTATGACCATGGGGCGGGGGGGGGGGGGGGGGGGGGGGGTCAGTTGTTTTAAATGTTAACGGGAAATGTTTTCATAATTTAAAGTTGTCACCTGGAATATTTTAGTTTGTTACGATAAAACTTGAAATCTTGACGTGTAATCTTTTCAGTCACCGGAAGTTTGATTTTTTTCAAGTTATTGGCCTCCATGGAAATTACAACATTGACTGTCGGAGCATTGATGGCCACATGCCTGCAGTTGATGACAGTCTGCACCTGGTGGAATCCAGAGAAGACCTCAAATCTAATGGGCCTTTTTATTGACTATCAGCATCAGTGCAAAGGCGCTGGTGCTGGCTGTCCCTCTTGAACTTGCATCGGTGACCAACTTAATGCAGCGAAATGCCGAAGACGAGAAGATCTCACACATAAACCCTTCAAGTGATATAGAGACATGGAAGTTCAACCCCGCAGACACTGAGGTTCATATTGTTCTTTAGCATGGCACACATCTCCGTAATGGCATCCCCAGAGAGACACGGTCCTTGGCGACACTGCTACTTTGACATCAAAAGGTAGCTGACCCATGGTGTATATTACCGTCTCTGGTGGGGAATTTTCTCTCCATGCTGAAGACTGATTTGCATGTCCGCTGTGCCCTTTCCCTCCCCCTTCCAAGGCCGGCACTCCTGCTGTCCCTCTGTTGGTATCTTTCTGCATGTTGCTGCAGCTCTCTTCCTCTCTGCTGCTCATTCCCACTGGATGACTCAAGCATGAATGAACAAGTCAATGGCCTGTAGATTCATTCAGCTTCCGGGGGCACTTCCCAGCCTTTTTTCTACTCACAAAAGTGCCAGCACCGATATGTCACTCTGGCAGTATGCCCTCCAGCTCTGGCACCGTTTCCCTTTCTCTATACCCAATGCTCGCTATGTTGCATCCTCTGTGCTCACGATGGCTGCCATTTGTATCCCGAACTAACCTGCTTGCTCTCCGTCTGGTTATACCTGGCGAGGCAGTGAAACCCCATAAGTACGTGCAAGCCTGGAAAAATCTGAAAACCCTTGTAAAATACAAGTTAATTGCCTTTCCAATCAGCCTGCCCGCCTCGTGGAAGTGCGGCGTCTTCCGCCATACCTTTCCCCCTTTGCAATATTCAGAGACAGCGAGAAGGCTTCTGTCTCGTCGTCTTCCCATCAGATATTGTGACCCCTCCAGCCTCTTAGCCCACCTCCAAAGTACAGGAACAATTCAGCCCCATATCTATGGAGTGGGGCAAGAGTGCTTTCACTGAGCCAAGGCTGAAACAATATTGCATACTTTCATTGGAGAAGCCCTACCGTCTCTTTAACTATTTGTTTGTCTTTTTGATGCATAAGAAACTATTATTACTATTTCCTTTTATATCAGTCTTACATAGTTTTACATAGAATTTACAGTGCAGAAGGAGGCCATTCAGCCCATCGAGTCTGCATCGGCTCTTGGAAAGAGCACCCTACCCAAGGTCAACACCTCCACCCTATCCCCATAACCCAGTAACCCCACCCAACACTAAGGGCAATTTTGGACACTAAGGGCAATTTAGCCTGGCCAATCCACCTAACCTGCACATCGGGGCAGCAGGTTAGCATGGTGGTTAGCATAAATGCTTCACAGCTCCAGGGTCCCAGGTTCGATTCCCGGCCTGTTCTGTGCTGTACTGTTCTATGTCTATCTTTGGACTGTGGGAGGAAACAGGAGCACCCGGAGGAAACCCACGCACACACGGGGAGGATGTGCAGACTCCACACAGACAGTGACCCAAGCCGGAATCGAACCTGGGATCCTGGAGCTGTGAAGCGATTGTGCTATCCACAATGCTGCCCTTAAAAACAATATTTTAAAATGAATTTGGAGTACCCAATTATTATTTTTTCAATTAAGTGACAATTTAGCATGGCCAATCCACCTAACCTACACATCTTTGGGTTGTGGGGGTGAAACCCATGCAACATTGGAAGAATGTGCAAACTCCACACAAACAGTGACCCAGGTCTGGGATTCGAACCCTTGTACTCAGCGCTTGTACCCACTACTAACCGCTGCGCCACATGCCATCCTCTTCTGCCGCGTTTCCATTTTGCCCTTCTAATTTTACTTTCTACCTTCCCATTGCACATTTGAATGAGAGCTCTAACCTTATTTATTGTATGCTTTCAAGTTTCAATTCAGTTTTCAAACTCAATACTTTGATACACCTGATTGTTACCTCATAGGAATGCATTTATTTAGTCATCTATGCCTTTCATGTTTAAAATTTGCCATAGTCGATCAGTAAAACTATTTGACCACTTTTCCGCTTAGTTTAGTTTTGTTGCATTTTATCTTGCTGAATTTTTGTCTCTTGAGCTCTCCAGCGCTCTCATTAACTCTCCATTATTGTTTTCAACACTTAGAATGAACCGAACAATGTTAAGATCTTTATTTCTCAAACATACTTTTATTTTCTCATGCTTTGTCTCACCTGATTTCCCAGAACCAAGTCAAACTGTGCTTATCTCCGTTTTGGGCAAGCAGTATTTTGGGTGTATCCCAAAAAAACAACTTCGAACATAGTTGGATTCCTAAATTCCTAAAAAGAAATAGGGAGGTAACGGTTGCTTCTTACACAAGAAAAGACCAGAATTCCAGGTGCATTGCGATTGATTCATATTTTTATTTCCGGTAGCGCATTACACCTTTCACATTTGGCAATCGGAAATATTACTCTCCAGTAATTTTATTTGGTAGCTGTTCATTTTTTTCTGACCAGTGGCGACCCATCCCCCAGGTTTCAATATTGAAACCACACCTGAAAAATGCCGACCCAAATTTTGATCGCGCGTTATATGCGTTCTCTCTGTATATATCTGAATTCTTCTGCTCATCCATATTTAATAATAGTATGTTGTTAACCCGAGCTGGATTAGCCACACACTGCGACAGTGACATGAGTTTGCAGGCGATTCCATAAAATAATACCAGTTTTTAGGGAACAAGATAAAGTCTTACATAATCTTATATGCTGCACGTATCGTCATTACTTTTGGAGATAGGTCGTGTTGGAGACAAATTTGTATCATTAGAACACGGTGATTTGCACCATTCTTTAACAATGCAACTATGAAGTGGTGAGAGTGAAGTGGCTGTTGTCCCACCCCTCCCTGGTATCCGAAGTCTCTGTTATTTGACATTCCAGACTGCAAAAAAAAACATTATTGTGCTTATTGTTTTGTATTCTCTTAATTCGCGCGGTTTGCAACAGCCTTCTGACATACCGACTGTTGTTGCTTCTGTTCGTTCCTCTGCCAGCTGATGCTTCCCTCTTATCGTACTGACTGAATGCCCTACCTGTTTGCAAATTAAAGAGCAGCAAACGCCCCGGCCATGCATGTTGGATGAATTCTAATGCATGCACACAACACTTGGGATCCATACTTAACAATGACATCATTGTTCAGAAGGCATGCAGCTGCTTTAGAGGGCGCTCACAGAGCGGTGATATTTACGGATGTTACAGATTTTCCACCGTAGTGATCCAGGGAGTGGCGCCCCCCCCCCCCCCCCCCATCCCCTTGCTTTCCCTGCCTCTCGTTAAATCTGAACCCTGCAGAACCAAGGCGGTATATTACAATACCACCCCCCCCCCGCCCCCTTCATCACCCCCGCCGACAGCACACGCTTTCTTTCGCAGCAGCAGTAACAAAAAAAAATCATGTCACACATTCCCCAGCAGAAAATAAAAGCCAATCCGGCTCACGGCTGGCCGCCGCTGGCAGAGGAAAGGGAGAGGCTGAACAGCTGGGTGGGAGTGCAGGTTTGCAACCTGCTCGGGAGCTGACAGCTTCCCACTGTGGCGGGGGGAGAGGGGGAGAGGGGGGGGGGGGGGGGGGGGGTTGCATGAGGTAATGCCGAATAAAACTCTGCATCCGCCCAGATTGGTGAGGGTATAATGTGCATACGGTTCACCATCACATGTTGCACACACACACACATACACACATGCTCGGCCACACACACACACACGCGCGCGCGCGTATGTATATAAACGGGATGCCTGCCGAGTAAGGTGAGTAAAAATGCAATACATTCCACAGTTCCAAAGAGCCGCCTGAGTCAATGATTCGATTTTTTTTAAATTAAAAAAGAAAGACGTGCACAGACGCGATGGGGGGGGGGGGGGGGGGGGATTATATGAGGATTGCAGAAGCCCCCTCCCCTGTTTGGGATGTGGCTGTGGGCTCGAGCGCCGCTGTGCCCGTCACCCGGCGCGCGCCACCCGGCTCCAGCCTGCAACTTGCCCGCTTCCAGTCAGACCGCTCCACCTATATATATATATACACACATTAGAATCATTATCGAGTGATTATTCTGTACCTCCCTCTCAAAGTGATTCCACATCGATCTCTCCCCCCCCCCCCCCTCCCCAGTCTCTTCGCGATAACTGAAGCGGGCGGAGAAAGGGAAGAAGGGACCAATCGCTGGAGCCGCTGCGGCGCCTCCGTCCCCGCCACCGTTACCGGCAGCGCCGCGCGACCCTGGCTTTCAATTTTTTTAAAAAGAAACGGAAAATAACCGCCCCGGAGAGAATGTGAGCGGGGAAATGCGCAGGAGCCAGACGACAGCAGCGGGTCCGCTGCGGTTGTCATTTCTGAAAAGGGAAAGGACCGAGAGAGTTAAAAATAAATAAATAAATGATCGTACAAAGGGGGGTGGGGGCATCAAGCGACGGGGAAGTGCCGGCGCTGTTAGGATGCCACTTGGACGGAGGAGGAATGGCGAGCTGAACTGTGTACCCTTTGGCGTGTGTATGTTTGCATGTGTGTGGCCCCTGGGTCCTGATTTGGTTTGATTCTGTTTGTTTTCGGCTGGAAGCTTCCCCCGGCCCGGCCGCCAGCCCGGCGAGGCTCGGACTCGGCCCCACCATGATGTGTGAGGTGATGCCCACCATCAGCGAGGACACCCTCAGCCAGAGGGGCTCCCAGAGCAGCTCGGAGGACTCCAATTTCGAGCAGCTGATGGTCAACATGCTGGACGAACGCGACCGGCTGCTCGACACCCTGCGGGAGACCCAGGAGAGCTTGGCGCTGGCACAGGGCAAACTCCAGGATGTCATCTACGACAGGGACTCTCTGCAACGCCAGCTTAACTCTGCGCTGCCCCAGGTAGGCACCTCCGACTTTTGAAAGCGATGCTTAAAAAAAAATACATCTCCAGTAACTGACAAGCAATGTCCATCACTGCAACTGTGGAGCCATCTTTCCGCTTCTTGATTTTGCGTAAAGATTCTTATGTCATGACTTTTACCACCAGGTGGATCTAGATGTTTGCATTAGGTTTTTTGAAGTCGGTGCATGAGGTGTTGCTGTGCAGTACCCATTGAATTTGCCAATGAGGTACAATTTGGCAGGTGTATGTTACTATATGCAATGGTTTAAAGGGGGATGAAGAAAAGATGGCCAATCTATTAATTTTAAACTGCATTCTATTTATAGATCTAGTCTCTCGTCTGGTTCACTGATTTTTCTTTTCATAGGCAAACTGTTTTTGCCGTTTGAAAACACAGCGTACAACTCCAATATTTATTTGGTCCATAACTTACCATTAGATAAATAATTAAATTGTGATATTTTGTTTGATAAATATGAAATTATTCTCAAAGTCCATAATATGTAGTCGTGAAAATATACTGTGCAGCCATAAACAATTAAACAGTTCGAAATGTTAACTTAAACACTGACCAAGTTTTCACTTTTTAATGCTTACCTATTGTATGAATCATGTCATGATAAAATAGTGGACTGAATTAAAAGTTCCTGCAATTTTGTAGAATTCTCATGCAATTGTTTCATGGTAGTTCTTTGCAAAAGTAATAGACACACAACATCTATTATACTTGTGATTGTTTTGGCATTGTTTTAACTAAAATCTTGTGAAAAATGAAGACGCATTCAGAAGGAAGGTAGTCAAAGTTGAAATCACACTGAAACACACTAAAGATTTGAAGCACTGATACAGATATTTCACATAGGATCTTATTTTGAAGTATCTCAAATTATTAAGAAAATAAACCCAATCATGAATGTTTTATTGAATTCTAGAACTTAACAGCAAACTATGTTAGTGTCCAGAGTGTACATTTAATTGGCATGAGACTTTCTGAAGAGGAGAATCAATTTGGAAAGATGTACAACTGTAATTTCGAATTTAGAGAAGAATTACATCTGAAATAATTGAGATGTATTATTAAATAACACCAAAAAAGACAATTTTATTTAGTTTATACCCATGGTCTTTTACCAGTGCTAATGTATTGAAACTGCATTGCATAAAATAAGGATTGCCTGAAGCATGATTGTATTTCAGTATAGCATGCTGTTGTGAGCCATATGAGCCATAGCGCGCCTTTTAAAATTTAATTTGTATTTAGTGGGTCATATGTCCACTTTTGAAACTATAGTGGAATAAAATGGAATAAAATGTGGAAAAGTGTGAGGTTATGCACTTTGGTAGGAAGAATAGAAGCACAGACCATTTTCTAAATGGGGAAATGCTTCTGAAATTCAAACGCAAAGTGACTTGGGAGTCCTTGTTCAGTATTATCATCAGGTTAACATGTAGGTTCAGTTGGTAGATAGGAAGACAAATGCAATATGTTAGCATTCATTTCAAGAGAGCTAGAATACATTCATTTCTAGAGGGCTAGAATACAAGAGCGGGAATGTACTGCTGAGGCTGTATAAGACGCTGGTGAAGCCCCATTGGAATATTGTGAGCAGTTTTCGGCCCCGCTTCTAAGGAAGGATGTGCTAGTCTTGGAGGATGTCCACAAAATGATCCAGGGAATAAAGAGCTTGTCATGTGAGGAGCGGTTGAGGGCTCTGGGTCTGTACTCGATGGAGTTTAGAAAAGGATGAGGAGGGATCTCATTCAAATTTACAGACTACTGAAAGGCCTAGATATATTGGACATGGAGAAGGTGTTTATACAGCATGGTTGCATAGTGGTTAACACTGTTGCTTCACAGTGCCAGGGTCCCAGATTCGATTCCCTGCTGGGTCAGAGTCTGTGCGGAGTCTGCACATTCTCCCCGTGTGTGCGTGGATTTCCTTCGAGTGTTCCGGTTTCCTCCCACAGTCCAAAGACGTGCAAGTTAGCTGGATTGGCCATGATAAATTTCCCCTTAGTGTCCAAAAAGGTTAGAAGGGGTTATTGGGTTCAGGGGATAGGGTGGAAGTGAGGGCTTAAGTAGGTCAGTGCAGACACGATGGGCTGAATGGCCTCCTTCTGCACTGTATGTTCTGCACTGTAGTGTGGATTATTAATGTTCATGCTGATTGCCTTGCCAGTTGTAACCTAGATTTTGATGGAATGTTTACATCATATTTAAACTTCCCCATTATAAATATGTGCAGAGAAGAGGTCTTCAAGGCTGATACTTGTGCACTTTAATTTAGTAAGTCCCTGCCAACAATGGTTGAAGTAGGTAGCCCACCGGCAACTTCTCAGGTAACTAGGAACGGAACATAATGCTGACATTGCCAGTAATGCCCACATTCTGAGAATGAAAGGTTGCCACCTCTGGGCTTTTGAAGTGTGTAAGTGGCAGTACACCAGTGTGACTGTCCATGATAGTGCATTCTCAATCTACAGCACAGTTGAACATATTTTGTTGAGTGTGTTCCCAAACTATTTGTGCTGACTTCCTTTCTTAAATTTAGCTTCCTTGAGTGTGCCAAGGAGAACTGATTCTTACCCATTTTCAACACATGGCTCCTCCAGGACAGTTGTAGCTTTCTCACCATCACGTCAGAGTTCATAATAGATTTTTTGTTACTTCATTCTGCTATTTGATGTTTAAGATTGGATGATTTTCTAGAGTTAGCATTGTGGAATATATCAAGATGTTTGAGAAGCTTTCTGTGGTGGAGTCAGGACTTATAGTTACACAAACAAAATGCAGTGATAGTTCTATGATTGTGAATAATTTTATGTCTTGTTGATCTATTAGCCCCTTTTTGAGAAATCAAAGAAATGCACTTGCTTTCTAGATGAAGTTAGTAACTTCTTGATCAATATTGCCATTGTAGGAAATGACATTGCCCACATCTAAAAATGTCTTTAAAAAATCTAAAATCTATACCATACTTAACTTGCTAGGGGGAACATGACAATTGAATGCTTGAAATCGGGAAAATTAGTGTTCCAGTCAGAAACTCATTGACTAGCATTTTAACCATTTAACTCAGGTAGGAAATGTTCCCACCAGAAGTACAGGTGTCTAATTTATAAATCACAGTTGAGGTCTGGTGACATTAATTGATACCTAGCACTTTTTAACTATAATGATCTGCCCAGAGGTAAATTTGCTAAGTACAAAGCTTGTGGAATTGGTTTCACAAACTGACTGACAAGATTGCAAGCTGAATTTAAAGGAACACTGTAGTCGCCTGGAGGCACAAAGGCTGCTTTTTGAGTGTTCACTTAACTTCTTTCTGATTTTACTTTTCTTCTTATCCACCTTCATTAAGCACTTACTTCTCATAGGCGCTATTTTTGCAGTGAATATTTGGAGGAAAATGAGCAGCAGCCTGAAGAACTATGGCAAGCAGCAGGTAGGCCTATTGAAATAGAGCTGGTCAGGAGGCTGCTAATAGAAGGCCTTATCCAGCCTACAAGGTCAAGAGTCACCTTTTTGGATAATTTTGGAGAGCGATGTAGGGGTAGGTACAAAGGCAGCCTGTTACTGACTTGTAATGCCCACAGAAGTGAAATAGACCAGAGGGTTAAGCTTCGCTGTTGGTTATCAAAGTAACTTCCAGGCGTCTGTAGGGGATGTTATCAATATCTTTTAGTCCACAGTTCAAAGTTGCATCAAACAATATCCTCCTTCCAGAGAAAACCACTGTTGTAAAGGACATCAACAGCGAAAATTAGAGAAATCTGAAATTTTCAGCAGTGACTGACTTCCCTCAGGTCTCGGGCATCATCGCAAAGTTAACCAACAACTTATATCAAGAACAAGGACTACTCCATCAGTTTTCAACAGGTGTACGATCACTGCAGAAAGATAATGCAAATCAGTACGGATTTTGTTAGCCTCTTCTATGCATCTTAATCCTGCGAAGCATCAGTAGATGGCTACCAGGGGAAAGTTCTGCACATTGCTGATGGCAGCCATCGCAACCCCAACACCGGTAACGAACACAGATACAATGAGAACCATGGGATCCCCTGAGACATCTTGGATCCTTGAAGAATTGAATAAAGCTGAAGAAGAACCAGAAGAAAGGCCAGCAGAACACGTTGAAGCTAGGATGGAAAGGTAGTGGTATATAGTTTATTGCTTTCAATTAGTTCTTCATTCCTTAAAACTTATTATGCTGTTTTTGAAGGGGCGGAGCATCCGGAAAACGGTGCCGTCCCCGATTTCTACGTAAAAACGAATTCTCCGAATGGAGAATATGCTAGAAGGACCCCCGCGTGTGGAAGTCCACTTAGATAACATCTTTGTTACTGGAGCCCTGGAAAGTGCGCAAAGTCCTCTGCCGGTTTTGTGAGTCAGACATCCACCTCAGGAGGGGAAGTGTGTATTCCAAAGTCACCTACTTCTTGGGGCATTGCATGGACCAGGATGGATTGCATCCGGTGGAGGAGGAGGTGCTAGCTACTTGAGTTGCGGTCATCTCTTGTCTTGTAAACTACTATGGGAAATTCATTCCGGGTCTAGCTACCATACTCGCCCCTCCACATGCCTTGATGAAGAAGCACCAAGAATGGGCATGGAGGACGCCTCAAGAGGAAGCTTTTTCTTGAGTAAAAAAATAACTAACGTTGTCTGGTTTGCTGACGCATTATGACCCCCTCCAATCCTCTCTTGGCAACATGTGATGCCTCACCATATGGCATTGGCATGGTGTTGTCCCACTCCTTGGCTGGCAGAAGAGAGCAACCATTGGATTCACATCCAGGATATTGGCCACGGCGGAGAGAATAGAATATGGAAGCACCTGGATCACCTCCGATATAGGGGATTGGCACCTATGGAAGAACCAGCTTCCAGTCTCATCACTTCAACCGATTGGGGCTGTGGGTGTTACCCTCTGAGGGTCCCAATACCAAGATGGTGATCATCAATTCCGACTCGTTCATGGAGACTCAGGCATCAGCAATTCCCGACGGCGATATGGTTGGGGATCAGCCATCAGTAGTAGTACCCCCTGGGTGGTCATCCAGAGAACGGCATTCCCTGACACTCTACGGGCCTCCGCGGCCTGGCCCCACAGCTGAAAGCGCAGCCATGGGCAAAGAAGAGCAGGTGCCCTTCTGCTCCACATTCCGCAGAAGAGCCAATGGGCTTTGGGAAGGAGGAGGGGGTTTGGGGGGGGGGGGGGGGGGGATGTTATAGCCCTCATAAGACCAACGTGGATGTTCCATTTAATTTCCCCATGCCTCGTGGAGTACACGCTTCCCTGTTGAGGGGCAGGAACCCATCAGCAGGATTTTGGACTTGGAACGTAAAAACTGCCCTCGGTAGGAGCCGTTTTGTTGTGTGCAGTCCTGGCTGGGAATTACCGGACTCCTCTGGGACTACTAAAGAGGCCAATATATGAAATGATTTCAGCAAGATCATTGCCTTGGCAGACATTTGGCTGAGAAGTTGTGGTATCTTCCCCGAAATGAAGTTGCCCTTGTGCCAAACCCATCAACAATTGCCCTGCCTAGGTCGTTCCAGTGACTGGTTTTTTACCCTAAAATTACAACTTGGTCTGTGTAGGTGAAAATATTCACGAATAGACCTTTGAGTGAGAAAAGAAGCGATTTATTAATTTTCAGAATTCTGGGAGAAAGGCCTTTGACCCCCATGGTCTGCAGCACCTTTTCTCCCCTGAGCTGGGGTCGCACTAAGTTAATATACAGCAGGAAAGCGGAATTAGTTTGTATTCACATTTACATAAACCCAATCAATTCTGTTCACGTCACAAATTCATAACATGCATCTTCAGTGCCATAAATGGCTACAAGTTAGCTCCTATTACCTCAGGGGCTGGTTTAGCACACTGGGCTAAATCGCTGGCTTTTAAAACAGACCAAGCCAGGCCAGCAGCACAGTTCAATTCCCGTACCAGCCTCCCCGAACAGGTGCCGGAATGTGGCGACTATGGCCTTTTCACAGTAACTTCATTGAAGCCTACTCGTGACAATGAGCGATTTTCATTTCATTTTTCATAATTGGCCGTTTGCTTTACCCGATGAGTTCATTACGTTGATAACAGTTACATACAGCCACGTTGAACAAGTCGTTCCTCATTCCTTGCTAGTTCCTTAGTTTGGGGCCCTTTGTCAGTTAGAAGTAGCTATGAATACCGACATTGGGCAAGATTGCCAATGGCTAATTGTCTCTCCGGATGCAGCTTGTGGATCACTTGTTTTGCACAAAGCTTTACTTCAGCAGCAGACACTGATAATAACATGGGGTGAAGAACATTGACCAAGCCCATTTTATATCAGGCGGCATCCATGTTGTTTCTTCTGTAGTCCATTCGGAATTCTACATCTTCAGACCCCCCTGCTCGTCCTTGGACATCACGATGTCCCAAGCTGAGCACATCTTCACATCCAGCTCGATAGTTCCCCGTCGGGGACATCATGGTCGTTGATACAGGGGATAGGCACGTCGGCGGGGAGTGGTCTCTTTGTGGGAGGAATTTATCGTAGTCGTCCTTGTTCTGCACGGGCACAACGGGTAGAGCCTGTCCCATTAGCTGAGCACAGCATAGCTTTACTATGCTTATAAGACAGCAAAAAGCAAACACATAACAGCAACTATTATCAGTGAATGCATGATCCATGTTCCCCATCCCTGTCTCGTAAAACATAGGGCATACTCTGTCTTCTCTGAACATCTTGTCCTTCCAATTCCCTGTATTCCCTGGCAAGTGGGATGCGCGGAGTTTATTCGTTCCACGCATCTTCCTTATATGTTCCTACTAGCTGCCTGTCCGTCCCATACAGGGTCTATCTGACGTGTCTGCAATGCATAGTTGGAGGGGGGTCCAACTCGGGGTGGCCACAAACAAGGCCTGCACAGACTTGGCCAACGTGTAACACACAGACTGCTTTCCGTACAATCGTATAAAAAAGATTGTCTTCCAATCCCATCACCCTTACACCCGTGACAATACATATTAATGTGACTACATTCCTTAGAAGACTAGAGAAGCACATCATCTTGCTTCCCATCCTTATCTCTATTCACTCCCTTAGCTTATCCCTAAGCTAAGCAACGAGCACAATACAGGGAACCCGATAGATACAAATTACATAATCATAAATTGAACGATCTGGAAGATAAATACAAAAGCAAGCATCAGTTCATCATCAATTGCTTCGTAGCTTGGTAATCTGATTTAGACATGAGCAACCGTGTCCAACCTTTCATTTGCGCATAGCTGGTATGAATGAGAAAAGCCCTATGAGGTTGTCTTTTCCTCATATAATTTTAATTGTGTCCAATGTTTCCACACTCCTTTTCCCCTTATGTCCAGGCAGGCACAGGTGTCTCCACTAATTATAATCTCGCAAGGCCCGCTCCATTTTGGAGCGAACCCTGGTTTACTGGGCAGGGTTTTTACCATGACCTTACTACCCGCCGGGGGAACGTAAGCTGCCATCGTGAGCTCTTGTGCCCGGTCCTTATTTTCTTGATTGTCACAAATGTTCTGCCGCATCGTTTTGAGTTGTGTACTCATTTCCAGAACGTACCGTTTTAATCTGTCTTTTAGGGGACCCACATCGGCCCCGCCTGTTATAATGCCTTCTGGTAATTGCATCACTCTTCCTGTCATTAGTTCATAAGGGGTTAAGCCTGTGGTTCGGTTTCCCGTGGCCCGCAGTTTCATTAAGATAATAGGCAATACTTCGGTCCAGGGTTTTCCTGACATCTGTATTGCCTTTGCTAGCACATTTTTAAGAGTTCGATTCATCCACTCCACCATTCCTGAGCTTTGGGGATGGTAGGGAATGTGGAATTTCTGCTTTATTCCCATTAATCGGCACACCGTTCGTATAACACTTCCAGTAAAATGGGTACCCTGGTCTGAGTCTATTTGAATAGGCACTCCCCTTCAGGGAATTCTTCAGCTAAGATTCTGGCGACTGTCAAGGCGGTACAATTCCGCGTAGGGAAAGCCTCCACCCATCGGGTGAATTGATCGATAATCACTAGACAGTATGCTTTGCCATGTGATGGTGGCAGAGGCCCTGTAAAATGTATCTTCAAGTATTCCCATGGTTCCCGTGGTCTGGGTTGGTGTCCCATTCTGACTTTTATGGGTCTCCCTGGATTATGCTGGGCACAGGTGATGCACGGATGACAGTATTGTGCAACATCTCGTCCCATTCCTTTCCACCACCACTCCCTTCCAGGCTCCTTATCATGGCTTCCCTGCCTGAGTGTCCAAGCCCATGGTGGAGCTCCAATAATGTATGTTGAATACATTTGGGGGCCATTACCCGATTATCCTTTCACCAAACTCCATCTTCGCGCCTTGCTTTTCCCATGTACCTCTTTCACCGTCGGGGGTGTCCTCATGGAGTTCTTTGATACTTATCACTTTCGCTGTATGGTCCACAAGGGCATCGGTGCTTCTTCAACCTCATTCTGTTCTAACGCCTTTTGCCACTAGGTCTGTGGCTTGATTCCCCTGGTGATTTATCCAGTTCAAGCTGTTCCGGCCCGGTTCCCTCTGATGTGCCTTAATTCTAATCACTGCTACCTGTTGGGGTTTGTTACTAGCATCTAAGAGGGCTTCTATTCTCAACTTATAGGATTACCTCCTGTTGTAATAAATCCCCCCTACCCAAAGCAGTCACGTAGTCATGTACGTTCCAATAGTGTACCTACTGTCTGTATAAATGTTCACTGTCTTGTTCTCTGATAACTCTAGTGCTTTGGTGAGCGCCACTAGTTCTGCCACTTGGGCCAACAGGCCTCCATCAATTCGTCCTGATTCCACTGTCTCCAATGCTCCATTCAGTACCGCCCAGCCCATTCATTCAGGGCCGCCTATCGACATACTCACTTGACCCATCTACATAGAATGTTTCTTCTGCTGTTGCCAGAGGAGTATCCTTAATCCTGTCTTCCTCTAAATTCATGTCTACATCCCCACAATTGTGGGGTTCCCCTGTTAATATTCCCTTGGCTGGGTTCTCCCCCATGTCCGTAACAATTGTTACTAACTTACTTGGAGGGAGGAGGACCGCCTCCCACTTGGCCCGCCTCATATTCAAGACGGATCTTAGCTTTCCGATGTTCAACATTTCTACAAGGGTATGTTTCGTGTGTAGTATAATGTTTCCTGTCATAACTAGTGGTGCACTAACTCTCACAGCCCAGGCCGCGCAATCCAGTGCAGCAATGCATCAGGAGAATCCAGTGACTACCAGTCCTTCTGCCGTGGAGTAATAGGCGACGGGCCTTCTCCTATCTCCATGGTCCTGTGTAACCACTGCTGTATAGAACCCGTCCTCATTGTTATTGTCTATGTAGAAGTCTTTACTCATGTCTGATAAACCCAATCCTGGGACCGACATTAACTCAGACTTTAACTGGGTATACGCTTCCTCCTGTTCTGGGCCCCACTCCACTGGTTCTAGCGTGGCCTTACCTAGTAGTGCTGGTGGTTTCCCTCAGGATACCCCTTTCTACTAATCCTTCTACTGTATCCACAACTGCCTTTTTAGCTTCTGTCTTGATCGGGTATTGGCGGTGTGGTTTATGTTCTGGCCCGGGAATCTTAATCAGGTCAATGCTGGTTTTTCCGGTGTCTAATTTGATTTTTGCCCAAACGTTGCTTACTGACCCACAAAAGGTTCTGTATCTGCCTAGTTCTTCACTCCATTCCCTGGTGGTTATGGTGGCCAACCCCACAGTGCCAGTGTTATTGGCCATACCTTACCTTACTACCATCCGGCTTTGGCCAGGTCAATTTTCCTTTCTCACACTCAATTATATTTTCATATTTCCTCATGATCTCGTTGCCCAAAATTATGCTTTCATTATTTTTACTCACATCAAATTTCATGGATATGTATATGTTGTCAATCTCTACCACCTGCGTTGTACAAAAGTAAGCAGTCATTCTGGTGCCCTCAATGCCCTATAAAAATATTGTTTGGGAGGGGGAGGTTTGTAACGGCGACTGATGCTCCTGTGTCCACCAGCATTGTTGGCACCCCACTAGTGCAGACACATAAATTCTCCCTTCCCTTTTGTTTTTAATGGGGGCCACAGGGCATCAGCTCCGACTTTCCTTTTGTTCTGTCCATTCCTTATTCTCTGCAGCAGATAAGGTATTTTGGCCTCCAGGCGGCTTGCCATGTTTGTTGAAATAGGCAGCTTCCAGATGGCCCTGTTGATGGAACCATCAATTCAGCAAACACGTGTAGTTGGATCTGAACAGAGGCTTTAATACACTTACAACAGAGCCAGCCTATTCGTCGTTGAACCCCAGATGACTGGCAGGCTAGCTCTAAGGCACTGATCTTTATACATCGGTCCGAGGGGGAGGAGTCCTGGGCGGAGCCAAGGGAGGAGCCTAGTAAAAACTCTCGCGTACTCCCAGAGCGACTCCCCCTGGTGGTCGGATAGTGCAACTGCACTTACAATAGTGGATAGTGAACATATATTCACGGAGTTATATTGGCAACTATATACAGCATTGATCTTACAACGGGTAGATAACGAACATATATACATGGAGTGATATTGGCAACTATATATAGTGTGAATCACATTCACCACACCCGTTTATTACATAGTTACATTGTTTCTCAACCTTCTTGCCCTTACTAGTTGGTGAATGTCTCTTAAGTGCAGTTGGTAACCCACCCAGATGGCATTGAGTTCTGTCCAAAAGTTTACATTCTGGTTCGGGGCTGAAGTTTTCCCAGGATGGTCATAATCTGTTGTCTTTCTCCCGGGGTGAATTGTTTCTAACTGGTGGTCGGGTTTGCCAAGGTACCCCCTCGGCTCACGGGTGCCACGTCGACCATCTCCTCAGTCTCCTCACTGGGGCAGTTGGTTCTATACTATCATATAGGGGCAGGGAGGTTGTGTCTGGACACGGCCCCATTCTTCCCCCCTCATGCAATTTATACTCTAATTCATTTATGATTTTTGTTTGACATTTCGCTCTGGTCTCTCGTTCTGTCTTCTTCTGTTTTACCACATTTACTTGTTCTATTTGTCCCGCCAATTGATTTACCAAATGTACCCCTGTTTTCTTGATCTTGTCTTTAGTTTGTTTTGTCAACCAATCTCTCTGGAGTTCCAAAGCATGTGATACGTCCCAGCTGTCCTTCTGCACCTTTTTAATTAACGGTCTGTCATATATAAGAGTTTATCAGGGAGCCTAGGAACACCCTTTTAACTTCTTTCACCGCAATTATTAATTTACCTAGCGTCCCTGTGTGATTGGAGAATGTTTATATGTAGACAGTCCCCCTATTCTTTCCTACCGAGAATACACGGAATTCTTATGGTACTCACGTACTCACGGCGAGGTTCTCAGAGGTCCGGCAGCATCCTCCTCTGTTCCCAAGAAGATCCGGACGTGTAACTCTTGCCTCCGCGGTTCCACAACACCCCCTTTTCTCTCCGATGCCTGTTTATCTGATCAGGGCCTCACAACATCGTTCTTTAACATACCTCCACCAATCAAGAACATTGACTGAGTCCATTTTATATCAGGGGGCATCCATGTTGTATCTTCTGTAGTCCATTCAGAATTCTACATCTTCAATCTGCCTGCCTACTCCTCTTTTGATCATCCCTCTCATCACTTGTTTAAAATCCTAGTTTTCTAACACCCACCATAAAAATGTACTCACCGAGATATCTTCATTGCTTTTTTCCCTCCATATCTCACTGATTTTAATCTCCATCTCCCTCAATATAAATCTTCCATATCAATCCATATTCCTGGCCACTACTTGATCTTGCCATCTCTTGTCGACTCAGTACTCCCACCCTATCAATTAGAGATGAGTCTATCTCTGATCACTTTTTTTGTCAAGCACTCTACCCAATTCACCCTTCTCCCTCCCAACCCTACTTCCTTCTGTATTCACCCCTCCAAATAAATCTTTTCCAATTCACTTAAAATGATGCTTTCAAAATTCCAACTATCTAGCTTTTGATTCTGCATTCATTCCACCTTGGCATGTTTCTCATTGGCAGGAGGTGGCCCGCTGCTGGCGGCAGCGGGATCTTCTGGTACCTCTGTTGACAATGGGATTTCCCACTGAATCCACCTCCTACTGTCGGGAAACCCATGGTGGGTGTTTGCTCTTGATGGGACTAGAAGATCCTGCTGACGGGAACGGGCGGAAAATCCCCGCACACATTATTGCAACCACTGAGATGCTCAACACTCTTCAACTCAATTTAGGTGCCTCAGTTTCCATTGTGATGGAATCCATGTTTCCAAGACTTGTATTTTTTGAGATAGATCCAACTGAAAAGGAAAACTGAAAAAAGAAATTAAAACGGAAACTGAACCTTTAGACTTCTGGGTAAGGTAATACTGAAACTGAGATGGGAAACCAAAACTTCGGGGGAAATTGAAACTGAGTTGCGGAGAAACTGGTTGAAACCAGGTAAAAGACCACAAAACATCCAAACTCAAATGATCATCGCAGCTGTTTCTGTCACTTGCAGGTAACATTAGTGGGCTACCATAGAATAGAACTATAGAATCCCTACAGTGCAGAAGGAGGCCATTTGGCCCATCGGGTCTGCACTGACCCACTGAAAGAGCAACGTACCTTGGCTCACTCCACTGCCCTATCCCTGTAACCCCGCCTGAACTGCACATTCCTGGACACTAATGGGCAATTTTATCATGGTTAATCCACCTAACCTTCACCTCTTTGGACTTTCGGAGAAAACCGGAGCACCCGGTGGAAACCCACGCAGACACGGGAGAAAGTGCAAACACCACACAGACAGTCACCCAAGGCCGGAATTGAACTTGGGTCCCTGGCACTGTGAGGTAAGAGTGTTAGCTAATGTTCCACCATGCTGCCCATCAAGTCTATTGCAAGCAGAGTTGAGGAGATTCTGCAGACGTGTGCCATTTTTGTTGAAGACTGTGCTGATGAAACTTGGGTTTTGTATGTAATGCTGTTGGTCTTGAGTGAAAATTAAAGGAAAACGGGGGGGAGGGTGCCCTATTGGGATTTTCAGGCACAAAGAATAGTGTTTATGAATAGTGTTAAGTTAATAGTTTGTGTACTCTTTTACAGTAAAATTTCTTTATTTAAATAATAACATTTTGTGGTGTATTTTCAAAGGTTACTGGTCTTCCTCGTGATCATAACTTCTGCAACACTCAGTCCCTTTTCCAGCAATACCCTCGAATCCAAAGACAACCTGTGGCTTCATTTCTGTACGACAGAGTGTCTTTTTACACCCCTCTCCCCTGTCTCCTCTCCCTCCAACTTCCAACCAGAAAAGCAAGGAGCAAAGATAAAGATCATTCGATCAACTGCCTGTGTCAGTGATGTTCACTGGGGACTTGGGTCCGAATCCCACCACAGCAGGTAGTGAAATTTGAATTTAATAAAATCTGGAATTAAAAGTCCAAATGATGACCATGGTTTAAATCATTGTTGATTGTCATAAAACCTCGTCTGTTCACGAATGTCCTTTAGGGAAGGAAATCTGCCGTTTGTACCTCGTCTGGCCTACATGTGACTCCAGACCGGCAGCAATGTGGTTGACTCTTAAACGCCCTCTGAAATGGTCTTTCACACTACTCAGTTCAAGGGCAGTTTGAGATGGACAATAAATGCTGGCCCAGCCAGCCCGCATCCTGTGAAAGAATTTTTAAAAATCTCTCCCTTACCCTAGCTCATGCCAAACCTCCTCTGAAGCTTTGCCCACCCGAGCTCTGAATGTGTACCTCTGTCCAGTTTCTCTCCTATCTCTACTCATGTCCTCTCTGAGCTCATCATGTCCATGAGACACAAACTCTGAAAAAATTCATAGCCATCTTTCCTGGAATGCCATTTTTTGAATCCCCCGTCACTGTATCAAAATGGTTATTTTCAAAGTCATAAATCCCCCCTTCATACATCTGAAGCCTTTGACACAGTGGCTCACAATATCCTCCAGCGTCTCTCCACAATCATTCAGTTGGGTGAGATTGCACTCACCTGGTTCCATTATCTATCCAATTGTAGTCATCCCCACATAATTACCCCTGGTGTCTGCCCAAGATCTATCCTTGGCTCCTTGCCTTTTCTCATTCCCATGGTGCCTCTCAGCAATTTCTGAAGACACAGCGCTCCCTCACCACCAACGCGCTCAATCCCTCCACTCTCTCTAACTTGTCAAACTACTGGATGAGCAGAGATTTCATCCAATTAAATTTTGAAACGACCAAAGTCTTGTCCCGTGCCACAAACTCCATTTCAAAACCACCAAATCTATCCTTTGAGAAATGTCTTGGAATGTTTTACTACGTTCCATTATTGGTATCCTTCCATCTATGTAAGATGATGAACATGTAGGATGGAGTAATTTCTGTTGCAATTCCAGATGGTGTTATAACTGGACAGGAAGATAGTCTGGGATGCCCCGCGTAGGAGGGTGGTAGAGGCGGGTTGCCTCACATTCTTTAAAAAGTACTTGGATGAGTACCTTACACGTCATAACATTCAAGGCTATGGGCTAAGTGCTGGCAAATGGGATTAGGTAGACAGGTCAGGTGTTTTTCATGCATCGGTGCAGATTCGATGGGTCGAAGGGCCTCTTTTGTGCTGTATTATTCTGTGATTCTTCGATTCTATGAAGATTCCAGAATGGAACCCTGGCTTAAAAGACCGTAACTTTCCTTTCTGTTTATAAAAAGTGTTGGGACGGCGGCACGTGGCGTAATGATTAGCACGGCTGCCTATCGCGCTGAGGACCCAAGTTCGAATCTCGGCCCTGGGTCTCCGTGTGGAGTTTGCACATTCACCCCGTGTCTGTGTCGGTTTCACCCCCACAACCCAAAGATATGCAGGTTAGGTGGATTGACCACAATAAATTGCCCCTTAACTGGAAAAAAAACATAATTGGGTACTCTAAATTTATGAAAAAAAAGTGGTTGATCAGAGTAAATAGTTTTAATAACAAGGGGAAAAACATTGATTAAACATGAAAAATTGGATACTCTTACTTTCCTCTTAACTTAACAAATACACACATATTTAAAGATTAACATGGATTACAAAGTACATCTTAAACTACAATAGTCTCATTAACACAAAATCCATTTTGAGCACTAGGTGGACAAATACACTCTCCACTCTGGACCCGAAGTGAATATTTGTAAATTTCTCCTCAGAATCTGCCCGATGATTGTCATGTGAGAGTTGCCAAACTCCTCTCCCAAAAACATGCTTTAAAATCTTCTCTCATAATCATGCTTTCCCATAGTGGTTTGCATTCTGAAATTGCATTTCCAAAAGGCACTTTTAAACAAAGCTTACGTTCCACTTTTAACAGCGAATCCAGTCTAGGATTTTACACATCCACCTTTAAGCTTCCTTTGTCTGAACTGCTTTTAGAGAAACTCCGATATCCAGCTCTCAATTTCCGTAGTGATATCAACTCATGTTCCACAATCTGTAGTAAAATCCCACAAACCTCAAAATCACTTCCTATATCTTTCTGGCATCTTGGCCTTCTTCTCAGCTCTGCCTGTCTTTACAGAACAGGACTCTTTTCTAGTATCTTTAATGTTAGACGTATTAGATGCTGTGGTATGAAGAGACAAAAGTTCTGTTCCTTTTTCACCAACACACTTTTATTTCTTCCAACCGACTCTGCACAAAACTCTACACATCACCAGACCCAGAGGCCACCTAAAGCCCCTTTACATATCAGTGTCAATTATTGGACACTTAACATAAATTAGACAATTAATTGCAATGTCTCTTAACCCATTACTTAACAGTATCCCCTTCCTTGGAGAAACAGAAACAATTAGGTGAAAACAAAATTTCAAGAAACTTAAACACACACGTGATTTCCCACCCTTTATTTTCCAGTTTTTTTTGTGAAGAAAAAACAGTCACAGAAACAGGCGCCCTTCATTAACAATATCCAAAAGTTTCTGTGAACTAGCCCCTCTTTTCGTAAAACAGTCTGACAGTTGATAGCTACTGTCGACCCATTTAATTTTTGTTATTTCCCTTCTGTCCAACATCTGCTTCAAACTTGCGATGTCTATCCGTAACCTCTTTTCATTGACACTTTTTGTAGAGTGCACATTTTCCCACAGGGATTTATTGTCAATGTAACAGTCAATAGGTATATTACCAAATCCCCTAATCCCAAAATTTCTGTCAATATCTGACTTATATAAAAGGCCATAACCACCGCTTCCATAAGGCTTAACGTCTCAGCAGCCAAAGTGCTTTTTACCACTCTCTTTATTTTCTTTGTTTCCCACACAAGAGGGCAACATTTACCATTATTCCCCAAAAGGAAAATTATAAAACCTCCTGCACTTGAAACCCCATCACATAAATTTGCATAGGACGCATCACTACAAACTATGAGTTTCAAGTGCCTAAGGTCACCTAAAACCGGGAACTTCAAAACACACTCCTGCATTTTTAGTTTGGCCAACGCTTTACTTGCTCTTATTATGTCTTCCACTTTGGGATCATTCATTTTTGCACTCAACTCGAAGACATCAAAACTCACGTCCGTTCTAGTCTGTCTACCTAACCAGTTCAGTTGCCCAATTAAACTTCGCAGTTGCTCTTTTTCTATCTTTGAAACCATTGCGTCTTTTTGTGAAACCTGGCCACGACTAATTGCTATTGGGCTGATGCTTTCCAAATAAGATTGCTGACGTAAAGTTGCCCCTAACGTAGTCTGTCCGATTTCCAGTCCAGTATATTTAAATGCACCGGAAGCCTGACGTCCAACCCTGAATTATTTTCTCAAATTAGAGATTACAATAGCTTCAAAATCACATGTCCCACCCCACAAAAAAATCATCGACATGCATCATAAAGATGCCAGAAATATTTCCTTTATAGTGCCAGTAAAACATTGTAGGATCTGCTTTCAACTGGCAACAGCCTAACTTTAACAAAATTGACCTTACTGAAAAGTACCACACTCTAGATGCATCATTTAATCCATATACACATTTGTTCAACTTCCAGAGTACCCCTTCTGTGTTAGCTGCTTCTTTAGGAGGACGGTGAAAAATGTCTCTTTGGAGCTGATGCCCCTGCAAAAAGGTAGCTTTTATATCTATAGATTTGCATTCCCATGCCTTTGTGGCTAATAGAGCCCAGAAAATCTTTACAATAACCTTTCCTGCTGTAGGTGAATCTACCCTTGAATCATGATCTTCTAAGTTTTCTTCAAATCCCCTTGCCACAAATCTGGCCTTTGCCTTATAAGTTCCATTCGGAAGAACCTTTTCCGTGCAAATCCATCTCTGGGATAGAACTTTTTGTCCCCTATCTGGTACTTCCGTGTATACCCCAAATTCACTCCAACTAGTGCAGGATAGGTGAATTGGCCACGCTAAATTGCCCCTTAATTGGAAAAAATGAATTGGGCACTCTAAATTAAAAAATTAAAAAAATCACTCCAACTATGCAATTCTTGCTGTTTAGCACCTTTGATAACTTTTTCATCTAATTATTTGAAGCCACCAAAATCTCACGTGCATGTGGGCTTCTACTCCTATTAGTATTCGTAGTCTTACTCATGTTCCGAGATCTTAATAAACTACGTCCCCTCTTCCGCCTGGTATCTCGTTCTGTACTGCTACTGCTTGATCTTTCCCTTCTGTTGTGGGATGTCCTTTCAATAGTTCTCGGCCTTTTCCTGTGAACCTGTTCACTATCTGATGTACTATCCGAACTGGCACTGCGTTTCTGTGCCCTCCATTTTTGAACTTCGTTTTCCCAATTCATTGTTTTAACTCTCTCCCCTGAATGCTGTACATTCAACCAATGTTTATACTTTCCAGTGGCCTTCCCTGCTCTACTAATAACAATTGCATCCTTCCATTGACTAGACACTTCATGCAAGTATGTCACTTTTGTACCAACTTTTGGCAGTTGCCCTTTCGGAAAAATGGCCTGTTCTAATTTATCAGCAGTGTCGTGTTCCTCGACAGAAACCCTGTCTATATCAGTTAACTGTTCCTCATAGTTCTGTAACACGTGCGTACCAGATGACTCTGGTTTCTCGTCATGTCGTCTGCTCTGTATAAATTTGAAAATTTGTAATCGGTACCCATTATCCTTGATGAATGTACCCTAACAGTTTGATTACCATGTTGCAAAGTAATTGTTTTGCCATCTATGCCTATGAACTTCCCTGGGCCTTTCCATTCATTAGAATTGTGTCTCTTATAGTATACCATGTCTCCTTGCTGAAAAACGGCATCTGATGGCCATACATTATGTGTTAAAGCTCTGCGAATTCTTTCAGAGACTTCTGCTTCCAAAAAAGCTTTTCTACTGCTGTGTAATGCATTTAAATGTTCAGCAAAACCAGAACTAATTGTAGTCCCCCTCCTAAGCTGGAGGCTGGTCATCCAAAATGGACGGAATTTTAGGATTTCTACCAAACACTAATTGATAAGGACTATAGCCCCCAACTATCTGCAATTAATTATTTGCATGTACCGCCCATGCTAAAGCTGAATTGAGCCTGCAGTTTGGTCGATCTGCCAAAACTTTCCGAATCATGTCATCGATGACAGCATGATTTCTTTTGCAGACACCATTATTAAATGGGCTTTCTGCAGCCGTGTTCATAACTCTGATATTCATGTTTTCACACATATCCTGAAACTGATCATCAGCAAATTCTCCCCCATTCTCCATGAGGAATTTTGCCGGTGGACTCATTCCTGTCCCGATCCATTTTTCCAGGATTTGATCCAGAATTACTCTCTTTTCTTTACTTCATGCAATCGTTGATTGACTAAACCTGGTTGCTAAATCTACAAAATGCAAAATAAATATATTATTTGCTTTATCCCAGATCGTAAGGTCCATGGCCACAATGTCGTTAAAACTCCTGGCCAAAGGTAGGGTTACAATCGGTCGTGCTGGTGTCCTTCTGTACTTCCTACAAACTTCACAGCGATCACTAACCTGTTCTATCAGTTTAGTATAGTTGTCATCCCTTACCCCTGCATCCTTTAATAAATCTTTCAGCCTCCGAGGAGATGGATGTGCAAATTGCCGATGCAGTTTTACTACAACAAGCTTTTTATCACCTAAAGTCCCATTTTCAACTGCCATTAACACATCCTTAACCACTCTACATGAAATATTATTTGTCAGTAATGGAATACAATAGTGTCCTGACTGTGTAAATTGTAAGTCCACCGTCTTTCCAAAAACTGTTGCCTTATCCTGTTCCATATTCAGTTTCATGTGTGCTTTCTTCATCGACAGTCTGCTCAGAAGCAAAGGTATCTCACTTGATAGAACATCTGTGCTAATGAAATGATTCACTCCAGCAATATTGCAAGGGATCACCACTCTTTTCAGCGATTTCAGAGTATTATCATCCCCAAACCTGAAACTTGTGGAACTTTCAAATTCCTTAACCTTGTTACGATTTTCAGCATTCAAGGAGTCCAGATAACATTTTAACCAGTCAATCCCACACACAGTAGATGTGCAGCCACTGTCCAATACAGCACAGTTGAAGGATTCTGCAACCAACGCCCTCATTCCCGGTGTAAAACTGCTTGTTAATAGGACAATGCCTTCTTTCTGGTCACTATCGTTTTACTCTTCTGACTCTTCCGTGTCATGTGTCGCTTCAAACACTATCATAACGAGTTGGATAGTTGAAAGCATAATGGTATTAAGAGTCACATCAAAAACATCGATTCATCATGCCCCGTGCATTTCTGGGGTTCATTTTCCTATTGTATGTCTAACTGGATTTCTGTCTTCATAGTTTCCTTGTCTCGGTCTCCTTTTATAGCCTTGAGGCCTGTTCGTAGCCATACGATTTCACCATCCTGTTAGTAGTGTATCTTCCATATTCTGCTTTATTGTGGGCTGACCTATTTGTGTCATCAGAGCCATCAGAATCGAATGTTTCCCCAGAAACTTTTATCAAGCTTTTGTCATCTGTTCGAATAAGGTATCCTTATCCGTAAACTGAACTCCTGTCAAAATTAGGCGTCTACCCATGTTGCTCACTCTTGCACAGTCAAGTAATTTAAAGGTCAACACAGACTGTGGAAATTCCAGGTAGTGTTTCTGCAGCCTTTTATATAGTCTGCCAAATTCCATTATATAGTCTTCCATGGATAAATCCTCCATTTTCCGGAACTTATCAAAATCCTACCATGCTTCATACGCACTTAACAAGTCATCTTTCTTATTAATCTTATCCATATAATGTAATAAAATCGCCAGACCTTCTTCTGAGTCTAACCCTTCCAATTCCAACTCAGAAAGCACTTTGTTTCGAATTTTACTGCCATATGGTAAAGAAAGAGCCAATGCCATACCTTGTTTTCTCTGTCCCAAAGCAGTTACCTTAGTCCACATAACTATTGCACTTCTCCATTGGTCGTACGATTCCCTTTCAGAAAATAAGTGAGGATAGTCATATCCAGCCATCTTTATCCTGGGTTCAGCCATATATCCTTTTTTTTCACTCACTCCTTGGTTTGACCTGGAAAAATTGTATCTTTCAACCCTTCTCATTTACACTAATTGTTAGATGTATTAGATGCTGTGGTATGAAGAGACAAACGTTCTGTTCCTTTTTCACCAACACACTTTTATTTCTTCCAACAGGCTCTGCACAAATCTCTACACATCACCAGTCCCAGAGGCCACCTGAAGCCCCTTTACATATTAGTGTCAATTATTGGACACTTAACATAAATGAGACAACTAATTACAATGTCTCTTAACCCATGACTTAACATTTAACCTCAGACCTCTTGGAAACTTCTCTTCCTTTTTCTAGTTTCCTTAACGAGCTGCTCTTCAGACGTCTGCACTTGGGGCGAGATTCTCCGTTCCACGGCACGCCCCTGGGATTCTCCATCTCGCCAGCCGGCCAATGAGGTTTTCCATTGTGGGCAGCCCCACGCTGTCAGTAAATCCCCGGCCTGCTGGCAAAACGGAAAATTCTGACAGCGGAGAATCCAACCTCTTGTTTTCTTAGCAATTACTCCATGGTATGGCTTTTCTTCTCACAAAGCTGGGAGAGATGCTCCCTCTCTAGCCCTCTAAATCAACTGCTTCTCGTAGATCTGTGAGAGCTGCCTTCTCTTTTACTACATATCTTGGATTGGATTTGATTTGTTTATTGCCACGTGTACCGAGGTACAGTGAAAAGTATTTTTCTGCGAGCAGCTCAACAGATCATTAATTACATGGGAAGAAAAGGGAATAAAATAAAATACATAATAGGGAAACACAACATATACAATGTAATTACATAAGCATTGGCATCGGATGAAGCACACGGTGTAGTGTTAATGAGGTCAGTCCATAAGAGGGTCATTTAGGAGTCTGGTGACAGTGGGGAAGAAGCTGTTCTTGAATCTGTGCGTGTTCTCAGACTTTTGTATCTCCTGCCCGATGGAAGAAGTTGGAAGAGTGAGTAAGCCGGGTGGGAGGGATCTTGGATTATGCTGCCCGCTTTCCCCAGGCAACGGAAGGTGTAGATGGAGTCAATGGATGGGAGGCAGGACGTGTGATGGACTGGACAATGTTCACGATTCTCTGAAGTTTCTTGTGGTCCTGGGCTGAGCAGTTGCCATACCAGGCTGTGATGCAGCCCGATAGGATGCTTTCTATGGTGCATCTGCAAAAGTTGGTAAGGATTAATGTGGACATGCCGAATTTCCTTAGTTTCCGGAGGAAGTATAGGCACTGTTGTGCTTTCTTGGTGGTAGCGCGACGTGGGTGGACCAGGACAGATTCATGGAGATGTGCACCCCAAGGAATTTGAAACTGCTAACCATCTCCACCTCGACCCCATTGATGCTGACAGGGGTGTGTACAGTACTTTGCTTCCTGAAGTCAATAACCAGCTCTTTTGTTTTTCTGGCATTGAGGGAGTTGTTTTTGTCGCTACAGCACTCCACTAGGTTCTCTATCTCCCTCCTGTATTCTGACTCATCGTTATTCGAGATCC
This sequence comes from Scyliorhinus canicula, assembly GCF_902713615.1. Classification (NCBI taxonomy): domain Eukaryota; kingdom Metazoa; phylum Chordata; class Chondrichthyes; order Carcharhiniformes; family Scyliorhinidae; genus Scyliorhinus; species Scyliorhinus canicula. The sequence goes on along the minus strand of NC_052165.1, from coordinate 19,706,283 downwards.
GGCCCACTATGGTCGTATTGTCAGCAAACGTGTAGATGGAATTGGAACCAAGTTTTGCCATGCAGTCGTGTGTGTACAGGGAGTAGAGTAGGGGGCTAAGTACGCAGCCTTGCGGGGCCCCGGTGTTGAGGACTATTGTGGAGGAGGTGTTGTTGTTCATTCTTACTGATTGTGGTCTGTTGGTCAGAAAGTCAAGGGTCCAGTTGCAGAGTGGGGAGCCAAGTCCTAGGTTTTGGAGCTTTGATATGACCTTGGCTGAGATTATGGTGTTGAAGGCAGAGCTGTAGTCAATAAACAGGAGTCTGAAGTAGGAGTCCTAGTTTTCGTGGTGCTCTAGGGATGAGTGTAGGGCCAGGGAAATGGCGTCTGATGTGGACCGGTTGCAACGGTATGCGAATTGCAGTGGATCAAGGCTTTCTGGGAGTATGGAGGTGATGCGCTTCATGATCAACCTTTCGAAGCACTTCATTACGACTGAAGTCAGGGCCACCGGATGGTAGTCATTGAGGCACGTTGTCTGGTTCTTCTTTGGCACCAGTATCTTAGTGGTCTTATTGAAGCTCCAACTGCAATCAAATTAGCTAAAATAAAACTGAAAAAAGTCTCTACCTTACAAGGCCCCAATTGCTCTGCAATCAATGCCTGTTTATTTATTCCTCATGCCGTCGACCTATTTAAGCACAGTAGAAACACAGTTAGAACTTAATCAACCCCCACACATTCAAACATCTTTGTCCAGCTTGAATGAAGCTGTCGGAGAGGGAGTTCCAGTGACAGTAAAGAAGCTGTGGTGTAAATCCAAGTTAGTGTGATGTGTGATTTGGAGAAGAAATTGCAGGTAGTGATGTTTCCATTTAAATGCACATTGTTATTATTGTTATAAATAAAAGCAAAATTATGGACATCTGAAATAAAAATAGAAAATGTTGGAAAACCTCAATAAGTCTGGCCTCATCTTTGCAGAAAGAAACAGAGTTAACATTTCAAGTCCACTATGACTTCTTCAGAACTTTGGTTCTGAAGGGGAGTTATATTTAACTAAAAATGATAACTCTGTTTCTGTCTCCACAGATGTTGCCAAACCTTCTGGGTTTTTCCACAGCTTTATGTTGATATTGTTGTGGGTCAATACAGAAATACCTGATTAAGATTTTTAAGATTTGCCCTCTAGCTTTTTTTTCAAATAATTTTGAAAATAACTAATGAGGAATTGCTGTAAGTTAATGAAAAATATTTCATTAATTCAGCTACTTAATCATTGTGGTGCAATATGAATCTGTTTGTATACATTGCATAGCATCTGATTACACAATCAGAGTTCAACTACTGGAAATGACCATGTATATTTGGGGGAAAATAATTGGCCATAACATCCTCGGAGTGGCAATCAATGTCAGATTGCCACTCTGTGCCGAATTAGTTTTGTCAATTTTCTTCCATGGCTGTCTTCCTGATTCAGGCCAGATGATATCCAGGTAGCTTAGCTCGTACGCAATGTCAAGCATCAATGTCCAGCTCTGACAAAGTGAAGGAGCACGCGTCAAATTTTTTATGGCACTAGCTGCTGGAAACCAATAAGTTAAAGGTCCCATTGAAATTTAAAGATCCTTAACAGGCCAGAGTGAAGGTGACTGTCTTAAGTTAAGGAAATAGGATTTGGGTGGTGGAGCAGATCAAGGATTGGTAGATGGGGCAGTGTGGGGGTCGGGCCTCATGGAGTGGCGGTGTTACTTACCTTAATAAATTGTTTATTTTGTTGATTTCCTTGGTGGGTGGGCAGTTTTACAGGAAACTACATTTGGTGACAAGGATCAATCTGTCTTCCTACTGCTACAGAAAATAGGGAGAGCCGACCTCATGTGGAAGCTTCTTCTGAAGAAAACTTGTTCAGCAGTCAGTGAGTGTCAAAATGCCCCTTTTTGGGTCACCTGAGCCATTCAACGCTAACAAAGAGCAGTGGGTGCCTGTCGAATGCGTGTGAAGTTTTTTTTATGGCCAATGAAATTGGGGTGGGAAGAGGAGCAGCGGAGAATCCTACTCATAGTCTGAGGGGCTCTGACCTATAATTTGATAAGGAGTCTGACTTCTCCAAATGCCCCCGACCACTTTTGAGGAGCTTGTGGAATTAGTCAAGGGGCATTATCAGCAGAAGCCATTGGTGATGATGCAATTATACAAATTTAACTCGATGACAAGAGCCCTAGGGGAGACGATAGCAGCGTTCATGTTCAAGTTCAGGTTTGCACTCAATGGCATGTTGACAGGCTAGTCTGTGGTGTTAACGATACGCCATACAAAATAAATTATTAGCAGAGGCAGAAATTACCTGAAAGAAGGCATTAGAGATCGCCCAGGCTATGGAAAGTGCCAAAAGAAAGGCAGTGGAACAGCAAAGCGTGCAAGCAGGCGTGATCCACCAAATTGGCAGGAAGCTGTTGGGAGTCGTGGCACCAGGGTTGAGGGTGCAGAAAGTAATGAGCTAAGAAGCTCTGAGCAAAAGACAGTGCAGAGGTATAAGAAATTTTGTCCACAGACCGGGAGCAATGAAGAAGGTTACCAGTGAAGGGGAGGTTACCCCCAAAAGGGATGTAAATTCAGGGAAGCTGGATGTTATGCCTGCAGTAGGAAGGAACACATGAGGAGCAAGTTAATGTCCCGGCCAATGGAAGGCAACTCTTTCGGGATGGCAAGGTGGCACAGTGGTTAGCACGGCTGCCTCACAGCTCCAGTGTCCCAAATTCAATTCCGGCCTCGGGTGACTGTCTGTGTGGAGTTTGCCATTACGGATCTGTAAAACTATTTGATCCCTTTTACGCTTGGTTAATTTAGTTGTGTTGCATTTGATCTTGCTGAATTTTGTCTCTTTAGCTCTGCAGCGCTCTCATTAACTCTCCATTATCGCTTTCAACACTTAAGAATGAACCTAACCATATTTCTCAAATATGCTTGTATTTTCTCATACTATTGTCTTACTTGATTTCCTAGAACCAAGTCAAAGTCAAACTGTGCTTATTTCCGTTTTGGGCTAGCAGTATTTTGGGTGTATCCTAAAAAGCCAGCTTCGAACATAGTTGGATCCCTAAATTCCTGGAAAGAAATAGGGAGCTAACGGTTGCTTCTGATACAAGAAAAGACCAGAATTCCAGGTGCATTGCGATTGATTAATATTTTTATTTCCACTAGAGCATTACACTTTTCACATTTGGCAATTGGAAATATTACAATCTCCAATAATTCTATTCGGTAGCTGTTCACTTTTTTCCGACCAGTGGCGTGCCAACCCCCAGATTTCAAGATTGAAACCACACCTGAAAAATGCCTACCCAAATTTTGATCGCGCACCATATGTGTTCTCTCTCTGTATCTGTCTGAGTTCTTCTGCTTATCCATATTTAATAAAAGGGTATTGTTAATGGGTGACTTCAACCACATCAAGGCGGACATCGCCAAGGCCACGATGCACGTGGAGAGCGATGCATTGGACGTGGCTCTCGCTGCCACCCTCAACCAGGCTGTGGCTTTCTTTTCCCGCACCTTAATGCCTCCAAAATTTGCCACTCCTTTGTCGAAAAGAAGGCCTAAGCCATTGTGGAAACTTTGCGTCATTGGCGGCATTACCTGGCTGGCAGGAGATTCACTCTCCTCACTGATCAACGGTCGGTTGCCTTCATGTTTAGCAATACACAGCGGGGCAAGATCAAGAATGACAAGATCTTGAGGTGGAGGATCGAGCTCTCCACCTACAACTATGCGATCTTGTATCGCCCCGGGAAGCTCAATGAGCACCCAGATCCCTATCCTGCGGTATATGTGCCAGCGCACAAGTGGACCGACTCCAGGCTCTCCATAATGACCTCTGCCACCTGGGGATCACCCGGTTCTTCCATTTTATCAAGGCCTGCAACAGGCCGAGCTCCATCGAGGAGGTCAGGACCGTGACCAGGGGCTGCCCAGTCTGCGCGGAGTGCAAGCCGCACTTATACCAGCCAGATAGAGCGCACCTGGTGAAGGCCTCCTGCCCCTTTGAGCTCCTCAGCATGGACTTTAAAGGGCCCCTCCCATGTACTTTCTCAATGTTATCGATGAGTACTCCTGTTTCCCATCCCATGCTCCGACATGACTTCTGCTACGGTCATCAAGGTCCTGCACAGCATCTTCACTCTGTTCGGTTTCCCCAGCTACATCCAAAGCGATCATGAGTGATGAGATGAGTCAGTTCCTGCTCAGCAAGTGCATCACCTCGAGCAGGTCGATTAGGTACAACCCCCGGGGAAACGGACAGGTTGGAGGGGGAGAACGGGACGGTCTGGAAAGCCGTCCTGCTGGCTCTTCGGTCTAGGAATCTCCCGCTGGCCGGAGGTCCTCCCCGATGCGCTCCACTCCATCCGGCATCCGGTCGCTTCTGTGCACTGCTACTAATGAGACCCCTCACGAACGTGTGTTTGCCTTCCCTAGGAAGTCCACCTCCGGGGTCTCGCTCCCAACCTGGCTGACAGGTCCTGGGCCCGCCCTCCTACGGAAGCATGTGAGGAGTCATAAATCGGATCCTCTGGTCGAGAAAGTCCTCCTCCTCCTCCATGCGAACCCACAGTACGCCTATGTGGCACACCCCGACGGACGGCAGGACACAGTCTTCCTCCGGGACCTGGCACTAGCTGGGTCCCCCACCCACAACTGTCACCACCCCTGACCTGGTATTCCCCCCCCCACCCCGGGCCGCCCGCCCTCCCACCAGCGATCCTCAATGCGGCCCACACCCCAGCAGCATCCGTCCCCTCACCGGATCCACTACTGAGTGACAAAGGAGTGGACAGCACACTCCTGGAGTTGCAGGTGACCACATCGGCGCCCACACCACCAACAGGACTGAGGCGATCGAGGCAGATGGTCAAGGTCCCCGACAGACTGGATCTGTTATATTGTTTTTCACCCCCGCTGGACATTTTTTTTAAAAATAAGGGGTGAATGTGGTAAACACCACTGGTAACATACTACGCGTATTATGATACTGCCACTGTACTACAGGTAATATAGTAAATCCCAGCCTGCGCTGGCTCCTCCCAGCAGGCGATGTATAAAAGTGTATGCTCTCCTGCGCTGCTCCCATTCTGGTTCCAGCTGCAGGAGGCTCAACACCTTGTGTAATAAAGCCTCAATTGTTTCACCATTTTCGTCTCGTAGTCATTGATGGTACATCATGCTCACACCTCCACCCAATCCCCGTAACCCAGTAATCCCACCTAACCTTTTTGTTTGCACACTAGGGTCAATTTATCATGGCCAATCCACCTAGCCTGCACATCTTTGGACTGTGGGAGAAAACCGGAGAACTCGGAGGAAACCCACGCAGACACGGGGAGAATGTGCAGACTCCGCATAGACAGTGATCTAAGCCGGGAATTTTAGGCTGGGATTCTCCCCTACCCGGCAGGCCGGGATTCCGCACCTTTGGGGGCTAGGCCCGCGCCGGAGTGGTTGGCGCCACGCCGACTGGCGCCAAAACCAGCACCAACGGCCTTTGACGCCGGCCGGTGTCGGGGCTGGCTGAAAGGCCTTCGCCGGTTCGCGCATGCGTGGTAGTGGGGTTCTCTTCCGCTTCCGCCATGGTGGAGGCCGTGGCAACGGCGGAAGAAAAAGAGTGCCCCCACGGCACTGGCCCGCCCGTCGATCGGTGGGCCCCGATTGCAGGCCTGGCCACCATGGGGGCCCCCCCCCCCCAGGACCCCGGGTCACTCGCGTCGCCAAACCTGCCGCCACCAGAGGTGGTTGAAACCACGGCGGCGGGATTGGCCTCCCAGCGGCGGGACTTTGGCTCATCGCGGGCCGGATAATCGCCGCAGGGGGCTCGCCGATTGGCACGGAGGGCACGCCGATCGGAGCAGCGCGATTCCTGCCCCCGCCAATTCCCGGGTGGCGGAGAATTCCAGCCATGGCTGGGGCGGGATTTTCGCCGGCCCCGGGCGATTCTCCGACCCTGCGGGGGGTCGGAGAATTTTACCCCTAATCTGGAACCCTGGAGCTGTGAAGCAACTGTGCTAAACACTGTTAGCATGGTGCAAAGCCCCGTGTCCAATCATGACCAATGGGCTACATGGTGCCTCCGGTTGGCATTGTGGACCATGCTCCTGCATGTCCCCCCTGATTCCCGCACCCCTGGCGCCACCGATGCATGGCACTGTGGGGGTTTCTGGCCCTGGCACCCTTCCCTGCTGCCATTGGCAGGTGCCACTGTTGTCAGTGTTACACTCTGCAGCATCTGTCCGGTGCGCTCTGTAGGGGTTACAGTGGGCGCTGCCCTGGGTGGGCCGCCAGTGAGTGGTTGGGACGGGGTATGGCGGAGAGTGGGGTGTGGGGGTGGTGGGGTTGGAGTGTGGGGCTGGACGAATAGAGGCTGGGGTGCAGGGGTGGTGTCGGTGGAGGGTAGGATGCGTGGGTTGGTAGGGCGGTGGTTGGGGTGCAGTTGGTGGTAAGGTGGGGGCTGGGGTGTAGGGGTGGTGGCATCCATACCGCTGGTGTGATTCTGCAGAACCAGGGAACAAAGTGGATGGTCAGTAGGATGCGCAGCAAGATGGCTCCCTTACAGGCCACGGAAAATGGCAGTCCGTGCCTGGGTACCATATCAGTCTCATGGTGGGTCACCCCGGCCATACAGCATTCCCATGCCACCAACAGAGTCACCCCCCACCCCAGCCAGTGTTTGGACTGGCTGTCTATGGGTGCGCCTCTCCATGTCCTACTTCCTCGCTCTCCCTCGCCGTCAGGAATTTGCCCCGGTGGAGGTGGAAGCCCCAGAGAATACCTGGTCGGGCCCGCAAATGATGTGCCAACGGTGTTTACTGTACGTGTGTTCTGGAACGCATTGCGCCACTGTCGAGGCGCCGGAGAATTGTGATTTGGCGTGAAATCGACTCATGCCACGATTTTGGCGATGGAACTGATTCTCTGCCCAATCATGTTTCCCGATTCCGGCGACGGCCGACAGAGAATCCTGCTCTTTTTATAATTCTTCTCCTTTATTTTGGGCATTAGAAAATACTGACACTGACAAAAAAGTTGAATGATTTTATTTCTAAAAACGTTTGTATGCCACCTAGTGTGTAGATTCTGCAATTACACAATAAGTTGAATTACAATTACAATCCTGGGTATATGAAATTATAATGGAAAGGTTGACACAAAAATATAGCAATGGAAATTCTTGCTCTGTAGATGGGAAACCCAGATGCGCATAAATGGCTTAAAAGCTTTTTCCTTCTGTTTTTGGGCACATGTATTGCAGTTCATGATCTGCCACTGAGGCAGGCAGCACACAAACTCTGTGCTGCCTCCCCATTTGCCTGATTGTAGCATTCAGTTGAGTGCAACCAATGCTGCTGGTTCACTGGATGCTCAACAGACTGAGCAGCCTGCGGGACTGGCACATGTTTCAGTTAGCTTTCAGCCCTTAAAGGCGTCCTGCAACTTTTGGAGCACAGATTTGCTGAGTAGAAAGAAGCTGCTGCTGACTCCTAGCACTTTAATTGACTGCAAGGAGAAACTGAACACAGTAAATGGAGCCGCAGTGATGAGATAACGCTCCAAAGCTCATGGATGTAGCGCTCGAGCCGTTATTGATTATGGTAAGCAGGTCATGTTTCCGTGGGTGAGAGCATTGGAGGTATGAAGAAAGCAGGCCTCAATGAAAACTTCTCTAAGGAATCGGAAAAGAACAGTGTCTTAATAAGTTCAGTGACCTCATGTGGGTGATCAAGGTCAGTGAATGCTTCCAAGAAATACCTCATACCTGCTGCACTAACTTGTCATGATGATCAATGTATAACAGCTCCATCATACACCCATCACTACTTACGATGGAGGGCTATACACTCAAGCAGAACTCAGCATTGTGACTAATGCAGGGTTTTTTCTGCTCCCGGTCGATACCTCCATAATCCTGGAGGACTCCACTGTGCAGTGGTATTCAGGCAGGCTGTGCACTCAAACACAGATCAGCATTTCAACTGGGGTCAAGGATAATTAACATATGAGGGGCAAAGGAGCAAGAAGGCATACAAGGGGGTGTGATGAGAAGGAACACATGGAGGGGGGCAGGAAGGCGTGCCGGAGGGGTAATGGGAATGAGGCAGGCAAAGAGGAGTCTGAGGGGTAGGAATTTGGAGCCCGACACAGGAAAGTGAAACACTGACACATAAGGGAATGGATAGGATACCACATGTATGAATGGGAGGGGAATATTGGGGGGGGGGGGGGGGGGGGGGGGGAAGATAGGCTGGAGAATAACAGGAGGGAGCTATACCTGCACATCATGAGCTTCCAGGTAAATTTAGGGAATGCGAACTGTGAGAGGGGGACCGTCAAAATTGGACTTGGATTAATAGTGTAGAATCACCAGCTTGCATACATGAAGTAATGGCACAGTTTGACATTGAAACTAGAAACAAATCTGCATTAGAGGTGTCTGAGGCGGTGTGGGAAGAGTGGACTGCTGTACTCAAGGGCTCTTTCTGGGTGGGTCCTCTAATTTTTTGTTGCCATAAGATTAAAATTGTCAGAGCTGAGAGAAAGCAGAAAAGGTTCCTTGAGAGTATTGGTGCTGGAACCCATGCCTTTATCATGCAGTAACAAGGAAATATAGAAGTCACTGGCTTCACGTCACTCCATTTCAGTACTAACACACAGGAATGTAAAATTTGGGATTACAAGCAACTGTTAAAGAGGTGCAGATGCTGCATATATAGCATCCTGTCCTATTCATGTGCTTTCCACAATTGTCATACACAACATACAGCGTCCAGCTATTCATCATAAGCAATTTATTGTTGATCAGTATGCCAGATCTGAGATTGGAGCACCGAGCTCAGTTAGGTCATGCATGTCATTCAAACGTTCGACCACTGAGTTTGAGATGTTACGTTTCAGAGATGGCACCTTGGTCACCTGCATGTGTCTGGTGGCACTTCAGATTCAAGTCTGCATCAGCGACAAAACAAGTACAAGCCACCAGAGACTATTACAGGTGCTTTTGTTTAAAGATTGTGAGCTTCACCGTTTTTAATACGTTGTCCATGAATCTATCATTTGACAGAGAAAGGGACCAAACAATAATGGAGCCTGGTCTCAATGCTGTCTTCTTGAGGGTTCTAATAGAATAGAGGAGCAGAAGAAGGGAGAGGAGTTGCCAACCACAGCTTCAGGAGGAGGCACTGCCTGGGGTCCAGGGTGCTGGGGAGCCACAGCAAGAACATGAGAATAGACCCAGACCATGGCAACGACTTACTAGACCAAGATTTTGTGGCAGAAGTGGATGCAGCCTTCTTCTGGTTTGCAGCCTTCTCTGTGGGTGTCCTGGAGACAGGTGGGCTGGAGAACATGAGATGTGTGTGCTGATGGCGTTTAAATATGGTGTCCAGACGTCAACCCCATTAGATAATGGTGGAGAAGATGAATCAGTTCCTGACCTACCATTTGATTGGGAGAGTTGCTCCCCTGAGCTTCCAAGCATGGGATTGGACATGATCTCCTGCCATTCTGACTGGTGGGAAATGCGCCGTGGAACCTGCCCGGCATGGACATAGCTTCAGAAACTGAAAATTCCATACTTTATATTTCGTAATTGGATGTATTGGATAAAGATGTTATAGAAAGGCTTTTCTTTGCGACTTTTATTGCAGAATCTTGACAGGAGGACTCCGTGATGGGTGTCTAGATAAATGGAAAGTTGGGGAATAGTGGTTCCAGAGCTTAGATAAGAACACCCAGATAGCCTGTCTGGATTGAAGTGGTCCCTGATGTCGCCCCTCTCACCTCCTCTTCCTTTTCTTCCAGCTTCTCTTCCTTCTCATTCTGAAGATGGCAATGGCTGCATCATCATGATAAGTGTTGTTGAGGACACAGTAGATCTGCATGATCTTTGATAGAAACTTCAGGCAGTCGTTTTAAAGGAATGCACGTCTCTGACCTCCTCCATGTAGAATCTGAGGTGCCTTTGACATTGCTCCTGGGGGAGGTGGAGATAGGAGACGTATTCTATGAAACCCTGTCGTGGAGAGGTCTTACATGGAGAACCCTTCTCTTCCTCCTCCTTCTGGGCTGACTTTTCCTTCTGCAGTCTCAGTTTTAATTGTCCATAATGTTGCAAACTCAGAGGCATTGCAGTTGTAGTCCCCAAATTGCAGTCTTGGTGTGGACAGGTGTCAAATCCTCTACACTCCCTGTATGGTTACACTTAATCAAATCTCCAAAAACAATCCACAGTACTTATAAGAATTTTCTGTGGCAGAAGTACATCAAAAGTACCTCACCCTGTTTCTTTAAATAGTGCTGGTGGCAGGGGGTCTCCTTGTGCAACTGAATGCAGATTCAGCTGAGAACACCCTCTCAGCCTGGATCAGAGGAGTAGGGCAGCATATAGATGGCTACAAGAGGCACAGCAGTCTTACCTCCTTGGCCTGGGAGGCAAAAGCAGAGGAGGTCAGTGTGGCTGTCTAGAATGCAGTCCAGTCCAGGATAAGGATCTTAGCTGATCCATCAAGGAAATTCAACCTTCAACTCCCTCCAATATTAAACTCTCATCCTGGCATCATGTACCCAAATGGCCACTCTATTCAAAGATCTCACACAACCATTAGCATAGGACACATATCACCACTTCTTGTCTCAAGGATACTTTCACATCCATCATGCTGCTTACACTCCATACTTAGACCATCTTGGGGAGAGCTCAATACACAAAACGGGCATGCGTGTTTCCCAATTGGACATACATTGTCCAAGTTTTCAAAGCCATGCATAAAATCAGTTGGAATGGCTGAACAACATCTTGATGTGACCACACCTGATATCTTTGGCACACGCATGACATGACCAGGTTAGCATCCTTCCCATACCAAAAGGGACTGGAAGTCCTGCATGCACTATTTGCTGACCTCAAGGCTTCTAGAGCGCAGTTGCTCAGCAAATAATTTTAATGAGCCATCAGTAGGTGGATAGACGGATAAATAGATGGATGGGTGGATAGACGGAAAGATCGATGGATAAACGGATAGAACAAAGAGGACAACGAACAGTACAGCACAGGAACAGGCCCTTTGGCCCTCCAAGCCTGCGCCGATCATGTCCTATCTAGTCCAAACCGCCTGTATCCTTCTATACTCCATCTGCTGATGTGCCTATCTAGATGATTCTTAAAGGTCGCTATCATTTCTGCCTCAACCACCTCATTTGGCAGTGCATTCCAGGCCACCACCACCCTCTGTAAAAAAATCTTCCCATGCACATCTCCACTGAACCTTTCCCCTCTCACCTTGAACTTGTGGCCCTTGTAATTGTCATTTTTGCCCTGGGAAAAAGCCTCCAACTGTTCACCCTATCCATACCCCTCATAATTTTATAAACTTCTATCAGGTCACTCCTCACCCTTCGTCTTTCTAGGGAGGCCTATCCCAGTTTCTCCAACCTCTCATAGCTAATACCCTTCATACCAGGCAATATCCTGGTAAATCTTTTCTGTACTCTCTCCAAAGCTTCCATGTCCTTCTGGTAGTATGGTGACCAGAATTGGACACAGTGTTCCAAATTCGGCCTAACCAACGTTCTATATAATGAACATAATTTGCGACGTTTTATTCTCAATGCCCCGTCCGATGAAGGCAAGCATGCCATAAGCTTTCTTTACCACCTGTGCTGCCACTTTTAAGGATCTGTGTGGACCTACACACCCAGATTTTTCAGTGTGTCTATGCCTCTGATAGTTCAGCTATTTATTTTGTAGCTCTCACCTGAATTAGATCTACCAAAATGCATCACCTCACATTCGTCAGGGTTAAATTCCATCTTCTATTTCTCCGCTCAATTTTGCAGCCTATCTGTATCCTGCTGTATTCTGTGACTATTCTTCATCACTATCCACAACTCCAGTAATCTTAGTATTATCCTCAAATTTGCTAATCAGACCAACTATATTTTCTTCAAAGTCATTTATATATATTACAAACAACAGAGGTCCTAGCACTGATGCCTGCAGAACACCATGATGCACGATCAATAAGTTCAGAAGCGAGATTGGAGACAATTGAAGGCTTTATTGCACTAGATGTTTCCTCCAGCAGTGCAGGTACAGAAGGCAGCTGCTGGGGAGACATGGGCTCTTAAACTCCGCCTTACTGGGCGGAACCAGCAGGCAGGCTTAACCAATGAAACAGCAGTCTCAGGTACCTCCCACACCAATGGTCTTGCAGCATTATTCAGGGTACCGTAATACCTCTAATACCGACTACCACACACCACTATTTACAGACCTCCATTTGGCAAAACACCCTTCCACTGCTACTCTGTCTTCTATGGCCAAGCCAGTTCACCCCGACAACGTGTGATTTAATCTTTTGCACTAACCTGCCATGAGGGACTTTGTCAAATGCTTTACTAAAGTCCATGTAGACAACATTCACAGCTTTTCCTCATCAACCATTTTTGTCACCTCCTCAAAACATTAGTGAGGCATGACCTCCCTCGTACAAAACCATGCTGTATGTTGATAATAAGACCATTCGCTTCCAAATGTGCAAAGATGACTGGGCTGGATTCTCCGAATTTGAGGCTATGTCTGGAGCATGTGTCTATTATTACGACCAAAAAGTCGGTGGCGCCCATGCACCGAAGCTCCGCTCAGTGGGGGGCCAGCAGCCACGCCACGTAAAACCCCTGGCTTTTCCTGCAGATCCGGATGGAGAATTGCTGGGTCCGTGGCTGTGCATGTGCATGGACATGCAGCGGTCGCGCTGTACAACATGGTGCCGGCTGCGAGCAGACCAGGCCTGCCAGATAGTGCCTCCCTGTAATCCCTCTTGCCACCCCCTGATCACACTCCACCAGTCACCCCGGCCTCCGCCGAAGCCCCCCTGGCCAGCGGAGTGGCGTGGATACAGTCTGCAGCCGCCACACAAGTTTGACAAAACCTCAGACCACAAGTGATCCACCCCGTTGAGAAGTCGGCCTATCGGGGGCGGAGCATCAGGGGAGGGCCTTCACGTGACGTCCTGAGGCCGTCCCAATGGCGTAGAGCATACTCACCGATGACGCCGTTTTGGAGGGGCAGAGCATCCAAAAGCAGGCGCCATCCCCGATTTAGAGGTCAAAAGGGATTCTCCAGCCAATCGCCAAATGCGATGTCGGCAATCAGAGAACCCCGCCCCCTATCTCTAAGAATCTTTTACAACAATTTCACTATCACTGACGCCAAACTCACTGGCCTATAATTACCCGGGTAATCCTTGCTACCCTTCTTAAATAACGGGATAACATGGCTGTCCTTCAATCCTCTGGGACCTCACCCGTGACCAATAAGGAAACGAAGATTTCTCTTTGCGGTTCGTCAATTTCATCTCTTGTCTCCCTCAGAAATCTGGGATAGATGCCATCTGGCCCTGGGGATTTGTCTACATTAATGCATTTTAACACACCTAACACTTCCTCCCTCTTAATAATGGCTTGTTCTAAATTGTTCACATATCCCTCTGAAACACCACCAATCATTGAGATGCCAAGAGAGAATATCAAACTAAGCTTGAGTCACAGACAGACTCTCGGCGGTTGTGGCAAGAACTAAACAACATAACGGGCTACAAAGTGAAGCCGAGCAGTATCTCTGGCAGCAGCGCACCCCTCCCCGATGAACTCAATGCATTCTATGCTCGGTTCAAGCAGGTAACCAACAATCCGCTGTTGAGTGCCCCAGCAGCCCACAACTCACCCATACCCACCATCACAACTTCCAAAGTCAGATCGGCCTTCCTGAAATTGAACCCTCGGAAGGCGACGGGCCCGGGCAGGATCTCTGGTCATGCACTCGGAGCCTGCGTGGACCAGCTGGCAGAGGTGTTCGCGAACATCTTTAACCTGTCCCAACTCCACTCCGAGGTCCCCACCTGCTTCAAGAAGACCACCATTATACCAGTGCCAAAGGAGAACCAGGCAAAGTGCCTCAATGACTACCGTCCGGTGGCCCGGACGTCAGTTGTAATGAAGTGCTTCGTGAGGCTGATCATGAAGCGCATCACCTCCATACTCCCGGAACGCCTTGACCCACTTCACGGGCAGCACGGTAGCATTGTGGATAGCACAATCGCTTCACAGCTCCAGGGTCCCAGGTTCGATTCCGGCTTGGGTCACTGTCTGTGTGGAGTCTGCACATCCTCCCCGTGTGTGCGTGGGTTTCCTCCGGGTGCTCCGGTTTCCTCCCACAGTCCAAAGATGTGCAGATTAGGTGGATTGGCCATGATAAATTGCCCTTAGTGTCCCTTAGTGTTGGGTGGGGCTACTGGGTTATGGGGATAGGGTGGAGGTGTTAACCTTGGGTAGGGTGCTCTTTCCAGGAGCCGATGGGCGAAAGGCCTCCTTCTGCACTGTAAATTCTATGCTAAATTTGCATACCGTCGCAACCGGTCCACATCAGACGCCATTTCCCTGGCCCTACACCGAATCCCTAGAGCATCTTGAAAACAAGGACTCCTACATCAGAGTCCTATTTATTGACTACAGATCCGCCTTCAATACCATAATCCCAGCCAAGCTCATATCAAAGCTCCAAAACGTAGGACTTGGCTCTCCACTCTGCAACTGGATCCTTGACTTTCTGACCAACAGACCACAATCAGTAAGAATGAACACCAACACCTCCTTCACAATAGTCCTCAATACCGGTGCCCCGCAAGGCTGCGTACTTAGCCCCCTACTCTACTCCCTGTACACACACGACTGCGTAGCAAAACTTGGTTCCAACTCCATCTACAAGTTTGCTGATGATACGACCATAGTGGGCTAGATCTCGACTAACGACGAGTCAGAGTACAGGAGGGAGATAGAGAACCTAGTGGAGTGGTATAACGACAACAATCTCTCCCTCAATGCCAGCAAAACTAAAGAGCTGGTCATTGACTTCAGGAAGCAAAGTACTGTACACACCCCTGTCAGCATCAATGGGGCCAAGGTGGAGATGGTTAGCAGTTTCAAATTCCTAGGGGTGCACATCACCAAAAATCTGTCCTGGTCCACTCACGTCGACGCTATCATCAAGAAAGCACAACAGCACCTATACTTCCTCAGGAAACTAAGGAAATTCGGCATGTCCACATTAACCCTTACCAACTTTTACAGATGCACTATAGAAAGCATCCTATCGGGTTGCATCACAGCCTGGTATGGCAACTGCTCGGCCCAGGACCGCAAGGAACTTCAGAGAGTCGTGAATACCACCCAGTCCATCACACAAACCTGCCTCCCATCCGTGGACTCCATCTACACCTCCCGCTGCCGGGGGAAAGCGAGCAGCATAATCAAGGATCCGTCCCACTAGCTTACTCACTTTTCCAACTTCTTCCATCGGGCAGGAGATACAGAAGTCTGAGAACACGCACAAACAGACTCAAAAACAGCTTCTTCCCCACTGTCACCAGCCTCCTAAATGACCCTCTTATTGACTGACCTCATTAACACTACACCTGTATGCTTCAACCGATGCCTATGCTTATGAAGTTACATTGTATACCTTGTGTTGCCCTATTATGTATTCTCATGTATTTTCTTGTATTTTGTTTAATTCCCTTTTCTTCCATGTACTGAATGATCTGTTGAGCTGCTTGCAGAAAAATACTTTTCACTGTACCTTGGTACACATGACAATAAACAAATCCAATCCAATCCAATCTCTCCTTTGTGAATACCGATGCAAAGTACTCATTAAGGATCTCACCCACTTCCTTTGGTTCTACGCATTGTAGAACATAGAACATAGAACAGTACAGTACAGAACAGGCCCTTCGGCCCTCGATGTTGTGCCGAGAAATGATCACCCTACTCAAACCCACGTATCCACCCTATACCCGTAACCCAACAACCCCCCCCCCCCCCCCCCCCCCCCCTTTAACCTTACTTTTTAGGACACTACGGGCAATTTAGCATGGCCAATCCACCTAACCCGCACATCTTTGGACTGTGGGAGGAAACCGGAGCACCCGGAGGAAACCCACGCACACGCGGGGAGGACGTGCAGACTCTGCACAGATAGTGACCCAGCCGGGAACCGAACCTGGGACCCTGGAGCTGTGAAGCATTTATGCTAACCACCATGCTACCGTGCTGCCCATTATTTCCCACCTTTGTCCTTGAATGGACCAACTCTTTCTCCAGCTACCCTCTTGTTCCTAATATACATATAAAATGCTTTGGGATTCTTTTTAATCCTGTCTGCCAAGGACATTCCGTGACCCTTTTTGCCCTCCTAATTCCCTGTTTGAGCTGTTTTTTTACTTTTCCTGTACTCTTTAAGTGCTTCATCTGTTTTTAGTTGCCTAGACCTCATTTATGCATCCTTTTTCTTTTGACGAGACTCACAATTTCCTTGGTCATCCATGGTTCCTGAATCCTGCCTTTCCTCTCTTTCCTATTCATCAGCACATGCCTGTCGTGCAGTCCCATTAACTGCCCCGCAAAACGCTCCCACATGCCAAATGTGGTTTTACACTCAAACAGCCTCTCCCAAACAACAGCCTCCAAATCCTGCCTAATCTGGTTGAGTGCAAGCTAGCTAGTAATGTAAAGGAAGCTAGGAAAAGAGTTTTTTCAATTTATCAAAGATAAGAGAGAGACAAAAATAGACATTGGACCACTGGAAAATGTGGCTGGAGAAGTAGTAATAGGAAACAAAGAAATGGCAGACGAACTGAATAGTTACTTTGCATCAGTCTTCACGGTGGAAGACACCAGTGGGATGCCGGAGCTCAAGGAGAACCAGGGGGCAGAGGTGAGTGCAGTGACCATTACTAAGGAGAAGGTTCTGCGGAAACTGAAAGGTCTGATGGTGGAAAAGTCACCTGGACCGGATGGGCTACACCTCAGGGAATTGTGGAGGCATTAGTATGATATTTTGGGAATCACTGGAAGCAGGAAGGGTCCCAGAGGACTGGAAAGTGGCTACTGTAACACCACTGTTTAAGAAGGGAGGGAGGCAGGAGACGGAATGTTATAGGCCGGTTAGCCTGACTTCGGTCAGTGGTGAGATTTTAGAGTCGGTTATTAAAGATGAGATCGCGAAGTAATTGGAAGTGCATGGTAAAATAGGACTGAGTCAGCACTGGCTTTGTCAAAGGGAGGTCGTGTCTGACAAATCTGTTTGAGTTCTTTGAGGATGTAACAAGGAAGTTAGACAAAGGAGAACCAGTGGATGTGATTTATTTAGATTTCCAGAAGGCCTTTGACAAGGTGCCGCACAGGAGACTGTTGAATAAGTTAAAAGCCCATGGTGTTGAGAGTAACATCCTGGCATGGATAGAGGATTGGCTCACTGACAGAAAGCAGAGAGTGGGGATAAAGAGGTCGTTTTCAGGATGGCAGCTGGTGACTAGTGGTGTGCCTCAGGGGTCTGTGCTGGGATCACAACTTTTCACAAGACACATTAATGATCTGGAAGAAGGAACTGAAGGCATTGTTGCTAAGTTTGTAGATGATACAAAGATCTCTTGAGGCTCAGGTAGTATTGAGGAAGCAAAGGGGCTGCAGAAGGATTTGGACAAGCTAGGAGAGTGGGCAATGAAGTATCAAATGAAATACAATGCGGAAAAGTGTGAGGTTATGCACTTTGGAAGGAGGAATTTAGACATAGACTATCTTCTAAATGGGGAAATGCTTAGGAAATCAGAAGCACAAAGGGTCTTGGGAGTTCTTGTTCACGATTCTCTTAAGGTTAATGTGCAGGTTCAGTCGGCAGTCAAGAAGGCAAATGCAATGTTAGCATGTCGATTCATGTCAAGAGAGCTAGAATACAAGACCAGCGACGTACTTTTGAGGCTGTATAAGGCTCTGGTCAGACCCCATTTGGAGTATTGTGAGCAGTTTTGGGCCTCTTATCTAAGGAAGGATTTGCTGGCCATGGAAAGGGTCTAGAGGAGGTTCACAAGAATGATCCCAAACAGCTTGTCGTATGAGGAACGGGTGAGGACTCTGGGTCTGTAGTCGTTGGAGTTTAGAATGATGAGGGGGGGATCTTATTGAAACTTACAGGATACTGCGAGGCCTGGATAGAGTGGACGTGGAGAGGATGTTTCCACTTGTAGGAAAAACTAGAGCCAAAGGACACGATCTCTGACTAAAGGGACGATACTTTAAAATAGAGATGAGGAGGATTTTCTTCAGCCAGAGGGTGGTGAATCTGTGGAAATCTTTGCCACAGAAGGCTGTGGAGGCCAGAACACTGAGTGTCTTTAAGACGGAGATAGATAGGTTCTTGATAATAAGAGGATCAGGGGTTATAGGGAGAAGGCAGGAGAATGGGGATGAGAAAATATCAGCCATGATTGAATGGCGGAGCAGACTCGATGGGCCGAGTGGTCTAATTCTGTTCCTATGTCTTATGGTCTTGTGGTCTTATGGTAGTTAGCCTTCCCCCAATTTAGTACCTTAACCGTAGAACAACACTCGTCCTTTTCTATGAGTATCCGAAAGCTTACGGAATTGTGGTCACTATTCGCCACACGTTCCGCCACTGAAACGTTGATGACCTGGCCGGGTTCGTTCCCTAGTGCTATGTCCAGTATAGTCCCCTATCTGGTCGCACTATCCACATATTGTTCCAAAAAACCTTCCTGGACACACTGAACTAATTCAATAGATAGATGGATGGGTGGATAGATGGATAGATGAATGGATGGATGGACGATTCTGTTGCAGTGGATGTAAGTTTTAAGTACACCATAGAATGTTCAGTTATAGAACATTCTATAGCAAAAGGGGGCCATCCAGAAGTCATGATCCATATTGGAACCAATGATAAAGAAAAGGGTTGATATACTGCAGTCTGATTTTCAGATACTAGGAAGATGAAAAATAAAGACTGGCATTTATATACCATCTTTCATGCCCACAAACGATTTACAGCTTTACAGTTAAAATTGAATTGTAGTCACTGCTGTAATGTAGGAAAAATTAGGAAGCAGGACTTCAAAAATGATTACTCAAAGATGAACACCACCTGGTAAAAAGTATGGAAACAGTAAATATGGCAGATGAATATATAACAGCAGGAATGGGGCATTATACCCAGTTATGGGGTAGGCTAAGATGGATAGTTTGCAACTCAACAGGGCCGGGATCAATTCCTCTGAGGAAGATTAAAATAGTGATGTGGCGGAGGGTTTAAACTAATTTGGCAGTGGGAGAGGCACTAGGATGAAGCATTTAGAGAGGAGATACAAAGAATCAATTTTTTGCTGAGTCCGAAAGATTGGAGGATTCCTGCCTCTATGCCAGACACCCTCAACGTTTGGTGGCACAGGGCATAAGAGTGCCAGAAGTGAGCCTACCCCGCAATGGAACCAGCCAGGTCAGGAGTGCAGGGTGCGGACATCTCCTTGGCTCCCACAATTAATATGGAGTTGGTCCAGCTTTTCCCTGACTAATGGTTTACGGCTCCACAGTCTGAGTACTAGAGCCTTTTGAAAGGAAAGTTCAAAGGTCTTACCCAATACCCCATGCCCCTTCCATTGGCCCCATGCTCTTCCTTGGCATCTCAAGCCCCTCACCCACCGCATGAGCCCTCACATCCGCCATGCCAACTCATGGCCTTTTCCATGCTCATTCACCAAGTATACACAAAGTATAGAAACAATGAATGAGAAAGTAATAATAATCTTTATTGTCACAAGTAGGCTTACATTAACACTGCAATGAAGTTACTGTGAAAATATTCAGAAAAAATACCTATTCACAAAACATTTTTGGGAAAAAAACCTGCTGTTCCTATAACTCTATAAAAGTGCCAATCGGACAGATGATTAAAGTATCAATAACAGAGGCTTCAAATGCTTCACACAAGTCCAGTCTGCAAGGAAGAGAACTGTCAAAATGCCTCTTTTTGGAAAACTAGAGCCATTCGATCTGCTACAGAAGATTGGGTACAGTATGTGGAATGCTAAAAATAATTTTTCTGTGCGAATTAAATAGGGGTGGGTAGAAGCAGAGTGTAATTGTGTTAAATGCGTGTGGGGCACAGACATACAGTCTTATCATTCAAAGCTTAACATCGCTGGATTCCCTCGATATCAAAACACTCGCAAAAATCGCAGAATTACTCAAAGGGCATTACAACCACAAGCCCCTAGTAATGTTACAGCATTACAAGTTTAATTTGACTGGGAGCCCAGGGGAGACCATTGCAGCCTTCATTGTGAGGCCCAAGAAGATTGCCGAGTATTTTGATTTTAGGAATATGTTAAATGAGATGCTAAGCGATTGTTTAGCATGTGGTGTTACTGACGAAGCCATACAAAATAAACTGTTGCTAGAATCAGAAGTAGATTTAAAATAGGCACTGGGGATTGCTTTAGCAATGGAGTCACAGAAGAAGGACACCCAGGAGTTACAAAGCACTCTGAGCAGTGCATTCCTGCAGTTAGGCTGGAAAACTGCAAGCAGCAGTGGCACCAGGAGTGAAGGCGTAGGTCCAAGGAAATTAATATAGAAACTGAAAGAGCCAGAAGGCATAGAAGTTTAGGATTAGGATGGATCCAGAATGCGCAGTGTCATAGGCGTATGTAGATTTAGGGAAGCTGAATGCTTCAAGTGCAGGAAAAGAGGGCATTTGAGACATAAGTGCAAGTATAAGCAGTGCCTGCCTAGCACTAGTAGATCGAACAATACAACACCAGTATGCCTTATTGAAGATGAAATTATGTCTATCAATAATGTAAAAGAGGGCAAAATGGCCCCAATCACAGTGGAGTTATTGGTAAACGGAAAGGCGTTACGGATGGAAGTAGACACTGTGTCATCAGCCACCACGGTGGGGGAACAGGCCTGCTGGTAACCTTAAGAATGGGTCCACCTACTGAGATTGAAAACACTGGGACCAGGCTGACAACATAAACGGAGGAGGCCATAAAGATAACAGGTATAACAATGACTCCAGTGAGTTATCGCATCAATCCGCTCAATTGCCTTTAGTCAGAGACCGAGTTTATTGGGGCATAACTGGCTCCAGGAGATCAAATTAAATTGGCTAGAGATTTATAGCATCAAAGAAGGGGGTCCACTCAAGATCATCAGCAAGTACCAAGATGTTTAAAAGGAAGAACTGGTAAAAATAAAAGGAGTAAAGGCAAGAATTCAGGTGAACCCAGAAGCCACCCCAATATATTTGAAGGCTAGAGCAGTACCCTCTGCATTATTCAACCAGTGTGATGTGCAGAATGGGTAGCATCAATTGTGCCACCAGTGAAACTGAATAAAATTATTTGCATGCGTGGGGATTACATGTTGGCGGTGAACCGGCTGCGAAGCTGGACAAGTACCCAATCTCCAAAATCTATATGGAAAATTGGCAGGAGGTCAAACATTCATTAAGTTAGATTTGAGCATTCACGCAAGCAGTTGGAGCTGGACGATGCCTTGACGGAATATGTGACCGGAAGCACCCATAAAGGATTGTACCATTGCACATGCTTGCCTTTTGGAGTTTTATCAGTCCGTGCTATATTCTATAGAATGATGTAGAGTTCACTGTAAGACATGCCGGATGTCATTGTGTACTTGGATGAGGGATTAGTAACAGAAGAAAAACACTTGTCGAATTTGGAAGAAGTATTAAGGAGGTTCCAGGAGGCAGGAATATGCCTGAAGAGAGATAATGAGGTGGCTTCCAGGATATTGAGGTGATTTACCTGATTATAGAGACACAAAGGGGTTGCACTCCGTGGAAGACAAGGTAAAAGCAATCAAGGAGGCACCGGCCACTAGGAATACCTCAGAAATCAAACCCATTCAGGGGATGGTTAACTATTATGGGCAGTTCCTCCCAAACCTGTCAGCCATGTTAACTCTATGCATTATTAAAGAAATGCCAAAGATGGGTCTGGAAAGAATCACAAAAAGAGGCATTTAAGCGTGTCAAGCAGGTGTTGCAGTCACTGCGTTTACTGGTGAACTTCGATCCTACCAAGACAATAACACTAATATTGCCTCATCTGGAGTTGGGCAGTTTTATCCCAGGAGGGATTGCGAGTGTTGTTGAGAGGAGTGTAAACTCATTCAGCAGGGGGAGGGGACTCAGACTGTTAGCAGATTAGAGACACAGCATAATACAGTAAAGCAATCAGGTCATAAGGAGTACCGCAATAATATGTTTTGGTTTAGTTTTTTACAATTAAGGGGCAATTTAGTGTGGTCAGTCCACTACCCTGCACATCTTTGGGTTGGTGAGACCCACACGTGGGGCAAATGTGAAAACTCCACATGGACAAAGCCCGGGGCCGGGAATTAACGTGGGTCCACGGTGCCGTGAGAGAGCAGTGCTAACCACTGTGCAATCGTGCCACCCAGCTGTATTACGTTTGAAGGGAGTAAGGCAAGGCTGGACGCCCTCAACTTTAATGCCAGGATTATTACAGGTAAAATGGATAATGGCAAGGATTGACAAGTGGACTTGCGATATAGTGGACATCAAAGAGACATGGTTGAGAGAGGGGCAGGATTGGCAGGTCAACATTCCAGGTTATAGAATCTTCAGTGAGACCTGGCCTCTCCAAGTGGAGATAGATTCTTTCCTTCAAAGTTTTCCCCAATCGTTTACCTACCACTGACGTAAGGTCTGTAGTTTTCTGCGAGATTGAGCTTGATTCCATTTAAGGTAGTGCAAAAGGGCATATGACAAAGACACGCATGAATGGCCTCTTTCTGAGATGGAGGATAGTGTAAGTGATGTTTAAGGGGGCCGGCTAAACGTGCCCAAAACGGAACTCTGTTTTTTTCATTAAATTGCGCCCTTAATCTCCCAAACGGAGAACTTCACCTCGTACTAGAGTAACACGAGGAAAAAAAAAATGTAGTGAGTTATTATAATCTGGAATGCAGTGTCTGAAAGGATGGTGGAAGCAGATTCAATAGAGAAATGGAAAAATACTTAGTAGGGAAAAGAATTCTAGGCGAAGAGGAAAGAGCAGGGGTGGTATTCCCCTTTTCAGAGACTGGTGACTGGATTCTCCATTGGCGGGATCCTCCGTTTCGCCAGCAGCACACTCAAGTCCGTGGATTTCCCGACGGTGTGAGGATGTGCACGGTAGCACAGTGATTAGCACTGTTGCTTCACAGCGGCAGGGACGTGGGTTCGATTCCTGGCTTGGGTCACTGTCTGTGCGGAGTCTGCCTGTTCTCTCGGTGTGTGTGTGAGTTTCCACCGGTTTCCTCCCATAAGTCCTGAAAGGTGAATTGGACATTCTGGATTCTCCCTCAGTGTACCCGAACAGGCGGCGGAATGTGGCGACGAGGGGATTTTCACAGTCATTTCATTGCAATGTAAGCCTACTTGTGACACTAATAAAGATTATTGTTAATTAGAAACCCTCATTGGCTGGCTGCCAAGATGGAGAATCCCGCTGCCTGCGTCCAACTGCCTAACACTGCATTTTCTGTCATCGGTCCTCCCCCCCCCCCCCTCACCAGAAGAAGGCGGCCCACAACCGCCGGGAAGGGGAAAAGAATGGAGAGGACCAACGGACTTGCGGCCCTCACCACACTGGACCTGGTCCAGTGGACCCAGGTTCAAATCTCGCCACTGCAGGTGGTGAAATTGGAATTCAATAAAAATCTGGAATTAACAGTCAATGATGACTGTTGATGACTGTCATGTGGATGACTGTCAATTCACCTTTCAGGACTTGCAGGAGGAAACCAGAGTAAACTCTCACAGACACTGAGAGGGCCGGGGCAGTCTCAATGGGCCGAATGGCCTCTTCTGCACTGTAAATTCTATGAACATGAAACCATTGCAGATTGTCATAAAAACCCATCTTGTTCGCCAATGTGCTTTAGGAACGGAAATCTGCCATCCTTACCTAATCTGGCCTACATGTCACCCCAGATCCATAGAAATATGGTTGACTCTTAACTGCCCCTCAAGGGCAATTAGAGATGGACAATAAATGCTGGCCCAGCCAGCGACGCCCAGGTCCCATGAATGAATTTAAAAAGAGTGTAGCCACCGAGACGGAGGTCGGCTTCAGGAGAGCAAGTGAGATACCGCTGAGTTGTGGTTTCCCATGGCATGTGTATCGCCATCACCACCACCCCCACACCCACCTGCTACCCCGCTCCCATCCCCACAATCCCCTACACTACCACCCCATCACACGACCACCCCCATCACTCTCCACCCCCCCCCCATCACACGACCACCCCCATCACTCTCCACACACACACACACACCCCCCCCCCCCCCGCCCCCCCACCAGTACCCAAACTTGTGATCCAACCATGCATTATATCTTGTGTCTTGCAGGATCTCCTGGTGATGAATTGGGCCCCTCTTGTGTACCTGACGGGGACAAAATTGACTTCCCGATACAGCTGACTCCCTCATGCAGTCCCTGGAGGATCCCAGGGACTAGTCAGCACCTGGACGGGTTTTGGGCTTCTGGAAAGGGTGGCCCCACTGATAGTGGAGATGCAGTCGCAGAGCCAGGGACTGCATGAGGGAGTGTCAGCAACCATCCAGCACATGCAGGTGCAGTTGGAGTCGTCGAACCGCCTGCAGGAGTAGGAGGAAACGGCGACTATACGCATCACCCAGGCTAACACGACAAGGGTGGCATCCGCGGCGGAGGCCTTGGGGTTGAAGGTTTCGGTTATCGGTCAATATTTCCAAGACCTGGGGCACACTGTGCAGGCAGTGGCCGAGGCCCAGGACAGGTCTGCACTGTCACAGGCAGCCATGTACCAGGGCCACCTGGATATTGCAGCGGTGCTCCAGAATATGGCCCAGTCACAGCGGGCCATGGATAAGGGCATCAGTGGCATGTTAGTGAATTAGGGCACAAGGGCTGATGTGGCATAGACCTAGAGGTTAGTGACACAGTCACTAGCTCATCTGTCACAGACCGGGAAAGAGGTGGTAGAGTCACAGCATGATGTGGTGCAGTCCCAGAGGGAGGTAGTCCACTCTCTTTGCTCCATGGCCACAGACATTGAGACCCTGGTCGAGACGGGAGTGGACCTCCAGGATTGGCAGTACCAGGTGGCGGGGAGCCCCAGGGGTTAGCTCCATTCACACCCCCATCCCATGGAGTAGCCGGAGACCAGTGGGGGGGGACGTGATGTGGCCCGTGCCAGTGACTCCCACAGGGGAGGTGCTGGAACACCACAGGACCACGGACACCCCCCCCCCCCCCCCCCCCCTGCCTCCTGTCCTAGTGCATCTGATGGGCAGAGAGCAGGGCGGCACCAGGCCACCTGGGACACCGGAACAGCAGCCGAGCCCATCCAGGCCTGGTCACCCCAGATGACAGCCGCCAAAGTGGACCCAGGTCACAGGGCAGGAATCACAGCAGACTGCCTCCACTCCTGATGTGCTGCCTGGAGATGGCTGAGGTTGACACCAGTTAAGTTGGCACGGATGCAGCACATAGTATAGCGATAGGGGCTGGGACACAAACCTATACATATACACATATATTAGTGGCGATCGGTGGGGTGAGCAGCAAGGTGGCTGCCTTGCAGACTGTAACAGTGGTGGTCCATGCCTGGACACCCCGGTCCCGGGGGTCCCCCCCCTTTCCCCCACCCCCAACCACAAGTGAAACATGCCGTCGGTAATACCTCCGGGCAGAGGCGGAGAATCGCGGAAGCCCCAGAGAAACCGGGTCAGGCCCATTGATGATATGCGGATGACGCTAACTGCACGTGCGGAGTAGAATGCATTGATGCCGCTGTCGAGGCACCGGAGAATGTATTCTGCCGGGCGCCCGGCCCTGGCCACGATTTTGGCCTTATCGCCTTTCCTGATTCCGGAGGTGGCCCCAGGAGTTTGAGATTAATTAGTACTTCTTTCAAAGAGCCGACAGAAGCAGGATGAACTGAACGACTTAACATAGAACATAGAACAGTACAGCACAGAACAGGCCCTTTGGCCCTCAATGTTGTGCCGAGCCATGATCACCCTACTCAACCCACGTATCCACCCTATACCCGTAACCCAACAACCCTCCCCTTAACCTTACTTTTATTAGGACACTACGGGCAATTTAGCATGGCCAATCCACCTAACCCGTTCATCTTTGGACTGTGGGAGGAAACCGGAGCACCCGGAGGAAGCCCACGCACACAGGGGGAGGACGTGCAGACTCCACACAGACAGTGACCCAGCCGGGAATCGAACCTGGGACCCTGGAGCTGTGAAGCATTTATGCTAACCACCATGCTACCCTGCTGCCCCTGAAATGAAAATCGCTTATTGTCATGAGTAGGCTTCAATGAAGTTACTGTGAAAAACCCCTAGTCGTCACATTCCGGCGCCTGCCGGGGAGGCTGGTACGGGAATTGAACCATGCTGCTGGCCTGCTTGGTCTGCTTTAAAAGCCAGCGATTTAGCCTGGTGAGCTAAACCAGCCCCTAAAACTTGCGTGGTGTATCCTTCTGTGATTCAACAAATCTCTGAAAATGACATGTGTGGGATAAATTGCAGATTACACCATTCCATGAAATTCTGGGCCTAGCCACTACAGGGCCTCTCTACAGCCCATGGGAACATTTCCAGACAGTAGTAAAATACGGTTTCTAAATAATATTTAGATATTGGCAACACTTAAAAATTTATGATTTTGATTATTCCTGTATTTAATCTCAAAATTTAGGAATCTTCGTTAGTCCTTACATTGTTTTTGCTGCCCATAGTTTAAATCGTATTGGAGAGAACTCTAAATAATACTTTGCACAGCCATAAGAGAGTCTACAATTCAATATAAAATCAACACAAAAATGATTGATACTCAATGTTTTCTACATTTTTAGTGACTAAAGGCATAATATTGTCCTAAGTAGTGGGTGCTTCTGTCTTGTGACATTGCTGGAGGGCTCAGTTGCCAACCGTCAGAGATCAGCTGCTTTTTAGTTAATCATGTGCAATTTTTGTTCTACGTAACAAAACATGTTGATTAGAAGACTGCTACACTGAGTTATAATCTATTATGTATTTATTTGAAAGGTAAAAAAATCTAAAAATATTCATCAGAATGGTTGTGCCACGGACTATAAATAAGTCCCCATGTTCCTATGAGTATGCATATCACAGGATATGGAATAAAGGTGGTAAATGGAATTGAGGAACACATCTGCCATGACCAAATTGAATGTGAAACAGTCTCAAGGAACACGAGTGGCTTATGACTGTTACAGTGTTCTCCCCTAATTTCCACTAAACATTGGAACATGGGACGCAATTTAACGGAAACATTTCTCAGTGTCATTTTAGGACCGATTGGCAGGGTGTTTCTCAACGGTCGCGTTGGCGAGATCACGGCTTGTATTTAATGCCGGAAATTAGTCCCCAAGAGCTTGTTGCTATAACTGGTGATCTCGCCGTCAGATTCGTCGGACATGCGCTTCAGCAGCTCACTGCTAACAAGTGGGAGCTGCTTTTAAACGTTCCCTAACCACTCACTCCCAGTCACCACACAAGCATGGCAGCATGAAGATCTGCTCTTTACTTTGGCGTGCTCACCTGGCCAGGCTTCTGGACGCTGTGAGA
Organism: Scyliorhinus canicula; assembly: GCF_902713615.1. Taxonomy (NCBI): domain Eukaryota; kingdom Metazoa; phylum Chordata; class Chondrichthyes; order Carcharhiniformes; family Scyliorhinidae; genus Scyliorhinus; species Scyliorhinus canicula. The sequence goes on along the minus strand of NC_052165.1, from coordinate 19,678,724 downwards.
TGTGTTGGGTAAGCTGGGCCTGCGATTACTGCAGCAGTGAGAGAGACAGGCTTCCAACACTTGAAGAAAGCCAACCCGATTTTATTGAACTCTTAACTATCATACATACTTTAACTGTGGGTTGACACTATGCTGAGTTGACTGGAGACCTGAGGCTGACCTGACCAGACTATCTTACTACCACATGGTGTACGTTCTAATTGTTGCTCACAGGCTCGGACTGTCTCAGAGGCGGGATCCCCAGAGAGCGGGAAAACTAATGCCCTCTGGTTTTATAGTGGTCGTGTCCTGTCTGGTGATTGGCTGCTGTGTTCATTGGTCATCCTGTGTGTCAATCACTGTCTGTCTGTGCACCATCATATACTTGTGTGTATATTATGACATCTCCCCCCCCTTGTTTTTTTGCTTTTAAAAAAAAATGTGCATAGGTCAATAAATAGTGAGTTTGTGTGTAGGAGCCTGACTATATACAAAGTATGTGAATGTATTTACATGGGAAGGTGTCTCGTGCAGATAGAGGGCAGACAATAAATTAGGAAGAAACAATATGTACAGATGTAAACGGATCACAAGGTAATGCAACATTCAGTCTATAAATTCAGTCTCTGTGGCAGGCGACGAATTCTGGTTGACCGCCTCAAGGGTGGGTCAGGGGCCGCCTGCACCGGAACGGGCGGAGCTGCCTCCAATGTAGAGGTCGGTCAAAGAACTGGCAGATTGGTGGCCTCGTGGAAGGGCACACCCTGAGGAACCAGCAGACGAGGCGGGACATCACGTTCAGGTGGCGAGTGTGGAAGTAGCTGCAGTGCCCACCTATTGCGCCGAAGAAAGGACCCATCATGCATGCGAACGAGGAATGATCTCGGGGCCACTTGCTTAACCACCACAGCTGTGGCAGACCAGCCACCGTCAGGTAGCTGAACACGAACTCGGTCAGCAGGGACCAGAGCAGGGAGATCTGTGGCGTGGGCATCATACACCGACTTGCATTGGGCCCCGAGGACCGGGAAATTGTCACGGTCTAGGATGTGGATAGCCGGCACCGTCGTCTGTAGTGTGCAGTTCATTAGCAGCTGTGCTGGGGACAGGCCAATGGACAAAGGAGTCGCACTGTAGGCTAGCAGCGCCAAGTTAAAATCTGAACCCGAGTCAGCAACTTTGCACAGTCTTTTAACAATGGGGATCCACTTTTCAGCTTTCCCATTCGACTGGGGGTAGTGGGGGCTTGAAGTGACATGCGTAAAATTGTACTACCGGGCAAAATCCGTCCACTCCTGGCTGATGAAGCACGGGCCATTGTCAGTCATGACTGTAAGTGGAATGCCATGACGGGCAAAAGTCCCTTTGCTTGCCTTGATGACTGTTGCTGATGTGAGGTCAGTCAGTCTGACCACCTCGGGGTAGTTAGAAAAATATCCACGAGGAGGACATAGTCTCGGCCCTTTGCATGAAAGAAGTGAATACCAACTTTGGACCATGGGGAGGACACCAGTTAATGCGCTGCAAAGTCTCCTTCAGCTGAGCTGGCTGGAACCTTTGGCACTTTGGGCAATTGAGGACCGTGTTGGCGATATCCTAACTGATGCCTGGCCAATATACTGCCTCTCGGGCTCGACGGCGGCACTTTTCGACCCCCAGGTGACCTTCGTGGTTTTGGCAGAGGATCAGCTCTCGCATGCTCTGTGGGATTACTATCCTGTCCAGTTTCATTAGTATGCCGTCCACTACCGCCAGATCGTCCTTTACATTATAGAACTGTGGGCATTGCCCCTTTTGCCAACCATCCGTGAGATGTCACATGACCCGCTGTAGTAAAGGATCCCTGGCCGTCTCCTGACGACCCTTTCATCAGTGGCCGGAAAGTTGGATGCACAAAACTTCACATGAGCGTCTATCTGACAGACAAAGTCCGACTGCTCACACAGGTGTGGTGATGGATCTAGATGGACCACAATGAGCCCCTTGCCCGGGGTGTAGACCAGGTCGAAATACGTTGTAGGCGTGACGTCATATCATTGAGGTCTTTCTGGATGATTTGAACCAATGGCCTGTGGTCCGTCTCGACCGTGAATTTGGGGAGTCCATACACGTAATCATGGAATTTGTCATTCCCTGTGAGGAGGCCCAGGCATTCTTTTTCAATCTGAGCATATCGTTGCTCAGTAGGTGTCATGGCTCTAGATGCATATGCGACTGGGGCCCAGGAGGAGGATTCGTCCCGCTGGAGGCGTACTGCCCCAATGCCAGCCTGGCTCGTGTCGGTGGAGATCTTCGTCTCCTTGGCGAGGTCGAATAAAGCCAGTACCGGGGCCTTGGTGAGTTTTGCCCTGAGCTCATGCCACTCTTGCTCATGAGCGGGGAGCCACTGGAAGTCGGTAGTTTTTTTCTCAAGATGGCTGAGAGCTGGTGTGTGATGCAAGGTTGGGGATAATCTTACCAAGGAAGTTGACCATCCCTAGGAAGCGGAGGACCGCCTTCTTGTCCTCCGGGGTCTTCATGGCATTGATCGGCGACACCTTGTCTGCATCTGGCTGTAGTGCGAAATATGGTCGCCCAGGAACTTTATTTCTGCTTGTCCGAACGAGCATTTGGCTCTGTTGAGTCGGAGACCATGCTCGTGGATCCGATGGAACACTCGTTTGAGGCGATCGAGGAGTTGTGGACCAGACAATGATATGATCGACGTACACTCGCACCCCCTCGATGCCCTCCATCATTCGCTCCATTATTCGGTGGAACACCTCCGAGGCGGAGATGATGCCAAAGGGCATCCGGTTGTAACAGTACTGACCAAACGGGGTGTTAAATGTGCACAGCTTTCGACTGGACGGGTCCAGCTGTATTTGCCAAAACCCCTTGGAGGCATCCAGCTTCGTGGAAAACTTGGCGTGAGCCATTTCGCTGGTGAGCTCTTCCCGTTTAGGTATAGGGTAGTGTTCCCTCATGATGTTACGGTTAAAATCTTTGGGGTCGATACAAATGCGAAGTTCCCCTGACGGTTTTTTGACACAAACCATGGAGCTAACCCAGTCCGTGGGTTCCGTGACCTTAGAAATGACGCCCTGGTCCTGGAGGTCTTGCAGCTGCTGTTCGAGGCGGTCCTTCAGGGGTGCCGGCACCCGACGCAGTGCATGAACCACAGGTGTGGCATTTGGCTTCAGTAGTATGTTGTATCGGTAGGGGAGTGTGCGCATACCTTCAAAAAGACGCTGTGGTATTGTGCTATGATGCCATCTAATTGGGTTTGGAAGTTGACATCTGGCGAGGCTGTTGCCTCAGCGGGCGACATGGTGTGAACCCGCTGCACAAGATTCAAGATTTTGCAGGCCTGAGCACCGAGCAAGGAAGCTCTGTTGGATCCTACAATTTCAAAACGCAGAGTTGCTTCTGAAGAATAATGGGACACCGCAAGCTGGCATGAGCCACTGGCAGCAATGGCATTTCCATTGTAGTCGAGGAGCTAGCAGGCCGATGGAAGAATGCTCAGCTTGACGTGGATGGTATCAAGGTGTCCAGCCTGAAGCGTATGCAAGCCTTGTTAACCGTAAGGGTGGCACACCACTCGTCGTCCGGATCAATGCTCATCAATGGGAGTTGTTTCAACTTTTTGGCTGAAAGCATTGTATGCTTGGTGATGATGCCCACCTGGAATGGGGATGTGAGGCCCTCAGTGTCGGGATCTGGAACCATGTCGGAGTCGGAGTCTGCAAAGGGTTGCTGTACTGACTGGACATTACTGTGCTGCGGCTGGGATGGCTGTGTGTTGGGCAGTTGAGCAGATCTACACAGGGCTGCGTAGTGGCCAAGCTTGCCACGCTGGAGACAGTATCGAGATTTCGTGGGACATTGCCGCTTTAAATGGGCGGAGCCACAGTTGTTGCACGTCATGGCGCCGACGTCAGGACGCTCCGTGTGCCACTGCGCCTGCGCGGTGCGGTCGAACGATGTGCGCACCTGCGCAGTTCGGTCGTCAACCTCACCATCCCCTTAGTCCAGGGGTGGGCAAACTGCGGCCCGCCAAAGGTCTTTATGCGGCCCACCAAGTCATTAAAAAAAAAAAAAAAAAATTTTAAAAATTTTTTTTTTAAGGTTAATGGGGGGGGGCTGTTGGGTTACTTACTGGTATAGGGTGGATACGTTGACTTGAGTAGGGTGATCATTGCTCGGCACAATGTCTAGGGCCACAGGGCCTGTTCTGTGCTGTACTGTTCTATGTTCTATATGAGGCGCCCAGAATCATAACCGGGTGAAGTAATTATTTTACTTAATATACTATGCGGCCCTTTAAAATTGTGAATTTCTGAATGTGGCCCTTGCACAGAAAAGTTTGCCCACCCCTGCCTTAGTCGTTGCGTGCATGCGCAGGAGCCCGGGAAAAGCGTGCAAAATGCCCGCCCTCATCCAGACTTAGTCCCTGGAGCTGTTTTACGGCCTGCACCCACTCCGCATCGTGGCCGCCTTGCCGCGCCATCTCTGCTGTCTTGCTATGGGAGTACCGGTTATTAGCGTGCTCATGTCGGACGCAGGTCTCGATGGCGATGGTAAGGGTGAGCTGCTTACCTTTAAGGAGCTGCTGGTGAAGGGGATCGGAGTGGACCCCGAAAACGATCTGGTCGCGGATCATGGAGTTGGAAGTGGAGCAGTAGTTGCAGGACTGCGCGAGGATACGGAGATGGGTTAAGAAGGACTGAAAAGGTTCATCCTTACCCTGAAGCCTCTGCTGGAACACATAGCGTTCAAAGCTCTCGTTGACTTCGATGTTACAGTGACTGTCGAACTTCAGCAGGACTATTTTAAACTTCGTCTTGTCCTCGCCTTCAGCAAAGGTGAGGGAGTTAAAGATGTGGATAGCACGGTCCCCGGCTGAAGAGAGGAAGAGAACAATCTTCCTGGCATCGGGTTCGGGTAGCATGGCCAGGAGGAGCGCCGTACAACATAAAATGAAGACCAACAACCTCCACCGAGCTTCAGGGGTACGTTCCCACCTCTCTCCTGGCATCAGTTCCGCCTGCCACCCTCAAATTAGTCAGCCCTCCCAGGCCCACCACAAATCACTGTCTGACACCTCGCACCCACCCCAAATCCAATTTTCATGCTTGTTCCGCAGCACATATCAGCACAACCCCTTCATGTTCAGTTGCAGTGCCCACACATGCCACTTGCCATAGACCTCCATGATCCATCAAGCGCACGGCCCACAAACCCATCTCTTTGTCCATGCAGGAGAAGATAGCCAATAATAATTGGGAAAGGGACGAGCCCTAGAAGTCGTGGGCTTGACTGAGGAGAGATCAGTCACCGAGCACCACACAGTTGCTGATGCACATCAGGTGGAGGCAGCAACATCCAGGGGAGTCAGCAGCCGGAGGTCTGCTGGATCCGAGGAGTCAGCTGAATCCAAGTCAGATGCCGAACCTCTGGACAAGGTTATCCAAGAACTGATGCAGATGCTACAACAGAGCCGTGAGATTTTGGAGGGGATGTCGGCAGTATTCCAGTGTGTGCATAGCCGATTGGAGGAGTTCCAAAGGCTATAGGCGTAGGAGATGCTGACAATGCGTGACACCGAGGCCAACACTACTAAGATGGCAACTGCAGTGGAAAGCCTGCAAGGTCAGCGTCTTCAGTGGTGGTGTCCAGCACAAGTGGATAGCACTGTCTGCACGTTTTCCCCATGTCTGCGCAGATTTCCTCCGGATGCTCCGGTTTCCTCCCACAGTCCAAAGATGTGCAGGTTTTGTGGATTGGCCATGATAAATTGCCCTTAGTGACCAAAAAGATTAGGAGGGGTTATTGGGTTCCAGGGATCGAGTGGAAGTGAGGGTTTAAGTGGGTCGTTGAAGACTCGATGGGCCGAATGGCCTCCTTTGCACTGTATGTTCTTTATACTCTATGTATACCCATATAAATGTCTGAATGCTAAATTTTACCTGCCTCTACCTGCCTTTGGCAGCTCGTTCCAGACACTCACCAACTTTTGTTTGAAGGAAATGGCCCCTCTGGACCGTTTTGTATCTCTCCCCGCTCGTCTTAAACCTATGCCTCCTAGTTTTAGACTCCCCTCCCTTTGAGAAAAAATGTTGACTATCTATCTCATCCATGCCACTCATTATTTTATAAACCTCTATAACATCATCCCTAAGCCTCCTACACTGCAGGGGGAAAAGTCCCAATCTATCCAGCCTCTCCTTATACCGTGGGCAGCACGATAGCAGTGGTTAGCACTGTTGCTTCTCAGCTCCCAGGTTCGATTCCCAGCTGTGAATCATCACCCCTGAGCCCCCTGCGCTCCAGGGGAAAAAGTCTCTGTCTATCCAGCATCTCCTTATACCGTGAGCGGCACGGTTCCCGGCTTGGGTCATTGTCTGTGTCGAGTTTGCACGTTCTCCCTGTGACTGCGTGGGTTTCTTCCGGGTGCTCCGGTTTCCTCCCAAAAGTCCCAAAAGACGTGCTGTTAGGTGATTTGGATGTTCTGAATTCTTCCTCTGTGAACCTGAACAGACGCCGGAATGTGGCGACTAGGGGCTTTTCACAGTAACTTCATTGCAGTGTTAATATAAATCTACTTGTGACAATAAAGATCATTATTATTATTAGATTATTATTATTAACTCAAACTATCAAAAAGTAGTGGGCACGGGTGTCACAATCTGTAGCAAGGGGGAATGAAAATATCTAATGTTCACTATTAAAACATTTTATACCTGATTCATGTGAAGCCTATGTCACATTAATCTTCACAGCGGGCCTGCCTGCTGTCCCCCACTTCACGTTGCCCTCCGCTCCCCCGGGCTCAGTGATTTAAGGTCAAACAACCCCGATGCAGACCTCGTACAGAGAATGGGTGCGAGTGCGCTTCCAGCAGAAAGACAGGAGTCAGACTTCGGCATGAACTTAGGAGCATCAGAGCTTACCTCACAGTGAGTGATCGTCACTCTCCTGCTTTGTATGTTGACCCATCTGACAGTGCCGACACAGGCCCATCACCCTGGGGTGATGTTACACAGACCTTTCAAGGGTGAGGAGGATGGCTATGGTGGGAGGGTTGGGTAATGGTGGGGAAAAGGAGGATAATTGGGAGGGGGGGGGGGGGGGAAAGGAGGAGAACGGGGAGGGAAGGAAGGGAATGAGGTTGAAATGAGGGGAATGGGGAGAAAGGAGGAGAAGGCGGGGAATGGGGGGGCGGGGTGGGTGAGCTGATGGACAAGGCCTCTTCCAATGAGAAATGGGTGGGATGAGGGCCTCCCTGGTCCTCTGAGCATGCCAGACCCTTGCTGCCGCCTGTCCTCCACCCTCCAATTCCTCCTGCGGCTCCTCTCCGGGCTTGTCCACCATCCCCTCCAGGTCTAGCTCCTCCTCAGATGATGATGATGCCGCATGTGCCTTCTCCTCCAGCCTTTCGCTCTGCTATTGCGCCAGCTTGGAGAGGGCACAGAAGACCACTGCAGTAGCACTCTGGGGTGTCCTGCAGTGCGCCAGGAGAGCGGTCCAGGCATCTGAACCTCATTTCCAGCAGTCTGAGGCACCATTCAATGATAATGTGGGTGGCAATATGGAATTCATTGTATTGGGTCTCCGCCTCGGTCGCCAGCCTCTGCACTGGCTTCATCAGCGAGGACCTTATCCCCCAAGAGCCAATCCGTCATCATGGGGTGGTCCTTGAAGACTCCAGGGGATCTCCAAGGCTACCAGGATGTAGCTGTCATTGCCGCTCCCTGGGAAGCGTGCACACACGTGCATGATCTGGAGGTGGTGGTCGCACACAAGTTGAACATTCAGGGAATAGAACACCTTCTTGTTAATGATGGATGATGGGGTACTTCCTGATGTCCTGGTGCATGCAAGGCGATATGCGTGTCATCAATTAACCCCTGGATCTGTGGCAGCCCAGTGATGGCGGAGAATCCAGCCGCCCAGGCATCTTTGTGGGCTTAGTCCAGCTCAAAGTTGATATCGTCAGCTGCCCGGGCATACAGGGCATCTGACCTCATGGTTTCATGTAGCTTGTGAAATGCTGCTCAAGTCCCCACCTGAGCCCCGGAATGAATGAACCGGTTGCATAGAAGTTCAGGGCTGTGGTGATCTTCATGGCCACAAGGAGCGGGTGTCCTCCTCCATGGCATGCTAGGTCCGTGAGGATGTAGCACAGATGCCACCCTGCCAGTTTGTTGAGACGGAATCTCCTGTGGCACATGCTGTTCGTCATCTCCTCAAAAGACCAACAATGCCTGTACACCTTGGGATCATCGCTGGCATCCCCCTCTGGGTTCCTCTTCAGCCCGACGGGTGGCTGGGTGGAACTGCCCATGGGTACTGCCTTCAGCCTGGTGGAGGTTCTGCCTTCTCCAGCATCTGGCTGCCTTGGCTGCCATCAGCACCGTGAGGGCATCCTCAGCGAGTCCAACATCAACATTCATTTTGGTGTCTGTAAGGAACTGGAGAAGGAGACAGTTAGGGATTCCACCCCGGAACCCTTAAATCCCCCAAGCCATCCTTACTTTCTCAGAGTGCCATCCACTGAGCTGGAAAACATCTATACACTCACCCCCCAGCCACATCAGGAGCCCCTGAACCCCAGACCCCTGCCAGGAACATTAGGGGACTATGTTCAGGTGCCCGCTCCTGATCCACACACTCATCCTTTGGTCACGAGAATATCTCCAGGGCTGAAGCCCAGCTCTTGAGTGTTTGATAGTTGGTTGCTGCCTGTATGGTGCTGACACTTCTGGAGTTCAGGATAACTGTTCAGGCTTCAAAGTTTGATTGAAATGCGATGCAATAATCATCATCGGAGACATGGCACGTGTACCCACGAAAAGCCACTTGAGAATATTTTGTTTAAGTGGTCAACAGTGATCAAGATTTGAAAATCAACTATGTAACATTCTACAAATCACATTAACCATTAAACAATAAGAAAACATCACCATTCCATATTGGTACCAATACAAAGCTATATCATCTCATTTCACAAAGAAAGAAGTCTTACAACATCAGGTTAAAGTCCAACAAGTTTGTTTCAAACACTAGCTTTCGGAGCACTGCTCCTTCCTCAGGTGAATGAAGAGGTATGTTCCAGAAACATATATACAGCCAAATTCAAAGATGCCAGACAATTTGTCTATATATATATATATATGTTGCTTACTGTGCTCACCCCAGTCCAATGCTGGCATCTCCCCATCTTCACAAAGAAAAACACACGCATTTAATGTATGAAGACTTATAGGATAACAATAAAAGTAATTCATTGAATTGGACTTAACGATAACATGTTTGTCTCCTATCTCATCTTAAAACTTAAAGTATACCTATGATGTACAAATGCACTAATTTCATGCTGGAATTTAATACTGAAATGTGAATAGAACTCAGTGCTTTCTACATTATGCTTTAACAACTGTTTATGGGCTGGTTTAGCACAGTGGGCCAAACAGCTGGCTTGTAATGCAGAACAATTCCTGTACCGGCCTGCCCGGACAGGCGCTAGAATGTGGTGACTAGGGGCTTTTCAAAGTAACTTCATTGAAGCCTACTTGTGACAATAAGTGATTATTAAAAGATTGGCAGAAATATTGCTCTTAAGAAAATATGCATTTCTGATATCAAAATTAAACTCTTAAAGTTTTAGATAGCCAGCGCATTTAGGTACCTTTTCTAATAATGAATATCTGTCACAACCTTGATTCTTATCCTAATAGAGTGCAGTTTGAGGTGTCGAAAAGTAAGACCACAGGCAGGCAATTCAATTCAGTGTTGTCAGTGCTACTTTTCAAATTATAGGGAAATGACATATAAAAGGTAAAGTTATTTGTACCAAATGTTGTAGCGTAATCTGCCTTTAGTGCTATAAAATTACAATGCATTCATGTTTTTGTAGTCATTTTTGACAGCTTTAATAACTTCTAAGATAGATGCCAGTGATAGGTGCTTGAACCTTCTGGGGAAAAGCAATCAGTATATTTGTATTTTGTTGAGGTGCTGCAGTTTCATGACAAATGGTAGATTGAATCGCTGCAATAGTTTTCAGGTATTCCATTATTTGTCTCATGCAAATGTTGAGTTTTAGTGATTGCTGTTTGTGATACACAGAAGTTCATATACATAAGGGGAATTTTCTTTGCTGCACCTGAATTCACAGTTGCAAGGCGGAAAATCTGGCACAGAGCTGCATTATTCTCTTAGTGTGATCAAATACTAGCGATTCATTGATAAAGTTGCTGGCTGGCCCTGTGATGCCATGTGCTGAGATAAGTGCTTTCAATTATACCCTGCATTCCAGGGAAGACGACCTTTGCTGTGAACCTCAAGGATCTTTTGTTTAGATGTTTTCGTCAATCGGAAATGAGATGCATTGGTTCATTCTGGAAAATAGTGTATTTATCATCTGTTTATGAACCTCTGGCTGTGCGATGTTCATGATCTTTCTCGTAGCAGCCTGGAAGGAATCTGATGCAAAGAAATTCAGAGTAACGGGTGGGGATTGAGCGGTTTGGGAATCTATTCGTTGAGGGTAGCTTTCCGAACTTGGAGGGGTTGCTGAAGAATTCGAGTTGCCCACCGGGAATGAGTTCCGGTATTTGCAGGTGAGAGATTTTGTCCGGAAGCAGGTACCATCCTTTCCTCACCTGCAACCCCTGGGTGGTGTCGAGAACAGGGGTAGGGCAGGGCAAAGTGTCAGAAATTTACAAGGAACTGATGGATTGGGAGAGAGCCCCGATTGGGATAGTAAAGCTTAAGTGGGAGGAAGAGTTGGGTAGGGAGTTGGAGTCTGGACTGTGGGAGGAGACTCTGAGAAGGGTGATTGCATCCTCGTCATGCGCTCGGCTTAGCCTTATTCAGTTTAAGGTGGTCCACACGACGGTGGCCAGGATGAGCAAGTATTTTGAGGAGGTGGAAGATAGTTGTGGGCTTTGTGCGGGTGGACCCACGAATCATGTCCATATGTTTCGGGATTGTCCGAAGTTTGGGGGATTCTGACAGGATTTTGCCGACGTTATGTCAGAGGTCCTGAAGGTGAAGGTGGTCCCGAATCCAGATGTGGTGGTCTTTGGAGTATCAGAAGACCCGGGGGTCCAGGAAGCGAGAGAGTCCAATGTTTTGGCTCTTGCCTGCCTGGTAGCTCGGAGACGGATATTATTAGAATGGAGGGACTCAGGGGCCCCAAAACCGGGGGCGTGGGTGAGTGACCTGACAGAGTTTCACAAACTGGAAAAGATAAAGTTCGTCTCAAAAGGGCCTTTGGAGTGGTTTACCCAGAGATGGTAGCCGTTCATTGATTTCTTTGAGAACAGTTAAGATGTTAGCAGTGGGGCGGAGGTAGTGGAGCGGGGTGTTAGATATTTCGTTGATTTGGTTATTTTCAGCCCTGTTGGCTTGTTTTGTTTTTTGATTGTGTTTGATATATTGTGGAAATATATAAATGCCTCAATAAAGTATTTAAAAATAAATAAATTCAGAGTGGTGGTCACTTTCAGAGCAAATGACATGGCATCTTTTCACACCTTTTGCTGCAGGTCTTGTTATACATGACTGCATTGCACAACTACCTGCATTGTTAAGTGCAGGTTCCTCATTCCCTGCTCCTCAGAGATATCTTTATTTATATGTTCACTCAGGATTATGAGATCTTCTCTAAGCAGACCCTGTTAGCTGCTGAACTGTTGAATGCTAAGCCTCTTATACAGCTATTATTGCTGCTGTTCTTCTTCCTTATCCTCTTCCTGCACTTGGTACAAAGTAGCTACAGCATCATCCATTATCTGCAAATTTCAAGTCTCTTCAGGGTCAGTAAATATCAGAAGCAGACAATATTACAACTCACAATTCACTCCAAATTCAAAAACTTTGTCGCCCAGTGCCTCAAAGTACTTAGTTATTTAAATGCAGCCTTATAAAATGATAATGAGGAATGTAGAACAACACACCAGGAGCAGCACCATTTCTATGTAAAATGAGGTGGCCACCTGCTAAGCGACACTACAGGACTATATGCATACTGAACAGAGAAGCAGCATACTGTGGGCACAGCAAAGTGATTCACAACCAACAGAATAGATCAAAGTTTTGCAGCCCTGCCACATCTAGTCATGAATGGTGTTGGGCAGTTAAACAGCTAATGGCAAGAGGAGATTCAATGAACATCCCCATCATCTGTAATGACAAAGCCCAGCATGTGAATGCAGAAGACAAGGTTGAAATATTTGCAACCATCTACTATCAGAATTGATGATTGAATGATCCATCTCGGCCTCCTCCTGAGTTACTCATTGTCACAGAAGTCACTCTTCGGACAGTTTGATTCACTTTACATGATATCATGAAATGACTGAAAAGTATCACATGCAATAAAAGGATGGGTCTCGATAACATCCCAGCTGTAGTCCAAAGACGTGCAGGTTAGGTAGATTGGCCATGCTAAATTTCCCTTCGTGTCCATAAAGGGCAGCACGGTAGCATGGTGATTAGCATAAATGCTTCACAGCTCCAGGGTCCCAGGTTCGATTCCCGGCTGGGTCACTGTCTGTGTGGAGTCTGCACGTCCTCCCCGTGTGTGCGTGGGTTTCCTCCGGGTGCTCCGGTTTCCTCCCACAGTCCAAAGATGTGCGGGTTAGGTGGATTGGCCATGCTAAATTGCCCGTAGTGTCCTAAAAAGTAAGGTTAAGGGGGGGTTGTTGGGTTACGGGTATAGGGTGGATACGTGGGTTTGAGTAGGGTGATCATTGCTCGGCACAACATCGAGGGCCGAAGGGCCTGTTCTGTGCTGTACTGTTCTATGTTCTATGTTCTAAAGGTTAGGAGGGGTTATTGGGTTACATGGATAGGGTGGAAATGAGGACTTAAGTGGGTCGGTGCAGACTCGATGGGCTAAATGGCCTCCTCATGCACTGTATGTTCTATGTACTGCTGAAGACTTGTGCTCCAGAATTAGCTGTGCCTCTAGCCAAGCTGTTTCACCAATGCTACCATTATAATATAATAATAATAATAATCACTTATTGTCACATGTAGGCTTCAATGAAGTTACTGTGAAAAGCCCCAGTCGCCACATTCTAGTGGCTGTTCGGGGAGGCCGGTACGGGAATTGAACCCGCGCTGCTGGCATTATTATGCATTGAAAGCCGGCTGTTTAGCCCACTTTGCTAAACCAGCCCCAGTAATGGCATCTACCCAACAAGATGGAAAATTGACCAGATATATGCGGTTTGTCCACAAAAGCAGCACAAATCCAATACTGCTAATTATTGCACCATCAACTATTCTCAATCATTAACAAAATGATGGAAGGAAGTGTTGAATAGTATTATCAAGTGGCACCTACTCACCAATAATCCAGCCATTGACATTCAATTTGGGTTCCATCATCATTGACCAGAAAGTTAACCAAGCCAGTCATAGAACATAGAACAGTACAGCACAGAACAGGCCCTTCGGCCCTCGATGTTGTGCCGAGCAACGATCACCCTACTCAAACCCACGTATCCACTCTATACCCGTAACCCAACAACCCCCCCCCCCCCCCCCCCCCTTACCTTACTTTTAAGGACACTACGGGCAATTTAGCATGGTCAATCCACCTAACCCGCACATCTTTGGACTGTGGGAGGAAACCGGAGCACCCGGAGGAAACCCACGCACACACGGGGAGGACGTGCAGACTCTGCACAGACAGTGACCCAGCCGGGAACCGAACCTGGGACCCTGTGAAGCATTTATGCTACCGTGCTGCCCACAGCACGGTATAAATAATAAATAAATAATAGTATAATAAATAAATAAATACATATAAATACTGTGGCTGCAGAGCAGGTCAGAGGCTGACTATTCTATGACGAGTGACTACCAAGACACAAGTCAGGAATGTAATGAAATGCTGTCTACTTTCCTGAATAAATTTAGGTCCAGGGTCTTTTCCCCCTTCTAAATGGCACAACTGAGATGTGATGGAATACTCGCTTCTTTCCTGGTTAAGTGTAGCTCCAACAACAATCAAGAAGCTCAACACCATCCATGAAAAAGCAGGTCAATTGATTGGCAACCACAACCACAACTTCAAATATTCACTCCCATCATTAACACATTGTGTGCCATCTACAAGATGCACTGCAGCAACTTTCCAAGTCCTTTTTCACAGAACTTCCCAAACCTGCAACCTCGATCATCTAGAAGGACAAGGGGCAGAACCTACCCAATCCTGCAGAAATGGGTTTGAAGGCGAGACTGGGAGTAAGGTAGGATGGGATGGCATTGGGTCATTCGCAGTGAGGCCTGCATATGGCTGGTGGATGGCTAGCCAGGGGGCCAGTGAAGTCTACTATACTTACACCCCCACTGGAGCGTAGGAATTAGTGGCTACCGCTGTAGCGGCTGTCCATCCTTTGGAATGGTAGCTTGGCAGCTGTGGCCACAGTTAGATACATTTGAGACAAACCTAGGTTCTTTGCTGAGTAACGATGGAAAAGTAAAAAAAATGTAAATGTCACAGTCCCAGAGGACTATAGGCTACTCTCCCCTTTGAGGGAGAGGTGACTGGGGTGATTTAACCTCAAGGTCACTGCACTTCAGGCGAGGGATTGGATTGGATTTGTTTATTGTCATGTGTGCCGGGGTACAATAAAAAGTATTTTTATGCGTGCAGTTCAGACATGAAAAGAAAATACATAATACGGCAAACATAGACACAGGCATAGGGTGAAGCATACAGGAGTGTAGTACTACGCGGCAGAAAAGATGTGTGAAGAGATCAGATCAGTCCATAAGAGGGGCGTTTAGGTGTCTGGTAACAGTGGGAAGAAGCTGTTTTTATATCTGTTAGTGTGTGTTCTCAGATATTTGTATCTCCTGCCCGATGGAAGAGTGAGTAAGCCAGGTGGGAGGAGTCTTTTATTATGCTGCCCGCTTTCCCAAGGCAGTGGGAGGTGTAGATAGAGTCAATGGATGGGAGGCGAGTTCATGTGATGGACGGGGCATTGTAGTTTCTTCCGGTCTTGGGCCGAGCAGTTGACACACCAGGCTGTGATACAACCAGATGGGATGCTTTCTATGGTGCACCTGTGAAAGTTGGTAAGAATCAATGTGGACATGCTGAATATCCTTAGTTTCCTGAGGAAGAATAGACGCTGTTGTGCACACTTAAATACAATTGCCAATTCCCTATTGGCAACAGCCTTCCATTGCATGGCCAGAGGCCTCAGCAGTTGATGAGGGTTACGGGTGGCCAGTAGGGCAGACAGGCAGGGACAAGGGTTGTCCCCAGAATGGGTATACACAACTTAGGGGTTGGCATGGTGCACACGGTTGCCCCCCCCCCCCCCCCCAGTGCCTCCCCCCACCATCCCATGGCGGCCTACCCATGCAGAGGATTCCCCATCCCCAGCCGAAGGTCCCCCACCCAATCCCGCCGAGCACAGAGGCAGCAAGCCCAGCACCCCGGGCTCTTTGCCTATGAGAAAGTTGGCTACTCACCTTCTCGGCTCTCCACAGAAGCCCTTCAGCCAGGTTCACATTTTTCAAAAGGAATACTAATTAGCGCCAGTGTGACCACTTGCTGGGGTAGCCACTGAATCACGGGAGGCCATTGGATATGGGGTTGTTCTCGTTAATTGTATTGAAATATGGCTTAAGTGGTGATAATTGGTTTCTCACCTCGCTGTTTGGCACCTGGTACACTCTCATTTTTGGCCTCTCCCGCTATTTACTGGCCTTGTTTCGCTCGAATGAGAGCGCAATTAGTCCAGAGAATCGCACCCCATGTATTTACATCATTATACCTACCAAAACTCTCCTTCAAGTCTCTGAGTCCATACTTTCAGGCAGTATGGAGGCCTGATAACTCTCCCAGATTTCGTTCATACAACTTGGGAGAAGTGGTAGGTTTTGTTGTTGCAGGTAAAGTCTTTTGATTTCGTAAGTTATTGGGGTATCTTTTTAATGTTTTCCATTCCTTTGTTTTAAACAACTCTTTGTTGATTTGGCAATTGTGGTAATAGGAAGTTGTTGATATACCCTGTTTTTTTCCCCCAGTGTGGATGAGTGTTATGTTTGCCCCCATAGCATTTTCTCTTGTCTCTTGTGCAGCTTGCCGCGACAATATGGAAGTCAGGTTTCAATAATGGAATCTTGATTCCCAATTATTTCACAATTTTAGCCAAATATTTAGTTACTTTTTTCTTTTCCAGTTTTTCGAGTTTATGAATCTTTTCATTCAGCTCAGTAACAACACAGGTAAGTTGAATTGCTATCGTTTCAGAGTTATCTGCGGAATTCTTATATCGGTTTAACAATTTCACCTGGGCATTCAGTTTTTTTGGAATCTTTCTTCCATGGTCACTGACTGCTCCTTAGACTCTTTCAATTCATTCATTAGATAAATCTTCAATATGTTCTGTAGAATGCAGCTTTTATGCTTTTAAAGTTTGAGAGGCAGTGGTGTAGTGGTATTCCCGTTGATGCTAGTAGTCCAGAAACCCAGAGTCGTGCTCTGGGCATCAGGGTTCAAATCCTGCCATGGCAGATGGCAAAATTTGAATTCAATAAAAATCTGGATTTAGAAGTCTAAAGGCAACCAATTGTCATAAAAACCATCTGCTTCACTAATTCTCTTTAGGGAAAGAAATCTGCCATCCTGGTCTGGCCTAATCAAGTGATCTCTGGGGCCCTCAGCTGCACACTAGAGTTTTTTTTCTTCTGCCTTCTACTTCCAATTCTGCAATGGAGTTTCCCTCAGCTTATCTCCCTCTGTCTCTTCACTCCAGGTGCTTTCAGCCAGGTCTGAATGGTGCTCCTTTAATTTTCCAGCTTTTGAATTTCTGCTTCAGCTTCTCTGAAGTCCTGTGAAGTAAGAGATGCCCACTATATTGTCAGATGTTGGATGCAATTTGATAGTTCTTAAGAAGCCTTTACATTTTTAAGTAGGTTAATTGTTTGCATTTCTTAACTACTGTACATGTATGCAGTAAAGAGTTCAAGATTGGAGTTGTCTCCATGCTAGCTTGCGCTCACGGCTCTGTCCAACATCGGACTGACCCCGAGGTGTGGGTCATGTGTTCTTTTAGATCAGTGAACAATACTGTACTCATCCCATATTAATCCAAATGTGCCAGACCCTTATACTACCTGGGTGGAGTCAGGTGTATTGTGCTATAGTTGGTGTATGTTATGTTGGGGCAGTGTGTCACTTTAAGAGGTGAGTCACGTGAGAACTGGTGACATCATCAGTCAGGTGCACAGGCTTTAGGCCCAGTCTTGTATTTAAGCCTGTGGGAGTGCACAGCATAAAATAATAAAAACCTGCCTGTTGAGTTACAGCAATCTAAGAATGAGTTGTTCTTTGGTTCTGACTGCTGCCTAGTAAATGATTCAAACTGTATGACAAAGAATGTTTTTCAAGTTTTCCTTCTGTGAAATACAGCAAACATATTTTAATAAAATAGGGTTATATCAAGATAAACTGCAATGGTAATGTGATATTTTAGAATTGTTTTGAGGCTTACAAGTCTTGTACAATAATTGATAAAGCTTTGCTGTGTCAATAATGGTAAGAAGTCTTACAACCCAGGTTAAAGTCCAACAGGTTTGTTTCAAACACGAGCTTTCGGAGCACTGCTCCTTCCTCACCTGAGGAAGGAGCAGTGCTCCGAAAGCTCGTGTTTGAAATGAAATGAAAAATGAAAATCACTTATTGTCACGAGTAGGCTTCAATGAAGTTACTGTGAAAAGCCCCTAGTCGCCACATTCCGGCGCCTGTTCGGGGAGGCTGTTACGGGAATCGAACCGTGCTGCTGGCTTGCCTTGGTCTGCTTTCAAAGCCAGCGATTAGCCCTGTGAGCTAAACAGCCCCTGTTGAAACAAACCTGTTGGACTTTAACCTGGTGTTGTAAGACGTCTTACTGTGCTCACCCCAGTCCAACGCCGGCATCTCCACATCGTGTCAATAATGGGTCATAATTTGTTGTTGGAAGTCAAAGAATGATGTATGCCATTAGTTTAGATTGGCCTTTGTCCATTTACTCGTGAGGATATTTTGTGCCACAAGCTGCTGCAAGTGTGAACTGATAATGTTGCAGCAAGGGAAACCTGGCATCTGGGACCCGAGTGAACAGAGCAAGCAACTACATAACATCTTATCCAATTAAATTGAAGGATTAAGAAAGGGTCACAAATTAGAATGGGTTATTTCAATGCCAAGTCAGGTACAAAAAGAGAAATAAAGAGGGAAAAAATCAGGCTCAGATCATGAGAGAGAGAAATAGGCAGGAAGGGAAAGTAGAGAAAGCTTTAAATTTTACATTTTAAAAATCTCCAACAATAATTAAAACCAAAAGGAAAAGGACTTCACACTTATAAATAGTTAATTAATGTCAGAGAGGTTGTTTGGTAGCAATGTGTACCATGTTGCTAAAAGGATATTTGGAAGAGACATAACTTTCTATGGCAAATTTAGTTCTAATGTACAAATACACAGCAGCACCATGCTGTTAAGTGCATTTCAATGGTGAGGCAATCAATGAGATGCTATTTTCGTAAGCTAATGGTGGCGCGGCATGTATGGATAAGAACTTTAGGATTTTTGTATCTAATCATGCAACTGCTGTCATCTGAAGTTGCTGTAGCATGAGCACACAAATGACAGCAAGCATCATTAACCTCAGCATTATTCTAAAAGAAAATTATGATGAGATTCTTTGCAGAGGTAGGAAAGAGGTAAGCTAGCACCGTGCATGTGCCTGGACCATGCAACTTTTTAATTGGGAAACTTTTGTCTTAAAGATGACACTGCATTATAACAACACACTTGCAAGCTATTGAAGAAAATAGAATAATTGCCAGTTCTAATATTTAAATTCAAGTAATTGTGTTTAATAACATTTCATGTTATTTAATACCATGTCCTAATTATGATTGAAATTCCATTTTTGGAAAAATTGGCTACTTTTATGGAGGTTTCCTTGTTTAAATAATTATTAAAATTACACAAAAGCGATGACAATTCATGTCTAAAGAATAAAACAGATATTTTTTCTTGAGTTGAAGACAGGCACCTTGAGAAGAGGGGCCAGAAATTGGAAAGGGACTCATCTGCAATGTTTTTTTGCCCTTGATGGATTCCAGGGGAGGTGTTGTTTACACCCGCTTTACAAATCAAGGCTTCAATTTGGAATCATGTTGAAAGAAGTTAATGAGTTTCCCAGAAATTCCACGTTTTCACTTTACGTGAGCTCCACTAAGAAAAATGCATGTGATAATTGATGCACAGGATCAATTATCATTTGAATCTGAACCGACCAGAGAGGGAGCAAGGAAAAAGGATGTTTGCAAAATTTTAATTCTTCTCAATATTTTTTTCTCCCCCATGCCCTAAGCAGAGTTGGCTAATTTGATGAGACATTAAACTGAACCCCTATCTTTCCCTGAGGTGTGAATAAAATATCCAATTGCACTATTTGAATTTAGGCGGGTTTTTCTGGTATGCTGGTCAATATTTAGCCCTCAGCTAAATATCACTAAAACAGATTGTCTGATCATTACTTGAACCTTGCTTCAAGTAGTTCTACAGAATTGTGTCCCTGTCACACCATTCATCACCTTTAAATTACCCTGTCACCACATTTGAGATAGGGTTGATGGGGATGTGGCAGGGACGAAATGGTGAATGGAATTCTGCTGTGCTACATTTCGGCTAGAGATCAGGGAATTTGTCAACATTACTTTAAAAAGTCTGAAAATGACAAGTAACTAACAACCATGATATGGTACTAATATTACATATTAAGGCAAAGTATCCACTCCCCCCCCCCCCCCCCGCATATTGAATCATGAGATTCTGATGTCCAGATCTCCATAATGTATATATATTATTTCTTATGTCCTAATAAAGCTCATCGTCTTCCAGTTAAAGTAAATGCTTTATTGAGTAAGTTTGTTCTCTCTCCAGAGATTATACTAGATCTTACATGAGGGCTGTCTGTCTCTGTCCTGCCACTAGCTGCCGTTCCTTTGAAGAGTGACCTCCTGGACTTTGTCTGCTTATTTATATATCTCTAGTGCTCCCTCTAGTGGTTACTTAGTTGTAGTGTATTTACATTAACCCCTTGTGTATATACAGTGATGCAGATCACTACAGTATATACTCCACAATATTCTGCTGCTGTACATATTGAATTTTTACATTATAGGAAGTTTTTAATTATTACCAAAATTTTAATTGTATTTTGTTTGTTGCTAAATCATTGTTGGGCTTCCATCTTGAGTTCTCTGCCCAAAGGCAGGTCCAACCCACAAATGTGGGTTACAGCAAGGAGGTAAATCCAAATGTTGGAATTACAGAAATCATATTAAGATATGAACAAATAATTGCACTGTTCAAAGAATAAATCCACCGGGCTGGTTTAGCTCACAAGGCTAAATCGCTGGCTTTTAAAGCAGACCAAGCAGGCCAGCAGCACGGTTCGATTCCCGTACCAGCCTCCCCGGAAAGGCGCCGGAATGTGGCGACTAGGGGATTGTCACAGTAAGTTCATTGAAGCCTACTCGTGACAATAAGCGATTTTCATTTTTCATGTAAAATCACAGCAATTGATACCAGGGAGGGGCTCCCTTAGCTTTTTTTTTAAAAGCCATGCATAATGATTGGTGAAGACTTGTGTAGCCTTCTTCATCTTCAGCCAGAAATAGCCTCAGGGCATACTGGGTAGAATGGCTGTGATCCATTTCATTTAACAAGGGTGGGTGTTGTTGAAGTTGCTTTGAAGCTGCAGGTGAACTCGGCCACATAATAACCTCAACCCTGCAATTTGTGATAGGGACACCAGTATTACATGTGTGAGTTGGAGACCCATTGTACTATGGTCTTCAGGAACCTCAGTCTTATTATTTTTCTTTTCTGGAAAATGATCAAAAGAACATTTACTGTACTATTGTTCACATTTTTCACTCAATGGAAACTAGCAACTATTTAACAATGCATCCACTTCTTTTCACCTCTCTCCTATAGCATAACCCTCAATTTGCCATATGCAATACTACTTGAAATCGATCGGGAAATATAAAAAACAAGTTTTGAAAAATTGTAACTATGTGAAAGTCAAATAAAGAACTAGTTGGATTGCAGATGAAATACAAGTTTCTATTGTTCTGAGTCAAAATCAGATTATAAATTTTCAGTTTTGCAGTGATAAAAGTGAAATGTTACACCAGCCTTTCAGGATCCAGACTGCAAATGTGCAGAGTCAATAATCTATATATCAGCGTGAATGATGGTATGGAGCACCATTCAGAAGTCACAATTCAAAACTTGTATGTCAATTAGGGGCAGAGAGGGGGTGGTACTAGAAAGTGCAAGAAAAAGCTCTTGGTGCACGTGGTGTCTTCTCTCTTCTTAGTTCACTTTCCATTGTTCTTTTCCTTATGCCCCGTTGGGTGATTGTTTCATTTCTTTGTATTTGAATACGTACTAATCAAGTTTTCACAATAAACTCAATCTCAAGCTACCACCGGATCCCGTCTCTTATTAGTAAATAAGAAATCCTACAATTTGGCGCTGCAAGCACGGTCGCTAGAGGAAATGGAACCAGAGATCTGGGTATCTGATCTATCCCTCGATGTAAAGACACCTCTTTATTTTAAAAAATGTCCTCCGCCATTGTTTAGACTCGGTGACCCTCTTATGCGACCTCGGACTTGTCTGGTATGGTGGCCGGCTCAAGTCACTAATAGACGTCTGGATCTTGGAGGTATACAAGATAGAGAATAGATATACCAGCATGGCTGAAAAGCCTCACGACTTGAGTCTGAACAAAAATAATTGGTATTATGGCAGAGGAAAAGGACAACAGTTGCCTAGCAGAGTCAAAGGCGGGTAAGCCCCACCGGATGTTTCCATAGACGAGATCCTTGGGCAATTAAAATAATATATAGAGCAACAGTTTAACTTATCCAAAACCTGTACCGAAATTGAGGAAAAATATGGTACCTCCAAAAGGCAATGGTCCTTGGAAGATAACAAAAGGATCTGGAGGGAAATGGTCCATACAAAAGAAAAGTAACAAACCAAAGGGTCCCTAGTCATCAGCGAAACAAAATTATGTGTCAATCCCAACATGATCGCACACTGACCACTGCAAAAGAATAGCTGAAGGCAGTAAGCAAACAGTTAAAAAAGGAAAAACTTAAATCGGAAAGGTTAGAAGCCGAAGTAACAAAAAAGTCTGAAATCAAATCCGAAATCAAAGAAAAGAAGAAGCAATTGCATAACGAACCAGTAACACCATCAAAAAGATCAGGGACACCCCTCAGATGCCCCATGAGTAAATCATCCCATTTGTACCCTTGCATAAAAGAAGTAGAAGCGGAACAGAGAAAATGCAGTTGTGCAAAGCTGTTCTAGAAACTGATTCTGAGTCCTCTAGCGACTCTAGTGGAGAAAGTAGTTCTTCAAAGGCGGAACCCTCTTCGGGGTGGCTCGATCATCTGAAGACAAAATGGTTAAAATTAAGTCAGAAGAAATTACTGACGAAGGTGACAAGAAAACAATTAAAGCTAAATACGCCCAGTATTTTCAACAGGTCCCAGCAGACCCGGAAAACATTGATAAATGGTCTAATGAATTGTTACATCCCAAGAAAGGGGGAATGAAAACATGGGAACAGTTAGAACATTTAAAGGGCACTTATAATCTCCACCATGGGACGCGGTACAGATCCTGATGGTAATGGTACCTAGGCGAGATGGGAAGAGATTAAATATAAAGGTTCAAGTTACCCTTGGGGCTGAGGAGCAACAATTAGGGGCAGGATGGCCTGCGATCAAGCACTAGCCACAGGTTTTCAGTCCAGCAAAAATAGACGCGGGAAAGATCGAAGCTTGCCAGCAAAAAAGGGGTGAAGGAAGTGTTTGAGTATGATGAGCGATTCTGATCCGTCTAGTTGGAACACTTGGGAATGAAGGATCAGGAACCCAAAATTATGAATGACAGCACTTTTAGGCCTATGAAAGCCTTCGTCGCTGGATTAAAGCCAGAATTGGAAAAGGTGCTGAAGGTCATTCTGCCCGGGTGGGAGGCCTGAGAAACAACTTTTGCAGTATTAGTGGATTGGTGTAACCAATCAAACCCGGATATGGGAGCTAAACTCCGAACCATGCAGGCAGGATAGAAACCCAAGGATCCTAGCAATTGCAACACCCAAGAAAAACAACCTGGAAAGTGTTATCACTGTGGAAAAGAAGGCCATTGAGCGGGGAGGTGCAATGAAAAAGGACGACAAAAAGGACGTCAGAGAAACAGCCCGGCACACAGACCAGGCACGCCCTCTGGTAGCGGCAATCTGGTGTAAAGATTCAAGCAGCTTACACCCAGCAACAGAAGGAGTTACTAGAGGTTGCAAAAAAACAAGGGGAGCCCTACCTCATTCTCCCAGCACCTCTCCTGGCACTGATCCAACAGTGAGGAGATGGATTGTATTTCACTATTGAAATGACAATGAAATGAAAATCGCTTATTGTCACGAGTATCCTTCAATGAAGTTACTGTGAAAAGCCCCTAGTCGCCACATTCCGGCGCCTGTCCGGGGAGGCTGGTACGGGAATCGAACCGTGCTGCTGGCCTGCTTGGTCTGCTTTATAAGCCAGCGATTTAGCCTTGTGAGCTAAACCAGCCCCTGAGCTAAACCAGCCCACTATTGTGGGTGGGCGATCAAGATTTTGACTGTCTTCTGGAAACAGGGGCCAAATGAACATGTTTTCCCCTATGATACAAAAACTCTTTACCTCTAGATGACAAGGTACAAATTGTACATGGCGCTGGGGGCCAAGTCTGGCAATCAGAAGAATTAATTTATATACTTTGGACTTGGCCCACGTGAATTGACCACACCAATCTGGGTAGGCCCAGTGGGACAAGCCCTTATGGGCATGGATGTCCTGACTCAATTGTATTCCTCGTTGCATTTTGAAGACGGCCAGGAAACATGGTCTATCAGAAGCCTGAAGAAAAAGGAATTGGAGGAACACCTAATGTGGGCCAAATTGAAGAATGATTGTGGGCTACTCCAGATGGAACCGACATTGTTTACTGGGATTGCCTCACCGTGCATTAAAAGTACCCTGTCAGCCCAACCTCCATTGCTGGGATCTTGCCTGTCATCCAACAACTAGGAGGAGCAAGGTGTGCTCGTAAAATCCACATAGTTCCTCTAACAGACTCGTATGGCCAGTACGGGACTTGACGCCTGACCATCGATTACAGGAAGGTCAACCAGTGTATTGATCAAAGGACATCTTTGGTAGCCGACCCCTCCATCATTTTTAATGCTCTTAACGCCGGAACATAATGGTTTTCGGTAATAAATATGGCAAATGTATTTTGTTCAGTGCCATTGGCACCTGACGTTCCACCGTGGTTCTCCTTCACCATCCAACAGCAATAGTACACCTGGACACGACACCGGGTTTTCACAACAGCCCTACGAATTTCACATGGCCTTGCAAAACCATTTGGGAAAGTTACCCATTATGCGTTCCACGGTTATCCAGCACTTCATAGATTCAAAGAACATACAGTGCAGAAGGAGGCCATTCAACCCATCGAGTCTGCACTGACCCATTTAAGCCTTCACTTCCACCCTATCCCCGTAACCCAATAACCCCTCCTAACCTTTTTGGTCACTAAGGGCAATTTATCATGGTCAATCCACCTAACCTGCCCGTCTTTGGACTGTGGGAGGAAACCGGAGTACCCAGAGGAAACCCACACAGACACGGGGAGGACGTTCAGACTCCGCACAGCCAGTGACCCAGCGGGGAATCGAACTTGGGACCCTGGCGCTGTGAAGCTACAGTGCTATCCACTTGTGCTACCGTGCTGCCCACTTGGATGACATTCTGATGGCATCCAACACGGAAGAACAACACGAACAAGACCTATGTACCATGCTGGGCCACCTCCACCTCAGAGGACATACAGCCAGCATTGCCAAAGCACAAATTTCTCAAGTAGAGATTGTGCACCTGGAATGAAAGGTTTAGGAAGGAGAGAGGGAACTTATCCAGGATAGGACCACAGCCGTTTGGGCTGCCAAACAGCCTATGACTATCCAAGAACTGAGCCCTTTTGTGTTTGTGTAACTTTGACCAAAATTTGTTTGACTCCTACACACAGCTGGCTGAGCCATTGAATTACCTTTTAAAGGGGAAGCGAAAATCCAAAGAAGCCATTACCCTCACTGGAGAACAACTAAAGGCCTTCACAAATCTAAAAAAGGCCTTGTGTTCAGCACCGGCTCTAAGAATCCTCCACAATCTTGTTTGTCCATGAAAAAGAAGGATACATATAATATAATAATAATCGCTTATTGTCACACGTAGGCTTCAATGGAGTTACTGTGAAAAGCCCCTAGTTGCCACATTCCAGTGCCTGTTCGGGGAGGCTGGTATAGATACATGACAGCAATACTGGTGCAAGAACATGGCGATCAGCTGAGACCTATTGGGCACTATTCGGGAAAAGTGTACCTCGGATGGGGAAGTTGCCAGAGAGCCATGGAATCGACTTGCCAAACATCATCAGGAAGGGATGCATTGGCCCCAGGCACTACCAATAGTCCTGTGCAGTATTAGGGCAACTCCTAATAGTACTACAGATCTAAATCCGTTTGAAATCATAACAGAGAGACCCATGTCCCTGCCAGGAACCATTGATTTGCGAAAAGCCAATTTTCACATGATGACTGATGCCTTATTAGAAACAAATGCGATTCTACTTCTCAACAGGTATCGGTTGCCTGGGGAAACCCACTAGAACATCATTCCTTGAGTTTGGGTTTACGTGAAGAAAGTACATAAAGAACCTCTGGATGCTATGTGGAAGGACCTTATCATCAAGTGCTACTGACCACGCAAACAGCTGTTAAAGTCCAGGGGACGAAAGCTTGAGTTCATGGCGGGATTCTCTGCCCGCGTGATTCTCTGTTATGCCGGTGCCCGGGGTTGGACCTCCAATCGGATAAAGACCCTATCTTGTAGGCTGTATCGCCTGCTGCGAGTAGCTGCTGGCTTGCAATCTGGAGTGAGATTGGCGAAGAGAGGAGGGGGGGGGGGGGGGGGGGGAGATGTGCAGCGTGGCAAGGCTGCAGATAGTGAGTGGGGGCAGGGGACCGCCGAAGCTGAGGGTGAGGCTCTTGAGGTTGCACTGGACGTCTTACCAGTTCTGGATGTATAAAGCTCTTGGTGCTCCCGGAGTCAAAGAGGCATGGCGTGCTGTACCCGTTGATCTGGACCTCCGCCATCGAACTTCGTAGGTGCTTGGGGCGGGATTGATCCAGGGTGACCTCGTTGAGTTGCGGGCCACGTGGTGAGTGCCCGAGGAAGTCGTATTCTTCAGATGAGCTTTGAGCATGCTGATGCAGATGGGGCCTGTGGATCGCATGTGGTGAGTGGCGAGGAAGATGGCGGCCCCCATGAGTCGCATGTGGCCAGCCGCATGGTGGGGGTTTGCCAAGATGGCGGCCCCCATGGATCGCACGTGGTGGGAGGGGGCGGAGTCAGGGCATAGGCCACAGCGTTTCGGGCCCCGCTGGTGTTGGGAGCGATTTGTTCTCTCTGCAGGGGAGTTAAAAACTGGGGCCCTTTTCGCGCGGCACACTCTGGCATATTGGCCTTTCTTCCCGCAGCAGGTTGCGGATCGGGCTGGGCAGTGCTGCCGCGGGTGCTGGCAGGCTGGGGCAGCTGAGTAGCTGGCTGGAGCAGCTGAGTAGCTGACTGGGGCAGCAGAGTAACTGGCTTTGGCAGCGCAGTAGCTGGGGGGCTGTGCGGCACAGGCCTGGGGGGACTGTTGGTCGGGGGTCCACGATGGGGTCGCGGGGTGAGCGGGAAACGACGTGAGGCTGCAGAACGAAACCTCCATAGTGGTAGCAGCCTCCACAGTAGTGTCTAAGTCCTGGGCCCCCTTTTCTAGCAGTCTTTGGCGCACATAGTTAGACCCAAGGCCCGCTATGAAAACGTCCCGCACAGCAAGCTCCCTATATTCAGCCGCGGTAACGGCTTGATAATTACAGTCATTGGAAAGGTTGTTCAATTCCCTTACAAATTCGGCAAGCGTTTCTGTAGGCCGCTGACGGCGAGTCGTAAGCACGTGGCGTGCATAAACCTCGTTAATGGGCCTAACGTACATTTTGTCCAGTTTTGCCAGCGCTGCGGTGTAAGAGCTGGCCGGATTCAGTTGTGTCGAGATTCTGTGGCTTACCCTCGCGTGCAGGAGGCCGAGTTTTTGTTCCTCCGTTGTTCCAGCGGTGCTGGCTTCTGCCAGGTAGGCTTTAAAACATCTCAGCCAGTGGGAAAAAAATTCCTTAGCCTCTGCATCCTGTGGGTCGAGTTCTAGGCGTCCGGGCTTGAGAGCTGTTTCCATGATTTCTTCGGCTGTTTCCTAAGTATATTAAATTGTTGGAACCAACAATTCTACGGACACGTGCTTGTAGGATTAGAATAGCGGTTTTAATATACTTACAACAGAGCCAGCCTGTTAGCCGTTGAACTTTCGGTGAACTGGCCGGCTGACCCTGTGGCACTGATCTTTATACAGCAGCTCCCGGGGGAGGAGTCCTGGGCGGAGCCAAGGGAGAAGCCCCGTACAACTCTCAAGCATTCCCAGAGCTACTCCCCCTGGAGGTCAGATAGTGCAACTGCACTTACAATATGCATATACAGGTTATAATCCGGTGTGAATCACATTCACCACAAACCAATAGTCCCTTTCACAGGTCTGGCTACTGCCTGCAGTCTTTTAAACAGGGGTGACTTCCATAGGTCTGGCTGGAGGTCCCTTAAATTGCCTGTCAGAGAGAGCGTGTTTGAAAACTGCCTCATGCTTGGATCTTTTACAGAACTGAGGACAAAATGGAGCTCTTCATATGACCCACTTTTCTTCCAGAAGGTTCTGAATTGCTGCATCAATCGCAAGCAAGAACAGGAGAAGGCCCCAGAATTTCAGACACATTAAACTGACCATACGGGCTGTTCCACAGATCATAAAGCGGATCAGCCTCACAAGCAGCTTGTTGGGGGGGGGGGGGGGGGGGGGGGATCAGTTCAAACCCCAAAAGTCTGATTTTAAAACTAGCCAACAGGATAGCCTTTAAAAGGATGCAAGGATTAGACAAGGGGTGTTTTCAGTTTGACCAAATTGACCAAGGTCTACAGTTTAAAATGAAACTGCAATGTTGCAGGGACCGAATTTGTAAAGAGAAACATGAAACAGACAAATATTTAACAAGTTCCTTATAATATCTACCAAAAGAAGTTCAATTGCACTTACAGATTGAATCAACCTATTCATGAGGGATAGTGAAAGTATTGACATATTGTTAAGAAGTTTGAATAAAATAAAAACATTTAAGTATTGGATAAAATAAAGATAAAGATGCTTGTATAAAATAAAGTTTAAGAATTGGATGAGAGGTTAGCAGCAACATTAATAGATATTTACTTCAGTGAAGTGGAGAAAAATAGAGTATAGAAGATATGTGTTCAAAGTGGGGACGTAAGAATGCATGTCACACTTACATGCTAAAATCATGACTTCGAAGGTGAGTTGTTTCGATTAGATGAAATCAAAAGGCAAAAGTGATATATAATAATATATGTATTGCTGGAGATGCAGCTGATGAGCAGCTAAGACCATAGCCGTGTCCAGCAGGAAGCAAATCAAGCCTCAAAGACTACCCTTGTCGGAAGAAAGGCATAACAAATTTAAAGGTGCAATTTGTGGTAATTATTTTCTGGGTTTGGCTCTTGGGGAGCAGTTTCGCTTGCAGGAGTCATGCAACTAGGGAGGAAGGCTTAGTCAAGTTAAACCATATGTATTGCTTTGGGACAAGGGACACACTGAGTTTATTAACGTAGATAGATGTGGAATGGGGTTAATTCCAGGAATCTGTGTGAGTGGGTGTGTAGCCATTATTGTAGGTAAGTGCATCTTTGTTTTGTATTGTAGCCTTTCTTGTGTGTTTTCATAATTTAATAAACATTCCTTTATTTGAATAATCACATTTCCTCACTGGTTTGCATATCTTTCCTCACAATATGCAAATTGCAAAATAAACAATTAAGAACAGGCATTCCAAGTTGCCCTTCTGCATTTTGGGATACCCTCACATCTAACATCACTAGTCTCCAAGCCACAACATAGACCTCAGGCTGATCTCTCTGACCCCTGCTGCTGTTCTTCTGTCAGGCTGCTCCTCATGGCTTCTGTCTCTGCTTTCCAGCCTGTCAAAGACACCCCTCCTTTCACCTGAGTGGCCCATTGGGACTGACCAATTCCCTGCCAGGCACACGCCCTGCTGGTGGAGGCCCCACTACATAAAGAAGGGTACAGTTTCAAAGGGGTGCAGGAATGAAGGGCTATGCACAAATTGTTGAAGATGGCAGTGAAGATTGAGAAAGTATTTGAAAACTACTGAGTTCCTGGGTTTTATGGATAGATTACCACAACAAGGAAGTTATGACAAAACACTGTTTCAGCCTCATCTGGGGTATCAAGTCCAATTCTAAGAATTGGGTGTTGGAAAGCCTGTGAAGGTGCAGAAAGGTTTCCAAGAATGAAGGACTTCAGTGACATGGATAGACTGGAGAAGCTGGGACTTTTCCTGTAAGAGAGAAGTTTGAGAGGAAATTTGATTGAGAAGTTCAAAATCATGAGAGGTCTGGGCATAGTAAATAAGGAAAAGCAGTTTTCACTGGTAGAACGTTTAAGAACAAGAGCACACCATTTTAAGAAGTAATGGGATATGAGGTAGAACCTTTTATGCAGCGAGTGGTTAGGATCTGGAATATATTAGCTGAGAGTGCGGTGGAGGCAGATTCAATTCTGGGTTTAAAAATGGAATTGGTTGAACATCTGAAGATAAAAAAAGAGGAGGGAAAAAAAGGGCAGGGGAGTGTGGCTAGCAGAGTTGCTCTTGCAGAGGGCCACATGGACACAATGGGCTGATTGGCTTCCTGTGCTGGAACAAATCTATGATTTTGTGAGTCTATTCTTGCTCTGCTTCAAAATGTTGAATGTAAAATTTATGATTGGATTAATTGAGTGTTGCCCAATAAGGTAACTACCAGTCACATGCCGTGAGTTGGTTATTGAGATGCAGCATATTGTATTTCTAATTAGTAATACAAAATAAGTAATAGATACCATCTCAATACAATTTTGCACTTTATTGTGCATTTGTTGGAAAAATGGTAAGATCAAAAGCGGAGTGTGAGTGGATTTTGATGTGCTTTATAAGTGCTTTGTTTTCTTGGTTATTAAAAGGTAGTAGATATTTGTTAATAAATGTACTCTTTTGAAATACATTTTACTGGTATTGTATACATGCAAGTAAAGTGTTTTACTTTATAATATAATTAGCATGGTTAAGTAAAACGATGCTGTCCTTGCTATCCCAGTGGCAACTCAACAATTTGTATTAGGCAACAAATTGATCTCAAACTTCAGTAATTTACTTTACCAGTAGATGGTGCTATTTAATCACTCCTTGCAAAATGGTTTATACAAATGTACTGTGGTTGAGTGGACAATAAACGACAATGCAACACAAGGGCCAGGATTCTCCCAGCCCCCGTGCTGCAATCGCTCCCGGCGCGGGGGCGGAGAATGCGGCGTCGGACCCACGACGCTTTTGCGAAGAATCGCCAAGAGCAGCGCCCGCGGGGTCAACGCTACGCCAGTTGGGGGTCGTTGAAAGAGGCCCCCGCACCGTTGCTCCCGAGTTCCCGCCGGCATGGTTCTCAAAGAACAAAGAACAAAGAAAAGTACAGCACAGGAACAGGCCCTTCCGCCCTCCAAGCCTGCGCTGACCATACTGCCTGTCTAAACTAAAATCTTCTACACTTACGGGGTCCGTATCCCTCTATTCCCATCCTATTCATGTATTTGTCAAGATGCCCCTTAAACGTCACTATCGTCCCTGCTTCCACCACCTCCTCCGGCAGCAGGTTCCAGGCACCCACTACCCTCTATGTAAAAAAACCTGCCTCATACATCTCCTCTAAACCTTGCCCCTCACACCTTGAACCCATGCCCCCTAGTAATTGACCCCTCTACCCTGGGAAAAAGTCTCTGACTATCCACTCTGTCTATGCCCCTCATAATTTGGTAGATCTCTATCAGGTCGCCCCTTAATTTCCTTCGTTCCAGTGAGAACAAACCGAGTTTATTCAACCTCTCCTCATAGCTAATGCCCTCCATACAAGGCAACATCCTGGTAAATCTATTCTGCACCCTCTCTAAAGCCTCCACATCCTTCTGGTAGTGTGGCAACCAGAATTGAACACTATACTCCAAGTGTGGCCTAACTAAGGATCTGTACAGCTAATTCTTATACTCAATGCCCCGGCCAATGAAGGCAAGCATGCCGTGTGCCTTCTTGACTACCTTCTCCACCTATGTTGTCCCTTTCAGTGACCTGTGGACCTGTACACCAAGATCTCTCTGACTGTCAATACCCTCAAGGGTTCTACCATTCACTGTATATTCCCGACCCATGCTAGACCTTCCAAAATGCATTACCTCACATTTGTCCGGATTAAACTCCATCTGCTATCTCTCCGCCCAAGTCTCCAAACAACCCAAATCCTGCTGTATCCTCGGACAGTCCTCATCGCTATCCGCAATTCCACCAATCTTTGTGTGGTCCGCAAACTTACTAATTAGACCAGTTACATTTTCCTCCAAATCATTGATATACACTACGAACAGCAAAGATCCCAGCACTGATCCCTAGTCCCAGCACTCCAATTAGAAAAGCACCCTTCCATTCCTACTCTCTGCATTCTATGACCTAGCCAGTTCTGTGTTCATCTTGCCAGCTCACCTCTGATCCCGTGTGACTTCACCTTTTGTACTAGTCTGCCATGAGGGATCTTGTCAAAGACCTTACTGAAGTCCAAATGGACAACATCCACTGCCCTACCTGCATCAATCATCTTTGTGACCTACCACTGACGTAAGGCTCACCGGCCTGTAGTTCCCTGGATTATCCTTGCTACCCTTCTTAAACAAAGGAACAACATTGGCTATTCTCCAGTCCTCCAGGATATCACCTGAAGACAGTGAAGATCCAAAGATTTCGGTCAAGGCCTCAGCAATTTCTTCTCTTGCCTCCTTCAGTATTCTGGGATAGATCCCATCAGGCCCTGGGGACTTATCCACCTTAATATTTTTCAATACGCCCAACACCACGTCTTTTTGGATCTCAATGTGACCCAGGCTATCTACACACCCTTCTCCAGACTCAAAATCCACCAATTCCTTCCCTTTGGTGAATAATGATGCAAAGTATTCATTTCGTACCTCGCCCATTTCCGCTGGCTCCACACATAGATTCCCTCCCCTGTCCTTCCGTGGGCCAACCCTTTCCCTGGCCACTCTCTTGCTTTTTATGCACGTATAGAAAGCCTTGGGATTTCCTTAACCCTATTTGCCAATGACTTTTCGTGACCCCTTTTAGCCCTCCTGACTCCTTGCTTAAGTTCCTTCCTACTTTCCTTCTATTCCACACAGGCTCTATCTGGTTCCCAGCCTCCTAGCCCTGACAAATGCCTCCTTTTTCTTTTTGACGGGGCCTACAATATCCCTCGTTATCCAAGGATCGCAAAATTTGCCATACTTATCCTTCTTCCTCACAGGAACATGCCGGTCCTGAATTCCATTCAACTGATATTTGAAAGTCTCCCACATGTCAGATGTTGATTTACCCTCAAACATCTTCTCCCAATCTATGTTCTTCAGTTCCCACCTAATATTGTTATAATTAGCCTTCCCCCAATTTAGCACATTCACCCGAGGACCACTTTTATCCTTATCCACCAGCACTTTAAAACTTACTGAATTGTGGTCACTGTTCCCGAAATGCTCCCTGACTGAAACTTCTACCACCTGGCCAGGCTCATTCCCCAATACCAGGTTCTGTACAGCCCTTTCCCTAGTTGGACTATCTACATATTGTTTTAAGAAGCCCTCCTGGATGCTCCTTACAAACTCTGCCCCATCCAAGCCCCTAGCACTAAGTGAGTCCCAGTCAATATTGGGGAATATCACAACAACCCTGTTGCTTTTACTCCTTTCCAAAATTTGTCTACCTATCTGCTCCTCTATCTCCCGCTGGCTGTTGGGAGGCCTGTAGTTAACCCCCAACATTGTGACTGCACCCTTCTTATTCCTGATCTCTACCCATATAACCTTGCTGCCCTCTAAGGTGTCCTCCCGCAGTACAGCTGCGATATTTTGCCTGACCAGTAGTGCAACTTGTCCACCCCTTTTCCCTCCCCTTTTCCCTCCCCTTCCATCCAGCCTGAAACATCTAAATCCTGGAATATTTAGCTGCCAATCCTGTCCTTCCCTCAACCAGGTCTCTGTAATGGCAACAACATCATAGTTCCAAGTACCAATCCTAAATTCATTTGCCCTACCTGTTATACTTCTTGGATTAAAACATATGCACTTCAGGCCACCAGTCCCGCTGTTTTCAGCAACATCTCCATGTCTGCTCTTCCTCAGAGCCATAGTGGCCTTATTTCCGAGTTGCAGTTAGGGAGGAAGGCTTAGTAGAGGACAGTAGAAACCAAGACTATTTTTGATGGGACCTGAATGAGCACACCTGCCCCTGCCTGCCCTTTATTAGGAAGGCTTGTTTAACCAGCTTCAATTACCTCACTGGCTTCCCAATATGTCTGTATGGATAGATGGATTCAGTGGTTTAAGATAGCATTCAGATCCCATGTAAGTATGGGACCCTTACTTACATTTATTAATGAGGATCCTTCTAGAATCTAATGGGATTTTCATATGCTATCTAATTCAGCACTGTTAAAATTATTGATCAGCAGTAATGGAGTGGGAACTGGAACCACTTAATTTTAATTCCACTTTTCTTGCCTATCAGTTAATCTGTACTTAATCTGGACTCACTCTTTTAAATATAACAGATTCAGTCACTTTGTAGTACAGACCTTGCATATTGCTGAAAAGAGATTATTGTAGCCAATATTGCACCAATCGGGACAAATGCCAGAATGCCAAATTTTTAATGATCACACCAATTTATACTACATGAGAAAAGGGTGCTGATTGTGTGGCAAGTCAATTGATTGGCTGATGCATTGCGATTGAGAAAGAAATGGGTCCCAGCTTGGGTCACTGTCTGCAGAGTCTACACGTTCTCCTGTGTCTGTGTGGGTTTCCTCCGGGTGCTCCAGTTTCCTCCTGAAAGACGTGCTTGTTAGGTGGATTGGACATTCTGAGTTCTCCCTCAGTGTACCCAAACAGGCACAGTAGTGTGGCAACCAGGGAATTTTCACAGTAACTTCATTGCAGTGTTAATGTAAGCCTATTTGTGCACTAATAAAGCAAAAGCAATGGGAAACTTCAAGGTCCCCAAGCTCCCAGCTAATTCAAAAAAAGGTGTAAGGCTTGAACATATTCATTTGGTCCCTGTGTATGAATGTATGTCACAAAAGAGAAAATGCTGGAAAATCTCAGCAAGTCTGGCAGCATCTGTAAGGAGAGAAAAGAGCTAATATTTCGAGTCCGATGACTCATTGTCAAAGCTAACAGACAGAGAAAGTGGGAAATATTTATACTGTGGAGTGACAATGAAAGATGAGTCATAACCACAGAAACCCAGAGAAACTGGGTGCTCATGGCCACAGAAACCAAGGGGAAAGAGTGTTAATGGCAGTCCCCAGAGAAGACAAAAGATGTGAAAGATCAAACAGCAGGGAAACTAACATCAGAGGTTGAACTGTAGGTGTGGGGGGAGGGAAAGGGGGAAGCAAAGAGGAGAAAGGAAGGTCTCTGGCCTGAACATCGAATTCAACAACTTCAGATGATCAACCCCACCTCGATCCATTTGTTTACATTTCATTTTAACAGTCTTTTACCATTTCTTTCTTTCTTAATATACATTTAATTTTCTCCCCCAATCTTATCCACCTTTCCTGCACCATTCTCCTCTTTGCTTCCCCCTTCCCCTCCCCCCACAGTTCATCCTCTGATGTTAGTTTCCCTGCTGTGGAGATGCCGGCGTTGGACTGGGGTGAGCACAGTACGAAGTCTTGCAACACCAGGTTAAAGTCCAACATGTTTGTTTCAAACGATAGCTTTCGGAGCACTGTTCTTTCCTCAGGTGAATCCTTAGATTCACTTAAATTGGTTGTTGGTGCAGCTATTAGCACACTCCAGATTGTTGACCAAGTTTTGACCAATCAGAGAATCACGTCGAATGGGAGATGTTTTGTTTTGGGTATTGCAAGCATAGGCTGATGGAGTACCATGTGTACTCTGCCTATTGTGAACAGCTGAAGGATCATGCTGTTGATTCAATCAGCCTAACACTACAGCCTCCATAACTGACATCACACCAACATTCAGACAGTCTACCTGACACACAATTGAGCAATGTCATGTGTGAATTTCAGTGCCAATGTAATGCCAGATACGTAGGCAGAATTTATGACTGGGCGGCTATAGTTTGTAGAATGTCCGGTTATTTGTTGACTGCCCTTTTACATTCTTGTTCTGATTGTATAGCGTTATAGCAGAAGAAACATTTACTGATAGAAACACACTGTTTGCTGTGCAATTGCACAGTGTGCATTATTTGCACACCCACTACTAATGCAACAGCTGAGGGCTGAATTTCACTGTGCAGGAGTATGTGGGTGGAGTGTTAAAACTGGTGAAATTGACAGCAGGTTGGGAAGCTGGTTCCAAGCTGCCAGCTTCGGCATTTCAACATATTAGTATGACTGTGTGTAACTCTCTTGGAAAAAGTGGATTGTCAATTAACATATGTTAATCCCTCAATTAGAGGGATCGTGATACAGAATTTTGACTTCAACATAGGACCCATACGTTTCCTGGATTTCTCGAAACTTGCCAGTAAAAGCAAAATGAGTAGACAATGCCAACTGAGGTGCTTGAATCAATCTCAGGGAAATATGCCAATACATACTCAGTATTCACAGCTGCTATCTTACCTGCTGGTGGGAAAGAGTTTGTTCACAATACATTTGATAAGAGGTCTTCATACACTGTGGAGAATATTTTCTACACCTTGAAGTTTACTTTCTTCATTTTTGGAGATTTGCTCTATCAGGGTCGGTGCTGCTTATGCCGTATTAGATTGAAACTCGGATGAGGACGAAGATGACCAGCAAGAGTACCAATAACTGTATCCTGCTGTTCATAGGCTTCTGCCACAGACTTATCCAGGATCTCCCAGTTGGCCACACATAAATGTGTCAGGCAGTTCACTGATGGCTTGTTTGCCACGACCTGGTATCAGCTTTGCCTGTGATGAAACTAGTCAGAATGAGCAAATGCTCAGGGTTGCAAACGTGGCTGCTTTATACAGGTGCAGGGCAGCATTGATTATGCACACGGCAGAACAACCAGGAGTATTTACCAACTGCATGGCTTCCACTCCATTGGCATGCAACCACAAAAAGATGTAGTTTCGCACAAAATTTCTCGGCTGCTGCCATGGTGCAGAGTACACATGCAACCCAGGTCTCTTCATGCCTGGGAGAAGAAATAAGGGCTGGATTGAACAGGGCATCAGGTTCTCTGAAACCCCTCCCCCCACCGGCAAAAAGTTGGAAGCAAGGCTGTATCTTCACCAGTGGCTTATTGTGCAGGCATTTAATTCTTGGAGAAGGGGTTAATTGGATGAAAATTGGACCACCACTCCCATCTGGGCAAGATGTCCCTCCTCAAAGAGCTGCCAGAAAACCAAATGCCGCAAGTGGTAGCCTCTGCTGGGAACACAACTATCCCCGAACACGAAGATGGAGTCAGAGTGAAAGGTAAGTTGGGGTGGGGGTGCAACACCCGCGGTATAACGGGGGACTACTGTATCACTGGGATACGGCTGGCTGGCTTGGCAAGAAGGCCAGGGTTGGAAAGGGGAACGAACATAGGAGGGAGTGGTTGGGGTGGGCGGTGGGACCTGGGTTGGGGGGGGGTTCGCTACATTTGAGTTAATGAGGAGGGTTGAGTGGTCCCATGCCATTGTGAATGTCGCTGCTATCCAGAAGTGAAAAGCATCAGAACAAATATTTTGGCCAAATATTTACAAGGAGTTCTCATGATTGGTTGCCATAATTTTGATAGAAACACGGTTATGTGGTTTAGCTAGGGGTCTCTGTTAATTTCTTGTCAAAGTTTTAACTGCTGAAGGAAAAACCCCCAACATAGTTCCCAACATTTTGCTCATTCTCTGATTTTCACTCCTCCAGCAGGTAACTTAAGGACTTCATCCTGCTCTTCGGAAATTTAACCATCAGCGAGAGAGGCCCACGCCAAGTGTTCAGATTGGCATCTTTTACTGAGTGGGCTCATGCTGGACAAGATAGGGTTACCAGGATAACTCGAATGGGGAGAAAACTGATGGGAGAGAATGTAGAAGTGTATATTTAAACACTTAATAAATAAGAAACTTTAATCACATTTATTCAAAACTAGAACATTTTATTGGCCTTGAATTTTCTTGTCACCTTCAGTACAAATGCTATCACTCCTAGGGCATTGCTGTAGGCGGGATCTGGACAACATTCAGACTTGGGCCGACAATTGGCAAGCAATATTCGTCCCACATAAATGCCATACAATGACCAACTCCAACAAGAGAGTATCTAACTATCTCCCTATGGCATTCAATGGGATTACCATCGCTGAATCCCTGAAAATCCCTGAAATCCTGGGGCTACCATTTAGCAGAAACTGAATCGGAACAGCCACACAAATACTGTGGCTACAAGACCAGGCCTCAGGCTAGGAATTCTTTGGCAAGTAACTTACTTTCTGACTCCCCAAAGTCCGTCCACCATTTACAAAGCACAAGTTAAGAGTCTAATGGAATGTCCTGAAGCTGCCTGGATGAGTGCCACTCCAACAATACTCAAACAGCTCCAAATTATCCAGAGCAAAGCAGCCCGCTTGATTGGTACCTCATCCACCACCTTAAACATTCACTCCCTTCCCCACTGATCGACAATGACAGCAGCGGGCACCATCTACAAGATGCACTGCAACAGCTCAGAAATTCCAAACATGTAACCTTCACCACTTTGAAGGACAAGGGCAGTAGATGAATGGGAACATCACCACCCCACTACCTGCAAGTTCCCCTCCAAGTCACTGATTGGAACTATATCGCCACGCCTTTACTATCATTGGTCAAAATTATGGAACTCCTCTCTGAACAGCATTGTACCTACACCACATGAACTGTAGTCGTTCAAGAAATCTGTTCACTAGACACTTTTAAAGGGAAATTAGGGCTGGCCAATTAATGCTGTCCTAGTCTGTGATGTCCACATCCAATGGACAAATCTATATATAACAAATTACAATAAATGGCATGAAATAGATATTTCCTTTATGTTTTCAGCTCCACAGAGTTCTCTTACACAGCTGTACTAAGTAGACAGATTTCCCTGGGTTTGCAAGTCCGAGAAACTTCCTTTATAATGTTTGATCACTAACACCTGCACTTTATTTACCATGGCACTGTCATCTCTTTCTATTATTTTCTTGGTGCCTTATTTCCCTCATCCCCAACCCAAACTCAGGTCCACTTCAGACACTGGATATTGCCACCAAACATCCAATTTTATATCACCATGGTGGAATAAGGGTTTCATCATCAGTGAGTCCAGGCCAGGAGAATTAGACATCAGGCAGAAAACAGAATTCTATCAAATGCAACCTATTTGGAAAATAAAGATAGTTTCAGGGATGTATATTTGTATTGGTAAACATTAGAATTAAGGTATAGTTTTGAGTGGGTTTAATTTAATGTTTCTGTACCTGGAAGGGTAAAACCTATAGTTAGAATTAATGCTGGACAAAGGTGTTTGTATGTGTGAGGGTTCATTAAGATCCAACTGTGTTTATATTGTGCTTGGAGAGGGCCTGGATTTGTTTATTGTCTTATGTACTGAGGTACAGTGAAAAGTATTTTCCTGGGTGCAGCTCAAACAGATCATTTAGTATATGAAAAGAAAAGAAAATATGTAATAGGGCAACACAAGTTACACAATGTAAATACCTTGACACTGGCATCGGGTGAGGCATACAGGACTGTAGTATTAATCAGCTCAGTCCATAAGAGGGTCGTTTAAGAGTCTGGTAACAACCGGGAAGAAGCTGTTTTTGAATCTGTTTGTGCGTTTTATCAGACTTCTGTATCTCCTGGCCAATGGAAGGAGTTGGAAGACTCGGTAAGACGGGTGGGAGGGGTGTTTGATTATGCTGCCCGCTTTCCCAAGACAGTGGGAGATGTAGATAGAATCAATGGATAAGAAGCGGGTTCATGTGATGGACTGGGCGGTGTTCACGACTCTCTGAAGTTTCTTGCGGTCTTGTGCCGAGCCATACCAGGCTGTGATACAATCAGATAGGATGCTTTCTAGCGTGCACCTATAAAACTTTGTAAGAGTCAGTGTAGACATGCCGAATTTCCTTAGTTTCCTGAGGAAGAATAGGCGCTGTTGTGCTTTCTTGGTGGTATTATCGACGTGGGTGGACTAGGACAGATTTTTGGTGATGTGCACCCTGAGGAATTTGAAGTGGTCAACCATCTCCACCTCGGCCTTGTTGATGCAGACAAGGGTGTGTACAGTACTTTACTTCCTGAAGTCAATGACCAGCTCTTTAGTTTTGCTGGCATTGAGGGAGAGATAATTGTTGTTACACTACTCCACTAGGTTCTCTATGTCCCTCTTGTATTCTGACTCATGTTGTTCAAGATCCGACTGACTATGGTCGTGTCGTCAGCAATTTGTCGATGGAGTTGGATCCAAATTTTGCCACGCAATCGTGTGTGTATAGGGAGTATAGTAGGGGGCTAGTACGCAGCCTTGCGGGGCCGCGGTATTGAGAATGATTGTGGAGGAGGTGTTATTGTTTATTTTTACTGATTATAGTCTATGGGTCAGAAAGTTGTGGATCCAGTTGCAGAGTGAGGGGCCAAGTCCTAGGTTTTAGAGCTTTGATATGAACTTGGCTGTGATTATAGAGTTGAAGGCGGAGATGTATTCAATAAATAGGAGTCTGATGTAGGAGTCCTTGTTGTCGGGATGTTCCAGGGATGAGTGTAGGGCCAGAGAGATGGCATCTGTTGTGGACGGGTTGTGGCGGTATGCAAATTACAGTGGATCCAGGCATCCTGGGAGTATGGAGTTGATGTGTTTTATGACCAACCTCTTGAAGCACTTCATTACAATCGATGCCAAGGCCACCGGACGGTAGACATTGAGGCACGTTGCCTGGCTCTTCTTTGGCACCGGTATGATGGTGGTCTTCTTGAAGTAGGTGGGGACCTCGGAAAGGAATAAGGACAGGGGCTATGCATGAAGAATAAATAGACCAGCCATGGTTCCTTCGCAACTGTGATCTTGTAAGGTAGAGAAGCTTTTCAGCTTTAGTTTAGCTAATTTGATTGCAGGTGATGATAGGTCGTGAGAGAGAAGGCAGCTCTCACAGCTCTTCTATTAGCAGTTGATTGAGAGGCTAAAGAGGGAATATCTCTCTCAGCTTTGTTATAAGAAAGGCCATGCCATGGAGTAGTGGTTAAGAAAACAAGTGCAGCGATCTGAAGAGCAGTTAGTTACAGAAACTAGAGAAATTAAGAGAAGTGTCCAACAAGTCTGGAGTGAACTGAACAGAGACCAAGGTATTATTCAGAAGAATTCAAGGAAATGTAAACAAAGTGTTCTAAGTTAAAGAGACAATTTGCAGTAGATTTAAAGTGGGAAGCAATCTTCAAAGGTAAAACAAACATCTGGTATAATTTTTAGACAGCTTGCGCATCAAGTGTGAAAGCAATTGTGAGCAGTTTGCACAGCAGTTGAGACAAATAAATCCTAAAGGGGATGGTGTAAAATCGTGGACTGGATTCGCTGTTAAAAGTGGCGTGGAAGCTTTGATTATAATTATCATTTGGAAACAATGGTCTGTATTTCGGAATGCAAACCGCTAAGGGAAAGCATCATTATCAGAGAAGATTTTAGAGCATGTTTTTGGGAGTGGAATTTTGAAACCATCATGTGACAATCACATGGGGGATTTTGAGGAGACATCCACAAACATTAATTGGGATTGATGGTGGAGAGTGTATTTGCCCACAGTCATCTGGTATGCGTAAAGGAACTTTTTGTGTTCATGAAACCACTGTATCTTAAAATGTACTTTGTAATCTGTGGTCATCCGAAAACACGTATGTAATTGTTAAGGTAAGGGGGGAATAAAAGAGTATTGTATTATAAACCAACTTTTCATGTTTAGTAAATGTTTTTTGTTCATTGTTGTCAAAACTACTTAGTGGTCCTGTAACTCTGCTCCTCCATGTTTAAAAAAAAATGAACAAGTTATGAGCCAGGGTGAAATTCTGGGATCTTCCCATTCAATTATAACATCATCTGGAATCGTAACACACCCTTGTTAACATGTGTGTCCGACAGCTGTGTCTTTTCAAGGATGTCATTGGACATATCTTTTAACTTCATCATAAAGATTTACAAAGTTGCTTTGTCTTTAGCAGTTAAAGTGACAACAGCCCTCAACTGTTACAGCTACCCATTCTTCCAGATTTCCACAATAAATCTGTGTAACATTAAGCTGGTGCTGTCAGGGTATGTGACAAATGACAAATTTGACATCTTTCAAATAATGATCAAATTTCTTTGTGTGCATATTTTCCCAAGCAGCAGACATACAGAGCCAGTGATTTTTACATTATATAGGGTTCAGGGTGCTACAATGACTTGCATATAGGAAAGGGTTCTTTGCCTGGATGTTCAGCTACCCTGTGATCAAGACTTGTTACTGAATGGAGGATTTTAATTTTTTTCCATAGGATGTGGCATCGTTGGCTAGGTTAGTATTTATTATCAACCCCCAATTGCCCTGAAGAAGGTGGTCGTGTGCTGCCTTCTTAAACTGCTGCAGTCGATGTGTTGTAGGAATAATGACAGTGCTGTTAAGGAGTTCCAGGGTTTGATTCCAGCGACAGTGAAGAAACAGTGATTATAGTTCCAAGCCAGGATGGTGTGTGGCTTTGAGGTGAACTTGCAGGTGACGGTGTTCCCATGCACCTGCTGCCTTTGTATCCAAAGCAGATGTTGGAGTACGTCTTCATCAATTGATAAGACTCT
Source organism: Scyliorhinus canicula (assembly GCF_902713615.1). Classification (NCBI taxonomy): domain Eukaryota; kingdom Metazoa; phylum Chordata; class Chondrichthyes; order Carcharhiniformes; family Scyliorhinidae; genus Scyliorhinus; species Scyliorhinus canicula. Next base: position 19,636,520 of record NC_052165.1, on the reverse strand, counting down.
AGTGGTACACATTAGCCAGACCTCCTATTATTCAGGACATTAGTGAATTTGTTGTGTTTTTACAACAATTGGCAATAGTTTTGTGGTCATCACTGGATTTTTTAATTCCAGATTTTTATTGAACTTGTATTTCACCACATGCCATGGTGGGTCCCCAGAGCATTACCCTGGGTCTCTGGATTACTAGTTCACTGATAATACCGCTATGCCACTGCCTTCCCTGCTGTTATTGAAATAATCCAATCTGACACTTAAAGCCTATGCATTTTTAAAACATCAAAGCTTTCTGACAGCTTTACGAGCATCATGAACTCCAGTTAGTATATATAATGTCATACTGGGCAGAACCCTATTGCAGGAGTGCTGGTGCCAAACGTGTGCTGCATCTTCTCTGGACAGCTCACTGAACCACAAGCCACCCAGTCAGGTGTGGTGAGACCGTAAGTGGGCCTTCCCCCAGAATCAAGACCCTGCAGTAGGGGGGGAAGTTTTGCCTCTGACAGCTGCTGGCCAATCAGAGGTTGGCAGCTCTGTGCTCAGCAGTGCCACCCCAGTGCTGAGGCTGCCACCAAAAAAAAGACCGCGAAGTGACACAGGAAAGTAATGTGGAGGGTGTGGTGGTTTAGTGGGGTGAGTGTCATGGGGAGGGGGGACATGGAGGCCGGAATCCAGGACAGGGCAGTGGTTTTCAGTGAACTCCACTCCACCCCAACCCCCCCCCCCCCCCCCCCGGTTTCCCACCCCCCCCGTCCCACTCCCCCCTCCCGATGACCAATGCCTCGATCAGACACTTTGAAGGACCACAAGTGCTCCCCGCACCATGAGATGACAATCTGCCGCACATTGTGCACGCTGCATGGTGATAGGTCTGCCTGCAACTGGGTTAATCCTAGTGCTGACAGGATGAGGCCACTGACCACTTAATGCCCTCAATTGGCAGCAGGGTGGGCCACGACGTGCGGGAACCTGGCGTGCCAGCTGCGTGCTGTGTTCAGCGTCGCCACACTTAGCTGGGATCCGTGAAGCTGGCCCGGGGGGGCTTCTGCTAGGGCTGGGGGGATTGGTGGGGGGTCGCCAGGTGGTGGGCTGTGGTCGCAGTTGGCGAGTTGGTTTTGCACTCGACCACGCCATGTTGAACGGCACGATCGGTGCAGGTTGTCAGCCATGTGCATGCACGCCCCGGGGCCCGGCCATTCGCTGGCCGATTTCAGCGCGATCCGCAATTCAGTCGGCACTGATGCTAGCCCCTCACCGGTTTCGGAATCGGTGAGGGTTTCACGCCGATTTTTCAGTCGTGAAAGTCCACACATGCTCCGTTGGTGCTGGCACAGCCTCAGGAACGGAGAATCCAGCCCCTGATTTTAAACATAAAAGCATTGAGAATTGTGGTAACAGACTTGAATTTTCTTGACTTTTTCAAGACGTATTTCCGCTCATTTTCAACAAAGTTATGCTAGTGCTGTGGCAGAAAGTCCAAGGAAATTCCAGGGCCATTGTGATTTGTTCCAGAGAAATTCTTCCTTGCAGTATAGTTTATTTGTTCCCATGGCATGCATAACACAGTATGTACAAGTTATATCTATCAACTTATTTACTATATACTCAGCAATATTTATTTGTGTTAGTACTGTGTTTTATCTTCAAATGCTTAAAGAGGAAGATAAATCTGTGGGAGTATTTTTTTATGGCTGATTCATGGCTCCCAGCAAAAAATGAGTGCATTCTAATAACGTTTAGTCACATTGCCTATGATTCTTTTTGTTCAAATGGAAGATGATCGGGTATGCATTCATGGTGGGTTCTGAGTGAGTGTTCCTCCCCAGTGGGAGCACATGGTAAGTGTCCCTTTTATTTTATTTTATTTGTTTTCTTTTTATGGAAGAAAATTATTCTCACACCTTAAATTTATTTGCCTTTTTCTTGAATTGTTAATCTCTATTTCATAATAGAATTTCAAACTGTGGGCCACTGTCACAGTCAGTTGCAGGAAGTACTGAGGAATTGTTACTTAACAGGTAATTGGGGCAGGAAAAAGGAATTATCACAGCCTGTTAGGGGAATGTTCAAGGGTGAGTGGGGGTTGGAAAGTCCCAGAAATTGACAATTGATGGACCAGGATTCTGACATAATCTTGCTCTTCTCTGGCATTGTAAGAAGTCTTACAACACCAGGTTAAAGTCCAACAGGTTTGTTTCAAACACGAGCTTCGGAGCACGGCTCCTTCTTCAGGTGAATGGAGCCTTTCCATTCACCTGAAGAAGGAGCCGTGCTCCGAAGCTCGTGTTTGAAACAAACCTGTTGGACTTTAACCTGGTGTTGTAAGACTTCTTACTGTGCTCACCCCAGTCCAACGCCGGCATCTCCACATCATTCTCTGGCATTCACTAGGGTGGTTTTGAAGGTGAGTGAGGAACCTATTCTATTGAATTAGCAATTAATAGTTGGTGAGGCTGTTAAGGAGACAATTATGAAGTGCTTCCACACTGAATCCTGGATTTCCCAGCTTTTGAACCTGTTCCCCAACCTGTCAACAATTCACGCGGGTCAGAGGCAAGTGTATAATGCGAAAAACCTTTCCTGTGAAACTAACAAGCTGTGAAGGCTTTGATCAGCTCCATTGAAGAACACTAACCATGGCCAATGACAGACTGTTGTTCAAAGCACTTTCTCAGAAACTGCAATCCGTGCTTGACGGGTGATTGTTCCCTTATTGAAAAATACTTATCTTCAGTGGCACTACCCTGCGGTCAGCCTTCAGCAGGGGTTGGCAACAACTCATGTAGCACTACCTTCCAGCTCTTCTGTGGGTCAAGAGCAGAGGCCACACCACTGCAACTGCTTCAGCAGCAGGAGAAACATCAGAAGCAGTACGAGCTGCCTTCTCCTCGTATTCCCCCACAGGGCAGATGGGATGATCATCGAGATCCAACTAGAAGGAGACAAGATCCCTCAACACATGTCCTACAGGTAAGGAACAGTTCTGTCAAAAAGGCTGAGCATCAGTGTCTCAAAAGACTCAAGTCCTCACGGCATGTTGCTGCTGACACCAATACCTTCTTGGAACAAGATCTCCTCTCCAGTGAACCAGGTAGACAAGAATTACAATGGCCAACAAGATGCTTGTCACTGGACAACCAATTTCATCTCATCCCTGACCTCATCTCATCCCAGTGTGCTATTTTCCTCAAGGATCGAAAGCAGAGAGATGTGAGTGCTCATAATAACTTGTGTGCAGGGGAGCGAAGGACATCATTTGTGGAGGATGACTGTGAGTAATAGATGCGAGAGGACAATAGAATGAGGGTGAGTGTTGTCATAACATGCACTCATACACATCATGAGGTAAAGACAGACAGTGATAGACACCCAGGTTAGCCAATCAACACACAGGACAGAACACAACCAATCACTAGACAGAACACTAGAGGGGACTTCCCACTATAAAACACACGAGGCATCAGCACTCCGCATCTTTCTACTGGTGACAACTGTAGTGACAGTCAGGGTGTATATATTAGTTAGTGCCTTCCACATGTGGCTCAGGGCTAGCCTGGTCTAGTTAGGTAGAGTTAGTATACTTAGATTAGTAGAGTAACAACCCAGAGCAAGCTGTGTGCCTTGTTCCAGAAGTTCAATAAATCTTATTGAAGCAACGTCTAAGTTTGGTGTCTGCTTTACAGTCTTACTGCATCCAGTTGCAGTCCGTGTTACCCCAGGGTCAATTACACGACAGGTGTCATGTCGGCTAGCTTGATGGGTATGTGAGTTAGATACAGAGAGAATAATTAAGTGCAACTTCAAGTGTTGACCTGTGGCTGAAAGCAGGGCATAATAATATGGGGCCTGTCGTGAAAGTGTGATGCTATTCACTTGTTGTGTCTCCCTAAGGTTCTAGATCCTCTTTGTGCACTGTCTGCAGGTGGTAGAGGAGCACTGTTACTGCTGGCTTCCTCGGCCACTTCCATCCATGCTTGCTTAGTTGGAGGGTTTGTCTTCTTCCTTCTGACTAGAAAAGATAACCTCACTGAAATTCCTCAAATCTTTCAGCAATACCTCCAGATAGGAATGAGAGACCTGGGTGGTAGCCTGAAAAGTCCAATGGCTGGCAAGCTTCTCTGATACTTGCCGTTGTCCCTTTAATTAAAAATTCTTACTTCGACAGAATGGTGTAACATGCCTCTCTCCCTCCCTGACTGGTTGGTGAAGCTGGAGTTGGAATTTTGATTGTGTTACTCTGGTAAAGAATAATTGTCAAGTTCCAAACCCATAAATGGGTGGTAAGATTCTGCCCATGTTTTCAAGTCAGATTTAGTACCACTTTACACTAAAAATCTTGGAAACATGTTAAAGGATGTGATGCAGATTTCCCAACTTAAATACATTTTCTATGATTAAAGGCCTCAGAACAAGCAAACATTATTCTGCTGATGTTTAGCATTGAATTGCTGTTGGAATTTTTTGACAATCCTAGAATTAGCATCTCCAGGGCAGGGAGCATGACCTAAATATCAAATCCACAGCGATATTAACAAAGTAATCAACATGTATGTGTGTTAAAGTATGCAAATAGCTATACAAAAACATGAAAATTACATTTCTATAAGCATATCATCTTGTACTTTTTCATTAATTCAATTCTTTATATATTATTTGTGTCATTTTCAAAGCTGTAACTTCTTGCAATTTGGTTAATAGGGGAATTTTATTTTCGGAATGGGTGAAAAGGCAACAGATAATTGACAAAATAAAGATTACTAGTTCGTCAGAAGAGGTCCCCTGTTTACAGTGTACATTTTCTGTGTGAACACTGACACAATGTAATTGGTTAGATGAGTTCTGATGCTGAGCGTAATCACTAGGCTGGTTATTGTTGGGAGCAGATGGATAGGTCCACTCTGCAGTGTCCGCATGAGCTCTACTCACAGATGATCCCAGTAATTTTATCAGCTTAGTTCTTTTTTTACATTGAGTTTTCAATTTCAGTGACTGTTATAGAAGGTGCAAGGAATGATTATCTTTGGATCAAACCTACAGTTATGGAAACAAGCTGTTAACATTAGCTGCTGCCACGGAAAACCATAGTTGGGAAAACACAAATTTCATTTGCATTGAAGCTACCAATAATACAAGATAGGATTTAGCAGCGAGCTGAGCTTTATGTATATCTTTACATTTGTGCCGACTTGTGGATTATACTACTGTTGCTTCCAATAATGATTTTTTCTGACATGAGCACGGGGACTGACTCTGTTAAGGTTCATCCACCTAATGGAATGCGATTTAATACCTTTCAGGTAAGTGCAATCATCAAGTTACATCATGTTGCAATTTTAATTAAACATCTCCACAGGAATAGTTAAAACATTAGAAAATTTATGATATCACATCTTCTGTAGAGTACTATCTATTTTAATTCAGTACATTTTTTAATTTATTGTGGAATGAAGCTTTTCACTGGTATGAAACAAGTGATTTAGCTTTATACCTATTCATGTTGAAAGATCTATATTTTTAAAAGAATAATTGTTGCATGAAAAACTTGCCTTCATGAATGTACAATAGTGGAAGGGAAATTGGTCAGTACAGATACAGTAATGTAAACCATTAACATTTAAAAATACATTTTTCTTGAAGCCAGCCATAAAATAAATAGTGCATCTTTAGAAATTGCTTTTGACTTTGCAGAATAATTACATTGCATCACTTCTGTTGCCCATGTTGTGAATTTTGCTTCATGCTTTATAGTTGGATGGTAAGATAGGCAGAAATAATTTGACTGCTATAATATTTACAGAAAATGCAATATAATCCTAGATACCTAGGGTATGGAGTGTGCTGGTTAATTTCACAGAACGTGTCTGCTTCCTTTCAATGAATCATGCCTTTTGAATAGTGCTTTCAGGAATTTTTTGTTTTATGGAGAATTGTTATCATTTTGAAAATATGTATCATTTAATTAGCTATCTTTGCTAAACTGCATATATAACAACCATTTTGGGTTTTGAATCATAGAGAGCATTTGATCAAAGCAATTAAATTTGAACTTTACTATAAGAGATAATGCCATAGTCACATATGGAATAATATACAAGCTAGATTCAAAATGTTGATTGACACTTTCAGGAATGTTACTATTTTTGCATTAAAAAAACAAATAGCGTAAGATATATATTATTATGGCACTTATAATAATTTAAAATCTCAGCATTTGGACAGTTAATACATATCTGGTTAATTTAAAAAAATGAAATTGGATTAAAGACGCTATGAAAATGTTTCTTATTCGATTGCAGTAAAATATATTCTCAGTTTGTAAAAAGTGCTGAATCCTGTACATTTAATACATAGGGGTCTATGTGAAATGAAGAATTTGAAAATTTAGGCATGACACCTGAGGGATAATTTCTGTGCTAGCACCTAATATTTAGCTGTAATGTGTCAGATCCAAATCACCTTGCCACATTGAATCATTCATTGACAGACTAGGTTCAGTTTTGTTTTTTTGTTTGTTCTTCTGTCAATCCGCTTGAAGATCATTTTGACTGTCTACAGCTGAAACTACTCTGTCACATCATAATGAAAGAATACTTTACCACCAAAGCAACTAATAGTCAATGTGTGGAAAATTGTTAATAAAAACTGTTTCAGGAACTACATGAAAAAATAAGGTCGATATTTATCTACTAACTGCATTTTAAAAATACCTACTTCTCAGAAATACATGCATTTTCCAATTAACATTATATTTCTTCTCTTTTTTGGATCTTCCACATTTCTATAGACCATTCCATATCTAAACGAGTGGATAGATTGCATGTTCTAAAATTTCTCTTGATATCTCTCTGTAACTGATATAAAGAAAGAGAGTATTATTTTTAATATTGTTGGGGATTATTGTGTTATTCTGTGAAGCAGGCTTATGGCAGTATGTGTATCTGTGTGTGAACATAATTTAAATAAACAGGGGAACGGGTGAGGGTTGAGGACATCAAAAGATTCTGGGCGCCATTCCCCGCTGCCCACGACGGGTCGGAGAATAGCGGGAGGGCCTTTCCGACAGTTTTCACGCCCTCCCGCTATTCTCCCCCCCCCCCCCCCAACGGCCGCCCCACGACACGAATCACTGCTCGCCGTTTTTTACGGCGAACAGCGATTCTCCCCAGTCCGATGGGCCGAGTTCCCAGGCCTTTACGGCCGTTTTCACGAACGCAATCACACCTGCTCTCACCGTTTGTGAAAACGGCCGCAAAGTGCCGTCCCGGACAACCATGGCACCGATCGCGGGCAGCGGGTCCGATACCCACGCACTATTTATTCTTCCGCCGCCCTGCAGGATCAGTTCACGGGGCGGCTGAGGGGCATGACGGCCCGCGCATGCGCAGGTTTGACGCGTCTGCGTGATGACATCATCCGCACATGCGCGGGTTGGAGCCGTCCAACCCGCGCATGCGCGGCTGACGTCATCGTGCCCGTCAGCCGGCGTGACGCTTGGCGCACGGACTTAGCGACGGTCACTAATCCCGCGATGCCGTGCTTCACGGGGCCCCGCTGCTAGCCCCGCCCGGGGGGGGAGAATCGGGTCCTGGGAGGGGGCGCAGAGGCTGCCGTGAAACACGGTCAGTTTCACGGCAGCCTTTACGACTCGCCGCATTTGCGGTGAATCGCGCCCACCAGGTGTGAAAGGCAGACATTTCAAGTAAAGGTGGCCAAGTTTAATTTTCTATAGGCAAATAGGACATGGATAGAAATTTGCATTCAGAGATAACGCAGTGTTGTTGTGCTCAGTTGTTAAATTTCAAAGGGAAGTAAAAAGGGTTTACATCTTGGAAAAGGTTAAAAATAAATAAGGCAAGGTTATTAAATGTTCTTCACCCTGAAAGTAGTGGCAATATGGAAAACCTAAAAGGTTCTTACATTCTGGGAAAGGTCAATTTCAAAGGAGAAAAAGGACAATGGAATCAAGATGAAAGAGGGGACAAAGTACTTAAGTAGAGATGTGAAGAACTTAGAGGGAGTGGCTATGTAAGACCTTCTGGAGTGATGCTCTGTACTGGGAAAGAACTTGGAAGCAGAGTGAGGTAGGATTCAGTCAACCCAGAAAAGTGTCTTTTTTCACATGGCACGTGTTGTTTTAAAATGTCTTTAATTTCCACAGCAGAGTGGGAATGAATGAGAGATGACCTATGACATTCCTTCCCGACAGCAACAGTGGGGGTTACTTTGTGGTAATATTGCTGGAATGTTTATAAATATCGATAAGAGATTGTTGCTCAAAGGGGTGCTTATTTGTGAGTCTAACCAAGCAGAAAACCCTTTTTGGGGTAATGTCCTGTAAGACTAATTTTAACTGTGTAAATATAATCTTGTGTGTTTAAGTTCTATTTTGTTAATAAATATTTAAGTATAATACTTAAATTCTCCAAAAGTGTGACTGGAATTTGTGGATTCTAATTTAATATAGTTATATTTTCAGGTAAAAAGTATATCACAGTACTGTTATGAGTGAGTTCCAGGATTTTGACCCAGTGACCTTGAAGGAATGGTGATATATTTCCAAGTCAGGATGGTGATTGACTTGCAGGCGAACCTCCAGGTGGTGGTAGTGGTGTTTCTAGGTATCTACTGATCTTGTCCTTCTATATGGTAGTAGTTGTGGGTTTGGAAGGTGCCTAGGTGAGTTCCTGCAGTGCATCTTGTAGATGGTACACATGGCTGCCACTGTTCATCAAGGATGGAGGGAGTTAATGTTTGTGGAAGAAGTAGCAGTCAATCAAGCTGCTTTGTCCAGCGTGATGTCAAGCTTCTTGAGTGTTGTTAGACCTGCACTTATCCAGACAATTGGAGAGTATTACATCATATTCCTTTTGAACTGCCTAGTATAGCGGGGGGGGGGGGGGGGGGGACCAGAGCAGTAGGTCTGCGGGAGAAATAATTGAGAGAGAGGTACAGACTAAGGCCAGTAAGATTAAGAGGAAGAGCAGGCAGGGAGTGGTTGTTCAGTGCAGCGGGGCTGGTGGGCTGAAGTGCATTAGTTTCAATGTGAGGAGTATTTCAAGTAAAACAGCTGAACTTAGAGCTTGGATTAGTACGTGCAATTATGATGTTGTTGCTATTACAGAAACTTGGTTGAAAGAGGGACAGGATTGGCAACTAAACATTCCAGGATTTAGATGCTTCAGGTAGGGTAGAGGGGATGCAAAAGGGTTGGGGGAATTACATTATTGGTTAAGGTGAATATTACAGCTGTTCTGAGGGTGGACACCTTGGAGAGTTCAGGCAGCGAGGCAATATGGGTAGAGCTCAGGAATAGGAAGGATGCTGTCACAATGTTGGAGGTTTACTACAGACCTCCTAACAGCCAGCGGGAGATAGAGGAGCAGATATGCAGACAGATCTTGGAAAGATGCATAAACAATAGGGTTGGTGTGGTGGGTGGTTTTAACTTTCCCTATATTGACTGGGACACACTTACTGCTGGAGGCATGGATGGAGCAGAATTTGTAAGGATTGTCCAGGAGGGTTTCTTGAAATAATATGTAAATAGCCCAACTTGGGAAAGGTCCATATTAGACCTGGTGCTGGGGAATGAGCCCGGCCAGGTGATCGAAGTTTCAGTAAGAGATCATTTTGGGAACAGGGACCATAATTCTGTAAGTTTTAAGCTGCTTATGGAAAAGGACAAGAGTGGTCCTCGGGTAGGTGTTAGACTGGGGGAAGGCTAATTACAACAGCATTAGGCAGAATCTGGAGAGTGTTGACTGGGTGAGGCTGTTTGAGGGATAATTAAATTCCGGCATGTGGGAGGCTTTCAAATGTCAGTTGATTCAAATTCTGGACCGGCATGTACCTGTGAGGGCAAAGATAAGGGTGGCAAGTAGAGGGAACCTTGAACAAGGAGGGATATTATAAATCTTGTCAAAAAGAAAATGGAAGCATTCGTAAGGTCTAAAAGGCTTCGGACAGATGAAACCCTCGAAGAATATAAAGCAAGTAGGAAGGAACTTAAGGTAGGAGTTAGGAAGGCTAAAAGGAGTCATGAAATGTAATTGGCAAACAGAATTATCAGGAAACTCCTCAGATGTTTTATAGATATGTAAAGAGGAAGAGGGTAGCCAGAGAAAGGGTTGGTCCATTCAAGGATATTGGAGGGAATCTATCTATGGAACCAGAGGAAATGGGAGAGATACTAAATGAATACTTTGCCTCAGTATTCACCAAAGAGAAGGACTTGGTGGATGAGGAGTATAGGGTAGTGTGTAGATGTTCTGAATCATGTTGATATTAGCAAAGAGGAGGTGTTGGGCATCTTAAAAAGCATTAAAGTAGATAAATTCTGAGGACCTGATGGGATCTACCCCAGAATACTGAGGGAGGCAAGGAAGGAAATTGCTGGGGCCTTCTTTGTCTTTGTCTCCTCATTGGCTACAGGTGAAGTTCCAGAGGACTGGGGTGTAAGCCAATGTTGTTCCATTGTTTAATAAGGGCAGCAGGAGTAATCCAGGAAATTATAGGCCTGTGAGCCTTATGTCAGTGCTAGGGAAATTATTGGAAAAGATTCTTAGCGATAGGATTTACTCACATTTGGACTTATTAGTGACGGACAGCATGGTTTTGTGAAGGGGAGGTCATGCCTCACTAATTTGATCGAGCTTTTCGAGGAAATGACAAAGATGATAGATGAGGGAAAGGCAGTAGATATTGTATATATGGACTTCGGTAAAGCCTTTGACAAGATACCTCATGGTAGACTGGTACAAAAGGTGAAGTCACATGGGGTTGAGGAGAGCTGGCAAGTTGGATACAGAACTGGCTTGGGAACAGAAGACAGAGGGTAACAGTAAAGGGTGCTTTTCTGAATGGAAAGCTGTGACTAGTGGTGCTCCACATAATCCTCTTCATTATGCACAACTCCATCAATTTTTGATTCTGCGAACTTACTAATCAGACCAGCTACATTTTCTTCCAAATCATTTATATGCACCACGAACAACAAAGGCCCCAGAACTGATCCCTGCGGAGCGCCGCTAGTCACAGCTTTCCAAACCACTATTGGTGATGGACATTTCAATCCCCACCCAGAGTACATTCTGCACCCTTGCCACCCTCATTGATCCCTCCAAATTCATAGAATCCCCACTATGCAGAAGGAGGCCATTCGGCACATCATGTCTGCACCAATGCTCTGAAAGAGCACTCTACCTAGGCCCACTACGCAACTATCCTCGTAACCGCACCTAACCTACATATATTTGGACACTAAGGGGCAATTTAACATGGCCAATCTACCTAACCATAACATCTTTGGACTGTGGCGGAAGCTGGAGCACCCAGAGGAAACCCAGGCAGACATCGGGTGAACATGCACAGACTGTCACCGAAGGCCAGAATTGAACCCAGGTCCCTGGCGCTGCGAGGCAGAAGTACTAACCGCTGTGTCACTGTGCCGAATGTGGTGTTCAGTATGGTGGGGTACTGATTCATCAACTGATTGGGTGATTGCCCATGTTTGACCTGATGCCATGAAACTTCATGGTGTCCAGTCGATGTTGAGGACTCCCAAGGCAACTCCCACCCGATTGTATCCTACTGTGCTGCCACCTCAGCAGGGACTGTTCTTCTAGTGGGACAGAGCATTTCCAGGGATGGTGATGGAGGTGTCAGGGACATTGTCTGTAAGGTATTATTCTGTGAGTAATACTATGTCAGGCTACTGCTTGGTTAGTTTGTGAGACAGCTCTCCTAATTTTGGCACAAACTCCCAGATGTTAGTAGTATCGGCAGAGCTGAGTTAGCCGTAGTTGTTTCGGTACCTAGGTCGATGCTGGGCGATCGTCCAGTTTCATTGCTTGGAGCTTACTGGGCCATTTCAGAGGGCATTTAAGAGTTAACCACATTGCTATGGGTCTGGAGTTGGCCAGACCATCCAGAACCAGATGGATTTTTACCATATTTACGATGGTTTCATGGTCATCATTGGACTTCTAATTCCAGATTTTTTGTTAAATTCAAATTCCACAAACTGTGCTGATGGGATTCAAACTGGTGCCCCCAAAGCATTCTCTTAGAGGGTAGTGTGTCTTTGGAACTTCCTTCCTCAAAAGGCATTGGGGCGGGATTCTCCGACCCCCCACCGGGTCGGAGAATCGTCGGGGGGCGGGGTAAATCCTGCCCCGCTGCTCCGAGATCGGCTGTCAAATTCTCCAGCGGGGGGATCGTGCTGCGCCAGTTGGGGGCCGATGGCAGCGGACCCCCCCACGGCAATTCTCCGGGCCCCGATGGGCCGAGCGGCCGCCCGTTTTCAACCAGTCCCGCCGGCGTGAAATGTCGGCCGTCTAGCTGGGTTCTCGGGGGGTGGGGGGATCCGGCTTGTGCCGTGGGGGAACTCTTTCCCTCCGCGCCAGCCTTTAAGGCTCCGTCATGGCCGGCGTGGGGAAGAAACCTCCTGTGCATGTGCAGGAAACAGTCCGGCGGTTCTGCGCATGCACCAGAACACGCCGGCAGTCCTGCACATGCACCAAATCACGCCGGCCAGCGGTGACCCTTCGGCACCGGTTGGCGCGGTGCCAACCCCTCCAGCGTCGGCCTAGCCCCCGGAAGTGTGGAGGATTCCACAACTTCCGGGCGGCCTGACGCCGGAGTGGTTCGTGCCACTCTTGGCTCCGGTACGGGCCACCCCGCCAATTGTGCGAGAATCCCGCCCAGAGTCTTTGAATGTTTTCATGGCAGAGATGGATAGTTTCTTGATAAACAAGGTTACCGGGGTGGGTGGTGTTGTGTTATGCTGCTTCGGATAACACAGGCTGCTACTTGATGCAGTCTTAACTAAAGGATGCTCCAGACACTGAAATGAGTTCAACGTGTTTATTTCACACAGTTCTCAAATAAGTTTGACTCTCTGCTAATCTAACTGTAGTAACTCAGTCTAACTGAATCAGCTTGCTCTAAGCCACGTGCTAGGGTGTGGTGCTGCTGATCAACCCTGTCTAACTCTCTAGATGTCTGTCTGCGGAAAGAGGGAGGGTGTGAGTGCCTCATCCCTTTTATAGTGTTTATGTCATGCCCCCTTGTGGTGATGCCACCTCTGAGTGTCCTGACTGCCCATTGGTTGTGTCCTATTCTGAGTGTTCATTGGTTGCATGTTTGCATATCATGACATCGCCCCCTTTTTTTTAGATGTATATACATGCGAATGTGCCTGTCTAATGTGACTGACTGAGGAATACAGAACAGAACAAACAAAACAAATGCTCATAAGTCCGGTCTCTGAGGCTTGCATCTGATCCTCGTCGACCGCCGGAGAGGTGGTGGAGGGGATGACGGTGCCTTGACATACGAGTGGGAGGCACGACTGGTGGCCTCATGGTTCGAGGTATCTGGAGGTGGCAATTCGACATGTGGAAATGGAGGGGAAAGTGGTTGTGGGAAAGCAATCTTTCACAGTGCCCTTTGATTCCTTCGCATAATGGAGCCACCAGCCATACGTATGACATAGGATCCGGGCGCGGCCTGTCGAACAATTACTGCCGGAGCAGACCACCCACCATCCGGTATCTTGATCCTGACCATGTCTGCCGGGGATAGCACTTCCAGATTGGTGGCATGTGCATCATAGCCCTGCTTCTGGCTGTCCCGAAGCTGCTGCATCTTCTGCATCACCGGCAGGTGATCAGGTGTATGGCTGAAAGCGTCGTCTGCAGGTACCTGTTCATCAGGAGTTGAGCTGGCGACATGCCAGTGGACAAGGGAGTCGCCCGGTACGCAAGTAGTGCAAGGTGTATGTCGTAAGCGGAGTCCGAGGCCTTGCGGTTGAGCTGCTTAATAATGTGCACCCCTTTTTCGACTTTGCCATTGGACTGCGGATAGTGCGGACTGGAGGTGACATGACTGAAATTGTAGCTCTTGGCAAACGTGGACATTCTCAACTGTGGAAGCACGGGCCATTGTCGCTCATGGTGGTGTTCGGGATGCCATGCCGTGAGAATGTCTCTTTACACGCTTTGATGAAGTCCCTGAGGTGAGGTGGCAGCTTCAGCACCTCAGGATAGTTTGAAAAGTAATCGATGATTAAGATATAGTCGCGACCATTCGCGTGGAATAGGTCAATGCCAACCTTGGACCACGGAGAGGTCTCTAGCATGTGGTTGGAGCGTCTCCTTGCTCTGCGCTGGTTGGAACCTCTGACAGATTTCACAGTTCAGGACCATGTCCGTGATGTCCTGGTTGATGCCGGGCCAGTAGACAGCTAGCCGGGCCCTGCATCTGCACTTTTCTACGCCCAGATGCTCCTCATGAATCTGCCGCAGCACCATGCTCTGGAGACGTAGCGGGATAACTATTCTGTCCAACTTGAGCAGGATGCCGTCGATCAACATCAAGTCGACCTTGACATTGTAGAATTGAGGGCATTGCCCTTTCTGCCAGCCATTGCTGAGGTTGTGGATGACTCTCTGCAACAGGGGGTCTTTGGCCGTCTCTTCTCGGATGAGAACGATCTTCTCATCTGTTGCCGGGAGATTGCGTGCACACAGTTGTACCTGCAATTCAATGTGCTGGAAGATATCCAGTGCTTCGCTGGGTGAGTTGAAGGAGCGGGACAACGCATCGGCGATGATGAGCTCCTTGCCAGGGGTGTACACCAAATTGAAATCATACCTCCGAAGTTTGAGCAGAATTCTCTGCAAACGAGGCATCATATCTTTCAGGTCCTTTTGGATGATGTGGACCAGAGGCTTATGATCCGTCTCAACATTAAATGTTGGCAAGCCGTAGACATAATCATGAAATTTGAGGATGCCGGTGAGAAGACCTAAACACTCCTTCTCAATCTGCGCATATCTGGTCTCAGTGGGTGGCATTGCCCGTGACGCGTATGCTACTGGTACCCAGGATGACGTGTTGTCTCTTTGAAGCAACACCGCCCCAATGCCATCCTGACTCGCATCTGTTGATATCTTGGTCTCTTGGTCTGGGTCAAAGAATGCAAGGACGGATGCAGTGGTGAGCTTGGCTTTCAGCTCCAGCCACTCTGTTCGGTGCTCCGCCTTCCACTCAAAGGCGGTTGATTTTTTTTACCAGGTTGCGTAGGGCCGTGGTGTGTGTGGCCAAATTCGGGATGAACTTGGCAGGGAAATTGACCATTCCAAGGAATCGCAGTACTCCTTCTTGGCCTCGGAGACTTTCATTGCCTCGATGGCTTTAATTTTGTCTGTTTCCAGGCGCACACTGTGTCGCAAAACAGCGTTTGCCTCTTGCAGGGCAGTTTTTAAAAAAATGTGCGGTGCTGCAGTTTGCACACATCGTGACATAAACATCATGTCGGCGTCATGATACTCAGTGCGTCGTTGCGCATGCGCGGTGCGGCTCTCTAACGTCTGCACCTATGCAGTGCGGTTTTCAGCCGTTTCGTGTTCCCGATCGCATTGCACATGCATCAGGCCCCGGGAAGAGCGTGAGAAAGGGCCGCTTTCGTCAATATGGAGGCGCTGCATCCGGGAGATGGCCTGAACACTCTTCACCTTGTGGGAGGCTTCTTTTTCACTTTCTGCTGTTTTGTACTGTGAATAGTGATTGTTAGAGTGCTTATACACATTAAACGTTTCAATCGCGACTGTCAGGGTCATGTGCTTGATTTTTAACAATTGCTCTCACAGAGGATCAGAGTGGACTCCAAAAACGATTTGGTCTCTGATCATGGAGTCAGTGATATCACCAAAGTTGCAGGATTGCGTTAGCAGTCTAAGGCTAGTTAGATAGGAGTTGAAGGATTCGTCTTTACCTTGCATCCTCTGCTTGAAGATGTAGCGCTCGAAGATTTTGTTGGTGTCCACGTCGCAGTGGCTGTTGAATTTGTCCAGGATGGTTTGGTTCTTTGTTTTGTCCTGCCCTTCGGAAAAGTGAAAGGAGTTGAAGGTCTCTATCGCATGGTTACCCGCAGTGGTGAGTTGAAGAGCTATCTTCCGCACATCGGTCGCGCCATTAAGGTCGAATGCTTCCACGTATAGTTGAAATTTCTGCTTGAATGATCGTCAGTTGGCACTAAGATTGCCGGTGGTCCTGAGCTGATGAGGAGCCTGAATCTTGTCCATTGTGCCTGGATTCAGTAGCTGGTTGTCACGGATCTTGCTGAGTTGAACTAAATAGATTGAACAGTCACTCCTGGTATCATGTTGTGTTATGCTGTTTCGGATAACACAGGCTGATACTTGATGCAGTCTTAACTAAAGGATGCTCCAGACTCTGAAATGAATTCAACGTGTTTATTGAACTACTAACACAGTTCTCAAATGAGTTTGACTCTCTGCTAATCTAACTGTAGTAACTCAGTCTAACTGAACCAGCTTGCTCTAAGCCACGTGCTGGGGTGTGATGCTGCTGATCAACCCTGTCTAACTCTCCAGATATCTGTCTGTGGAAAGAGGCCGGGTGTGAGTGCCTCGTCCCTTTAATAGTGTTTATGTCATGCCCCCTTGAAGTGATGCCACCTCTGAGTGTCCTGACTGCCCATTGGTTGTGTCTTATTCTGAGCATTCATTGATTGCATGTTTGCATATCATGACAAGTGGAAGGTTACAATCAGATCATCCGTGATTTTATTGAATATCGGAGCAGCCTCGAAGGACATGTAATCTACTTCTGCTCCTAATTCGCATGTTCTTATATTTGTATGTATCTCCGACAGTCTTGCACCAGCACAGTACTGCATTGGAGTATGAAGCAAGTTTTTTTGTGTTGTATCTGGAGTGAGACATGAACACATTACTTTCTGATCCATTTTGAAACTTAACTAAATTGAAAAAGTTTGCATTTGAATAAGGGTGTCTTGAACAGGGTGACATAGGGAAGTGACACTTATAGAATAAGCAGTACCTTTTGGAGAGACCAAGAGGAGAGAAAGTGGTCAAGAATAGAATGATTTGCCAAGCACTTTATTTGATTTAATTTTCTAATTGAGTACCCATCTTGGTTATAATTGACGATTAGTTTCCAAATTAAAACTAATGCAAAGTACGGCCTAATTGATGAGTCCTGATGCACTTGGATAATTTAGTAATTGTCAATCAATAAAATGCTCAATTGCGCTATTGATAAGACTGAGTTCAAAAAACATGACATTGTGGATAACATCTAATGAACACACTCGAAAAATTATGTTTTTACAACCTTTTAAAAGATGTCTGCAATACTGTGATACTTATTAAAATAATATATAAGGTGTTAAACAAAATGGTTTGATTGACAGCAGGCAGCTGTGCAGCTACTAAATACTTCAAATGGAAACAGATGGAAAAGCAAGTGAGAAACTTATAAAATAACTTTTGTTCAGTGTTTCTCATAGGAGCTGTGATTTCATCTTCAATCATGTTTAAATCTTAAACAGCACATACTAAATGAAAGATACTGGTGTTTTACCTCATGAGATGATCCATTACTTGAAAAATAAATTATGAGTTAATTAGCAAGGATGTATACTTCAAACTGTAAACCGTTTCATAGAATCATAGAGTTTGCAGTGCAGAAGGAGGCCATTCAGCCCATCGAACCTGCACCATCCCAAGAAAGAGCACCCTACTTAAGCTCACGTCTCCACCCTATATCCGTAACCGTTTCCGACAAGAATGGCCAATCCACCTAATCTGCACATTTTTGGATTGTGGGAGGAAACAGCAGCACCCGGAGGAAACCCATGCAGACACGGGGAGAAAGTATAAACTCCACACACACCGGAGCACCCAAAGCCGGATTTAAACCCGGATCCCTGGAGCTGTTAGGCAGCAGTGCTAACCACTGTGCCACCGTGCCGCCCCAATATGCCCATTTCAATATGATGTCATCGTGTTTCAAAATGATGACATTAATGTTTCACATGTTTCAAAATGATGTCATCATTTATTGATTGTAATTAATGTTATGTAGTTACAGGACAGCACGGTGGCCTAGTGGTTAGCACAGCTGCCTCACGGCGCTGAGGTCCCAGGTTCGATCCCAGCTCTGGTTCACTGTCCGTGTGGAGTTTGCACATTCTCCCCGTGTCTGCGTGAGTTTCGCCCCCACAACCCAAAAATGTGCAGAGTAGGTGGATTGGTCACACTAAATTGCCCCTTAATTGGAAAAAATAATTGGGTAATCTAAATTTATTTTAAAAAATGTTATGTAGTTACCGTGCAAAATATAATAAAGATTTAACCTTATGGCAATATTAAGATCAATTACTTCCTTATGGCAAATCTAGACTTCAGCTGTTTAACTGTCTTATCTAATACTTTTAGAGCATTATTAAACTATTACACATTGCAAGTATTACAAAATACAACGTAAGTTCATTTTGACTCAAGCAAATAGCAAATGATTATCTGAAGTGAACTTAGGTCAATCATTCTTTTGTGACTGATTTATAAATGCATTTATTTTTTAATATTACGGAACCCTAACAGTACAGAAGGAGGCCATTTGGCCCATTGAACCTGCAAATATTCATATCATCTGACATCATTTGCTTTCTGCAGCTTTCATTTGACATTAACGCCATTCAATTGCAATCACTGTGCAATCATTTGATGTCAATTCTCAGATGCTATTTGATATCAATTGCACTCAGAAACAATCATCTGGCTATCGTTCTAATTCATTTTCACTCACAATCGACCATTTGGCTATCATTTTCACTCAGAACCATTCATGCGATTGTGATGAAGAAATAAGTTTCAGATATATATTGTTATAGTTAAAACCCCGGGTTAGTATGTGTATGGGGCTTTTCACAGTGACTTTGTATTTGTGACAATAAAAGATTATTATCATTATGTATCCACTGCAGTAATGATTTAAAAACCTTGGTTTAATAGACAGGCAGACATTGTGACTACAGAAGGGATAATTAAAGTATCGTAAAAATGAGATCATCATTCACTCCAACCATGTATAGTGTTTACCTAAATAGGTTTAATGGAATGTTGTTTTTGGAAAGAAGGTTCCTTGGAGTTTAGATAATTGAGGGTTTGTGGTTTACCTTAGTATGAAGGTCACAATCCAGTGACTGAGATAGAGATAATTAGTCGGAGGAGTCAGGGGCTGAAGCGGTCAGGTGTTGAGTTTCAGTTTTGATTTTGCTGTGAACAGAACAGGAGATTTTTGCAAATGCTGGAAAGTTAAACAGTAGTTTGACACGGGCAATAATTTTTGGGCTGTTTCCTGAAGGATCACTCTCTCAAAGCAGTTTCTCCAAGACATCTCTATGCAGCAGTATTCCTGTGTTTGCTAACTGTATTTAAAAGTGGATTTTTACCTGAGATGGATTTTGATTGATTGGAGATAAAAAGATAGCAGTTAGGAGTTAAAGTGTTTCATTTTATTAGTAAGCAGTGTTTAACTGGTAATTGTAAGCTATTTCTTGTATGACGTTAAAGTTAATTTAATACTGTGTGAATAATAAAGTTTGCTTTAATATATCATCTCCCTGTTTGTGCATGGAGTCACACATGGAGCGAAGCACCCTTTCCTCACAGTCTTACAAGTTAAATAACATATTGGGGTTTCTGTCCGGTGGCCTAGCAAATTTTGAGATCTAGTCCAGGATCATAATATAATATCAAGTGATAGTTATCAAATGTCATCATTACCACCTCCTCTTGTGCAAGGATGAGCCTGATACAATTTAAGGTGGTGCATAGGGTGCATATGACTCGGGCGAGAATGAGTGGGTTCTTTAAGGGGGTAGCAGATGAGTGTGAGAGGTGTGGGCAGGGGCAAGCGAATCACACGTACATCTTTTGGGGTTGCGCAAAATTGGGAAGATTCTGGGATGGAGTGTTCGTGGTCTTAGCCAGGATAGTGGGGGAGGACCCGAACCCTTTGGTGGCGATATTTGGGGTTTCAGAGAAGCCGGAGCTCATGGAGAGGAGGAAGGCCGATGTCTTGGCCATCGCCTCTTTGATTGCACGAATTTTGCTGAAGTGGCAGTTGGCATCGCCACTGGGGGTAGCGGTTTGGTTGGTTGACCTGTACGACTTCCTGCGATTAGAGAAGATAAATTATGAGTTAAGGGACCCTAATTTGAAGAAAAGTGGGAGATGTCTGTGACCGTATTTGAGCGGCTGTTCGTCGCGGGGGAGGGAGAGGTGAAAAAGGAGAAAAATCTGTACAGACTGTATAGTTGATTGTTGGGAAGTATGTTTCCCAGAATGTTTATTCACTGTAACCTGTTTTGATACATGTTTGTAATAAAACACATTAAAAAAAAATGTAATCATTATCATCAATTGGCTTCCTGCAATGATCACTCTATATATATATATATATATATATATATATATATATGGATGCTATATTTACAGACTTTGCACAGCTAAAATATTCCTAAGTCCCAGTTGATTATGTATGCAGTGGGTGGAGGGTCACACCTCTCTTGCTCCCCTCCCTCGCAACACATCCATTCTTTCTCTCCCCAAAACCCTTTTCATATGCCTCCCATTTTCTTCTCCCTTCTTTCTCCGTCCCCTTCCCCCTCCCCTTTCTCCACCCCTTCCCTTTGTTCCCTCTGTTCCTTTACCTTCTTTCCCTGACCCCTTCCCTCTTTCCCCGTCCCTTCCTCCTCCCCTCCTTTTCTCATTCCCTATTCCCCGCCTCCTCTTCCCCTCCCCTTCACCCCCTCCACTTTTTCTCCTCCACCACTTCTCCACACACCCCTTCCTGCCCCTCCCCTCCCCCTCCCCTCCCCCTTTCTCTTGCTCCTCCCCCAAGCAATTTAAGATCTCTCTTTACAGGGCCAGCTGGAAACACAGAAGTGATGTTCTGTAAAGATTTCTCGTCAGTGCAGGAATATTGTTGACCGTGGAGGCTGGGGAGAGGCCAGCAAGGAGGCCAGCGAGGAAGCTGGGAGAAAGATTGGCAAGGAGGTTCGAAAAGTGGTCGGCGAGGAGGGTGGGAGCATCGTGTACTGTGGAGGCCTGGTGAGAGACCTGGTGAGAGGTTAGTGAGGAGGTTGGGAGAGAGGCCATGGAGGAGGAAAGAGAGATAAGTAGGCCGGAGAGAGGTTAGCGAGAAAGCCCAGAGAGAGGTCAACAAGGAGGCCCTGAGAGCAGGAAATGAGGAGGCCCAGAGAGAGTTTGCCAAGGAGACCCGGAGAAAGATCAGGGAGGAGACCAGGAACGAGGTTGCCGAGGAGACCGGGAATGAGACGCCATGGATCTTTGCTCGTTCCTTAGATTAGTTAACTACTATGGCCGCTTTATTCCGTATTTGGCTACCATTCCCTCCCCCTTCCATTTACTTCTGAAAAAGCACCAGCCTTGGAATGGGGCAAGGTCTTGGATTAGCATTTAGCAAGGTGAAACGGAGGTTATCTTCCTCAGGGGTGTTGACACATTTTGACTCCTCTAAGCCGTTGTATATCACGTGCAATGCTTTGCCGTATGGCTTTGGAGCAGTTTTGTTCCATCGAATAGGCAACAGCTGTGATCGTCCAATTGCATTTATCTCAAGACCGCTGCTGGTTGTGGCTGAAAGAAAGTATGTTGAGATAGAGAAAGAGGGTCTGGCGGTTTTATTTGGTGTAAAGCGATTTCACAAATACGTCTATGATTGTCAAACCATTGCTAGGCCTCTTCCGTGAGGACAAGGCTATCCAGCCCATTGCATCTGTAAACATTCAGGGCTGACCTCCGTTATTGGCTGCCTATGAATACTTTTTTGAGCACCGCCCGGGGACCCAGATTGTGCATGCTGATGCTTTTAGCCGCCTTCCCCAAAGGTCGAATCCGCAAACCTTCCTCTGGGTGATTGCTGTCCAGAACTTCATGGACTCATTGTCCATCGTTGCCTCGTGTGTTCGTGACTGGACGCAGACCAATCTTGTATTTGCCAAGGTGCATCATCTGGTGCTATATGGTGGGCAATATCAGGAGCTACCAGCAAAGTTGAAGGCTTTCTCCACTAAGTTGTCAGAGATGACCGTGGAGAACAGCATCCACCCGTGGCACAGCAGGGCTGTCGCTCCGGCAAAGAACAGGTTGCCATACTAAAGGACCATCACAACAGACATCCTGATGTCCAAAATGAAGATGCTGGCGAGAAGATATATCTGGTAGCTGGGGTTGGACACCAATATAGAGATAGTGGCCCAGCAGTGTTTTATTGACCAGAAGCACCGGAAGCTTCCTGCAACAGAACACCTGCATCCTTGGGAGTAGCCAGGACGCATTTGGCTCGCGTGCACGCTGATATTGCCAGTCCTTTCTTGGGTTTGATGTTGCTCGTCTTGGTGGATGCCCACTCGAAGTGGCTGGAGGTCCATATGATGCCATCGATCACCACCTGGGGTGACCGATATCGGGGCCTCCTTCACTACTTTTGTGAAGAGCAACAGGATTCACTATGCCAACCGGCTTCGAATGGTTTGGCAGAGAAGGTCATGCAGAAGATTAAATGGGAGCTCAAGAAACAGGCATCCAGCTCGATGAATGTGAGACTGGCAAGATTTTATTTTCATACAGGGCTACACCATTCCCATTAACTGGGGTAGCCCTCGCTGAGATGTTAAGGAGGTTGTGGCATATTGGTATTGTTACTGGACTAGTAATCCAGAGACCGATTGTAATGCTTTGGGAAAAACCATGTTCGAATCCCACCAGGGCAGGTGGTGAAATTTGAATTCAATTGAAATTAAAGAGGTGACTTAAGTGAGGAATACAAGATGATCAGAGGATTAGTTAGGGTGGACAGTGAGAGCCTTTTTCCTCGGACGGTGATGTCTAGCACGAGGGGACATAGCTTTAAATTGAGGGGAGATAGATATAGGACAGACGTCAGAGGTAGGTTCTTTACTCAGAGAGTAGTAAGGGCGTGGAATGCCCTGCCTGGAACAGTAGTGGACTCGCCAACACTAAACGCATTCAAATAGTCATTGGATAGACATATGGATGATAAGGGAATAGTGTAGATGGGCTTTAGAGGGGTTTCACATGTCGGCGCAACATCGAGGGCCGAAGACCCTGTACTGCGCTGTAGTGTTCTATGTTCTATGTTAATGGCTTGTAGACTTCATACACGGCTGAGTTTGATTCTGCTGGACAACGGTGAGAAGGTATGTCATAACCAAGATTCGCAAGGGCATCACCCAGTTCGACATCAGCCACTTTGCTGCTTCCTTCCTGACGACGTTCATAACTCCAACGACAGTGCTTGCTGGCTCTGAGATTGTCGTCCGTCTCATATCAAGTTCGGGTCCGGGGAAACTAATGAAATGACGCTTGGATCACATTCACTCATGACGGTTGCACCCTCGTGAGGTCTCTCGAAAGAAGTTTGCCTTGGATCTTTCAGCTCCATTGCAGAACCAACCAGCCGTGATGCCTCATGTCTCTCTTAACGGCGACATGCCTGATGTTGTTTCATCAGACTCCGAGATGGCGACATAGACCTCGGAGGTCTCAGATGCTACTCCATAGTTCAGTCGCTTCCTGACGATTGTCCCTATATCGTTCCTGCCACCGACAGCGTTCATCGACACAATATACACTGACTGATCCGGCGCAGCAGAGCCATCAGGCCTTACCGGAGCCAAAGCGATTCTGATGTCTACGCCTGCTCCTCCTCCATCTTATCGCTTGTCAAGGGAATCTTCAGACTTTGGCCTGGGGGGGGGGAAGGAATGTAATATCCAACACGGGGCCTACGGGCCTACTTGTCCTCCCCATGCTCTTTGTGGAGTATGAGCTCCCCCACGAGGTGCAGGGTACCTCAATTCCCACAGTATATAAGGTTGGCCAGTAAGCCAACAGCCGGAGAGATACCCGTTAGGGGGCCACTAGAAGTGTAGATATACTGTTTGTAAATAATCCGTATACTCCGTTTGCAATTGTATAGAGCATTGGTGAGACAACACCTGGAGTACTGCGTGCAGTTTTGATGTCCTTATCTGTGGAAAGGCTTTCTTGCTGTGGGGGAAGTGTAGCAAAGGTTGACCAGGTTGATTCCTGGGATGGCGGGACTGTCATATCAGGAGAGACTAAGTGGGTTAGGATTATATTCATTGGAGTTTAGAAAGAGTGTGAGGGGATCTCATAGAAACTTGCAAAATTCCAGCAGGATTAGACAGGGTAGATTCAGAAAGAATGTTCCCGATGGTGGGGGAGTTCAGGACTAGAAGCCATAGTTTGAGGTTAAGGGGTAAACCTTTTAGGACTGAGGTGAGGAGAAATTTCTTCATCCGGAGAGTGGTGAATCTATGGAATTTGCGACCACAAAACGTAGCTGAGGTCAAAACCTCATGTAATTTCAAGAAGGAATTATATATAGCTCTTTGGTGAAAGGAATCAAGGGATATGGGGGTAAAAAGGGATCGGCCATGATCATAATGAATGGCGGAGCAGGCTCGAAGGTCCAAATGGCCTCATCCTGCTTCTATTTTCTATGTATATTTCTATGTATGGACTCTCGCGACCTTATTAAATTTTGAATTTGTGTCCTTTAGTTCTTTTTTTAAATTTAGAGTACCCAATTCTTTTTTTTGCTTTTTTCCAATTCAGGGGTAATTTAACATGGCCAATCCACCTGGCCTGCACATCTTTGGGTTGTGGGGAGAATGTGAACAGTGACCCGGGATCGAATCCGGGTCCTCAGCACCATGAGACAGCAGTGCTAACCACTGTGCCACCGTGCCGCCCGGTCCCCTAATCCGTGACGTTTTTTTGAATGATAAGTTTCTCACTATTTACCTGTCCAGTCCCCTCAGCAATATCTTTATCATGTCTCTTCTTAGACTTCTTTTCTCCAGGCAAAATAGTTTTAACCTCTCCAGTGTATCCTGATAGCTACAGTTCTTCATCCCTGGAATCATTGTTGTGAATCTCCTCTGCATGACAAGGCATGTTGAGAATTTCTCTCAACATGCCCTGTCATCTTCAATGACTTACACACATATGCACCGAGGTCCCACTGTTCCTGCACCACCTTTAGAGTTTCTCCCATGATTTAATACAGTCTATCCATATTCTCCCTGTTAAAATCAATTGCCTCACACTTCTCTGCATTGAACATCATCTGCCACTTGCCTTCCTAATCCACCAACATGCTTATGTCCTTTCGAAGTTCAAAACTATCCTCATCACAGGTGACAACATTTCTAATCTTTGTATTATCTGCAAATTTTGAAATCAAGCCTTGAACACCATATTATACTTCTCCCGGGCAGAGAAGATCAAAATAATATTGTCACACAAAGAATGACCCGGTAATGGAGAGTATCATGCACATGGTCTGAAGATGATTGTCATTGGACAAGAAAAAGAAGAATCCTGAATTCAGACCTTATATAATGAGAGAACTTGAAATAACTGTCCAAAATAGAGTATTGCTTTGGAGAATTAGAATGATCATCCCTCTGTGCTTATGAAGCTGAATCCTGGATCATCTGCATCTGGGGATAGTGCAGATGAAAGAGCTTGCACAAAGCAATTTTTGGTGGCCGGGACGTGACACACAAATAGAAGAAAAAGTAGGGCAATACCAGTCATTTGCAAAAATATGAAATACTTCACCTCGACAACCACTTCACCCATGAGACTGGCAAAGACAACCCTGGCAGAGGATACATATTGACTTTACAGGACCAATTGAAGGCTACATGTTTCTTGTCCCAGTGGACCTGCATTCAAAGTGGCCCAAAGTCAGGATGGTAAAATCTACAAGGCTTCTGATCACTTTTAAAGATAAATAGCTTTTAGTAGGCTGTAATTGACAGGGTAATAGCTTGCAAGACAGCCAGGTGTCTGGATTGTTTACTTTTATCTCCCTTCACGCTTGAATGGATCTCAAGTACCCTGCTGTGAAGCTAACCACAATGTTTATAAACATCTGTTTAAGATTGACAGGTTGTCTCCACAGCAAAGGCAGTTAAATGCTTCCTGCTGAGAAAAGCAGGAAGTAAAGACACTTGTCTCTGCGATATTTAGAAACATTATGTTTATCTTCACAGCTGGGTACTTGAGATCAAAGGATCTGAGGGGGTTTAAAGACTTGGGATGTGTTTTGGTTTTCTATGAAGTAACAGCTACTGCTTTCTACATTTCTGTTTCAGGCAGCAGGTGTGAGGGATAGGTAAGTGAAAGAGCAGTGATTTTTCACTGTTTCTGCCTGGACTGCTCTTCAGGTTCCAGGCAAGGATGACAGATGGGGGGAGGAGAGTTAGTCTTTGATATGGGGGTATTCTCTGATATGGGGGGGCCTTTGATATGGGGGTTCGCTGGTATGGAGGAAAGTCTTTGATATGGTGGGTCTCTGATAGAGGGGTTCCAATGGGGAGGTCTGATGGGGGGTGGGGGTGGGGGGATGATTGGGGGCTGGGGGGGTGGGGTGGGCAGGATTTGCATTGTGGTGGAGAGCAGTCCTCTAATGGACTTTGGGGGCACCAATTTTAAATACTCACCCCCTTGACCCACCTCGAGGTCCACCGCATCAGGGCCATGCATAGAAATACTTGCACCAATCAACGCCCACATGAATCCCGGCCAAGAGGCGTTGAAAATCAGGAGTCCAGCCTTTTAATCGGTTGCAAATGGGTTCAAATTACCCATTTGTATCCTCCGACTGGCACAGGGCATGTAGTTCACCACCAGCAGTGGCAGGGGACCAGCTGATCCTGTTTTTTGCCAATGCACAATTCTCCGCCACATCAGAAACTCCACTGCCAACGGTGGGCAGTGGAGAATCCACCCCATATCCCAGGTCACCAATGTTGTATGGGCATAAAGGGTGTGGAGAAGGTCTCTTTCTGAGGGTAGGCCAGGAAGAACTCAGTTTGTTGCATCGTCTGAGAGCGGGAATGCTTTGAATTGGTTGCTGTGGGTGTCACAGTATCTGAATTGGAGTTAGGTGTAGCAGGTGAAATGTTCCACTGTGTTGAGTTGCAGAGCTTTATGACCTGTTGCATGATCTTTGTTGAGGGACAAGCACTACAACAAGGGTAAACACCATAAGTCTGGCACAGCAGGAAATTGACAAGATAGGATAAAAGGTTAACAATAGCATAAAACAACAAACACATGAATAAATAAGCAAATGTAATTAGTGGGACAGCTCACGAAGAGCAAAAAGTGCAGGATGTTCCTTTGTTGTATCTGATGCCTTTGTCAATGCTGAGTGGTCCTTCCTGCTTTATTGTTATGCAACTTTTCAATTGAATGGCTTGCATGGTCAGTTTAGAGGGCATTTAAGAGGCAACCACACTTTGTGGGCCTTGATGCAAATGTAGACCAGACCAGGTAAGGACTGCAGATTCCTTTGAAGAGCATAAGTGAACTGCGTTTTTATGACAACCTGGTAGTTTTATGGTCACCATTACTGAGTCTAGCTTTTTATTCCTGATATAATTGATCAAATTTAAAGAATCCTAGCTATAGTGGCGCAAGTTGAACTCATGGTTCTGGAGCATTAGCAAAATGAAGTACTAGCCCAGTAGCCATTAGGCTACCATTCCCACTTAATGTTACTGAAGTGTAATTAAGATTTAAGACATACAAATTATAATTATTGAAGAACAAGCTCTCTGGCCCTGGAAAACAAATGTTATATTTGGGTAATGTAAATTTTTGTCCTTCAACAGCACCTTCCAATCTTGCAACCTCCACCAACTAGAAGGACAAAGGTAGTAGACCCATGAGAACATAACTACCTGCAAGTTCCGTTCCAAGTCAGTCACCATCCTGACTTGGAACTATGTCACCATTTCTCCAACATCACTGGGTCAAAATCCTGGAACTCCCTCTCTAACAGCACTGTGGGTGTGTAAGGCCATAAGACCATAACACATAGGAGCAGAATTAGGCCACTCGGCCCATCGAGTCTGCTCCGCCATTCAATCATGGCAACATCACAAAGACTGCAATGGTTCAAGATGGCAGCTCATGATCACCTTTTTAAGGGCAATTTGGGGTTGACAATAAATGCTATCCTTGCCAGCGATCCTTGCATACCAAAAATAATCAAATAAATAAGTGAAATGCCACCAATTTTAATATAGATTTAAGTTTGTTTGTGATATTGAAGATTCTAATTGTGTCTGTCTCAACCTTTATTCTGCTCTCTATAAAATGTGTAAGTGACAGAGCATCAGTGCATTTTATTTCTTGGTTTGCTATCTGAGAATTTTCCCATGATTGATTACTCATCCTGCAGGATGACACACTGTTGATGGATACCTGGAGATCCTTGTGACTTAGTGTCAGGTTCAAATTAACATCAGCATAGGTGAAATTGCTAGATCTTTGCAGGCATCATTTTTCAAGATCAACAACAATTGCCATTGTTTCATCAATTGACTATGAAATTTGGGCCCTTGTTATCGGTGAGCCACCTGTTTCTGTTCCCAGCATGTTGGCTTGATGGGAGTGAGGCTCAAAGCCCATTAACAGATGCTGCACTGGCTCTCAGTGTCCCTGGATTCCCTGAAATGAGTACCACCAACATCCCTGGGTATTTGTTTATAATTAGAATAAAGTTGTGGCTGAATAAGTTCAATGAATACACCACAAAATCAAATTTAATGAAAACAAATCATTGAGGCTGTAGGCAATCAAGTGGAAATAATTTATGTATAAACGTAACTTCAACTAGTGTTAGTTCGAGAACCTTCTGAAAAATCAGATACATTTAAAAATGTACAATTGTTAATCAAACACAATATATGATTTTCTAGCATCTATTGTTTATAAGTTAAGCCTTTTTTTCCTTTACCGGCAAAGAATAAGTTAATACTTACAATATGAAATGATGCTTGTAACAAGCTGGCATAATTAATGTGCAGATTAACTTAAAAAGCATGGATGCTCAGGAATGACAGGCCATTTGACCTTAAGCAATAAAACAGTTTTTCTTGTAATGTATTTGCAGATCATAAGGCAATGAGGCAATGTAACAAGTTACAGAAATCCTTTCCCACACAAAATGTTCATATATAAATTTACCAGAAGGAAAATAGTAGTTGATTATTATGTTGCATTTTATTCTGACTTAATTTACTCGCATCGATAGAGATTTCCCATGTCAAAAATATCCTGTTGCTTGTTTTTAATGTCCACATCCATTTGGTGTTCCAACAGAATGGTATTAATTATAAGAAATAACAAATTGTATTTCTTGTCAGCATATGACTTTTCTCCGATTTTGATCCGAATGCATGGGAGGTTGTCTGCTCATTACAGTTTGAGGAGGAAGTAAGATATGCTGCCTATAATTTTTGTTTCGAGAAGGTTCTACGTAATAACCTTTTCAAGCTTTATCTACATAACGCGCTGATTCTCAATCTTGAGAAGCCAGAATGCGTTGCCAAATGGGACGGAGAATTGGGCATTGGGAGAAAATCGGGTTCAACGCTGGGTACCGATCCAACCACAATGCTCCCACCCACCCGATGGCGGCTGGAACGAGGTCAATGCCGCACTTCAGCGGGAGCATGTAAATAAATGCAAATGGATCCTAATGACCCATTTGCATCTATTAAGTGGCACCTTATGCTCCGGCATCCCGTGATTCTCCTGGCCCGCAGCCAAGAATCACATGAGTGCAGATCACTTGTGGTCTCTATCAGCCTGACCCTGACATGGTGCACCTTGTGGACCACCCACCACACCAGGGCCACGCTGTTAGAGACCGTCTGAGCCCATCCGAGGGTCACTGCCTCCCCCCACCCTGCCCACACCTCCTCAACCAGACGCCTTCCCTCCATGTCCCACCCCCTCTCCCGTCACCCCCCGGGACCCCCGTAATTACAAGGGTCCTATTGCCCTATTACAGGGTCCCCCTCAAGGATTGTTGTAATAGGGCAATAGGTACACGCTTGTCATGACCTGCATCAGTTCTCGCCCACTTGATTCCCATCCCACAGGACCGGAGTAACACAAGGGCAGAGAATATGCGGTCCGACCCATTAATAGGATACACATGGGTCTAAATGGCAAGGGGCGCAAACCTGGATCCCAATGCCAGCGTGGGACCGGAGCATCTCTTTTTTTTCTCCGATGCTGGATTCTCCACCTCATCAGGAGCTATCAGTGGCGGAGAATCCAGTCCAGAATTCTACTGTTGTGACTCTGGGTCGAGTGGGCTGGAACTGACTGTGCACTAGCCTAGGGTGTTGTAACACAGTGACATACATAGAAACATACAGAGAAAATAGAAGCAGGAGGAGGCCATTTGGCCCTTTGAGTCTGCTCTGCCATTCATTGTAATCATGGCTGATCATCAAGTTCAATACCCTGATCCCGCCTTCCCCCCATACTCCTTGATTCCTTTAGCCCAAGAGCTATATCTAATTTCATCTTGAAATTACACACTGTTTTGACCTCAGCTTCTTTCTGTGGTAGTGAATTCCACAGATTCACTACTCTCCGGATGAAGAAATTTCTCCTCACCTCAGTCCTAAAATGTTTACTCTTTACCCTCAAACTATGACCCCTAGTTCTGGATTCCCCCTCTATCGGGAATATTCTTTCTGAATCTACCCTGTCCAATCCTGTTAGAATTTTATAATTTTCTATGACATCCCCTCTCACTCTTC
This sequence comes from Scyliorhinus canicula, assembly GCF_902713615.1. NCBI lineage: Eukaryota > Metazoa > Chordata > Chondrichthyes > Carcharhiniformes > Scyliorhinidae > Scyliorhinus > Scyliorhinus canicula. The sequence continues at coordinate 19,605,973 of NC_052165.1, read as the reverse complement.
TAAACTCCAGTGAATATAATCCTAAATGACAGTCCCGCCATCCCGGGAATCAGCCTGATAAACCTTTGCTGCACTCCCTCCATAGCAAGAACGTCCTTCCTCAAACTGCACACAATACTCACCAATTGGCCTCACCAATGCCCAATACAATTACAGTAAAACATCCCTATTCCTGTACTCAAATTCTTTTGTTATGAAGGCCAACATACCATTTGCCTTCTTTACTGCCTGCTGCACCTGTGTGATTACTTTCAATGACTGATGCACAAAAGCACCAAGGTCTCACTGAGTATCCACATCTCTCAATTTACACCCATTCAAATAATAATTTGCCTTCCTATTTTTGCTACCAAAGCAGATAACTTCACATTTATCCACATTATACTGCATCTGCCATGCATATGCCCACTCATTCAGCCTGTCCAAATCCCACTGAAGCATCTCTGCATCCACTTCACACCTCACCCTCCCACCCAACTTTATATTATCTGCAAATTTGGAGATTATACATTTAGTTCTCTTGTTAAAATCATTATTATACAATGTGAACAGCTGGTGTCCTAGCACAGATTCCTGAAATATTCCACTAGTCACTACCTGCCAATCGAAAAAAAAGACCAATTTATTCCAACTTTTTGTTTCCTGTCTGCGAACCAACTTTCTATCCATCTCAAAACACCAACTTTTAGAGAGAGGTTGTTTTTGGTACACCATGCCACCAAGTGATCTATCTCCTTTCTATAGTCTGATTCGTCGTTGTTTGAGATACGGACCACCATAGTCATGTCATCTGCAAATTTATAGATTGAGTTGGTGTTAAATTTTGCCACGCAGTTCTGTGTGTATAGGGAGTACAGTAGAGGACTGAGCACACATCCTTGCGGGGCCCCGGTGTTGAGGACCGTTGTGGAGGAGGTGATGTTACCTCTCCTGACAGATTGCGGTCTGTTCGTATGTTTAATATTACTGAAACCTAGGGGCATGGGCTGGCCCATTCACATCAGAATCCTGCTGCACTCCTGACTGAACAAAGAGAACAAAGAACAATACAGCACAGCAACAGGCCCCTCGGCTCGCCACCTGAAATAGTCTTAATACCACCCTTAGCCAAAACCCTCAGAACTTCCTAGTGCCATATCCCTCTATACCCATGTATTTGTTGAGATGCATTTTGAATGCAGTTAATGTATCTGCTTCCAGAACCTCCCCTGGCAACGTGTTCCAGGTATTCACCACCCTCTGTAAAAAACCTGATTCGCACATCTCCTCTAAACTTTGCCCCACAGACCTTAAACCTATGCCCCTTAGTGACTGTCCTCTCCACCCTAGGAAAGAGTGCCTGCCCATCCACTCTATCCATGCCCCTCATAATCTTGTAGACCTCTCAACCTCCGTCGTTCTAATGACAATAGTCTGAGTCTATTCTGCCTCTCCGCATAGTGAAAACCCTCCAGACCAGGCAACATCCTGGTAAACCTCCTCTGCACCCTCTCCAAAGCCTCCACATCCTTCTGGTGGTGTGACGACCAGAATTGTGTGCAGTATTCTAAGTGTGGCCGAACCAAGTTTCTAAAGAACTGTAGCATGATTTTCCAGTTTTTACACTTGATGTCCCTTCGACTGAATTCACCTAACTGCACATCTTTGGGTTGTGGGGGTGAAACGCATGCAAACATGGGGAGAATGTGCAAACTCCACATGGACAGTGACCCAGGGCCGGGATCGAACCTGGGACCTCGGCGCCATGAGGCAGCAGTGCTAACCACAGCGCTACCATGAAGGATGAGTATCGGAAGTTTAGGGAGCCTTGGATAATGAGGGATATTGTGAACCTCGTCAAAAAGAAAAAGAAGGCTTTTGTATGGTCTAGAAGGGTGGGGACAGTCGAAACCTTTGAGGAGTGTAAATAAAGTAGGAAGGTACCTAAACAGGAAATTAGGAGGGCAAGGGGTCATGAAAAATCCTTGCCAAATAAAATTATGATGAATCCCAAAGCAAGAGGGTGACCAGGGAAAGGATTGGAACACTTAAAGACAGTGGGGAGAATCTATGTGTTGAGCCAGAGGAAATGGGCAAGGTGCGAAATGAGTACTTTTTGTTCACCAAAGAAAAGGACTTTGTGGAAGATGATTCTTGGGTAGGGTGTGTGGACAGTTTGGGACATGTTGACATCGAAAAGGAGGAGGTATTGGGTGTTTGAAAATACATTAAGGTAGATAAGTCCCCTGGGCCGGATGGTATTTATCCCAAAATACTGAGGGTAGCAAGGAAGGAAATAGCTGGGGCCGTAACTGACATCTTTGTATCCTCATTGGCTACATGTGAGATCCCAGATGACTGAAGAATATCTAATGTGGTTGCGCTGTTTAAGAAAGATAGCAGGGATAATCCAGGAAACTATGGGCCGGTTGAGCCTCATGTCGGTCGCAGGTAAACTATTGGAGAGAATTCTCAGGAACAGGATTATACCCATTTGGAAACAAATGGACTTATTGGCGGTAGACAGCATGGTTATGTGAAGGAGAGGTTGTGCCTCACTAACTTGATCGAGTATTTGAGGAGGCGACAAAGATGATTGATGCGGGGAGAGTGGTCGATATGGACCTCAGTAAAGCCTTTGATAAGGTGCCTCATGGCAGACTGGTACAAAAGGTGAAGTCACACGGGATCAGAGGTGAGGTGACAAGATGGATACAGAACTGGCTCGGTCACAGACGAGGTTCACAATATCCCTCGTTATCCAAGGATCCCTAAACTTCCGATACTCATCCTTCATTCCCTCAGGAATGTGAGTTTCCTGAATCCTAATCAACTGTCGCTTGAAAGACTCCCACATGTCCGATGTTGATTTACCCTCCAACAGCCGCACCCAGTCCAAATTCTTCAATTCCTGTCTAATGTTATTGTAATTTGTCTTTCCCCACTTTAGCACTTTAACATGAGGGTTACCCTCATCCCGATTCAAAAGTACCCTAAAACCTACGGAATTGTGGTCACTACTCCCAAAATGTTCCACTACTGAAACCTCACCCTCCTGCCCAGGCTCATTCCCCAATACCAGGGTCCAGGAATGCCCCTTTCCTAGTTGGACTGTCTACATATTGCATCAAGAAGCCTTCCTGGATACACCTTACAAACCTTGCCCCACCCATGCCCCTGACACTCAGTGAGTCCCAGTCAATATTGGGGAGATTAAAATTAAAAACCTGATTTAGGTTTGGAAATGTATCATCTGGTCAGTAAACTTTCACCAGGGTTGAAGTCTTGCTAAGTCAACTGCATACGACATTGGAGAAAATGTGTTGCAGAAACTAACATACTGCATGATTTATAATAATAATAATAATCTTTATTGTCAAATTTAGGCATACATTAACACTCCAATGAAGTTACTGTGAAAAGCCCCTAGTCGCCACACTTGGGTGCCCATTCGGGTACATAGAGGGAGAATTCAGAATGTCCAAATGATCCAACAGCATGGGCGGAATTCTCCGCTCCCGGGAAAAATCGGGAGGGCCGTCGTGAACTCGGCCAAGTTTCACGACGGCCTCGGAGGCCGCTCCTCGCCCCCTATTCTCCCCTCCCGGCGGGGCTAGGAGCGACGCTCCGTAACTCTCGGCCACGGGGGCGTTGCGCCAAGAATGCCGCGGCCAGCGCGCCTAATGACGTCAGCCGCGCATGCGCAGGTTGGCCGGCTCCAACCCACGCATGCGCGGCTGACATCATGATGCTGACGGCATGAACCCGCGCATGCGCAGTGACCGTCTTTCCCCTCAGCCGCCCCGCAAGACGTGGCGGCTTGATCTTGCGGGGCGGCGGAGGGGAAATAGTGCGTCCGATTTGGACGCCGGCCCGACGATTGGTGGGCACCGATCGCGGGCCTGTCCCCTCCCGAGCACAGTCGTGGTGCTCTTGCCCCAAACGGCCCCCTAGAAGCCCCAAACGGGCATCTGGCACGCGTTTCACGACGGCAGCGACCAGGTGTGTTTGCCGCCGTCATGAACGGCCTGCCGCTCGACCCATCGGGGTCGGAGAATCGGCGCTCGCCGTCTTCCGAGCCGGGGGGGGGGGCGGGGATCGTGGGGTGACCCAAGCTGGGAATCGAACCTGAATCCTCAAGCTGTGAAGCTACCATTGTGCTACTGTGCATGACTATATGGAAACATATACATTACTATGATGGATGCTATTTAAATGCATTATTTTCCCTTTCTAAGTTTTGTAAGTTTTTGGTTTTGTAATGATACATATAGGTGTAGATAACTAAAGCAGGGGTGGGCAAACTACGGCCCGCGGGCAAGGTCTTTATGCGGCCCACCAAGTCATTAAAAAAAAAAAATTAAATAAATATATATATTTTTAAGGTTAATGGGGGGGGGGGGGGGGCGGGGGGGGCTGTTGGGTTACTTACTGGTATAGGGTGGGTACGTTGACTTGAGTAGGGTGATCATTGCTCGGCACAACATCGAGGGCCGAAGGGCCTGTTCTGTGCTGTACTGTTCTATGTTCTATATGTGGCGCCCAGAATCATAACCGGGTGAAGTAATTATTTTACTTAATATACTATGCGGCCCTTTAAAATTGTGAATTTCTGAATGTGGCCCTTGCACGGAAAGGTTTGCCCACCCCTGAACTAAAGGGTTAATTATAACATCTAACTGTACCACTACCACTAGAGGGCACCACTATAAGTATCAGATCCCAGAGGATCTTGGTCTCTTTCAACCCAGGAGTGTTTAGTAAGCAGTAGTGTATGATTGATAGCTCTCAGTATAGTATTTATAGTTGTGAATCAGTTAATACATTAATATTTAACTACTTGTTTTCTGGAGATGGTTGTGTGGAGTGTCAAACTCAGATATAATCAATTCAATAAATTAGTTTGCTTAAGTTAAAGACTCTTGGTTTCTTTAAGATCACTCCATCAGACCATCTGCATTAACAGCAACTAGAAACGATACATATTACTAGACCCAGTAGTATAACAGGTTTGGGCCATGTTGCTACTATTAAGGAGATATATATGCACCAAGATTCCGCTGAGTGTGCATTAATTAGGTGCTATAATTTTGCTCAAACCCTAAATTGTGCTTTACTCATAATGGTGGACATGATGGGAGTTTCCCAGTGTGACTTAATCTTTAATTTTACCTCCTGTTCCTGTTAAAGATAAGATTCTGACCTGTAGTTGCTAGCTCTCATACAAACTTAATTAAGTAAGCTGTGAGTTACAACTATAAGCATGCGACTGGCCAATGGATTTTAAAATAGTTGTGGGAGGGGTGAAGGTTGGAACAACATCTGCACTGCAGTATACTCAACAGCAGAAATAAAGGTTGTAAATGCTGAATCCTCCCCCTCAACTTCATCTCCAATCTTCCTGCTGCTTTCAATGATTTGTTGAGTCAGTCACATTCACATGAGATCCAATCATGAAAGTGATTCAGACATCTTGCTATGCCATCGGGTGGGCAGTGTGATCACTCTGCACTTTGGCATCTGACATGTACTCCATATGAAAATGATAGCTTGTGTAAATTTTGGGACAGATGCAAGCACTTTCAGATTTATCAGTTTCTTCATTGAATAGAAAACATGGACAAATAGAACACCAGCCTTGAATGATTGGAAAAGTAGCTAGAATGTAAAGAATTACTGGAATTTAAGAAACCAATAATTCAGATATGTTTTATTATCATGTGTACTGAGGTACAGTGAAAAGTATTGTCTGCATACTGTCCAGACAGATCATTCCATACATGAAAAAATAAGACATACATAAATACACCATGTAAATACAGAGACACATATGGAGTGCAGTACTACTCAAAAGAGAAGATGTGTGAAGCGATCAGATCAGTCCATTAGAGAGTTATTCAGGTGTCTGGTATCAGCGGGGAAGAAGCTTTTTTTGAACCTAGTGTGTGTTCTCAGACTTCTATACCTCCTGTCCGATGGAAGAAGTTGGAAGAATGAATAACCCAGGTCTTTGATTATGCTGTCCACTTTCCCTCTGGGAGGTGTAGACAGTCAATGGATAAGAGGCGGATTTGTGTCATGGACTGGTCTATGTTCATGACTCTCTGCATTTCTTATGATCTTTGGCCGAGCAGTTGCTATACCAGGCTGTGATATAGCCAGATAGGGGGCTGGATTCTATGTTTTGGGGACTATGTCCCCAGACCGTCGTGAAAACTGGTGTTTACGCCAGGAAAACTGGCGTCAAAAAGGCTCAGATTCACAGCCTTGCAGAGGGCTAGCAGGCACCTGTTGTGGAGCTCGCAGCTCCAGTAGCCGATACGGCGCTCCCGCACTTCCGGGTCATAAGCTGCGCATGTGCATAGCGGAGGCCTCCAGAGGCCGCACCGTGCTCCATGGTGGACTCAGACCATGGACCTGGACCGTGGAAATAGTGCCCCCAATTGGTCGCTCGTCCGACCCGGACCACCCGCACAAAAAACCCAGTCCCGAATTAGGTCCTCCGATCGGCCCTCCCCCCGATTGTGGCGGCCCTGGACTGAGTACGCAGCTGCCACATGGATTTCATGGATGGTGGGACATGAATGGTCCACACCATTGGGAATTCAGCCAGTCCGGGAAGGAGAATAGCGGGGCGAGCATCAGGCAATAGCCTCAGCTGGTGGATAATCGGCGGGCAGAGAATCGTGGAACCGGTGGCGGGCCTGATTTCATGTGGGAAACTGGATTCTCTGGCCCGTCGCGAATGCGATTTTGGCATTGGCTGCAGAGAATCCAGCCCAGGATGCTTTCTATGGTGCATCTATAAAAATTGATAAGAGTCAATGTGGACATGCCAAATTCCCTTAGTTTCCCGAAGAAGTATTGGCGCTGTTCTGCTTTCTTGGTCGTAGCAGGCAGCTGTTGTGGATGGACCAGGCACAAATTATTGGTAATGTGCACAGGAATTTGAAGCTGTCAACCATCTCCACCTCGGCACCATTGATGCAGACAGGGGTGTGTACGATACTTTGCTTCCTGAAGTCAATGATCAGCTCTTTATTTTTGCTGACGTTGAGGGAGACGTTGTTGTCGTTACACCACTCCACTAGGTTTTCTATCTCCCTCCTATACTCTAACTCATCGTTGCTTGAGATCTAACCCACTACAGTCGTGTCATCAGCAAACTTGGAGCTAGAGCCAAATTTTGCCACACAGTCACGTACGTATAGGGAGTATAGAGGGGGCTAAATATGCAGCCTTGCTGGGCCCTGGTTTTGACGACTATCGTGGAGGAGGTGCTGTTGTTTATCCTTACTGATTGTGGTCTGTGGATCAGGAAGTCAAGAATCCAGTTGCAGAGGGAGCAGCCAAGTCCTAGGTTTTGGACCATTGATCTGAGTTTGGCTGGGATTATGGTGTTGAAGGTGGAGCTGTAGTCAATGAATAGGAATCTGACACAGGAGTCCTTATTGTCGAGATGTTCTGGGAATGAGTGTTGGGCGATGGAGATGGCGTCTGCTGTGGACCAGTTGTGGCGGTATGCGAATTGCAGTGGATCAAGGCATTCTGGGAGTATGGAGTTGGTATGTCTCATGACCAACCTCTCGAAGCACTTCATAATGTTAGATGTTAAAGCCACCGGACTGTAGTCGTTGAGGCACGTTGCCAGACTCTTCTTTGGCACTGGTACGATGGTGGTCTTCTTGAAGCAGGTGGGTACCTCGGAGCGGAGTCGAGAGAGGCTGAAGATGTCCGCGAACATACTCGCCAGTTGGTCCGAGCAGGATCGGAGTGCGCAACCATGGACCCCATCAAGACTTGTCATTTTACGATCTGACTTTGGAACCTGTGACGGTAGGTATGGATGTGTACAAGGCTGCTGGGGCAGTTGACAACGGTTTGATGGTTTCCTGCTCGAACTGAGCAGTGAATGTGAGTTCATCGGGAAGGGGTGCGCTGCTGCCAGAGATTCTACTCAGTTTTGCTTTGTAGCCTGTTGTGTTGTTTGAGCCTTGCCATGACCAACGAGAGTCTGTGACTTTAGTCTGTGACTCTAGCTTAGTCTGGTATTGGCTCATGCCATCCCTGATGACTTTGGTCGTACCTGGATTACTTGTATCGGTCAGGGTCGCCTCAGACCTGGCCTTCAGTGGGAAGTGTATCTCCCGATTAAACCATGGTGTCCAGTTGGGGAACGCATGTACTATCTTCTTTGCACACAGTCTTCTACACACTTTCTGATGAAGTCTGTGATGGTGGTAGCATACTCGTTTAGGTTGGTTGCTGGGTTTTTGAATAGGGATCAGTCCACTGACTCCAAGCATAGAAGTTATTCTATTGCCTCGGTCCAGCACTGCATGACCTTCTTAACTGGATTCTCCCGCTTAAGTTTCTGCTTGTATGCCGGGAGAAGGAGCACCGTCTTATGGTTCAATTTTCCGATGTGCGGTCGAGGGATGGATTGGTAGGCACCCTTGATGTTTGTGTAGCAGTGGTCGAGAATGTTGCCGATCCTGGTGGGACAGCAGATGTGTTGGTGGAATTTTGGCAGTACACTCTTGAGGCTGCCCTGGTTGAAGTCCCCGGCCATGATGAACAAGGCCTCAGGATATTCTGTTTCACTGTTATTTATAGCGGTGTACAATTCGTCTGGTGCCTTCTTCAATTCCTGGGGTGGGATGGAGACTGCCGTGATAATGGCAGAAGTGAACTCCCATGGAAGGTAGTACGGGTGGCACTTCACAGTCAGATATTCCTGCCCAGGGAGCAGTAGCTTACTAGGGTTGCCACACACAAGCACCAGGAGGAGTTGATAAGGCTTTGCCCGATGATGCCATGCAGTCCATCCGTATTGAAAAGCTGTCTGGTTTCATGGCACAATTCAGTGAGGCAGCGGTGAGCCAAATCTCTGTGAAACACAGCACACAGCAGTCTCTTACTTCCCACTGAGAGATAAGTCTACCGTTAAGCTCATCCAGCTTGTTTTCGATTGCTTGGACATTTGCCAGGAGAATGCTGGGGAGAAGACTTGAAACCGCATTGTTTTAGTCTCACCTGCAGACCACTGCGTTTCCTTTGCTTCCTCGGTTGGCGACTGTTTCTGGAAGGTCTTGGGATTTGACCGGAGAAGTCTAAACTTATAGAAGGTAAGTGGTTGCGTCTGCCGGGGTCCAGGGTGCTGGTTTCGATTTCGGGATCACGTTTAGCAGGGTCCCAGGTGATGGTTTGCGACGGGGTGGGGTGGGGGGGGCATGTTCGCGATCCGGTCGGGCCCGTGGTTCCGCAAGTATGGATCTACCTTTTGACGCGGGGTCTCTGCCGTTTTAAAACATAAATGCAGCAACTCATAGTGTCAAAAAGGAAAAAAGTAGTAGCAAGGCAAAATTAATGGTTCTTTACTTAAATCCACCTCGCGTTCGGCACAAAACAAATGAATTAACAGCACAAAATGAAGTTTATGGGTATAGTTTTATAGCCGTTAGATGTAGTTACAAGGAGATCAAAACTGGGAGCTGAATATTTAGCGGTATGTGACTTTTCGTGAGGTCAAGCAAAACAGAAAGAATGGTTGGTTAGCTTTATTAGTATAAGATGGAATAGGTACAATAGCAATAAATGATCTTCGATTGGAAGATGTTGAATCCATATGGTTAGAGGTAAGAAATAACAAGGGGAAGATGCCACTGGTGGGAGTAGACTGCAGGGCCCCAAACAGGGGATTGGAGACCCCCAGGTGCAAACACTTTAGGCAGAGTGGTGACCTGGCACTGCTGGTGTCACCTGGGCACCTTGGTAGTGCAGCCTGACACCCTGGCAGTGCCACTTGGGTGTCAACCTGTCACTGCCAGAGTGCCCAGGTGGTACTGCCAACTGGCAGGGCACTGCCAGGGTGGCAGGCTGGCATAGCCAAGGTGACAGTTTTTACACAGTGGTGATTTTCAGGGAATGGTGCCCTGTGGGGGGGGGGGGGGGGGGGGGGGGGGGGGTGGTGAAGTGGGTCCTTACAGTGAGTTGGGGCTTCGGGGGTTTCGGGTGTAGTGTTGGGGTCCTGAGAGTTTGGGTTGTCATTTTAAAATGGCTCTCTCACTACACTAAGGAGTTTTGGTGAACGGGGCTCCTCAGTGCAGGAAATGAGACTAAGTGTGGCCTTGGACTACCGCTCCCCACTGATGCCCTGTATCTAACCGGCGTCACATTAGATAGTGTTGTGTTTCCCGGCGGCTAAACGTGCTCGCTATGAGATATAGTTTACATTTGCTGAAATCGGCCCATAAAAAACAAATATTATGAACAGAATTTAGCGACTATGATATCTTCAGAAGAGGAAAATGTGGGCGCGATTTAACGCTTCTCGCGAGATTTGTGACGCTGGCACTCAAAATGCCTCATGGGACTTAAGAGTCTCTTGAGACATCGCGTTCTCGATCTTGCCTTCATTGAACGTGATCCAGATCAGCATATTTAAATGAGCCATTCATCTCATTTAAATATGCGTTTGTGGGATTCTCCCAGCGCCGGGACCTAATGACCTTGCGTGGGAGAGTTCGCCAGGGTGCTGTATGGTACTGGTTTCCACAAAAGTGTCAGGCCATTGGAGAACACCAGGTGGTCGGGGACAGGGCAGGCACCTTGGCACTCCCTCTGGAACCTGGGCATCTTGGCACTGTCAACGTGGGCACCCTGCCTGTCACTACCAGGGATTGAGCCTGGGGAACCTTACCAGGTGGATGGGGGTGGGGGAGAGTGAGGCGGTCTTCCCGGGAGTCTCTGTGGTTGTGGGAGCTGGGATATGGGGATGTCAAAGATAAAAGGGAATGCGAGGGGAGGGAGGGGAAAGATCAGGGCAAGCAGACAGAATTGCACCCTGATCTGCGAGGAGTCTTTCCTGCTGGGCTCACCAGCAGGAAATGACTCTATGTGCGGCCTCGCTGGAAAAAAAAACCCAATGCCAAAAGAAATAGCGAAGTGTTGTTGAATAGCGGGATGTTTCACAGTGCTGCAGCCGCCATAAAGCATATCGCTAAACGCGCCCAAAACAGAACAGAGATTTGTTTTCCTGATAATTCGGGCCCAGTTAGACAGCTATGAGAGAAAACAATACACATTACCTGTCATTCAAAAATGAGGCATCACAGAGCCAGAAAATGCGAAAAAGCATTTGACAAGTCCCCACATGGGCGACTTATAAAGAAGGCAAATGCACATGTGATACAGGGTAACTTGACAGGTGGATTCAGAATTGACTTAGCTGTAGGAGTCAAAGGGTGACGACAGGTGGATGCTTTAGTGACCCAATGTCACGTACCACAGAGATCTGGGCTGGGTCCCCTGTTGTTTGACATTTATTCAAACGGCATATAACTATATGGGGTAGGATCAGTAAGTTTGCGGATGACACAAAGGTTAGCCGGTTGGTCAACAGTGACGTTGAGTGTCTTGGGTTACAGGAAGATATAGCTAGGATGGGAAAATGGGCAGAAGAGTGGCAGATGGAATTTAACCCTGAAAAGTGTGAGGTGGTACGATTTGGAAGAAGTAATGCGACAAGGAAGTATTCAATGAATGGCCTGACACTGGGAAGCTCTGAAGAATCAAGGGACCTTTCCGTGTTTGTCCATAGATCTCTGAAGGCAGAAGGACAGGTTAATAGGGTGGTGAAAAAGGCATATGGCACACTTGCCTTATCAATCGAGAAATAAATTACTAAAGTAGGGAGGTCATGTTGGAGTTGCATAGAACTTTGGTGAGGCCACAGCTGGAGTACTGTGCACAATTCTGGTTGGCACATTATAGGAAGTATGTGATTGCACTTGAGGGGGTGCAGAGGCGATTCACCAGGATGTTGCCTGTGATCAAACATTTAAGTTATGAAGAGAGATTGGATAGGCTTGGGTTGTTTTCGCTGGAGCAGAGAAGACTGAGGGACAACCAGATCGAGGTGTATAAGTTTATGAGGGGCATGGACATGGTGGATAGGGAGCAGCTGTTCCCCTTAACTGAAGGGTCAGTTACGAGGGGACACAAGTTCAAGGTGAGGAGCAGGAGCTTTAAGAGGGATTTGAGGAAAAGCACTTTTACCCAGAGGGTAGGGATGGTCTGGAATGCACTGCCTGGGTGGGTGGTAGAGGCCGATTGCCTCAAATCATTTAAAAAGTACCTGTATGAGCACTTTGCACATCATAATATTCAAGGCTATGAGGCAAGTGCTGTCAAATGGGAATTGGTAGACAGGTCAGGTGTTTTCATTCGCTGGGCCAAAGGGTCTCTTCTGTGACTCTGAAACAAAATTTAAAAAACAGCACTGCTGGGATTCTTCATCCCACTGCATCTGTTTTCTGGTGTGGCGCGCCTCCGCCAGCAGCAGAATTCTCCATCCCGACGGCAGGCCGATGGGGTTTCCCATTGTGGACAACCCCATGCCATTGAGAAATCTGCAGGCGTGAGTGCACTGCTAGAGAAACGGAGGATCCCGCCGATGGAGAATCCACCCCCATGTGTTTGAATTTAGGCTGGACTGATGAATGTAAAGGTTTTAAATGAAAGGACTTTAATGTGTCAGAATTTAATGCAAATAGCATTGGGTTTGATGTTAATTGTGGTTTGCATTGGTATTTACTTTTTTGGTGGTGAAAAATAGATCTATTTTGTTTCATTGGGTGTATTAGTCTAGTTTTATTAAATAACAAAAAATAGCTTTACCTGGCTCTTTATACAAGCTTATGTTATGTTGGTAACTCAAAAGGGTCAAGTCAAATTTTGTGTTGAGTTTCTTTCCCTCTGATTTAGTTACACCACTGGCAGGATGAAACATGTCCAGAGAACTTAATCTTTAGCACACTTGGCTGGGGAGCATAAAGTCTGAACAGGTTGCAGTTCAACATAAGGATAGGTTGTACTTGTGGTAGAAAAGTAGACTTTTGTTTTGTATGGCACAGTAAGGCAAATGAGCAGCATCTTTCGAGGCCCTGCTTAAGGAGGTGAAAGCTCTTCGGGGAGATGTCATCAACTGTGTATATAAAACAGGGCAGTAGATAGATGTAAGACAGTAATATTGGGCCTCTAGGCATCAGACCCAGCTTTTCTGTCATGTTGTAATTGACCCTCACATCAGCACTTGTTCAAATGAGTGTTGTGTGATTGTAATGATAAGGCCATAAGGCCATAAGACATAGGAGCAGAATTAGGCCATTCGACCCATCCTGTCTGCTCCACCATTCAATCATGGCTGATATTTTTCTCATCCCCATTCTCCGACTTACTCCCCATAACCCCGATCCCCTTATTAATCAAGAACCTGTCTATCTCTGTCCCCCCACAGCCTTCAAAGAGTTCCACAGATTCACCACCCTCTGGCTGAAGAAATTCATCCTCATTTCTGTTTTAAAGAATCGTCCCTTTAGTCTGAGATTATGTCTTCTGTTTCCAGTTTTTCCTATTGGTGGAAACATCCTCTCCACGCCCACTCTATCCAGGCCTCGCAGTATCCTCTAAGTTTCAATAAGATCGCCTCTCATCCTTCTGAACTCCAACGAGTACACCCAGAGTCCTCAACCGTTCCTCATACGACAAGCTCTTCATTCGAGGGATCATTCTTGTGAACCTCCTACGGACCCTTTCCAAGGCCAGCACATCCTTCCTTAGATATGGGATCCAAAACTGCTCACAATACTCCAAATGGGGTCTGACCAGAGCCTTATATAGCCTCAGATGTACATCCCTGGTCTTGTATTCTCGCCCTCTCGACATGAATGCTAACATTGCATTTTCCTTACTAACTGCCAATTGAACCTGCAGGTTAACCTGAAGAGAATTGTGAACAAGGACTCCCAAGCCCCTTTGTGCTTCTGATTTCCTAAGCATTTCCCCATTTAGAAAATAGTCTATGTCTCCATTTCTTCTTCCAAAGTGCATAACCTCACACTTTTCCACATTATATTCCATCTGCCACTTTGCCCACTCTCTTAGCCTGTCCAAGTCCTTCTGCAGCTCGCCTGCTTCCTCAATACTACCTGCCTCTACAGATCTTTGTATCATCTGCAAATTTAACAACAGTGCCTTCAGTTCCTTTTTCCAGATCGTTAATATATTTGCGAAAAGTTGTGACTCCAGCAGCGACCCCTGAGGCATACCACTAGTCATCGGCTGCCATCGTGAAAAAGACCCCTTTATCCCCACTCTCTGCCTACTGCCAGTCAGCCAATCCTCTACCAGTGCCAGGATCTTACCCTTAACATCATGGGCTCTTTACAGTCTCCTATGCGACCGAGATCTTCTGGAAATCTAAATAAATCACGTCCACTGGTTCTCCTTTGTCTAACGTCCTTGTTACTTCCTCAAAGAACTCGAACAGATTGGTCAGACATGACCTCCCCTTGACGAAGTCGTGCTGACTCAGTCATTTTTATCATGCGCTTCCAAGTACTCTGCGATTTTTTTTTTTTTTTTTTAAATAATTTTTATTGAAAGAGTTTTTCCATACAGACATTTACCCCTACTAATTTTTAAATTATTTACAACACAATCCCTCTAGGCAAATATCCCTCCCTCGCCCGCCCTCTCGCGCGCACCAGTCCTCCCCCCCCCCCAAGCAACAACTTAACAAACAAGGCAGCCTACAGTTTCAGACATGAGCAGCGAGCAGACTTGCCCGCGTTACAGTCGTGCATGTCCCCCCACGACCATTGCTGCCCCCCCCTTCCCCTCCCCTCCCCCCCCCGTCCCCTTCCCCCCCCCCCCCCCCCCCAGGGTTGCTGCTGCCACGACCCCGTACGCCTATCTCTGATCTAAAAAGTCAAGGAAAGGTTGCCACCGCCTGGAGAATCCCTGTACCGACCCTCTCAGGGCAAATTTGATCCTTTCTAGCTGAATATAGCTAGCCATATCGTTAATCCAAGTTTCAACGCTTGGAGGCCTCGCGTCCTTCCATTGAATTAATATCCTTCGTCGAGCCACTAGGGACGCAAAGGCCAGTATTCCGGCCTCCCTGGCCTCCTGTACCCCCGGTTCTACCCCGACCCCAAAGATCGCAAGCCCCCATCCTGGTTTGACCCTGGACCCCACCACCTTCGACACCGTCCTTGCCACCCCCTTCCAGAACCCTTCCAGCACCGGACATGCCCAGAACATATGCACATGGTTCGCTGGGCCTCCCAGACATCTAACACACCTGTCCTCACCCCCAAAGAACCGGCTCATCCTTGTCCCCGTCATGTGAGCTCTATGCAGCACCTTAAATTGAATGAGGCTCAGCCTCGCACACGAGGAGGAAGAATTGACCTTCTCCAGTGCATCCGCCCACGTCCCGTCTTCTATCTGCTCTCCCAGCTCCACTTCCCACTTGGCTTTCAGCTCCTCCCCTGATGCTTCTTCCGCCTCCTGCATTATCTTGTAGATGTCTGATATCTTCCCCCCTCCGACCCAGACCCCCGAGAGCACCCTATCACTTGCCCCCTTACTGGGGAGCAGGGGGAACCCCTCCACCTGCCGCCTAGCAAATGCCTTCACTTGTAAATATCTGAACATGTTTCCCGGGGGGAGCTCAAACTTCTCCTCCAGCCCTCCCAGGCTCGCAAACCTCCCCTCTATAAACAGGTCCTTCAGCTGCCGTATGCCCACCCTGTACCAGCTCTGAAATCCCCCGTCGATGTTCCCCGGGATGGATCTGTGGTTCCCTCTTATTGGCGCCGCCAACAGACCTCCCATTTCCCCCCTGTGTCGCCTCCACTGCCCCCATATCTTGAGGGTGGCCGCCACCACCGGGCTCGTGGTGTACCTCGTGGGGGGGAGCGGCCATGGTGCCGTTACTAGGGCCCCCAGGCTTGTGTTGCCACAGGACGCCCTCTCCATTCGTTTCCAAGCTGCCCCCTCCCCTTCCATCATCCACTTGCGCACCATTGACACATTTGCCGCCCAGTAATACCCCGAGAGATTGGGTAGTGCCAGCCCTCCACTGTCCCTACTCCGCTCCAAAAAGACCCTTCTCACCCTTGGGGTGCCATGCGCCCACACATAGCTCATGATGCTACTCGTCACCTTTTTGAAGAAGGCCCTAGGGAGGAAGATGGGCAAGCACTGAAATAAAAACAAGAACCTTGGGAGGACCGTCATTTTGATTGACTGCACCCTCCCCGCCAGCGACAACGGTACCATGTCCCACCTCTTAAATTCCTCCTCCATCTGTTCCACCAGCCTGGAAAAATTCAACTTGTGGAGGGTCCCCCAGTTCCTTGCCACCTGCACCCCTAAGTACCTAAAGCTCTTTCCTGCTCGCTTGAAGGGGAGTCTCCCAATACCCTCTCCCTGATCCCCCGGGTGTATCACAAAAACCTCGCTTTTGCCCAAATTTAGTTTGTACCCCGAAAAGTCCCCAAACTCTGCTAATAGTTCCATTATCTCCGGCATTCCCCCTTCTGGGTCTGCCACGTACAGCAGTAGATCATCCGCATACAGCGATACTCGATGTTCCTCCCCTCCCCTAGTCAGTCCTCTCCACCCCCCTGAACCCCTCAGTGCCATCGCCAACGGTTCAATCGCCAGTGCGAAAAGTAGGGGGGATAGGGGACATCCCTGCCTGGTCCCTCGGTGGAGCCCGAAATACTCCGACCTCCTCCCGTTTGTCACTACACTCGCCGTCGGGGCCGAGTAGAGCAACTTCACCCACTTAATAAACCCTTCCCCAAACCCAAACCGTTCCAACGTCTCCCACAGGTACTCCCACTCCACCCTATCGAATGCCTTCTCCGCGTCCAGCGCTACCACTATCTCAGCCTCCCCCTCCACTGCCGGCATCATAATTACATTCAGCAATCTCCACACGTTCGTGTTGAGCTGCCGCCCCTTCACGAACCCTGTCTGGTCCTCATGGATTACCCCTGGCACACAATCCTCTATTCTAGCTGCCAGGATCTTTGCCAGCAACTTGGCATCCACGTTCAGAAGCGAGATAGGCCTGTAGGACCCGCACTGCACGGGGTCTTTATCCCGCTTCAAGATCAGGGAGATCAGAGCCTGCGACATTGTCGGGGGCAGAACCCCCCCCTCTCACGCCTCATTAAAGGCTCGTACCAGTACCGGTCCCACCAAGTCTACATTTTTCTTGTAGAATTCCACCGGGAACCCATCTGGCCCCGGCGCCTTCCCCGCTTGCATCTGACCTATTCCCTTGACTAGCTCCTCTAGCCCTATTGGCGCCCCCAGCCCTTCTACCAGCCCCTCCTGGACCCT
The DNA here is from genome assembly GCF_902713615.1 of Scyliorhinus canicula. NCBI lineage: Eukaryota > Metazoa > Chordata > Chondrichthyes > Carcharhiniformes > Scyliorhinidae > Scyliorhinus > Scyliorhinus canicula. The sequence continues at coordinate 19,588,789 of NC_052165.1, read as the reverse complement.
TGGGAACCTCAATTTGTTTAGGAAGTCCTCCATTCCCCCCCTCCTCGTCGGCGGCTCAGACCGATACAACTCCTTGTAAAAATCCCTGAAGACCCCATTCACTTCTTGCCCCTTCTGCACTACCTTCCCGCCCCTCTCCTTCACTCCCCCAATCTCCCTAGCCGCATCTCGTTTGCGAAGCTGGTGTGCCAGCATCCTGCTCGCCTTTTCCCCATACTCATAGACCGCGCCCTGTGCCCTTCTCCACTGCGTCTCTGCCTTCCTGGTGGTCAGCAGGTCGAACTTGACGTGCAGGCTGCGCCGTTCTCCCAGCAGCCCCTCCTCTGGGGCCTCCGCATATCTCCTATCCACTTCCAATAGCTCCCCCACCAGCCTCTCCCTCTCCTGCCTCTCCGTTCTTTCTCTGTGCGCCCTTATGGAGATCAGCTCTCCCCTGATCACTGCCTTCAGGGCCTCCCAGACCATCCCCCCCTGCACCTCCCCCGTGTCATTCAAGTCCAGATAGCTCTCAATGCTCTTCCGGACCCTTTTACACACCTCATCGTCCGCTAACAGCCCCACATCCAGCCGCCACAGCGGGCGCTGGTCCCGCGCCTCCCCCATTTCCACATCCACCCAATGTGGTGCATGATCAGAGATCGCAATGGCCGAGTACTCAGCTTCCCGTACCCTCGGGATCAGCCCCCTGCTCAACACGAAGAAATCGATTCTGGAGTACACTCTATGGACGTGGGAGAAAAAGGAATACTTCCTCGCCCTCGGCCTACCAAACCTCCATGGGTCTACTCCTCCCATCTGCTCCATGTACCCCCTCAGCACTTCTGCCGCTGCCGGCCTCCTATTGGTCCTTGAGCTCGATCTGTCTAGCCCGGGGTCCAGCACTGTGTTAAAGTCCCCCCCCATGATCAAGCCCCCTGCCTCCAGTCCCGGAATGAGGCCCAATAGGCGCCTCATAAAACCCGCGTCATCCCAGTTCGGGGCATATACGTTGACCATCACCACTTTCTCCCCCTGCAGCTTACCCTTCACCATCACATACCTACCCTCCTTATCCGCCACCACCTCCTCCGCCACGAACGACACCCTCTTTCCCACCAGAATCGCCACCCCCCCCGGTTCTTTGCGATTTTGTTTTTAATAATGGACTCTCAAATCTTACCAATGACTGAAGTCAGGCTAACCGGCGTATAATTTCTCGTCTTCTGCCTCCCTCCTTTCTTAAACAGCAGTGTTAATTTAACCACTTTCCAGTCCACTGGGACCCTTCTTGCCTCCAGTGATTGCTGAAAGATCACCACCAATACCTCCACAATCTCCTCAGCTATCTCTATTACTATTCAGTTCCTCTGCCATTTCTTTGTTTCCTATTATTACTTCTCCAGCCATATTTTCCAGTGGTCCAATGTCTATTTTTGCCTCTCTCTTACCTTCTATATATTGAAAATAACTCTTCCTATCGTCATTGATATCATTAGCTAGCTTGCACTCATATTTCATCTTCTCTCCCCTTATTGCTTTTTTAGTTGGCCTCTGCTCGTTTTTAAAGGCTTCCCAATCCTCTGGCTTCCCACTAATCCTCACCATTTTGTAAGCTTTTTTTTTTGCTTTTATGCTGTCCTTGACTTCCCTTGTCAGCCACAGATGTTTTGTCTTCCCCTTAGCATGATTCCTCCTCCTTGGGATGAATTTCTGTTCTGCCTCCCGAATAACCCCCAAAAACTCCTGCCATTGCAGTTCCACTGTCTTCAGTGCTGGGCTCCTTTTCCAATCAACTCTAGCCAGCTTCTCCCTCATGTCTTTGTAGTTACCCTTATTTAATTATAATACCGTTACATCTGATTGCAGTTTCTCCCTCTCAAACTGCAGGGTAAATTCAATCATATTGTGGTCACTGCTCCCTAAGGGTTCCTTCACCTTAAGTTCCTTAATCAAGTCTACTCCATTACACATCACCAAATCCAGAATTGCCTGTTCCCTAGTAGGGTCTGTCACAAGCTGCTCCAAAAATATATCTCTTAGACGTTCCACAAATTCATTTTCTTGGGATCCACTACCAACCTGATTTTCCCAGTCCACCTGCATATTGAAGTCCCCCATGGTTATTGCAATATTGCCTTTTTTACATGCCTTTTCTATCTCTTGCTTTATTTTCTGCCCCTCATCCTGACTATTGCTTGGGGACCTATACATAACTCCCATCAGGATCTTTTTACCTTTGCGATTCCTCAACTCTACCCACAGTGATTCAATGCCTTCTGATCCTATATCGCTCCTTGCTATCGATTTAACTTAATTCCTTACTAACAATGCAACCCTGCCCCCTTTGCCCATCTACCTGTCTTTTGGATAGGACGTGATGTTTATGGACTGGTTGCATAATATGGCAGCCCTTAATTTTAATATTTTCTGAGTGTTCAATGAAACTTGAGGCAGAACTATTAAATCTGCCAGAGGTGGGAACCAAGCCAGGCGAGAGCCAAAAATAGAGCCACCGGCAGAATGCATGCTGGTTTCCCATCAGCATTCCTGCTGTCAAGGTTAATCAGGATGGGGGAAGGCAGGCCCTGGTGATAGAAATTAACTTTTCTAGTCAGCTACCACCATGAGAATAAGGGAAGATGATAGAGGTAAAAGGGTTAAATGAGAACTCATTAAGAATAATTAACTATAATCATATTAAGCATTACGTGTGTGCATCAATAGCTGGGAATAAACTAAGGGTTAATCCAGATCGTACACTTTAATTTCTGTAATTTCTTAGGTTTCACATTAGCAAGTTGCTTGAGGCCACAAGGTCAGTGACGTCAACTAACTAAAAGGCCCCACTGTTGTACAGTACGAGTTGTCCTGTTTCTATGGTAACAGCCAGTCGAAGGTGATAAAGCCTTCAAGAAAACTGTGTTTCTCTAATTAATGTTAGATACAGGTGTGGATAATTTGGAAAATTGGCAAGCGATGGAATGGGAAATTTGCACCAATATATTTAAATACATATATCTCTTAAATTGACTGACAGACATTTTGGTGAATTGAGTAAATTATAAATTAGTTAAAGCCAATCAGAAGTAAAAAAAGGCGAGACCTTAAGATAATATGCTCCTTAAGAATCACTTACCGGGATGGAAAAACTCATCCCGGAATCACCCCATCTATATTTCTGAAACCTATTTCCTTTGCTGCTTGCTTTTGCTAATCACCATCTTTCTTTTGTTTAAATTACTTAGTTATTTTATCCTGTGTATTATGATTTGAAGAATTACTACGATCTGTAATTGAATGAAAACTCAACGACTGTATTCGCTGAAGACAATCAATCTGACTTGCTTGCTCCAGGGCTAGTTGGAATCTTTCTAAATTTTGTATTGAAAATAACTTTACCAGTGGCACAACGTGGACTTTGCCAAAAAACACAGACTTGACCTCTGTTATTTGGGAACTGAGAAGGATAACGGATATCCAGGGTTCCGAATATACAGAGATCCATCACCTGGTAACCTACCCAATTCTGCAATGTGGCCATTTAAATTAGTTAAAATCCATATTTAAAATTCAGTACTTGCTGAGCGCTTATTTGGTGGGGGTGCATGGGTTGCTTGTTGGATCAGTAGCAAAGTGCATTCACTGAGCATAACCAGTCATGAGGTTATTAAACATTTTCTAGCACTGTGGCCACATCATTAGGCTTCTTATCTTCATGGCTTATATGCTCTAATTTCCTTAGCATTGTACATTGTGAAGCTCCTTTGAAAACATAGGCTTCTCTCGCCCGGTGGGATATGGTCCCACTGAAGTAAATAGCAATTTAAATGGCCCACTGTATCCTTCAGGGAGGAGACACATTGTGACAGGGCCATAACTCCTAGCCATAATATCTGTCCTCCTTTCCACCTCTTGCACTAAAGTCTCCAGCATTGCATCAGAGAACTTGAGAGCCGTCTCCCTGTCCTGTTGGTCCATTGCCTCAGTTTCTTCCTTCTCAAGTACTTTTGGAGGCAGTTCCACCACATGTAGCAACCAGAATGCATCTCCCCTTTAAGAAGTGCAGGCTGGCTTTAACGAGCACGAGCCATGCATTCACCCGACTGAACTTGCAGTCAATCAGAAACACATTTATTACTGGGCTGCATGGCGCAATTATGTTCATGAGCGGGAAGCATAAAGTTCAGGAAAGTGTCCGTATCACCTCGAGTGGGCACCGAGTAATTACACATTGCAATTTCCAGTCCTAAAAACAAGTGTGATCCAAAGTTTAGTCCCAGGTGCACCCATTTTGCCTTGACTGAGAATATGTTGTTCTTGCATGTTGATATGGATGTTATCAGTATGGCTGCTTGATTAGCTTGGCAAGAGACATGTTTGAACATTACACTACATATTCCAAAAATAATATCCCACGTTTTATTTCTGTTTCATATTTCCAGAGTGAGAGCCTAACATCAATGTCCAAATATAGTTTGAGCAAAAATAGAAACAAAATCAAGGAAATAGAAAAAAGCAGCTGCAAACTGGCAAAATCTATTTTGTTGGCGAAATTACAGTTTCATGGTTACCATTACTCAGACGAGCTTTATATTTTTTAATTGAATTTAAATTCCACCTGCTGCCATGGTGAGACTTAAGCTCATGTCCCCTCGGCCTCTTGATTACTAGTTCAGTGACATTACCACTGTGTGGAGATGCCGGCGTTGGACTGGGGTGGGCACAATAAGAAGTCTTACAACACCAGATTAAAGTTTGTTTGCAATCACTAGCTTTCGGGGCATAGCTCCTTCATCACCTGAGGATGCAGGTTCAAATCCGCCGCTGCAGATGGTGAAATTTGAATTCAGTAAAAATCTAATGCTGACCATGAATCCATTGTCGATTGTGTAAAAACTCAACTGGTTCACTAATGTCCTTTAGGGAAGGAAATCTGCCGTCCTTACCCGGTCTACCCTACATGTGACTCCAGACCCATAGCAATGTCTAATTTGTCCCATCAAGGGCAATTAGGGATGGGCAATAAATGCTGGCACAGCCTGCGATGGCCACATCCCATGAACAAATTTAGAGAAAAAAAAGGAATATGGGGCAAAGAAGGATATGTAACTTGGTCTCAAATCAGCCATGATTCATTGAATGGTTGAACAGGCTTGAGAACTAAACTTCATTGGTGTTGGGTCAGAATCTGGAGCTCCCTCGCTATCTGCAGCACATGGACGGCAGTGGTTCATGGAGGTGACTCACCATCACCTTCCCAAGGGAAATTGGGGACAGACAATATAAACTGGTCTTGCCAGTGATGCTCACATCGCATGAACGAATAACAAAAAAATTCTACTCGTCTTATATTTTTATACTTCCCAGAGTTTCTTGGATCATGAGGAAGTTGTTGATAGAGCCTAAAATTCCCTTAAAATTACTTTTTTTAATAGTTGCATCAGCTGGTATAAAATATGTGTAAATGGAAGATCAACCTGAAAACTTCTATCCAGCCTTTAAAAAGATAGCTCAGCTTACTTTTTTCAGCATGAGACAGGAGGACAATCATTTAAGAAAGCAACAAAGTTTGGCTGTTGCACTTCAATCTCCAGTAATTTACATACATGCCTCAGCACATATTGTATTTGACTTATACACCTTCAAGCACAATCTCTTCCCAGATGGCAACACTGCATGTGTAGTAGCTAGCCCCTTTAAGGGGCATTCTCTGAGGGAGGAGTGATATGACCCACTAGTCTAATCAGGGGCGGAGTTGGAATTTCACTGAGATGCGTTGGTACTTGTCCCGGCAGTTGGACCTGAGAGCTGAGTATATAAAGTACGTTTTAAGCACTTTGTAAACAGTTGTTTATAGTTTTAATAAATCATTATATTTTATAAGTTAGCTGGTGCAGCCAATTATTTAAATTATTACAGCATGGCACCAAGCCAGAGAACAACGACATACAACTCCCCCTTTAAGTTCTCCAAGGTACTCCAAGGGGGCATTGAAAACAAGGTGAGCATAGCACACTCCTATGGGTGCCTCCAGGGAATGCAAAATTATCACTCCTTATACCTCGCACTGACTGCAACTCACTTAACTCCATGACTATAGAAGTGTATAATAAAGAAGTTCCACATCTTCAGTCGCACATTGTATGCTTCTTTTATTCCTTGCCCACTCTGAGCGCCAGTAAATATTTTATCTTCTTAAAGGAATCCCTACTCAACTCACTCTTCATCATGCTCTCGTGTTAACATGAGCTCTAACTTGTATTTATCTTGTGGCTACCCAGATTCCCATATCAATTACTTGTATGAACAAAACTGAACCTCCTTCCTCCGCTTCAGTGGTCTCATATCCCTTCAACTTTAACTTCAGCTTTCCAATGATTTTTGGTACATTCCCCTTAACTGCTAGCATTACCCTCATTCACTTGTATTTTGAAGGAGAAATTGGCACACAATGCCCGCTGAAAGCAGGCCACCAGAGGGGTATCTCACGTTTACTCCAGGTAACTGACTGAGAACCTACCCTACTGCTTTTACTTCCTATGAACTACTGCAGAGATACACCGTTCCATTCCTTTATTTGCAACTTCATTTTAAAGGGGTACCAGTTTTTAGCTTCTGCCCTCCTTTTCTACAGATCACAACATCAAGTGGCACAGGAGGAGAAAAATGATGATGGTGAAGAAGAAGATGGGAATCAAGCGACTCAGGAACCACAAACATCTCCCAGAACAGTGGAACATGCCATAATACCTCCCTTATGGCATTATACTGACAGAATGTGATAAGTACATCAAACTGCCACAGGGCAACATGATGTAAGACTAGAGACATCTCAATCCCATTAATCTTCTATACAGCATGAATAACCAAACATCTTCAGCAACCATGGGCCTTAAATTACACCTTGAGGAATCTTCAGAATATTTGCACAAAAGGAATGCTACCTGTTCTCAAGAAATCCTGCTGCTGAAGAATGGTGGGTCAAAAAAATTACTGGAGGCCTGACCTTGTGTAAGCCAGTTGGAAGCAATTTCAGGTGTCTGGGCAGAGTGGCAAATAAGAAACACTTTTAAAATTGCTTCTTACCTACAGAAATATGAATTAAAAAATCTCCAGTTTCTGATACTGACAGCTCTGTGCCAATGGTTCAACTTCAGGAAATTTGACATTTTACTACTGGCTCTAATTTAGACAGATTTACAGGTGGAGTTGCAGAAAAATGAGGAAACCTGGATGCGGTTTAAACATGATTGTTGGGTAAAATTATTCCCACCTCGTACAATAGTTTCCTATTCTGTTCCAGTGTGGCAAGGAGATTCACCTGATGGATATTTCCTCCACAGGAGTAATTAGTTTAATGAATGCTACAGTCAGAGGTAGTGTTATAACTGAACGAGAAGATCCCAGAATGGAACACTGGCTCATAAGACTGTAACTTTTACTTTCTTCAATAAGATGTGGAGGGACAGAGTCATGAGACTATTAATTAGATTTAACAAACAAGAAATAAACATATGCAAAACGTGGGAATATTGGATTCTAATAATAACAAGAAGTAAACATTTACTCTCCCCATAGCTCAGCAAATGCACAAAGATTTAAAGATTAACATGAATTAAAAAGGAAATCTTAAACTACAATGCTCTCCTTAAAACAAAAATGTCCTTTTAAACACACAGGATGATTTTGGTCAAATACACACGCTACGCTTTGAACCCAAGTTAGTGACTAGATTTGTTTAAGAGTCCCCCAAATTATTGGGCGCGATTCTCCGCTGCCCACGACAGGTCGGAGAATAGCGGGAGGGCCTTCCCGACATTTTTCCAGACCTCCCGCTATTCTCCCCCCTCCACCATGGCCGCCCCACGACACGAATCGCTGCTCGCTGTTTTTTACGGCGAAAAGCGATTCTCCCCTAGCCGATGGGCCGCGTTCCCAGGCCTTTACGGCAGTTTTCACGAACGCAAACACACCTGCTCTCACCGTTCGTGAAAACGGCTGCAAAGTGCCGTTCCGGACAACCATGGCACCGATTGGCACGGCCGCACCACAGCCGTGCCAAGGGTGGCATGGGCCCGCGATCGGTGCCCACCAGCTGGTCCGATACCCGCACACTCTTTGTTCCTCCGCCGCCCCGCAGGATCAGGGCGGCTGAGGGGCATGACGGCCCGCGCATGTGCGGGTTTGACGCATATGCGTGATGACATCATCCGCGCATGCGCGGGTTGGAGCCGTCCAATCCGCGCATGCGTGGCTGACGTCATCGTGCGCGTCAGCCGCCGTGACCCTTGGTGCATGGGCTTAGCGACGGTCGCTAAGCCCGCGATGCCGTGCTTCGCGCGCCCGGGGGGGAGAATCGGGTCCCGGGAGGGGGCGCGGAGGCTGCCATGAAACACGGCCAGTTTCACGGCAGCCTTTACGACTCTCCGCATTTGCGGAGAATCGCGCCCATTGTTCCTTGAAAGTTTCTAACTCCTCTCCCAAAAACCCGCTTTAAAATCTTCTCTCACAATAATGCTTTCATTTAGCAGTTTGCATTCTGAAATCCAGTCCAGGTTTTACAAATGACACTTTTAAACAAAGCTTCCACTCCACTTTTAGCAGCGAATCCAGTACTGGATATCACACCAACCCTTTTGGGATTTCATTGTCTTGACTGCTGTGCAAACTGCTCACAATTGTTTTAACTCTCGATTCCCAGACTCTATTAAAACAACATCAAATGCTTCATTTATCTCTGAAGTTTGCTGTATCACTTTAAATCTAGTTACCGCGAATGTTTCTTTGACTCAGAACACTTTGTTTACTCTTTCTTGAATTCTTCTGAACAATATCTTGATCTCTGTTCACTTAACTCCAGACTTCTTAGATAGTCTTTAAGTCCCATTTCCCTGGTTATCCGGATTTGATCGTGTTCTTTAGGAAAGCTGCAACTTTGCAGCTCCGTTGTCCTGTCCAGCTTCTCCTGGCAGAGAGCTATTCACTCTCAGTGACTTGGCTCCAACTGCTATGACTTCCAGTTAAAACAAAGAACAATGGAAGGTGGCCTCCTGTTGCTGAGTAATGCCCCTGCTACTACTGTTCATTCTTCACGACGCAGCCCTCTCTAACCACAATAGAAACACAGGTGGAACTTAACCAACCCCCTCACACACAAACAGCTTTGTCCAGCATGAATACAACTACAGGTTATAGCCTTGCAGGAACACAAATTAACCCCACTTAACACTATACCTTGGCCAGAATTCTCTGTTTAGGAGACTAAGTGTTGACGCCGGGACTGAATTGCATGTGCTTCGCGTTCCCTTTGGGGGCTCTTTGGGAAGCGAGTCAGGACATGCAAATATTCCCGCACTATGCCCACGTGAATTCAGAGCAATTCTCTTTTTGGTGGTGTCTGATTCACTGGGGCCGGATTAGCGCTGGTAAGCCTGACAAGCTGGAACTACTTATAAGCACTCCTTTCCGTACACACTCGCATTCCAGCTAAGAAAATGGCTCCACGAAGATCTGCCCTCTCCCCCGTCCCGATTAATGGAGTGAGCTCAAGAGAATGCTGGAAGCTGTAGAGGTGAGGAGAAACACCATCTTCTGCAGGGTGGGGCTGACAGCCTCACCAGGAGTACTGAAACGCATTGCAAAAAAAAGATGAATGACCTGCTCAGGGCAGCTCAGGTGAGTCACCACTTGTGCCCCTGGCATCAATCCCATACCTCACTCCCCATATCACCACCATTCCCCTAGAGGTCAACCACACCCCTCCTTCCTGCATCTCCCTTACATCCCACCCTCCACCAAACCCCAAAACTTGTATTGTCTTCTTTGGCCAGGTGCTGTGCACACACATACCACTAGCGACAGATCCCCCTGTAGAACCTGTCTCACTATGTCCTTTGTGTGTCCCCTCGGACAAGATGACGCATAATAGGTGAGAGTGCCAGAAATCTGGGGATGGCATCCCTGACCTGCATGTGAGGATCCCCACGGTTCAGAGGCCAATGGAGCTGGCGGGCAAGTCTGAGGAAAGGGCAGTGTTTGAAATGGAGGTCGGCATGCGACAACCAAGTGATAACCCCATGCAAAGCTGGCACCCACAGACAACTCCATCCGAAGATCTCACTATGTGTTTAGTCTTGCAGGATCACCAACATTCGAGGTAGGGCCGTCCGGGATCTACCTCCCCAAGCCCCGTCCCCAGCACACCCCAGAGTATCAGTCCAGCAAGACACTGACATCTCGTCACTGCTGTCACCTGAACCCCCCACCATTGCAGAGACTATCACCTTAGTAGAGCATTTTAGTGACGAGGCACCTGGATCACCTTCTGGCCCACATTTCACACATGCTGCAGCACACCAGGTGGAGGCATGGACTCCCGGAAGAGCGGGAGATCAGAAGGCAGCCCGATCCCAGGGAACTTCTGTAGTCCAGACAGGTAACGCACTTCTGGAAAGTATGATCCTATCATTGGTAGAGATACAGACATCGAGCCAGGATTTACAGGAGGGGGTGTCAGCAACTTTCCAGCACCTGAAGGTGAAGTTGGAGGAGTCCAACCGCTTTCAGGCGCAGGAGATGTTGTGCGTGCTTCCTAGGCCAAAACTGAATGGATGGCGTCCACAGTGAAAGATCTGGGTGGGGCAGGAAGTCAAAGTCATGGGTCAAGACATCTATCCAAGGCTTGGGGCACACTGTGTGGTTGACGCAGGACATGGGAACCCAGTCACAGTGAGACATGTACCGGGCCCACATAGATATTGATGTGGTGCTCCAGAGATTGGCCCAGTCACAAAGGGCCATGGCTAAGGATATCAAGTGCTGACTCACCTTGGCCAGTCTCAGAGGGACATTGTACAGTGCCAGAGGAACATGATCGAGGTAGTGAGGGACATGACAGAGGTAGTGAGGGACATGTCTCACTTGCTGAGGGATGTGTCACAGTCTCCGTGCTCCATGGTTGAGGCCATGGCTCAGACGTGGTTGGGCCTCCGGGACTGGCAGTACAAGGTGACGGTGGAGCCTTCGGAGCTCACTCTGGCCTCATCTTTTTAATAATCTTTATTATTTTCACAAGTAGGCTTAAATTAACACTGCAATGAAGTTACTGTGAAAATCTCCTGGTCGCCACATTCCAGCGCCTGTTCGAGTACACTGAGGGAGAATTCAGAATGTCAAATTCACCTAACAGCACGTCTTTTGGGACTTGTGGGAGGAAACCGGAGCACCCAGAATAAACCCATGCAGACACGGGGAGAACATGCAGACTCCGCACAGACAGAGACCCAAGCCAGGAATCGAACCTGGGACCCTGGCGCTGTGAAGCAACTATGCTACCATGCCGCCTCTGTACTATGGAGTAGCCTAGGGGCCATCGAGCACTCCGAGGGAGGAGGACGTGAAGGGGCCCATGCCGGTGCCTCCCACAGGGGAGGTGCTGGAACACTTCAGCCCTTTTTGATTCTGCTTCTCCTTCCCCCCCACCAACCTGACAATGGCAGATCTGATGACCAACAGGGGGCTGGTTTAGCACACTGGGCTAAATCGCTGGCTTTTAAAGCAGACCAAGGCATGCCAGCAGCACGATTCAATTCCTGTACCAGCCTCCCCTAACAGGTGCCGAAATGTGGCGACTAGGGGCTGTTCACAGTAACTTCATTGAAGCCTACTCGTGACAATAAGTGATTTTCATTTCATTTTCATTTCGTTCATGTCATCACAAATAACACCTGAAACCCGGTACATCCAGAATCAGGCCCTCCAGAGCACGGCCGCCAAAAGTATCACAGGGCAGAGGGCAAGGCAGGCAGCAGGCTGCCTCCATTTCTGATGTGTTGTTTGGGGTAACACCGAGGATGAAAGTAACATAAAATTAGAAATTTAGAACACTTAAGTTGGCATGAGTGTAGCACATAGGTGATAGTTAAGGGTCAGGGCACAACATTAAGCACTTTTGCGCCAACAATCCAACCTGCCTCTAACCTCTGTCTGATGGGTGTTAGGGATGGGCTGGGCCTGGGTGTAGGGGGTGTGCCAGGTGGGGGGTAGGGGAGATCGAGGGAGGTTGGGGTAGGGCCCCCATGACACATAAACGTCCCACCTAGTATCACTTTTAGAGAGAAGTGGCAGGTCATGGGGCCACAAGTGTGAGCCCGCCTTGTATAACAGCTTACCCACGAAGTAAGCTCGAACTGTTCACCATCTCCCGAACACTCAACTTCCCCCGCCAAAGGATATATGGGTCTGTGAGATAGGTTGGCTGGCACACATGCAGCGGTAACCCGGGCGGTTCATGGACTGCGATCATAAAGACAGAAGTCTTGTCAGACAATGAGAAGGATCAGAGCTCATCTCATAGCGAGTTGTCATCATACTTCATCCTGTGGACAAGACCCGCTGAAACAGCTAATCCAGGGAAAACACCCTGTGGTGATCCGGGACCCTCAGAGGGGAGAGTGGGAGCTGTGGTAGTGAAAAGGAGTGAAGGGCTGAGAGATAGGAAAGGTGGATTGAAGTGCTGAGGGACAGGAAAGTTAGAGTGAAGGCTCAGGGTCAGTGAAGGTGGAGTGAAGGGCTAAATGAGAGTGGAGCTGCATTGAAGGGATGAGGGACAGGAAAGGTGTGAATGGTTATGGGGAAAAGGGTTCCATTTGGAAGGGAGGGGCGACTAGAGAGGTAGCACAGGGTGGCGGAGCTGCCGGTGGCCAGGTCTCTTAATTGGAAAATCAGGCAGTGATGAGGCTGTCCCCTGTGCATCGGGGTGCTGGAGTACATGTTGGGGGCCTGCCCTGCCAGCCCGGGATCCACGCCAGTTCTGCCTGGGCATCCTCCTCATCAGACAAGGCCTGGTGTTCTTCCTCTATTACAATGTCGCTCTGTTGCATGATGTCGTGCAGAACGCAGTGGGTCAACATGATTTGCGAGCTCCTCCTGGGGCTATACTGGAGAGCACCATCAAGTTGGTCCAGAGATTGGAAGTGCATCTTGAGGAAGCACTGCTCAATCACGCTCCAGCTTGCTGAATGGGTGTCGTCTTAATGCGTCTGTCTGTCGGTCTGGGGCCTCCGGATATGTGCTATTAGCCATGACCTAGCAGGTAATCCTTGTCGCACAAGAGCCAACCCCTCACCCGAGGTAGAGCCTCAAACGTGCCAGGATATATGCGTCGTGTACTCTGCCTGAGTATCAGGCAAAGACATTCATAATGTCAGCTGGTGGTCACACACCAACTGTACATTCAAGAAGTTGATCCGGACCCTCCACCCTGTACTTGTAGTGGGACACGCGTGCTATCGGTCACCCCCTGGACCTGGGCATATCAGCGATGCAGGCGAATCCTGCTCCCAGACATTTTGGGGTGCTAGGTCCAGACTGAAGATAGTCCGCTGCCTGGGCTCATAGGGCATCCATCACTCGTGGATGCAGATGTACATGGGTGCTTGAGATATCCTACACAGGTCCCCGCTCAGCCCCATGAAGGACCCAGAGGCATAAAGGTTCATGGTGACCGGCACCTTGATGGCCACCGGAAGTAGGTGTCCTCTGGCTCATGGTCTCACTGAGCGAAAGTCTTCGGCAGCACAGGCTCCTCAAAGAACAGATGCCAACGGTATATACGTGCCTCGATGCAGCATGCCCTTTGCATCTAATCCTCGGCCTCTTGGACGGGCAGCATTTGAGCCTCGCTGGTAGGTCCTTGCTCTTCTGGGGCAGGCCCCTCTTGTGCAGGGTCCTCCCTGATCTGGCCCTGCACCTCCAGTCTCCGTGCCTCCACAATGGCAGCTGCGGCCAGGTAGACAGTGATCATAGCTGGCTGTGCTCCGAAATTCATTCTCTGCAGGGGGAGAAAAGAGAAGAAATTGAGCAAGTTGATTATTCCCTTGCCCATACAAAGCCAACAGGTTACATGATCACCTGAGTTGTACTTCAGTGCCCTCAACAGGTCCCCCTCAAAGCCTGACAATTTTGGAGAGTTTTTACAAGTTTCCTTACTTCTCCCTCCCCCTCAACAACCATGGAGCCCAGGTCCCAATTGTAAATACTTGTACCAATTCGCGCCCATGTAAGTTTCACCTAATATGGGGCGGAACATCGTGGAAGGGTGAAGCATGAAGTGTCCAATACGCTAATGTGATTAAAATCCATGCAAATGATGGTTTTGTATGGGTCTGCCGGCACGGGGCACAAAGTTTGATTTTGCTGCCAGCGAGGGACTGGAGAATGGTGTTGGAATCAGCGGCGGGTGGAAGCCTCTATTTTTCAATTTTGTGTGATTCTCTGCCTGATCGCGATTCGCGTTTCCGGAGTGGCGAAGCAGAGAATCTAGCCCCTTATTTCTAATGTTTACGAATATAAATATAAATCCCTAAAAACCACCTTTATTTTCTTTCCCATTCCTTCCTCACATTCATAGTATCATCTTGCATCATTAACTTTGTCTTATATGTAGTTGTGGAACCCACCTCTTCACTCACCTGATGAAGGAGCTGCACTCCGAAAGCTAGTGACTCTAAACAAACCTGTTAGACTTTAACCTGGTGTTGTAAGACTTCTTACTGTGCCCACCCCAGTCGAACGCTGGGATCTCCACATCTTTATTTTCCTAACACTAATCCAACTAGTTTTAACCTGTCCAGTGTCAGCTACTTAAATATTTTACTGCTGCACCTGCAGTCCTTCACGTGTGGAATACTAATCGTCTAGTATTCCTAGCTGGAGATTTAACTAGCTTATCCTCTTGAACTTCCTCCATATTCCCAGTAGGAGCCTGTTCGTCTCAGCATCCCATCCCCCACTCAATAAGAGCATTCTGGACCCTGTCAATTCTGTTCCTTGCCAGAAGTTTGGAGCCTCCCTTTCACTTAGAGTAGTTGGGCCCTAGTCCCCTACCACACATTTGGAACGTTGTTCACTATCCTTCTTAGTGAGATCATCCAATTCTATCGTGCTGTCCCATCCCCCACCCCGTCCACCGTTCCAAGCTTTTTCAGGAGCCTAACTAATTCCCTCCAGCTTAATGAGACTTTGGCACTTCATATAAATCTACCTAGTTGGAAAATGTGGCATCGCATTCTACTGAAATAATTGGAAATCCCAATCCTCCCACTCACAGTATGTGGTGTACTCTGTTACTTCCACTTGGCAATACTCCGCTCAGGGTTTTGGGACATGGCTCAGCAATGGAGCATGCCTACACCCATCAACAAAGAGCATTTGCGGTCCACTGCCACTGAGAATATTTGAAAAGTTTATGATTTTTCTCTTGCCCTCAGTGTTGAGTTTTCCTGATTTTACTGTTGTTCTACCCCACCCCAGCCCCCTCATACTCCTTCACACCCTATTTCCTTGCCAACTTTCTTTCCTTTTTTTCTCTCCCACCCATTCCTCATCCATTCTACATTTTACTTTCTCACCTTCCTCGCCTCCTCTGATTGCTCTGGTTCCCTTTCTTTTATATCCTTAATCCTTTTCCCAAAGTGAGCTAAAAGTCCATGACCTTTCCTCCTCAGTACCATCATACGTCCAGTGTAATGATCACAAATTAGGATGGGAACCAAATCAGTCAGATCCAACCCAAACATTTTTGTGGGATCTTGCTAATCTTGTGAGAGGGACTGTGGTTGTGGAGAAGTAACTCGGGATCATATCCTCAAGTGAAGGTAGAGCAAAGGACCAGTATATTGAGTTAGAGGTGCACCAGTTTGCCAACTAGCAGAAATGTGGCCACAAGTCCAGGGGTGATTTGTGGTCTCATTTCAATGAAGATAATTAACATGCTTAAAGGTTATTGTCCTTCTTACAAAATCTTGACAATATACTGAGTGGCTTTTCCCTCCCCTCTACTCTCGGTCCCTTCTGTTGGGATTCTTGGCCTCCCCTCTCTGATTTTTTCCCAAGATGTACTTCAATGGTTTAGCTTCATTTTTGTCAGTTAAACATCATAGAACATATAGAACAGTACAGCACAGAACAGGCCCTTCGGCCCTCGATGTTGTGCTGAGCCATGATCACCCTACTCAAACCCACGTATCCACCCTTACCCGTAACCCAATAACCCCCCCCAACCTTACTTTTTAGGACACAACGGGCAATTTAGCATGGCCAATCCACCTAACCCGCACATCTTTGGAATGTGGGAGGAAACCGGATCACCCGGAGGAAACCCACGCACACACGGGGAGTATGTGCAGACTCCGCACAGACAATGACCCAGCCGGGAATCGAAACTGGGACCCTGGAGCTGTGAAGCATTTATGCTAACCACCATGCTACAGTGCTGCCCTCCCCAACCTTACATACTTCAACAGAGCTAGCACCAGAGGCCACTGGCAGGCACATCCTGGTACTAATGCTGCAATGTTGACACAAAGCCCACAGTCTGAGAATTTTTACATCTAGGCAAATTGGGTAAATTGAATAAAGCTCATTTTTAATTCAATGGATATTGTGTGCAATTGGTGCATTTATCAGAAAGTTGCAACTACACTTTCTATGCTCTTCTACCCATTAATCAGAAATTTCTTGTAAGTTAGCTTGTAAAGTCCTGATATTCATTCTCAATGGGCGAGGTTCCTATCCAGAGCACAATTTTGTAGAATCAGCCCTTTTGTCCAGTGATAGAAAAATGAGAAGTCAATACCATGACATTTGGAAAAATGCTTATTTTTGGTAACATTTGCTCTTTTGATGAATAAGTCTATAAAGACTGATGATGATTCAGTCCAAATGATTGACTAATGCCATCTGGACAGTTAAGCAATCTTCTTGTGATTTGTTCCATATAACCTTCTGTTGTTTGTCAAGTTGTACTGTCTAAAGGTATACAATATCAAATGCTAATCAGCAAAAAATTCATTGCAAAATGCATTCTATTAAAAAATGTATGTGTCTGATTAATCAATCAGCAACAGTAACTTGAAAAGCTTTACATTTTTCTTTGGTTGTTAAACTTCACTATAACTTTGAATTGTGATAAATAGTAATTTAGTTTGCAAAAAATACTGTTTAGAACTAATAAACTAAAAGAAAAGGACTACTGCATTTACTACTTGGCTTTTTTTGAACATGTTATTATAAATTCTAACTTTTGATAGCAAGGTATTTGTCAGAGTTCTATAAATAAAAAAAATAGTGTTGAGCTTTCACCAAATTGGTCTCTATTTTGGGTGGATTGAAATAAACAGGGTAAAATATGTTTCAAAGATTATTGTTACAATACCCTGGGTAATGTGCGGTCAATTCCTGCCCCACTTGTCCTAGAATTGCAATACGGTTGAAATTAACTTTAATTTAAAATACCCGAGGTGTTCGGCTGCCCAATAACTACAATCACCAGGTTTGCAAATTTAAACACAAGTAATTTTTTTATTATTAACAGTAACTATAATTAAATGGGCAAAAAATACAACTGGTTAACTACTATCTCTAATACCCCCCCTCCCCCACTTTAACTCTTCCCACCCGCTACACACACACAGATAAACAAACACAGACAGGAAAGAGGGGTATAAAATAATGATGAAAGTAAAAGGATAAAAGTCTATGTTTCAGATGAACATCTTTCAGTTAGTTTCTTCTCCAGCCTAGGCTTTCAGATGGATGTTATTCTTTCTTTCAGCTTGTAACAGTTTTAACAGTAGACTCACAGAAATAGCAGGCAGCCAGCATTCAAGAGAAAGAGAGTTTCTTCTTTCAGGATCTAGAGCTTTTGTCTTCAGACAGTAATCTGCAGAGCATAGATCATAGAATTTACAGTGCAGAAGTAGGCCATTCAGCCCATCGAGTCTGCACCGGCTCTTGGAAAGAGCACCCTACCCAAGGTTAACACCTTCACCCTATCCCCATAACCCAGTAACCCCAACCAACACTAAGGGCAATTTTGGACACTAAGGGCAATTTATCAGGGCCAATCCACCTAACCTGCACATCTTTGGACTGTGGGAGGAAACCGGAGCACCCGGAGAAACCCACGCACACACGGGGAGGATGTGCAGACTCCGCACAGACAGTGACCCAAGCCGGGAATCGAACCTGGGACCCTGGAGCTGTGAAGCGATTGTGCTATCCACAATGCTACCATGCAGAGAGAGAGCTGCTTCCACTTTGAGCATCCAGTTGTTTCTCTTGGGTTCTCTCCAAAAAAATCCCACCTGACAGGAATCAATCAATCGCTGTCGGTTGCCAGGCGGAATACTGTCCTTGGTCAAACCATTGCCCACCAGCCAACCCAATCGAAACAAACCCCCTCCAATCTCTTGAGTGCCATTAGCTCTAGGTTCTTCTGCCCAAAATACAAAACTTTATAATAGTGTACCATTTTCACACTTGAGTTCCTTCCTCTGCTCGACTTAAAGGTATGTCTCCATTAACAATCCATTGACCAAAAACAATCAAGACAAAATAAAAGCACTAGAAGCTAATGGAATCAACAGGAAGGGCCCTTACACAACCACCACAAATCTTTTACAAAAAGTCTGAACCAGAATAATCCTAAACTAAAATAATCCCTTTTAAGAACCAGAGAATCTTATAGTGTCATTGTGGGCATGGCTCTCCTTTTTCAAACAATTCTCCCCAACTTTCACCCCAAACCTAGCATAATTAATTACCACCAGTAGATACACAGTGGTCAGAGATGCAAGTTATCCCTAAGTTGGAAATAATTTTAAGGAGACCATGATTGTGTTGTTAATGAAGATTCATGTTACTTGGACTGTCTTTAATACAGACAGGACTATTGTAAGTTTCATCGAACCTGACTCAAAGTACTCCTTTGCACGGTAGCATTGTGGATAGCACAATCGCTTCACAGCTCCAGGATCCCAGGTTCGATTCCGGCTTGAGTCACTGTCTGTGCGGAGTCTGCACATCCTCCCCGTGTGTCCGTGGGTTTCCTCCGGGTGCTCCGGTTTCCTCCCACAGTCCAAAGATGTGCAGGTTAGGTGGATTGGCCATGATAAATTGCCCTTAGTGTCCAAAATTGCCCTTAGTGTTGGGTGGGGTTACTGGGTTATGGGGATAAGGTGGAGGTGTTGACCTTGGGTAGGGTGCTCTTTCCAAGAGCCGGTGCAGACTCGATGGGCCGAATGGCCTCCTTCTGCACTGTAAATTCTATGATAAAAGAGGAACATAAGAAGTAGCATCAGGAGGAGGCCTGCTTCACTTTTCACCTAGAAAATGGCTGATTTTCTACCTCAAAGCCATTTTCCTGTACTATTCTCTATATGCCTTGATATCTTCACAATGTAGAAACCTATTTATTCATGTCTTGAATATACTCAATGAGTGAGCCTCCAAAGCCCCTGGGGTAGGGAATTCCAAAGGTTTGCCACCGTCTGAATGAAGAAATTCCTCTACATCAGAGTCCTGAATGACCTACTTCCTATTCTGAGATCATAACAAGGATTTCTAAGTGCAAGTACTTCTATTCTTTTAGAATGATGTGGAGAAGTATGAAGGCATGGTAAATAATAGATTGGAGGCTGATAGAGAGGGTACTCCTCCCTAAGTACCCATATGCATTCAGAAAAGTCAATAGGTAAATGTCTCATTTAGATTTTCAAAAGGCATTCATTAGATACTATAAGAAAGATTGTTGCACAAGGATGTATGGAGTTGAAGATAACGCATTGTTGGAAGATTACTCAAAAGATAGGACACAGAGAGTCGGAGTAAACATGCCATTTTCAGCTATTATTAGTGCAGTGCTGTTATTATTGGAATGCCACAAGATCCAGCAGATTTGTTGGCTTTCTGATCTAGTCATAGAATCTTATCATAGAATCGTATCACAGAATTTACAGTGCAGAAGGAAGCCATTCGGCCCATCATGTCTGCACCAGCCCTTGGAAAGAGCACCCCACTTGCCCACGCCTCCACCCTATCCCCGTAACCCAGTAACCCCACCTAACCTTTTTTTTTTTGGACACTTTGGGCAATTTATCATGGCCAATCCACCTAATCTGCACGTTTTTGGACTGTGGGAGGAAACCGGAACACCCGGAGCAAACCCACGCACGCACAGAGAGAACGTGCAGACTCCGCACAGGCAGTGACCCAAGCCGTTAATCAAACCTGGGACCCTGGAGCTGTGAAGCAACTGTGCTAACCACTGTGCTACCATGCTGCCCTATTAATTTCTCCACTATAGAAGAAAGCAGCCCATGTGATCGGCACCTAATCATGTCAATTCGGTAGGTTGATTTATCCTCAGTTGTGTTGTGGTTTTTGAAATTGTTGGAATTACACCCATCCAGGTTAGTGGAGAATATTCCACACCCACTCCTGATGTGTGCCTTGTGGACAGGTTTTGAGGAGCCAGGAGGTGAGTTACCCACTGCAAAATTCCCAACCTCTGAGCTTCTCTTGTTAATAATCTTATAATAATCTTTATTATTAATTTTACAAGTAGGCTTACATCAACACTGCAATGACGTTACTGTTAAAATTCCCTAGTCGCCACACTCTGGCGCCAGTTAGGGTACACTGAGCAAAAATTCAGA
Organism: Scyliorhinus canicula; assembly: GCF_902713615.1. Classification (NCBI taxonomy): domain Eukaryota; kingdom Metazoa; phylum Chordata; class Chondrichthyes; order Carcharhiniformes; family Scyliorhinidae; genus Scyliorhinus; species Scyliorhinus canicula. The sequence continues at coordinate 19,568,312 of NC_052165.1, read as the reverse complement.
ATGTCCAATTCACCGAACAAGCACGTCTTTCGGGACTTGTAGGAGGAAACCAGAGCACCCTGAGAAATCCACGCAGACACATGGAGAACATGCAGACTCCGCACAGACAGTGACCCAGGCAGGAATCGAACCTGGGACCCTGGTGCTGTGAAGCAACAGTGCTAACCACTGTGCTACTGTGCTGCATCAGTTAAAATGCCCCATCAGCGGTTGTCACCCTCTCTGGTTATTTTAATTTTTTTAATTTAACGAATATAAATAAGGGGCAGCTGGGACACTGGCTGTGTGAAAGGAGGGCAATGAGACTGAACAAAGTCGATAAACCCTCTCAGTAAATAAAAGATTCTCTGTGTCTCGGTTTTGGCTTCTCCAATCTGCTTGAAATCCATTAAGCAGGGAATGGTTAGCCTGAAGTTGAAGATTGGGAACTAAGTCTTATTTTCAAACAGTAGGTTGTAATTGGAATTACTTAGGAGAAGAATGGTCAAAACTAAGTGTAAAGTGTTAGGGTATTGGTGTTTTGTGAGCTGAAACTTATGACCGATCAAAGATTGAAGTGGATATATAAGTTACGTCTTTACCAAAGAAAAGGCTAGATATGACTTTGGCACATTTGTTTCCCAGCAGAAGCAGGATCAGGTGCAAAGTATTTTCAGAGCTAAAGGTTCATCAATTGAACACTGAGGAAAGTTTGGATAATCTCTTAAACTTTATTTAGAAGAGAGAATCTGTTAAATGCACATGAGGCATGGTCAGACTTTGATAAATTTAATCCAGAGGTGCTCAAAACGTCGATAATAGTTGAGTGGTTGATCAGTAGATCGGGAGCTAGTTTCCAGTTGACCATGTGCAGTGTTAACTTTCTGTGCACTATGCATGCACGGATTTGGCGCATGTGCAGTGCATGCTTTCTGCACACTGTGCACGTGCAGTTGGCGCATACCCTGTGTGTGCTTTCTTTGTGCGCTTTCTCTGTTGAAAATGTTAACTTTATATGATAATTCAATAAAAACTAAATTGTAACTAAATAAAACTGCCCTTGTTTATTTACATTCATGTAAAGAATAAAAGACATCTTGGACCCATAGAGTAAGCGCCAACTGAATGTCACACAACGTTAAACCTTTATTACTGAGAGCATAGAAGCATGTGTTATGTCACAGGATTTGTATCCCAGAGACTGGGATTAAAGATCTGGAAGACAAGAATTTAAATTCTGTCATGCAGTTGGAGAATTTTAATTCAACAAATTGAACCAGTTTAACATTCTGGAACCGGTAATCACAAAAGAACCAGATTGTTGTACGAACCCACCTGTGCTTTCAGGGAGGAAATCTTTGCATAATGGTATGCAAGAGTGTTCTTGGTGCATTTTTCTTCTTTTTATCCATAGCCAGGCAGTATAAGGCCTATATTTTGCATTATGTTTGAATGTACCTGTGGGGTGTGTTAAGAACCCCCACTGTAGTCACCTGCGAAAGTGTCTCAAAACCCCGAAGGATAACTTGAAACATTGGTTCTTGGTGGTATATTTAGGTACCACACGATACCGCTAAGGTGACCAATTCTGGGAAAACGTCTCTTCCTGGTTCAGAGAAGGCATGAAACTGCGTCTTCTGGAGGGGAATTCCTACCAATCTGCCATGACTCTAAATGCTAGCTGGAACAGGTCTCCGTGGCTCATCAATCCCATCACAGTCTGCAGCTCTGCCCATGATTAGCCGGGCCTCTACCACAACGCTCACACCCATCCTCCACACCTAGAAATAGCCTGCTCATCCTGGATTTGATCAAATAGGCCCTATGCACTACCTTCAATTGTATCACCTTAACCTTGCACAGGACGATGTTGCATTTAACCTACGCAGAGCCTCGAACCACACCCCATCCTCCATCTCCAACCCCAACTCCTCTTCCCATTTAGCCACAGGCACTGGCACTTCAACCATAATCCTACTATAAATCCCGATGTACTCCACTCCTCCATCCCTGCCAGCAACAAAACCTTCTCCATTAATGAGGAAGGAGGCACCAAAGGGAATGTTGGAAAGACCTTCTTTGTGAACCTGTAGGTACCTAAAAACATCCGGCCTTGGAAAGCCCAAGTTTCTCCGACAACTCCTTCAAGCTCGGAAATCGCCCCTCCAAAAACAACTGCCCTCATCCCTTCCACCCCCTTCTCCTCCTATCCCCTAAACCTAGCATCCAGCTTCGCTGGCTTAAACAGTTGGTTCGCGAGCCAAGGGTGAGTGTCCTCACAAATAACATCGGCTCGGAATACTTTCCTCTCCACAGTGGGACGAAGTGGGAATGTCTTACATCCCTCCCTGCTGTTTGCACTCGCGATTGAGCCATTGGCCATCATGTTAAGACGTTTGGGGGTATGGAAAGGGAAAGTGCATGGGGGCGGGGTAATAGAGCATAGGATGTCCTTATATGCCGATGACTTGTTATTATACATGTCGGAACCGAGTATGTCAATAGCGGGAATACTGGAGCTGCTTGGGGTGTTTGAGTCCTTCTCGGGGTACAAATTAAATCTAGACAAGAGTGAATATTTTGTGATGTCTTGGCCGGGGGTGGCGGCAGGGGTGGCTAGGGGCTGCCATTCCGTAAGGCAGGGACTCACTTTAGATACCTTGGGGGGCAGGTTACTCGGGATTGGGGGGGGGGGGGGGGGGGGGGGGGGGGGCTCCGTAGGTAAAACATTTCTAGTTTCATGGGGAGGGTGAAAGTTGATCTGGCAAAGAGGGATGGTCTCCCTCTGTCACTAGTGGGTCGGGTACAGGCGGGTAAAATGAATGTGTTGCCGCGATTCCTGTTTATTTTCCAATGCCTGCTGATTTTCCTGCCAAAGGCATTTTTTTTAGAGAGATTGAAGGGATGATTACCTTGTTCATGTGGGGAGGAAAGGTGGCCAGAATTAGAAAGGTGCTACTTCAGAGAGGAAGGCAGGCAGGGGGTTTGGGTCTTCCGAAGCTGATGTATTATTACTGGGTAGCAGTAATGTGGAGAAGGTACGAAGCTGGGTCCGAGGGGTTGACTCCCAATGGGTCAGAATGGAGGAGAGTTTGTGTCGGGGATCGGGATTGAAGGCGCTTGCAATAGCGCCTCTCCTGACGGCCCCGGGAAGATACTCAGTGAGTCCGGTAGTAATAGCTTTGTTGAGAATTTGGAGGCAGTTTCGCCAGCACTTCGGGTTGGGGGCAGGGTGAAAGGAAATGCCAATTCGGAGGAACCATAGATTTGAGCCAGTGAAGTGGGATGGAAATTTTCTGAGATGGGAGGAGAAAGGTACTGGGACACTAAAAGATTTGTTTCTTGGGAGTCAGTTTGCAGGATTGAAGGAGCTGGCAGCGAAGTATGGGCTGGAGTAGGGGAAGATATTTAGATCCATGCAGGTTTGAGACTATGCCAGAAAGTAGATATAGAGCTTCCCGGCAGTGCCGACTTCCATATTGCTGGAGGATGTGCTGACGACGAGGGGACTGGAGAAGGGGGTAGTATCGGCGGTTTACTGGGCTGTTTTGGAAGAGGAGAAGGCACCGCTGGAAGGGATCAAGGCAAAGTGGGAGGAAGAGTTGGGAAAGGGGATGGGGGGGTGGAAATAACGTTCATATATTTTGGTCCTGTCCAAAACTCAAGGGTTATTGGAGGACTACCGAACTGGCGCCGGAATGTTGAGACTAGGGGTTTTTCACAGTAACTCCATTTGATGCCTACTTGTGAGAATAAGCGATTTTCATTTCATTTCATTGCAAGGAGGTTTTTAGGGTACTCTGCACGTGAAACTAGACCCGGGCCTTCGGGAGGCCGTATTCGGGGTATCGGACCAGCTAGGGTTGGAAACGGGTGCGGAGGCAGATGTTGTAGACTTCGCCTCGTTGATCTCCTGAAGGCGGATCCTGTCGGGATGGAGATCAACCTCTCCACCCTGTGCCCTGGCGTTGCGGGGGGACCTGCTGGAATTCATGACTCTTGAGATGGTCAAATTTAAACTGAGAGAAAGGATGGAGGTGTTCTACAATTCATGGGCGTTATTCATTATGCACTTTCGAGAATTGGATTACTTTGAACATTCGGGGAGAGGTGGGCTGGGAGGGTTGGGGGGAGGGGGGGGTGTGTGTTCATGGTGACAATGTGTAATTCCTGATTCCTTTTTGCCACTTGCTTATGTTAACATGCAGACTAACTTTTGGGGGTTTTAGTGGGAAGATGGGATCGTTGTTATTGATATGGGGATTGACATTGCATTTGTTACTGATTGTTGTTTATTGTTGGGTGTAAATTTGGGAGAAAATGTGAAAAAGGAGGAGAATAAAAATATTTTTTAAAAAAGTTGGTTTGCACAGACCGACACCAGCTTCGATACCGTCCCTAATTTAAAGTGCTATCGAAAGTGTCTCCATATCTTCAGTGTGGAGACCACCACCGGGTTCACTGAATACTTCCCCGGAGAAAAATGCAACGAGGCGATCATTAATGCACTTGACCCCGGACTCCCTGCACGACCCCGACTCCATCCACACCCATACTGCCTCAGGATCCCACATCACTCCAAGACCTTCTCCGTATTCGCTGCCCAATAATAATATAGCAGGCTCTGCAACACCAAGCCCCCTGACCGCCATTCCCTCTGGCAGGCCGTCTTCCGAATCCTAGCTACTTTATCCGCCTAATTAAAAGACAATTAAAATCAATTTTTCCACTCTCCCATAAAAGAATTTTGGTAGAAAAACCAACAAACACTGGAACAGAAAAATGAACTGTGGCAAAATATTTATTTTCACTGTTTGAATTCTATTTTGTTCCAAACTAAGGGGCAATTTAGCATGGCCAATCCATCTATCCTGCACATCTTTGGGTGTGGGAGTGAGACCCATGAAGACATGGGGAGAATGTGCAAACTCCAAACGGACAATGACCTGTTGCCGGGATTGAACCCGGGTTGTCGACGCCGTGATGCGGCAGTACTAACCACTGCGCCGCTATGCCACCCTCACTGACTGAATTTTACCCGCCAAGGACAGAGGGAGGCTGTTTCATCTCGGCAAGTCAGCCGTAACACTACTCACCAAACTCGTAAAATTCAGCTTCCGAAGCCGGGCCCAATCCCAAGCTACCTGCACCCCACATACCTAAAATGGGAACCTGTTAAACGGAATGGTTAACACCGCAAGATTGGCCCCACACCCCGTGAACACTCACTTTTCTCCCAATTCAATTTATACCCTGAGATATTCCAAAAACGCCTCAGCAGCGCAATGATATCACCCATCGTGGGGATTGGATTTGTCACATACAAAAGAACATCATCAGTGTACAAGGACACCCTGTGTTCCACCCCACCCCACCCATCGCCATTACCCGTTTCTACTTTTCCGTTGCCCTCCCGGCATTTGCCAAAAGCTCAATTGCCAACGCCAACAAGAGGGGGGACATAGGGACATAGGGCACCTGCCTAGTTCACTTGTACAGCTGAAAGTACCCTGAGCTAACGTTACTTAATAATAATGTTAATAATAACCTTTATTATCACAATTAGACTTACATTAACATTGTAACAAAGTTACTGTGAAAAGCCCCTAGTCGCCACATTCTGGCACTTGTTCGGCTACACGGAGGGAGAATTCAGAATGTCCAAATTACATAACAGCACGTCTTAAAGGACTTGTGGGAGGAAACCAGAGCACCCGGAGGAAACCCAGGGAGAATTCAGATTCAGCACAAATAGTGACCCAAGCCGGAAATCGAACCTGGGACCCTGGCACCGTGAGGCTACAGTGCTGACCACTGTGCTACCATGCCGCCATACGGACACTGGCCTAAGGTGCCTTGTATAATAAATGAAACCACAATACAAATTTAGGTTCTATTCATAATCGTGCCAATAACACAAACCAATACCTCCATTCTACCCTATTAAAAGCCTTCTCGGCATCCAGTGTCACAATAACCTCCCACTCTCTCCCTTCTGCCGGAGACAGTACCACATTTAAAAGCCGCCTCACATTCAATGACAACCGTCACCCCTTCATGAACCCTGTCTGATCCTCCCCAATAACCTGAGGGAGACACTTCTCCAGCTTCTGTTCTAAAATCTTGGCCAATATTTTGGCATCCACATTTAATAAATCGAGTGGCACGACCCACACTCCACCAGGTCCTTATCCTTCTTTAGCCCAAGTGAGATGGATGCTTGCATCGATGCCTCTGGAAGAGGCCTCCATGCTACTGAATCCTCAAGAATCCCACCAATAATAGTCAATCAGCAAACTTTTAATAAAATTCCACCGGGAACCCATCCGGCCCTGGCGCCTTATCCATCTGCATTCACCTAATCTCTGCCCAGACCGCCCACCCAGAAGACTCCTCCAGCCCTTCCCAGTCCTCTTCTACCTCTGGACACTCCAATCCCTCTAGAAATTCCACCATATCTGACTCCTCCCCCAGCGGCACCGACCTGTAGAGATTCTTGTAAAACACCTCAAACGTCCCATTAACGTTATCTGGCGTAGCAGTAAGTCCCCCACCCAAATCCCGAATCTGGATAAGTCCCTTCTCCCCATATTTGCATATTACCCCCTCGAACGCTGCACCACCTTGATAATAGATAAATTGCATCTTCAACTTCTCTGGAGTGGAGTCACTTGAGTAACTTCCATATACCTCCAAGATCTTGTCCTCCAACTGCTCTTCCCTTGCCTCCCGATCCACCTGTGCCTTGTGCAAGAGTATCTCCAATCTCACCACCACCTTCAGGGCCTCCCACAGCACCGAGGGCGGCCCTTCCCCATTCTTGTTAAACTCCATGTTCTCATCAATCACTCTGGCCACCTTCACACAGAATCCAAAATCTGCTAACAGCCTCACATCCAAACTCCACGGCGGTGCTGAGCCGGCCTCACCTCCAAAACCACATCCACCAAGTGCGGATTGTGATCTGAAATCACTATCGTGGAATATTCCGCTTTCCTTACCCTGGCAGCAGAGGCCTCCCCGCCATAAAAAACGTCGCTGCGCGAGTACACTTTATGTATTGGAAAAACAAAGGAAAATCCCCTGCGTGCAAAAGGGTGCAAAAGCTGGCACAGATCCGCCCCACTCATCTCCTTCATGAATCCTGCCAGTACCTTTACCCACGAAAGCGCCAATGACTTTGGCTTACTCCGATCCATCTTAGGGTTCAAAAGGCAATTCATATCTCCCCCCTAAATCAACTAGTGCATGCCCATGTCTGGTATGGCTGCCAGCATCCTCTTCAGGAACTCTACATCATCCCAGTTTGGAGTGTACTAGCTAAAACTACTGACTTATCCAAAATGTCCCCGTAACAATGATGACCTACCACCGCGGTCTGCCCCCACCTTCCCCATCTGAAACCAAACTCTCTTGTTCATTAGTATTGCCACCACTTGACCCTGCTGTTAAAGCCCGAATGGAGCACCTGGCTAACCCAAACCTTGCGGAGACTAATCTGATCCTTCCCTCGCAGGTGGGATTCCTGCAAAAGCACCACATTGGCCCACAAATTCTTCAAATGAGATAAAACTCTCCCTCACCTCAATGGGCCTCCCAATCCCTGCTCATTACATATAACCAATATAACGGGGGTTCTCTCCCACCCTTTCCCCTACAAGTCAGCCATTTCTCCCGCAAGAAAATCTGCTCTTCATCCCCTCTATTTCTAAAAACAGAGCCCAACCAAAATGGTAGCCAGTCCTATTCGCCTGATGGGACAAAGAACAACCCCCTGTTATCATCAACACCCTACTCCCCCCTCTCCATTCCAGAAATCCCCCAATCACTTCCTCCCTAACCAACAACTCTCTCCTCCACCCCTTCCCTCCAACATTCACACATTCTCGGCTCACTGAAACCTTCCTAAACAAATGCCCCTTTCCCCACCTCGCTCCCATTCACTCGCCAACCTCAGCCTGCTAGTGAGGTAGCCCTCCTGCCAGATTCCACATCACACAAGTAAACAACCAAAGACAGAAAGTAACCAACACCCAAACCACCACACCCAAGAGCCGAAACTCCCCCACCCACTTCCTCAACTGTGAATCGACCTAACACCCCTCCCCTCCTCTCCAACCAAATACTCCCTCTAAACCACAAATGCCCACCAAAAAGAGAAAATACCGCAATCAAAGCAAAAAGCTGCAAACAATGAACAACAACTCTGTACATAAAAGAAAAAGGGAGAAGGGGAACATGGGAAATAAGACATATCACACATCTTTACAACAAACGTCCCCATACAAACCCATCCCAACCATCAGCAAAGTCTCTTGCGAGCCCACTCAACTCAGTCCAAGTCCCTGAGCCTTAACATAAGCCTCTGCTTTTTCCGCCGTCTCGAAAAAATGGTCCTTGGAATAATGCGTAACCCTCAGCCTCGCCGGGTACACCACACCAAACCACACACAACTCTTAAAAAGCGCTAACTTTGCCTTAACTTTGCCTAACTTTGCAGCCTGCCTCTTTGCCAATTCTGCCACGACATCCTGGTATATTCGAATACTGCTGCCTTCCCATTGAATCTCCTGATTCTCCTTGGCCCACTTCAGTACCATCTCCTTCGTCTGAAAGCTGTGAAAACATGCTATCATCCGCAGTTTTGCCCAAGCGACCAGTGGGCACGATCAAGCTCGATGGGGGGAACCTGATCCTACTCCCCCACCAACTTCATAAATATTGCTTCAAAATATTCAGTTGGCCTTTGGACCCTCCGCCCTTCAGGCAGGTGGGTCTCCTGCAAAAGCACCACATTGGCCCACAAACTCTTCAAATGAGAAAAAACTCTCGCTCACCTCTCTGGGCCTCCCAATCCCTGCTCATTCTGCTCTGAATACTGAGGGTCTGGTGCCTCAACCTATTCTCCAGATCTTCGACCTTAGCTCTGAGGCTCTTGTTCCTATCCTCCATCCTCCGCAGTTCAGCATCCAGCGTGGACAGCTGATTGCTATGTTGCGGCAGTGTTTCCTCCCCCCCTTCAACACTTCACCATGTTTCCGCACTGTCTCTGAAGTCTTCCCCAAAGCCTCCTTTATCAGGACCAATGCATCATCCACCAACTTTTTGAGGGTCTCAAGCATTTCTTTCCCTTGCCTCTCAAAGTGCTTACTGAATTGTCTTCCAAATTCAACTGCCACAAGCTCAATCAGCTTGTCCACTGTAATAGGTGTGGCCCCACTCAACAAACTTGCCTCTGGCATTTTCAATCCAGCAGGACTCTGCACCTTGCTCAATTCCACAGAAGGACTACTACTAACACCGTTCTTCACAATATTCCTTTTTGCGCCTTTTGACATCTTCACACAAAAGGCTCTCAAATGGGATGAATCCCTGGGAACTGGGTGAAAAGAGCCAAAAAACAAGGATTCTAGCGGGAGCTACCTTACATGCGAACTTCTTCTTGGACTCCACTGGAAGTCCTACTCCTACTAATCTTGTTACTGGGCATATCACATCTCATTACTCCGCCAAGTACATGACTCCACTGGAAGTCCTACTCCTACTAATCTTGTTACTGGGCAGATCACATCTCATTACTCCTCCAAGTGTCTATAAGTATTGCTACTTTTCTGTTATGTCTTCATCTCACGTTTGGATTGGATTGGATTTGTTTATTGTCACGTGTACCAAGTTACAATTAAAATTATTTTTCTGCGGGCAGCTCAAACAGATTATTAAGTACATGAAAATAAAAGAAAAGAAAAAGAAAATACATAATAGGGCAACACAAGGTACACAATGTAAATACCTAGACATCGGATGAAGCATACAGGAGTGTAGTATTAATCAGTTCAATTCATAAGAGGGTCGTTTAGGAGTCTGGTAACAGCGGGGAAGAAGCTGTTTTTGAATCTGTTCGTGCATGTTCTCAGACTTTCGTATCTCCTGCCAGATGGAAGAAGTTGGAAGAGTGAGTAAGCCGCTTTCCTCAAGCAGCGGGAGGTGTAGATGGTGTCAATGGATGGGAGGCAGGTTTGTGTGATGGACTGGGCGGTGTTCACGACTCTCTGAAGTTTCTTGCGGTCTTGGGCCGAGTAGTTGCCGTACAAGGCTGTGATGCAGCCAGATAGGATGCTTTCTATGGTGCATCTGTAAAATGGAAATTAAAAATGAAAATCGCTTATTGTCACAAGTAGGCTTTAAATTAAGTTACTGTGAAAAGCCCCTAGGTGCCACATTCCTGTTCGGGGAGGCTGGTAGGGGAATTGAACCCGTGCTGCTGGCCTGCCTTGGTCTGCTTTAAAAGCCAGCTATTTAGCGCTGTGCTAAACCAGCCAAAAGTTGGTGAGTTAATGTGGACATGCCGAATTTCCTTAATTTCCTGAGGAAGTATAGGCACTGTTGTGCTTTCTTGGTAGTAGCGTCGACGTGAGCGTACCAGATTTTTGGTGATGTGCACCCTGAGGAATTTGAAGGTGTTAACCATCTCCACCTGGGCCCCCTTGATGCTGACAGGGGTGTGTACAGTACTTTGCTTCCTGAAGTCAATGACCAGCTCTTTAGTTTTGCTGGCATTGAGGGATAAATTGTTGTTGTTGCACCACTCCACTAGGTTCTCTATCTCCCCCCTGTATTCTGACTCGTCGTTATTCGAGATCCAGCCACTAAGGCCGTGTCGTCAGCAAACTTGTAGATGGAGTTGGAACGAAATTTTGCCATGCAGTCGTGTGTGTACAGGGAGTAGAGTAGGGGGCTAACTACGCAGCCTTGTGGAGGAGGTGGTTCTGTTTATTCTTACTGATTGTGGTCTATGGGTCAGAAAGTCGAGGATCCAGTTGCAGAGTGAGGAACCAAGTCCTATGTTTTGGAGCTTTGATATGATCTTGGCTGGGATTATGGTGTTGAAGGCGGAGCTGTAGTCAATAAATAGGACTCTGATGTAGGAGTCCTTGTTTTCAAGATGCTCTAGGGATTCGGTGTAGGGCCAGGGAAATGGCGTCTGATGTGGACCGGTTGCGACAGTATGCAAATTTAGCATAGAATTTACAGTGCAGAAGGAGGCCTTTCAGCCCATCGGCTCCTGGAAAGAGCACCCTACCAAAGTCAATAAATAAATTTGCTGTTTAATCTCATTAACTTTCTACATTCCTGACAGGAAGGTTGAGAAGACCGTGCTAGTAGACCATGCTAAGGTGACTGTTGGAAAAGTAGATCTTAAGTCAGTGGAGACTGGGAATCCCTGCCTCAGAAGGATGGACAGTTATTCCATCGAAGAATATACCATGAAATTTGACAGGTTGTATACAAGATTGCAGAAATTCCAATTGGACATTCCTAATTCAATGCTTACTTTCAGATTGTTGGATTGTGCTAAAGTATCAAACATCGATAGGCTCCTGATTTTCACTGAAGTTAGATCCTCCGAAAAAGATATGCTTTGGAACAGATGTCTGAAGCTTTCAAAAAATGCTGCGGAAACATTAATCTCCAGCCACTTTTTTGCCACCAATGTGATTTTCAGTAGTAACACAAAATGCTGGCAGCATTTCGAGACCATTTAAAAATGGGTTTCAAACCTCAATATGAATGACAAGACATAAGCTAAATAAATGAGGATAGAGACCCGTTTGGTAGCTCCAACAGATGGAGGAATTGGGTGAGAATTAACCCAAGCATAACTGAGGAATGGTCAACAGGTGTTTCAGATGTGACATGAAATATTATTATGCAATGAATTTTTCGTCACAGAATATCAGAATTTCTGAAATGACACATGACATGGAAGGTTTGGAAGTTGAATTTTCATTGACCAACTGAGTTATAAACTGACATCTGCTCTGGCATGGGCAGTCCATGCAAAGAATTCACTTCAAATATTTGGGGTTTGCAGCCCTTATCAATTAGTTAATGGAAGAAATCCCGAGATACCTTCGGTGTTGTTGACCTTGGAAGGAACAGTGATTAGTTCATTTTTTTTCTGAGTTGAATGCCTTGCATGTCGGAAGAAAGGCATTTATCAAGGCTGAGGTTTCATTGAAAATTCGGTGAGCCTTTTAGCACCGCATAAGGCCATGAGAAGTAAACTTTTATATGGGGGGCATGGTATATATAACAAAAGAGAAAGGCAGAAAGAGTGGAAACATCCATGTAAGTGATGGAATAATAGTAATTTTACAGCATACCAATCAAATTGTTAGGCCAGCATTTTCCAGCCCTGCAGTGGCAGGACCCACCAAACAGAAGGCCATTGCTTTCAGCAAATTGGATGATCCCAGCAGCTGGCATGAATGGTACGGAAAAGCCCATTCTTGGGGTACATTCCTTGAGGCTAGTCAGCACTGATTATACATTTACAGAATCTGAACAGGTAATAGAAAGTGAAGAGGTACCGTATAATTCACATGTGTTGTGCAACTACAAAGTGCAGATTATGGCTGTTATTGGGCTGACTGAATAGGAACAAAATGATATTGAAGCAGAGGATGAGGTTATTTATCCCAAAGGACAACTATCAAAACTTGGCACCAGAGTAATATATATATATATATATATCAGTGAGGCCAGTGAATGAAGGGATGCTACCATTTTAGGGAGAGCAGGAAAAAGCACCAGGATGAGGAACAAAAGGTAAGACCCATGGATTGGCAAACATGGTAGGAATGCCACGAGAAGTAGAATCCCTTTTGATCACGAAGCTTCGTGACCTGGTATATACACTGATATTTAAGGCAGGGATATTAAGATTTTTGATCTCACAGGGAACTAAGGAAAATGAGGAGTAGGTGGGAAATGGAGATTAGCTATGGTGTATTGAATAGTGGAGAAGGATTGATGGGCTGGATGGTCTGCTACTGTTCCTATTCTTGCAAAATACCAGACATGGTGCAGCCAGCCTTATCACACACGTGGGTGTGCACCAGAAACGTACTTCCTGATGGTCCTAGTTGGCTCAGAGTGCTGTACTTCCCTGTGAGAGCAGTCCTGCTGAAAATGGATTGTATTCAGCATAAGCAAACCCAACAATATTTGATTGGCATCAGAAGGAGAAACTAGCAGGCATCTTTATGATGCACAGTAATGACTTTCTGTGGGGAGGTTCTACAGAATTTGAGCAAGAGTGATAGATAAAATAAAGAACGAGTTTAAGACTAGAAGTCAGACTTTGGGGTCGAAAGGGTTGGACATAAAGCAGAATAAGTCAGGATTGATCTGAAATCAACAGTCTTATTTCGAAAGTATCAATCACATCCCAATGAATTGGGTCAACTCGTTATAGGAAGAGGATCCTGCATCCATGGAAGAAATAGACTAATTAAGAAGTTTGAATGACAGTTGAACTGGGTTGTGTAGTTAGACTACACAAAGCAATGCTTCACATGCCAATCTTCCAGATGGATATTCTAGTACAACAGGGTTATCATATTCTTGGTGGGAAAGAATAATACACAGGCAAAGGGAAGAAAATGAAAAGAGCACTTAAAAGCATGTTCACTGCAGAAAGATTGGCTCTATAGGGTTGAGGGTTACCAATGACAAAAAACAGAATGGACCAGCCATGTAAATACTGTGGCTACAAGATCAGATGCTGGGAAATCTGTAGCAAGTAACTCACCTCCTGATTCAACAAAGCCTGTCCACCATCTGCAAGGCACAATCAGGAATGTGATGGAATACTCTCCGTGCGCATCAGTGGGTGTAGTTCCAACAATATTCAAGAAGCTTGATATATTCAATATTCAAGAAGCACCTCAAATATGTTCTTAAACGTTCACTTACTCCACCACAAGTACACTGTGGAATAGTGTGTACCATCTACAAGATGCATTGCAGCAACTCATCAAGGTTCTTTCTACAGCACATTCGAAGATCTTTCGCTGTCATATCTGTCCCTCAATTCGAGGATGACTCAAGGTTACAAATGTCTTCATGTGACAGCAGGTCGATTTTTACACCTGTAAATGTTAGGCTACATGGGGCAGGATGTCTCTCGAGGTAGTGATATTCCAGAGTGCAAGATTTAATTCATTGTCTTTCCTTCTCTTGCATCGCTCTGTCTCATCATTAAGCCATTAGGACTCAAAGCATGTTGTGGCTTGATGAATAGGTTATTGCCATTCTGAGCAATTGGCAGCAAGCTGTTCCCAGTCAATAAAGTCAATGCTGCCACACTTCATGTCGAACTTTTGATAGTCTGTGAAATGTTTTATTTGTCCTCTCCTGGAATGTTGGTCATTTGGGAGCTGAAAGAGTAGGACCTGACTGGAGAGGTGATTTTCAGCCATGTTGACAACATGACCAGTCCAACAAAGTTGATTTTGCAGGAGTTTTATTTAAGTGCTTGCTAGCCTGACTTCAATAAGGACACCAGCTTTTGTTCAACAGTCCTCCAATTGAATCTTGAGGATGTGAGAGAGGAATTGCTGATGCAATTTCTTTAGCACTCCTATGTTTTCTTGATACACAGTCCAGGTCTTGCTGTAGTACAGGAGTGTGGTGATGACAACTGCTCTGAACACTTAAGGAATTTGTTGATTTGCAGAGGTCTTTGTTGTCTAACACTTCCTACCATAATTTGTAGAAGACTAAAGTGCCACTTCTGATCCAGTGTTGTATCTCATTATCAATTATGTTATTGCTGAGAATCTCTCCTTCAACACATATGGAAACTAGGGTTGACTGACCAGGTGAGAGTTGATAGATATTTTTTTTTGGCAATATTCAAGGACAGAATTGAAGAGATCAACAGTGGGTTGCAAATCTGGTGCAAAGTGGACAATGACATTGCTGTCATTCTCAAATTGTAGATCATGTATATCTATTGTGGTCAGTTTAGTTTCGGCTGGAGGTGACTGAGGTTAAAGAGTTTCCATATAGATATATTTGCTACTGACATCTGTTAAGAAGCCTATACTTAATCCCTAATTTGTTGCTCGGGAACTCCAGTTCCCGATAAACCTCAGGCTTCTTATGGAAGCAGTGGCCGGGAAATCGCTACACACACACGGTTCAGTTGTTTTGCATTCTTTAGGCCAGGGACCATCCCTGCACGGGTTTGCAGAGGGACAAGAGAAAACAGTGCAAAGTCGCAAATCAGATGGCCTGGAAGGGAGCACCATCATATTAAGTACAGAGTGCAGGACATGGGAGGGGTACAGGAAAAAGGTTCCAAACCAGGGAAGGGGACAGGAAGAGGTTCCAAAAGACAGTACCAGGCAAGGCATAAAGGACAGATGACAGAAATAGGTCCTTTAAGTGAAATTAAATGAAGGAGCTGAATAATAGGCTCTGAATTCAAGAAAGAGCCTTAGAGAGCAGGTTTTAAGAGAAGTGGTAACAGGAGCAAACCTGAAGATCCAAAAAGTCAGCCAAACGTTTGTGATCCCATTGGCTGGAGATCGTAGGGGCAAAGGAACCCCTTTGGAGCAGAGGTTTTAATTTAAAGTGTCCAATTCTTAATTTAAAATGGCAATTCTGTATTGAGCCTAATATTTAGGCCATTGGCCATTTTATCACAATGGGGAACAGGCTTTGGGAGTCAGGAGGTGAGTTACATGCCACAGAATTCCCAGCCTCTGACCTGCTCTTATAGTCACAATAGTTATAGCGTTGGTGCAGTTCACTTCTTGGTCAATGGTAACCGCAACCCCCCCAGGACATTGATAGTCGTCCCCCCCCCCCCCCCCCCCCCCCCCAGGATATTGATAGTAGTGGTGTCAAATGCCACAGTGAGAACCACAGACAGGCTTGATGGATGTACTGGACAGAGACAGACAGCCAGGCCAAGTCTGGGCCTGTCCTATAAACAGGACATAGGAAGATAATTGGCTCCATTCAAATGGATTATTGTTGTGGATTGCACAGACTTTCTGGCATGCAGATTTTCCTCCGGTACTGTATATAGGATAAGGTTGCGTGCGGACAATGCATCTGAGAATGGACCTGGGGATGGGTGGTGGGGGCAGTGGTGTTGAAGTTCCTGGTGTCCTACAATTGGCAATTACATTGGGTGTTGCGACCATTTTGGGTGCATTTAGCGGGATATTTATTGCCGTGGCGCCGATACGACCCCTCTATCTGGCCTTGCAGTGGAACACCCCCCCGAGACTGCGGTTATCTTCAATTCCTGCACTGGAAGAGATTAGGGGGGCATTTTTAAATGCTGCCCTGAGCTTTGAAGCCTCCAGAATTCCCAGCGCCCCACCTTACTTGTTCAGGGGTCCTTGACTCATCCCACCTCATAGGGGCTGGGCCCGATCGCTGGCACAGGAAACCTGGCACCTTGGCATAGCCAGCCTGGTGCCATGGCAGTACCAGGGTTCCCAGGTGGTCGTGTCAAGATGCCAGGCTTCCCAGGTGGTAGCAGGAGTACCAGGGTACCACTCTGCCCAGAGCCCAACCAACTGGAGGCCTCCACTGGTCTGGGAGATGCTCCCAGGTGCCATTATGCCTGGTCCATGTTTGTGTGGACAAAGCAAGGTCTCCCTGGATGTTTACTGGATTGATATCTGGGGCGAAATTCTCTGACCCCCAGCAGGATCGGAGAATCGCCTGGGGCCGCCTAAAATCCCCCCCCCCCCCCCCTTTCCCCCCCCCCCCCCCCCCCCCCCCCCACCGTGGCAGAGATTCTCCGCCACCCGGGAAGTGGCGGCGGCAGAATCTCGCCACTCCGATCGGAGAATCACCGCAGGGGCCTCTCCGATCGGAGTGGCGAGATTCCGCCGCCGTATTCACCTGAGGAAGGAGCAGTGCTCCGAAAACTAGTGTTTGAAACAAACATGTTGGACTTTAACCTGGTGTTGTAAGACTTCTTACTGTTTTTCTCTAGGTTGGGCCGGCAGCACATCACACCCACCTAGATGTTCCTCTCCTTTTCCTTCTTTTATCAATGGCTATTTCAGGTCCCCTCCTAGGTATAAAAGGAGATGAAAAATGTGTAATTTCAAAAGGCTGAAAGAAATGCTGAAAGAGTTGGTGACTCAAAGACCTGAAAGAAAACTGGTCTTTTGGAAAAAGGAACAAAAGCACATATTCGGTCAATGGAGGAGACAACGAGAAGATGGCATTATGAATGAAATGAAATGAAAATCACTTATTGTCACGAGTAGGCTTCAAATGAAGTTACTGTGAAAAGCCCCTAGTCGCCACATTCCGGCGCCTGTTCGGGGAGGCTGTTACGGGAATCGAACCGTGCTGCTGGCTTGCCTTGGTCTGCTTTCAAAGCCAGCGATTAGCCCTGTGAGCTAAACAGCCCCTCCTGAAAGACTGAACTTGTAGTGAGCTGTGTTCAGGGTCACGTGCATATATTTAGGCATTTCATGTTGAAATGTAAAAAGTGAGTTCATGCTTGCAAATAATTTTCTTTTTACAAAGGAAAGGGGATGTGATGACATGCAAAATGTAGGTTTGTACATAATGTTACGCACTGCACGACCTCCGACCACTAGGCGGCATTGTAAAGCCATCACGTCACCATGTGATCTGCGAGTTGGTCGTGCTGGGAGATAGATGTATTTACAGTAGTTCCACGAGAGTTGTTTAGTGTTAGCTGTTTGTTGCTCTGTTTCGGTCCCAACAGCGTCGCCAATACTGTGGGTATTTCTATTTATCTCGGTGAACCACAAGCCTTTCCTGTATATCGATCAAATGACCATACAACCAGTTAATTAGTTCAAAGGCTCGTTTATTTACATCCAGAAGAGTTATCTCAACATGCAAACACAATATCTACTATGAGTTGAACTACACCTATCAGCTACAATAACCTATACTTAACTTCAGGGTGACCAGCACTGTGCAAATGGATAAAGGCCTTTATCTGGATTTCACTTGGCTGGTTCAAAGAAAGTGGCTCTGTCTCTGCTGGGCTCATCCGTCAGGTAGCGATCGTTGGTCTTGAACTTAACTGGCTATTCCTGCTGCAATTGGGTGGCACAGGCCGGATCCAAGAGAGACTGAACACATGGCTGTGTCCTCTTTTATCCCTCTGGGATTTCGCACTCTTTGGGGCGGTCCTTATCCTTGGACCCAATAATTCGACAGGGCTCTGATCACTCTCTTCGATTTCGGTCAATAAAGGGCCGGGTGCCTTGGTAGCTGGGCGGGTCCTTAGCTGTCATTGACCTTGGTAGTTGTGCCTTCTGAGCAAGGGAGTGGCACTGATCAGTCTGTGGCTGTACCGGTTGTTTGTTTGGTGTTCTATTGTCCTTGGAAAATGGGCCATTGAAATGTAAATGAGCGGGGTTTCGGTCAGGTCTGGTTACCTATGTTTTAGATACACATAGGCTGTGTATCTTTCTGAGTCCTGGGTTGGCCATAATTCCCATGGTCCTTTGCAGGTCGCTGTCTTAGATGGCTACAACTCAAATCCCCAACTCACCTACAAGGGGGTCGTCAGGCAGCCTATCACACATGGGTCAGGCGCTCCAAGGTCCGGAAAATGTGAGGCTGACACTTTGGCATTGCCAGCCTGACACCCTGGAGGTATCCCTGCCAGTGCTTTAATATGAAATAATAGACTCTCGGGCCATAACTTCCAAAGAGTGGCAATCACAATTGGATTGTCACTCTCCTTTTTACTTACACTAAATTGCTTCGGCACATTTTGTGCCCAACTTTCTGACTTGGGCTGGGTGGTAATAGTTCAGTGCAGCGTGTTTCCGAGGTCTTGTGTCGAGTATAGGAGAGTTGGTGAAAAGGAAGTTATATCCTCTTTTTTAAAGCATGAGCTGCATTAGGTGGTCAGTGGGAGGGGTGGGGTGTGTGTTTGGTGGGAATTGGAAGAGTAGTTAGGGATAGTAGTAAGAAGTGGGATGGTAGTTGTGGGATGGGCGTGCAGTTGGGGTTCGGTGGGTTACTTAGGAATGTAGTTGTGGGGGTGGAGCTGTGATTGGGAGTGTAGCCGGGTTTTGCGGGGGTAATTGGGCTTTGGGGAGGGTGGTTGAGGGAACAGTCGGGATTGTGGAGGGTTGTTGGGATTGGGGGTCGGGAGAATGTGGGGAGGTCCAGTGAGGGGTTGGGGGTCAGTACTATAATTACCCAGGAATGTTTCAATTTCTTGGGCAATTACCATGCAACCCTTACCTAGGGACTTGAGAGGTGGTTCTCCTCGGGCAACTTTTTAGTACCCCCCAAGTATGACTCTCCGGACATCAGAAGTAGTAGGACAGTATTTTCAGATTTAAATCAAAAGGCTAAGGATGTACGATGTTAACATCACCTCTCATTTTCGCCAAAAGCAACTATGAATTACTTTTGAAAATTCCTGAAATTTCAGTGAGAACAGTTTGATAAATTGGGAGCTGAAAGCTGAAAAATAAAGTCAGTTGCAATTAACATTATTTCTAGCAGTTATACAAACCATACATCATTGATTTTAAACTGGGATGGGAGTCAAACTGTCCTGACAACTGCAAGTGAGGTCATGAGGTTTTCTTTCATGCTGACTTCATCGGCAAAGCCTCCGTTAGATTCTTGCTTGCAGCCTTGTTAGGGTAATACTGGCAGCGTGCCAAGGAAATCTCTTCATAACTATGATAAATGGTAAGGAGTATGATCTGGAGCAGGGTTTATCGAAGTGTGGGTCATAGCCTGCGGGTGGGTCACAGGTGGGTGTCAGGTTGGTGCAAAATCATGGAGAAGAGCTCCTTCCATATTCTAGCTGCTGGCAAGAAAGAGATGACCGGAGACCCAAATAGGCAGAGTATCTACTCACCAGGTTCTCACAGCTGACTCCGCTGGAGAGGGCTGATAGGAGAGTCCAGTGCAGGAAAGAGCAGTGCTAGTGTTAGCTCTGTACAAAGCTCCAGGACCTCTGGTTAACAGCGTACAAGAAGAAACTTAACATGGAAACAAAGTAGTACAAAGATGACTTCTTGGGTATGGCTTTGTCAATTGTGCCATGCAAATAAGGATGCAAAGCCCATGTGTGTTATATGAGAGTAGACATTTTAGATTTTGAAAGAGAAGTGGTAGGTGAAAAATTCCTTTTGAGGTTGAGACCCCAGAGTCGTTATTAACTTGTATCTGATTCCAAATGAAAAGACTACGCTGCTGCACCTGACCTGTATCAGCACTTTAAACACCTGCAAAAGCCCATGAGGCTATCAGCATCCTGGAGCAGCATCTCCTAAGAGTATCCAGTGCTGAGTAAAACAAGCATGTTGGTACCATTTCTCTTCATGACGACCTATACGTGCGAGCGTGGATTTTCCATTCTCACAAAGATGAAGACAGCACAAAGGAACTGGCTGAAGCCTGCATTTGATATACACATTGCCCTATCCTCCTGTGAATCTGATCGTGAGGACCAAGCAAGCTCCCCTTTTGCATTAAAGGTAAATGTGTCACGAAGGTTAGCGTGGGTGCAAAGATTGGCTGGCATGTGTCTCGCAAGTCTGCTGGTTGGCAAAAGTGGATCCGGGGGGGAAAAAGTATTAAAAACATTGTTCTGGAGGACCACGCAACATGGGTGAGGGTAGTTTAAGCATTCCTTGTGAGGGCCAGAGGAGTAAACAGACTAACTTGTCATGTCTAGCTAGATGTTCCAGACTTAAAAGACATGACAACTTACCTAAACAGGGGCTCTGATTAGAGTATCAGGCAATCACCAATATAGAGGCTTGGCATAAAAGACTAAGGATGATCCCATCTCATGAATGGGCTACCCGAGTCACAAAAAGGTGACATTCCTTTAGCTTATCCATGACCGGTACTGTACAGCATGAATTGGTCGAATGGTTGAGCAAATTGTTACAACCAGTTTTGAACAATTATCCAGATGCATGTTAAAGGAATCCTTCACATTTGCGAAAGCCTTGCAGAACTTGCATATCAGTAGCAATGCAGTGTCCGTGTGCTCATTTGACCTTGCTAGCCTATTCACCAATGTTCCACTTAAGGAAAGCATAGATTTTTTTGCTTCAGCACTATTTCAGGGTTTCTACACTATTTCTACACTGGCCACCATAGCAGGAATCAATATTCACTAATTTTACAAACTTAGCAACTCACTCAGTTGAATTCAGCTTTAACAACACCATATATGCCCAAATGGTATTGCCAAGGTATCCCCTCTGGGCCCAGCTCTTACAGACATTTTGTTGGATTTCATGAGATGCATGTCTTCAATGGAATGAAACCTAACCTCCTACCTCTTGTATATTTCCGATATGTGAATAATAGGTTTCCTATATTTAAATCGGTAGCAAAGTGTAATAATTTCCTTATAAATCTTCATAGGCTACATCTTGCACTCAAATTACAGTTGAAATTTAGCAGTCAAATTAACTCCCTTTCCTTGACAGATAAGTTGACAAATCTGCCAGGGGATACTCTCTCACGGTCTACCACAAGCCGAGTTTCACTGATCAATACATGCGTTGGGTTTCTTACGCTCCACACATGATAAGATTGGCTTTATCGGCAACCTTGTAAATAGGGTCCAAGGCATTTTCTCATCATGCAAGCTTGATACAGAAATAGGCTGCATCAACACTATTCTGTGGGATACCGGCCACCCTGATTTGATGATTTCACACTGCAAATATCCTGCAAACTGACGAATGGGCCTAAGGCCATGCTTATGGTCTTGAAAAGTACTCAGTCTACCTCAGATTACTCTGAAAGGGCAAGGTATCTTAGAAATGTGAGCAACAGGTGAAGCTAGCTATTTCATGCTGTTACTATACAGTAGCAACACAAGTGATATTTGCGACTAACTGCTGTCAAGCCAAAAAGACATTCTGCCTTTCACTAAATAAGCAATTGGTACAAGAAGTTGAGTGCTAGTGTAATGCTAAAATGCCGGCTAAACGTCCAAAAGACTGGTGGATCATATCAAACAGCATGCCTTTTTATCTGCTTGCACCAGGAAAACAGTACCCAACCAGCCTGTGCTTGCAAAACTTAAAACAGAGTCCAACATCATCCATTGCAGGCACAGAATATATATATATATATATGTATAGTTGAGCAAGATCCTACTAGTGATATTCAAGTGAGTTCTCACTTCCTGACCTCAGATATATGGCAAAGTCAAGAGCAGACATCGCTCTTGTACATTCTGGTACTCTTATGCATATAGTATATTCCTGTGAATTTTCAGGGCCGTTATGCTGCAATTATTATATTTTATTTGGGTGTATAACTCTTTGGACTTTTAGGCTGCATCTTGTTCATTGTTAGCTTAGATTGTTGACGCACTCTTGTTTGAATTAACAGAACAAAAATACTTCCTTTTCACACATTTTATGTTAAGATGCAAAGTAACTTCACATAAATTAGCACATTGAACACTGAATTTTTATTACTGTTGCCAACATATTAATTATTTATGTGCATCATCAGCAGACTTGGGACGGATGAGGCCAACTGTGGTGTTCTTTACTCGCCTAACTAAAATGAACTAAATCAGTTTGAATCTGGAATCAATTGTGGCCCCTTGGTCTGCATGTATTATTGCTGCACTGCATTGTTGAATCCAGAACTGGATAGACAAGAATAATCTTGTTGCAACATTTTAAATAAGAAAATATAAGCCCATATGTTCTTCTAGTTTACTCTGTTTATGAAAATTGGATATGTTTGATCAAGCAATGTTCATAGAAATTGCTCATTCACTAATTTCTAGCTCTGCTGTGAGAATTGATAACGTTCAAAACTGAGTTTTCAGGAAAATTAGCCCAATGTAAGTAGCAGGTATTAAATTCTTAAAAGCAAGTCATAAATGATGCATGCACAATAACAGATACGGGGTATGAGATGCAGAGTAGAGCGCATGAATGAACAATATGTACTGAATTCCAAATAAGATTGGCAATTAATCAGCCAAATATGGAACAAAGTGTTGAAGTATTTCCACAGCAATGATAGGACTGAATAATATGTATGAGTTTTCTGGCATACAGCTTGAATGCCTACAGTTGCTGGCCATTTTTAGTGCAAGAAGCATAAAATGGAGGACTGTCTCGGTGTGCAAAAGCCATGTTACTCAGAATACGAAAAAACTATCCCTGGCATATGACCTACTAAAGCAGTAGGCTTCTTGTAGACAAAAGAACAGAGCATAATTATCCCGCCACCTTATCTGCCTTCTCATCTGCTTCAGTCATTTTATTCTTCACCTTTTCATTTGCTTGGCCTGAATACTGTTTTTGGCCAAATGTCTTATGTGTAACGTAAAAGATTGATTCTTCTTAAAAAGCTTTTAATTTTCTCAGAGGACAGGAATATAAAAACATTGCATGGTGTTGATAAAATGTAAAACCTTATTTTTTGATGCGAGTTTTGTTATAATTTCCTGTTTTTTTTTCACCCAGAATGAGTTGAATACTCCATGGAATACCTTGGACTAGTGAAGGAATATACTGTTAAGTAATTTCCACAGGTTTTAAAGCAGGCTGTACAGGAGCTATGTCATGCTTTCTAAAATCAAATTTAAATCTAAACTAACCCATTTTCAGTAAACTGACTGTACAATGTACATTTCTACAAATTAGCATTGTGATTTTACAGGACATAAAATGTTTTTTTCTGGTGTGCAACATGTGTATGGACTGTAATCTATGTGATTAACTACAATTCCAGAAGAACTAATCAAAACATTATGAAATATTTATCACTTAAAACCCTATTCTCTGAAAACTGTAATCAGAAATTAAAATGTTCCTGTTAGTTGAGCAAACCAATGTGAGATCTGAATCTGAGAGCAATGCTGAATTTTCATTTTTATCCCTCTATGAGTTTTGTATGAATGGCATTTAACAATACCTTCAAAAGAATGAACAATTATTTTTAATTTGCTGCTAATAGAATCAACACATGGACTTCAGCCATAAAAGTGAACTCGCAATCAAATTACATTAAACAACATTGATTGTTGTGTGGAAGTCTTACTTTCCTAGATACATGTAGTATTGTGCATGTTGATGTATGTAACATGGAATACATTGTTTACAGGGAACCCTTGCTCCAGCCAGGACCACCACTAATCATTCCTTTCCTGCTCATCACATGTAAGTGCTGCTGGGATGTGAGATGAACACCCCAGCCTTTTTACGTCACACCCAGCTTCCATACCATTGCTCATGGAAACTGCCGAGTAGGAAGTAGAAGGTCAAGGGTGATGATAGTAAAGGCACTTCAGTCTCATGGTGGATGACACCTCTTCACCCTAATCCTGCAGTGTGTCTCAGGTTACAGCCTTCACCAGTCCCACATTTATCCTCACAGTTCCGAACATGCTAATAGTACACCTCCCTCAAGTCTTTATCCAAATGTATTTATAATAATACACTATCCTCCTAAGTCTCTGACTTTATAGATTCAGACACTCTGGAGGCTTTACAACTCTTCCAGATCTCATTCTTTTCAAGTTTGGAGGAGTGGTAGTCTCAACTGCACTGAACTGACTTTGTTGGCCTGGAATTGAAGTTGCAGTACTTGTTGCTTCAATTATTTGGGTTTCTACATTCTGGTTCACTCAAATGTATGACAAGAGGTTCGCCACGAGAAATAAGGAGAAGACTTTTCCTGTTTCGTCTGATTGTGCCTTCTTGGGTATGCATCAAGTAAGAACATTGTTGATCTTCATCTGCCGGGAGAGTGACACCTTTTCCGTCAAAATCCCTGATCCAAACCTTGTCATCTCTCTTTCATATAGACAGGTTTCCAGTACGTACTTCCTATTGTAAGTGGAAACTTGTCGTTACGAGCAGGACTGTTCACGATCCTGAACCTTCTGATGGCCCTGACTGCCAACCGTGGGATTAATTTCTTCGGTAGCAACGGAAGTTGAGTGTGACAGGGAATCAATGTTTCCTTTTGTGGGTCAGTCCCAAATTAGAGGGCACCATTTTTAAATTAGGTGTTGCCTTTTAGGACAGAGATGAGGAGAATTTTTTTCTCTCATAGTGTTGTACACCTTTGGAACTCCCTACCTCAGAAGGCATTGGAGGTGTGGCCATTGAACATTTTAAAGGCGGAAATAGATTCTTGTTAGGCAAGGTAATCAAATTATGTTGGGGGGTGGTGGAAATGTAGAACTTGAAACACAAACAGGTGAGCCATGATCTTATCAAATGGTGGAGCAGGCTCAAGGGACTGAATGGTCTACTTCTTTTCCTATTCCTATTGATGTATGCATGTAAACCCATGACCACTGCTGTCTCCGCAGACAAGGGCAGTAGACACATGGGGACACCACCATCTGGAAGTTCCATTCCAAGCCACACACCACTTGACTTGCAAATATTGTTAGGATTCATTACAGTTGTTACAATTCCAGCCCCACTTGTCCTGGAGTCACTGCACAATTGAATTAACCAATAATTCTTATAAAAATACCCGAGGCATTTGGCCCTTGGCTGCCCAATAATTACAATCACTAGGTTTGTAAGTTTGAGCACAATTACTGTTTATTTAACTCAAGAACTCTAATGAAATACTTGACAAATACAGTTGGTCAAATAGTAATAAATACCTAACAGCTACTTTAACTTGCCTCCCAAGCCTCTATATACACACACACACACACACACACAAAACAGACAAACACAGGGGTGTAATGAGGAAAAAGCGTAAGCACAATTCCTGCTTTCCAGATTTCAACTTTTCTTCTTCACTTTCAGAATCAGAGCACATTATTGGCCCTATGAACTTTTTGGTTTTTGTTAACAGATGCGGTAGCAGAATCACTACCTGGTTCACCATTCTCCTTCCTCTTAATTTTTAAAAGGAATTGATTCCTGATTATTTCATCTCCTTTGTTATTTGCTTCTTTTACTTGGAAGAGGCACTGTGGACGTTTACAAGTATGTGGATTAACCAGCCACTCGCTTGGTATCACTTCACAGTTCTTACTGTTCTCGTCCTGACTATCTGATGCCATGCCATTATGAATACATTCCTTCAAAGCAGGCATGCTCTGGGAAATATTTGCACCTGAATTGAATGGTAATGGGTTTACTGCAAGAGGCTGTAACAAACTACTTTTAGAAAAGTTCAAGTCACTTTCTTCTTCCAATTTGCTGCATTCTTTACTAGCTTTGGAAGAATTACTTGTCACAAGTTCAAAATTTGTTAGTGACAGGTTTAGTTGGTTTATCATTACTTCATAATCCGAACCAAATTTAAATTCAAAACTTGTCTGACTCTTCATCACTGTCTCTACTATTAAATTCAAGCTCTTCTTTTGGTCACCATCAGTCTTAGTATTCTCAGAATCTGGCTCACTACCACTGTCATTTGATATGTGATCAATGTCTTTCAACATTTCTATCTTTGAGTAATTTAATGCCCAATGAGGTTTCCTAACTCCCGCATGCCCTGCCATTGGCATCTCGGACTTCCCTCGGCCTCTCTGTAATCTAAAACCTTCACTCCTGCCAAATCATTCCCCAGAAGTAGGTTTCCCATCCACTGGAAATTTCTCCAATAACTACTGACACTAAATCACATTCCAAATGTACTTTATACAATAGAATTGGGATACAATCTCCATCACATATCCCTTTCACGAATATCGCAGCTTTCTTTGAGCTCTGTGGAGGGAAAACAAATCCTTTTCAACACAGAAATGGTTATGGCTTTGGCTATATCAGTTGATGAAATGGGATACTTTCCCCTCAGACAAAAACCTGGCACATCTTTCATCTACCTCATTCCTCATACCTGCTCCCACAGCAGTGTTTACCTTAGGTCTCCTAAGTCCAGTTAAAGCTACAGTCTGCCCTGTAGTATTCTGCACTTCTGTTCCCTTTTCAAAATTCTCTTTATGAACCCCCATGGGCGTTCCTTGCAACTTCTAAAATGCTGAACGAAAGTGTTCCATCTTATTAAAAAGGTAACATCTAGGCTTTTGAGTCTCACCTTCACCCTCAGTACTTTCCTTCCTGGTCTGAGGAGGAGATCTCAAAGCATTCCATCTATCCATTACTTACTTTGGCTATCTGCCTTCCTTTCGCTCTCCCACTTCCTATCCTTCAAAATTATGGGGGTGATGGAACAAAAGATTAAATTCATGGACTAGCTCATAATTGTCAGCCATAATTGCTGATTGCCTAGCAGTTGCCACTCTCTGGTTGTCAACATGGGTTCTTATTATAGAAGATAGGGAATTCTTTAAAAAATATATTTTTTATTGGTTTTCAGAATTATTTACAATAACATTTGTTGTGTATCATACACAGTAGCAGTAATATAGATACACAGCGAAACAGAAAAGAGAAGGAAGAAAAGAAAAAACATAAACAGAGTCCACAAAATTAGTGCGTACAACAACAAGGAAAGAAAAAAAACCAAAAAAGAGAGACCCAATCATGTGGGGCAGAACCTATGTACAGATATGGGAGGCCCTGTTTGTAAGCCCCCAGAGATCGGCTGCCACCATCATAGCCTTCGCTCCTTTCTTCGCTGCCTCCTGGTACTAAAATGTATCAGGGGAGGATGTGTTCGGTACTGGCCAGGCATGTGCTGTTCTAGCTGCTGTGGTCACCTCTGTGTGCTCTCGCCGTTTGTCCATTCTGGTTCCCTTTTCTTGCTTTCCCTGCGTTTCTCTTGCTCCATACTTAAGAGCTCAGTGACCAACCTAAACGAGTATGCCATCACCATCACAGACTTTATCAGAAAATGTGCAGAAAACTGCATGGCAAAGAAAGTAGTATATATGTTCCCCAACTGGAAACCATGGCTTAATAGGGAGATCCCTACTGTAGGCCAGGTCTGAGGTGTTCAAGTCAGGCAACCCTGACCTACACAACAAATCCAGTTACGACCTCCGTAAAATCATCAGGGATGCTAAGAGACAATATCAGACCAAGCTAGAGCCACAGACTAGCGGTACAGACTCTCGTCGGTTGTGGCAAGGCTTAAACAACATAACAGGCTACAAAGCGAAGCTGAGCAGAACCTCTGGCAGCAGTGCATCCCTCCCCGAAGAACTCAATGCATTCTATGCTTGGTTGGAAACCATCAAACCGCTGTCGACTGCCCCAGCAGCCCCAGACACACCCATACCCATCATAGCTTCCGAAGTCAGATCGGCCTTCTTGAAAGTGAACCCTTGGAAGGCGAAGGGTCATGACGGGATCCCTGGTTGTGCACTCAGGTCCTGCGTGGACCAGCTGTCAGATGCTTTTGAGGACATCTTCAAACTCTCCCAACTCCGTTCCAAGGTCACCACCTCTTTCAAGAAGACCACCATCGTACAGGTGTCAGAGAAGAACCAGGCAACGTGCCTCAGTGACTATCATCCGGTGGCCTTGACATTGATCGCAATGAAGTGCTTCAAGAGGTTGGTCATGAGGCACATCAACTCCATACTCACAGAATGCCTTGATCCACTGCAATTTGCAAACCGATCCACAGCAGATTCCATCTCCCTGGCCCTACACTCATCCCTGGAGCATCTCACCAACAAGGACTCCTACATCAGACTCCAATTTATTGACTACAGCTTTGCCTTCAACTCCATATTTTCAGCCAAGCTCATATCAATGTTCTAAAACATAGGACTTGGCTCCTCCCTCTGAAATGGATCCTCGACTTTCTGACCCATAGTGCACAATCAGTAAGGATAAACAGCAACACCTCCACCACGATAGTCCTCAATGCTGGGCCCCATGCCAAGGTTGCATACGTAGCCCCCTATTATACTCCTGTACACACATGATTGCGTGACAAAATTTGGTTCCAACTTCATCGACAAATTTGCTGATGACACGACCGTAGTGGATCAGATCTCGAACAACGATGAATGAGTCAGAGTACAGGAGGGAGATGGTGGAGAACATGGTGGAGTGGTATAATGACAACAGTCTCTCACTCAATGCCAGCAAAACTAAAGAGCTGGCATTGACTTCAGGAAGCATCAACGAGGCCGAGGTGGAGATGGTTGACAGGTACAAATTCCTAGGTGTGCACATCACCAACAATCTGTCATGGTCCACCCACGTTGGCACTGCGACCAAGAAAACACAACAGAGCCTATACTTCCTCAGGAAATTTGGCAATCCACATTGACTCTTACCAAGTTTTACAGGTGCACCATAGAAACCATCCTATCTGGCTGCATCACAGCCTGGTGTGTCAACTGCTTGGCTCAAGACTGTAAGAAATCCATGAATGTTTTTATAATATTCATCTGCTCCTGGTGTACCTGTTGAAAATTTTTTGGAGAATTTGGTCAGTGGTGTTGTCAAGGACTGGATTAAGATCATCGGCCAGATTTGCATTGTGTGTCTCAGAATCGTTGACTGTGGTCGTACACTGACTCCTATGCAAGGTGCATGAGACACAATCTGAAACTCTGAATTTTGGGACATCCTGGTGAGATTTTTCTTTCTAATAGTGAGACTGGTGGTTTGTGATATGTCTTGATTATCACATTCGACCGAACAATACAGTTAGATTACGTCCTACAAGTCCACGTTACTCCAAGAGCCTCTTTTTCAATAACTGAATATCGCATTCTTGTTTCTGACAGCCCCCTAGATGCATAATATACTGGTCGGCGGCATTCATCCAGCAGCTCTTGGAAGCACCCAGTCCTGTTGATGAGGCATCTGCTATGATTTTAATTGGCAGGGATGAGTTGCAGTGAGCCAGTCTATCTGGTAAGAACAGCAAGTCTTTGATTTGATGGAATGCTTGCTCTTGGTATGTATCCCAATGCCATCCTTGGGTCATTTTGAGAACATATTGCCGAAGCTCTGCGACCTGTGTCAGGCAGGGCAGAAATGTTGTCAACTGGTTTACCAGGCATGGTCTGGAATGGATGGCAAGGTTTGAAACTCACTTTGGTTTTGTGTGCATTCTCCAGTATGCCATTGCTGCTCACAATGGGCGCGATTCTCAGCTCCCCATGCCTGGTGGGGGAATCCGGGAGGGCCGGACGAATCACGACATGCCGCCCTGGCACCCCCCGCGATTCTCCCACCCCTCCCAAAATGGCGTGTCGCGGAATCGCAGGTCGCCGTTTTTCACGGCGACCGGCGATTCTCCGGCCCGGATGGGCCGAGC
The DNA here is from genome assembly GCF_902713615.1 of Scyliorhinus canicula. Lineage (NCBI taxonomy): Eukaryota > Metazoa > Chordata > Chondrichthyes > Carcharhiniformes > Scyliorhinidae > Scyliorhinus > Scyliorhinus canicula. The sequence continues at coordinate 19,538,336 of NC_052165.1, read as the reverse complement.
GGCATGACTTCCCGACCGGTTCATGCCGGCGTCAACCACACCTGGTCGCTGCCGTCGTGAACATAGCGCGAAAGGTAAGTTTGGGGCCTGTGGGGGGCGGAGAGAAGAACGAGCACCACGGGCGTGCTCGGGAGGTGACTGGCCCGCGATCGATGCCCACCGATCGTCGGGCCGGCGTCTCTAAGAGACACACTCTTTCCCCTCCGCTGCCCCACAAGATCAAGCCACCATGTCTTGCGGGGCAGCGGAGGGAAGACAGAAACCCCGCATGCGCGGGTTGGAGCCGGCCAACCTGCGCATGCGTGGCTGACGTCACTTAGGCGCCGCCGTCGCGTCATTCTCGGCGCGCCGCTTTGACGCAAGCGTCAAGGCCCGGCGGCCGAGTTTCTCACAACACCACTCCTAGCCCCTTGGAGGGGGGGTGAATAGGGTGCGGGGAGCGGCCTCCGACGCCGTCGTGAAACTCGGCCGAGTTCACGACGGCCATCCCGATGCCGCGCGGGAGCAGAGAATCACGCCCAATATGTCCTAAGAATCGAATAGAAATCTTAGAGAACTCAGACTTATCGGGCGCGATTCTCCACTCCCCATGCCGGGGACCGCGATTCTCCGTCCCGGATGGGCCGAGCGGCCTGACGTTCCCAACCTGTTCACGCTGGCGGCAACCACACCTGGTCGCTGCCGTCGTGAACATGGCGCCAAAGCTTCGTTTGTGGCCTGTGGGGGGCGGAGAGGCATGCTCGGGAGGGGTCGGCCAGTCGGTCAGTCCCCACCGATCATCGAGCCGGTGTCTCCAAGGGATGCACTCTTTTCCCTCCGCCGCCCCGCAAGATCAAGCCACCACGTCTTGCGGGGCAGCGGAGGGGAAGACGGCAACCGCGCATGCGCGGGTTGGAGCCGGCCAACCTGCGCATGCGCGGCTGACATCACTTAGGCGCCGCTGTCACGTAATTCTCGGCGCGCCGCCTTGACGCAAGCGTCAAGGCCCGGCGGCTGAGATTTACGGAACGCCACTCCTAGCCCCCTGGGGGGGGGGGGGGGGTGGTGGTGAATAGGGTGCGAGAAGTGGCCTCCGAGGCCGTCGTGAAACTCGGCAGAGTTCACGACGGTCTTCCCTATGCCTTGCGGGAGCGGAGAATTCCGCCCATCATTCTGCATCAATCCTGCTTCCTGCAAGCGTTTGAAGACAGAGTCTATTGTTATGTGCCTTGACAGTCATACAGTGGGCAAGGACATCATCCATATGCCATTTGACTACTTTCAGTTTGCAAGATGGCCGACATTATGTGTTGAAAAATCTCCGGTGCCAAGGTAATGTCAACGGGCAAATGATTGAAGCAGAATATGCTGAATGGGATGATAAAAGTCGTCAGCAATTTCGGGTTATTTTCTAATGGAACCTGCTGTAAGCTACTGTTGCGATCAAGTTTTGAGAATAACGTGGTCTTGTAGAGTTTGGCCAAGCTGTCATCAACTGTGGAAATTGGGTGGATCTCCCTCAGCACTGCCTTGTTGAGTTGTGTCAACTCAACACAGATCTCACTGATCTTTTGAGTGATGTTGATGTCAAAGCAAGCTTTCCTGAACAGGAGAGAAATTCTTGATTGTGGAGGACATATACGGCACATTCAGTGGAGTGAAGTTAAAGACGTCTGTCGGGTACGTTTAGCAGGTGTTTCTCAGCGACTGCAGTACCATTTTTTGGCCTTGGAGAGTTTATCGGGGAGAATCCAATATGTTTCAATAAAGTCGCCTCTCATTCTTCTAAACTCCAGTTAGTAGAGATCCAACTTACTCAACCTCTCTTTTAAAAAAAAAATATTTTTAAATGAATTTGGAGTACCCAATTATTACTTTTTTCAATTAAGGGACAATTTAGCACGGCCAATCCACCTAACCTACACATCTTTGGGTTGTGGGGGTGAAACCCAAGCAGACATTGGAAGAATGTGCAAACTCCACACAAACAGTGACCCAGGTCTGGGATTCGAACCCTGGTACTCAGCACTGTAGTCCCACTACTAACCACTGCGCCACATGCCATCCTCTACGCAACCTCGCATAACAAAATCCTTCCATACCCGGGATCAACCAAGTGAATTTACTCTAGATTTCTTCCAATGCCAGTGTCTTTCCTTAGATAAGGTGACCAAACTGTTCACGGTATTTTGGGTGTGGTTTAACTAGTGACTTGTACAGTTTTCGCAAGATTTCCCTTTTGTCAGGATATTGTCTGTCTGTCCTATGTTCTCTTTTAATCCCCGTCCTGCTGCCCGTTTGGATATACATTTCCATTTAAACTGGAGCCTTTGGACACTGAGACAAACCCCCTTTTAGATAGGCTGCTCCAAACCATCCCCTTTAAGTTCTGTGACAGAATCTGTGACGTCGTTTGACAGACTTGGCAAGCAGCTAATCAGTGCAGAGATGATTTTCAACCTTTTCCTAGAGCGGCCTGCGGTTGCTGAAGCCAGTCAGTAACTTTCAAGGAAGCAGGCAGGTCTTCTGGAGAGTGTCACCTTTTGTTTAGTTCAGTTAAGCAGCCAGAGAACAAGGACCCTGAAGTCTCCCTCTCTCCTTCTCCCTCTCTGTGCTGGATGATTTTAAGAAGCATTGTAGCCAAATCTGTGAAGACTTTCCTGTGTTGAAGGAGCACAGATACCAACAGATCTGGGAAAGAGATCATGAGTGTGAAAGTAGAAGTTTTCTCAAAGGTCAATAACCTTCAAACTGTGTGTGTCGGGGATTGGGAATAACTGAAGAACTGAAGCTTAAGGTGGGAGCATTTGTGATAAAACCACCAGACTGTTGTAAAGAAATCAGACAAGTAAAAACAGCTAAACTCCAGGACCAGAGCTATGTGGTTCTCACAGGGTGGCGAAAGTTCCATCTGCTGGTAGAAAGGTGGAAGTGCCTTGACCCGAGCATCCTGACTATTTGGTGACCGGTAATGAGAATTGCACTAACGTGGAATTCCTTAATGAAATACCATCTGGTGGTCAAAGGACAGAATTGCACCAACCTGAACCTCTCGAGTAAACCTGTTTCCCGGAAAAGGCAACCACAGAATGAAGACCCATCTCAGACCTACACCTTTAATTCCTGTTTTATTTTATTCCCGCCGACCCTTACTTGGTGTTTGTCTTGGGTGCCTAGGCATAAGGTGGGACGGGATGTTACGATTAGGTAATCTGGTAGATGATTAATCTGTTACTTCCTTATGTTCATCTTTTCTCATTTTTATTAATAGTTTGTAATTGTTTTACTTCTTAATCTGATGTCCCCTTTATCTATCCTGCTTGTTACCACCTCAAAGCATTCAAATAATTTGTCAGGCATGATTTTTCCTACATGAAGCCATGCTAACTCTGCTTTATTATATGTATTTCTAAATGTTTGCTATTACATCCTTTATCGTGGTCTCTAACATTTTTCCACTGACATGTTGAGCTAACTGGCCTCTTTTGTGTCTCCTTCCCTTTCTGAATAAGGGTGTTATGCTTTCCAATCCTCTAGAACTTTTCCAGAATTTAAGGATTCTTGGAAGATTATTGCCAGTGCATCCACTATTGCTGTTGCTACTTCCCTTAATACCCTAGGATGCAACCCGTCAGATTTATCAGTCTTTATCCCCATTAGTTCCCCCTTGTACTTTTTCTCTAATGATAGTTATTGGGCTGAATTCTCCACCGTCAGGATTAACCATTTTGCCGGCAGCCCAGGGGTTTCCCAACGGCATGGGGTGCCCCACCATGGGAAACCCCATTGACCAGCCAGCGAAACAGAGAATCCCGACGGCGGCCGCACCAGAAATCTGGTGTGGCAGGACAGAGAAACCCACCCGTTGTATTTACTTCCCCTCCCCCTTTTTACCATTAATTAGTTAGTATTTTTGGAATGTTATTTGTGTCCTCCACTATGAAGAACGACAAAGTTTTATTTAACTCCTCTGCCATTTCCTGGTTCCCAATTATTCTTTCCCCAGTCTCATTCTCTGAGGGACCTGTGTTCATTTTGGTCTCTTCCATTTTGTATACTTAAAGAAGCTCTTGCTATCCGTTTTTAGGTTACCTTCATAGTGTTGCTACCACAGTGTGTTTTTAACCCGTATGCGATGCACAAATGACGGCGAGTCGGTTTTGTTACATCAAATAGTATTTATTCACACTTCCACAAAGTTACAGTTAGTCAATCACACCATTCAACACAAGTTATTTTACAGAATACTAAAGTTCATACTCGACCTTAACTCAAGAGTGACCAGCAAGTGCCCAGACAGATAAAGCCGTTATCTGTATTGAAGTTCGGTAGCCCTCGATGTTCGGTCCTTGGACTGGTCTGATTCTCTGTCTCTCTGGTCTTCCTTCTGTTTGGTGGAGTGATGGTCCTTTGTGGTGGCCGGTGAAGATCACCATTGTTTCGTTGCTTTTCCTTCAGAGAGCGATTCTAAGATGGTGCAATACCTTTTAACATGCTTGGATTTCCCGCCTCTTTTGGACGGTCTCTGGGTCATTGCCAATCAATTGACAAGGGTCCCACATCGATTTCAGGGTGGGCACTCAGTGGCCGTGCCTGCAAGTGTTGGGGGCATGTAGGTTTTCCAAATAAGGAGTTTAGGTGTCTGGTAAACAAGTGTGATTGCCAGGATAGTTCTATTGCTCCTGGGATAGCCTGGAGATGTCCTTTTCCCTGTGTATTCCAATGTCTAGGCTTCAGCTTGCTCATCAATGTTTATTTAGCCTGCTTGTCCTGTACGTGGCTGAATCTCCCAGCATCCTCTGCAGGACATCACAATAGTTTATCTTTTCCCTATTTATTATTGTTTGTCACCTTTATTTGGATTTTAAAACTTTCATAATCCTCTGTTTTCTATTAATCTTTGCCACATTGTATGTTTTTCTTTCAGTGTAATACCATCCTTAACTTCCTTGGTTAACCATGGTTGTTTTATCCTCCTCCTAGAATCCTTCATCCTCACTGGGATATATCCTTGTTCAGTGTAATACCATTCTTAACTTCCTTGGTTAACCATGGTTGTTTTATCTTCCTCCTAGAATCCTTCATCCTCACTGGGATATATCCTTGTTGTGGGTCATGAACTATATTTTTAAAGGTCTGCCATTGCCAATTAACCGTCTTGTCTGCTAAAGTCCTTTCCAAGTCCAGTCTAGCCAATTCTGCTCTCAGTTTTTATAATTATTTAAATTTAGGACAGTTGTAAGGGTATCAACTCATCTGTCTTAAGGACTCATTTGGGATCCTCCGGATGTGCCGTGTTTTGGACTTACAGTGAGTGCTCGATACTGCTCATGATGTGAGGGTTTTTGGCACCAGAATACTCACTTGGTCTGTCATCATCTTATGCTTTGCTTTCCTTACCCTGGAGTCTCCTTGTCCTTTTGTGGCTTTAAGTTGGACTGTTGGGTTTGCTCTGAACCATGGTTTTAAGAACATATGAACTAGGAGCAGGAGTAGGCCATATGGCTCCTCTAGCCTGCTCTGCCATTCAGTGAGATCATAGCTGATCCATTGTGGACTCAGCTCCACTTTTCCGCTCGAACACCAGAATGCTTTATTCCTTTATTCTTCAAAAAACTATCTATCTTTACCTTGAAAACATTTAATGAAGGGGCCTCAACTGCTTCACTGGGCAGGGAATTCCATAGATTCACAACCCTTTTGGTGAAGAGGTTCCTTCTAAGCTCAGTCCTAAGTCAACTTTCCCTTATTTTGAGGCTATACTCCCTAGTTCTGCTTTCACCCACTAGTGGAACCAACCTTCCCGCATCTATCCTATCTATTTCCTTCATAATTTTATATCTTTCTAGAAGATCTCTCTCTCTCTCTCTCTCTCTCCTCCCCCCCCCTCCCCCCCCAGTCCTTCTAAATTCCAACAAGTACAGTCCCAGTCTACTCAACCTCTCCTTGTAATCCAACCCCCTCAACTCTGGGATTAATTTAGTGAATCTCCTCTGCACACCATCCAGCTCCAGTACATCCTCTCCAAGGTAAGGAGACCAAAACTGAACACAATACTCAGGTGTGGCCTCACTAACACCTTATACAGTTGCAGCATAACCTCCCTAGTCTTAAACTCCATCCCTCTAGCAATGAAGGACAAAACTCCATTTGCCTTCTGAATCACCTATTGCACCTGTAAACCAACTTTTTACAAACTCATGCACTAGGATACCCAGGTCCCTCTGAACAGCAGCATGTTTTAATATTTTATCATTTAAATAAATAATCTCTTTTGCTGTTATTCCTACCAAAATGAATAACCTCACATTTGTCAACATTGTATTCCATCTGCCAGACCCTAGCCCATTTACACACCATCCAAATCTGCAGACTTCCAGCATACTATACACTTTTTGCTTTACCACTCATCTTAGTGTTGTCTGCAAGCTTGGACACATTGCACTTGATCCCCAACTCCAAATCATTTACGTAAATTGTGAACAATTGTGGGCCCAACACTGATCCCTGAGGGGCACAACTAGCTACTAATTGCCAGCCAGAGAACATAGAACATAGAACAGTACAGCACAGAACAGGCCCTTCGGCCCTCAATGTTGTGCCGAGCCATGATCACCCTACTCAAACCCACGTATTCACCCTATACCCGTAACCCAACCCCCCCTTAACCTTACTTTTATTAGGACACTACGGGCAATTTAGCATGGCCAATCCACCTAACCCGCACATCTTTGGATTGTGGGAGGAAACCGGAGCACCCGGAGGAAACCCACGCACACAGGGGGAGGACGTGCAGACTCCACACAGACAGTGACCCAGCCGGGAATCGAACCTGGGACCCTGGAGCTGTGAAGCATTTATGCTAACCACCATGCTACCCTGCTGCCCCAAACACCCATTAATCCCCATTCTTTGCTTTCTATTAATTAACCAATCCTATATCCATGCTTCCACTTTACCCTTAACGCCATGCATCTTTATTTTATGCAGCAACCTTTTGTGTGGCACCTTGTCAAAAGCTCTCTGAAAATCCAGATATACCACATCCATTGGCTCCCTGGTGTCTACCGCACTGGTAATGTCCTCAAAGAAATCCACTAAATTAGTTAGGTACGACCTGCCCTTTATGAACATCACCATGTAACGGAATCAGTTTTACTGGTGGACCTCCAATTATCTAGTGATTTAGATGGCTTTTTCCAAAGTCAGATCTTCTTTAGATTTAAGTACATCTAATAGAATATCATTGGCCACTTCCCTACTATTCAGTCCCTTATGAGCCTAGCGTTCAGCCAATCTATATAACGCATTTATGAAAGAGTCTGTGGGTTCCCCAGCCTTTGACTCTCGTTACATTTTGCTCAATCCAAAATATTATTTCTTCCTAGGTTAAAGTAGACGGTGCACGACTGAATGACCTCTTTAAAGTTATCAATAGATTCATTTATTTCTTGTATGGCAATTATGACACTGGCTATTGGACCTACTGAATATAATAGTGTTCAGCCCTTGTTTCCTTATTCATGCCTGATGCTATCATACATCTGAAAATTCTTCTTCTCCATAATGCCTAATATCGTGCTTGGTGTTATGTGCCAGGGTTTAGAGAACCCCAAAGTGTATCATGGAGTTCACCTGACCACCAACTTTTAATAGATTGTGATATGAGGAGCACATGGCCCACTCTACAGGTGTGGTACAGCAGATATGGAAAAGTATTTTTTAAAGCAAAACAATGTTTACTCTATGAACTCAAGTTAACCTTTTTTAAAACATAGTGAACATCTTAGCAACCATTAATTCAAATACAAACCCCAAAGAATACAACACTAAGTGGTTTACCAAAGAAGTGGAATCTCTTGTTAAGAGGAAGAAGGACGCCTATGTGAAGATGAGGCGTGGTTTCAGTTGGGGCGCTTGATAGTTACAAGGAAGCGAGGAAGGATCTAAAGAGAGAGCTAAGACGAGCAAGGAGGGGACATGAGAAGTCTTTGGCAGGTAGGATCAAGGAAAACCCAAACGCTTTCTATAGGTACGTTAGGAATAAAAGAATGACTAGGGTAAGAGTAGGGCCAGTCAAGGACAGTGGTGGGAAGTTGTGTGTGGAGGCTCAGGAGATAAGCGAGATACTAAATGAATACTTTTCGTCAGTATTCACTCAGGAAAAAGATAATGTTGTGGAGGAGAATGCCGAGACCCAGGCTATTAGAATAGATGGCATTGAGGTGCGTAGGGAAGAAGTGTTGGCAATTCTGGACAAGGTGAAAATAGATAAGTCCCCGGGGCCTGATGGGATTTATCCTAGGATTCTCTGGGAAGCCAGGGAAGAGATTGCTGAGCCTTTGGCTTTGATTTTTAGGTCATCATTGGCTACAGGAATAGTGCCAGAGACCTGGAGGATAGCAAATGTGGTCCCTTTGTTCAAGAAGGGGAGCAGAGATAACCCCGGTAACTATAGGCCGGTGAGCCTCACGTCTGTTGTGGGTAAAGTCTTGGAGAGGATTATAAGAGATACGATTTATAATCATCTAGATAGGAATAATATGATTAGGGATAGTCAGCATGGTTTTGTGAAGGGTAGGTCATGCCTCACAAACCTTATCGAGTTCTTTGAGAAGGTGACTGAACAGGTAGACGAGGGTAGAGCAGTTGATGTGGTGTATATGGATTTCAGTAAAGCGTTTGATAAGGTTCCCCACGGTCGGCTATTGCAGAAAATACGGAGGCTGGGGATTGTGGGTGATTTAGAGATGTGGATCAGAAATTGGCTAGTTGAAAGAAGACAGAGGGTGGTGGTTGATGGCAAATGTTCAGAATGGAGTTCAGTTACGAGTGGCGTACCACAAGGATCTGTTCTGGGGCCGTTGCTGTTTGTCATTTTTATAAATGACCTAGAGGAGGGCACAGAGGTTGGGTGAGTAAATTTGCAGACGATGCTAAAGTCGGTGGAGTTGTAGACAGTGTGGAAGGATGTTGCAGGTTGCAGAGGGACATAGATAGCTGCAGAGCTGGGCTGAGAGGTGGCAAATGGAGTTTAATGTAGAGAAGTGTGAGGTGATTCACTTTGGAAAGAATAACAGGAATGCGGAATATTTGGCAAATGGTAAAATTCTTGGTAGTGTGGATGAGCAGAGGGATCTCGGTGTCCATGTACATAGATCCCTGAAAGTTGCCATCCAGGTTGATAGGGTTGTGAAGAAGGCCTATGGTGTGTTGGCCTTTATTGGTAGAGTGATTGAGTTCCGGAGCCATGAGGTCATGTTGCAGCTGTACAAAACTCTGGTACGGCCGCATTTGGAGTATTGCGTACAGTTCTGGTCGCCTCATTATAGGAAGGACGTGGAAGCTTTGGAACGGGTGCAGAGGAGATTTACCAGGATGTTGCCTGGTATGGAGGGAAAATCTTATGAGGAAAGGCTGATGGACTTGAGGTTGTTTTCGTTAGAGAGAAGAAGGTTAAGAGGTGACTTAATAGAGGCATACAAAATGATCAGAGGGTTAGATAGGAGGGACAGTGAGAGCCTTCTCCCGCGGATGGAGGTGGCTAGCACGAGGGGACATAGCCTTAAATTGAGGGGTAATAGATATAGGACAGAGGTCAGAGGTAGGTTTTTTACGCAAAGAGTGGTGAGGCTGTGGAATGCCCTACCTGCAACAGTAGTGAACTCGCCAACATTGAGGGCATTTAAAAGTTTATTGGATAAGCATATGGATGATAATGGCATAGTATAGGTTAGATGGCCTTTAGTTTTTGACTTCCCATGTCGGTGCAACATCGTGGGCCGAAGGGCCTGTACTGCGCTGTATTGTTCTATGTTCTAATCCTTAAACTGTCCTTTTACCCCCCAAAAAAACTTTTAAACAGAAGCACATCAGGTTAAAGTCACTACTGAGAGCAGTTATTAGTTTTAAATCACCAAAGGATCGATTTACAGTTTTTAGATTAGAGAGAGAGTGAGACTAATACCCCTTCTGGCTGTGACTGCAGCTATCCAGCTCTGAAAACTAAACTAAACATACCCTGCAGCAAATAGCCTAAAACAAAATGAGAAAGCTGACAGACAGCCCAGCTCCACCCACACTCTGACATCACTGATAAACACCCATTTATTAAAAGTACATTTCTTAAAGGTACTCACATGACATTGGTCTGGTCTTTACACCTGCCTGAATTGGTTTGGCAGTGTTGATGTACTATCCATGACTATTTTTAGCTCAGGGCTGTACAGCTTTACTTTTAAAAAATAGTTCCCAAGTCATTGGTTTTCTTTCTTCCAGCAAATTTCAGGATTATTGAGCCATTTCAAATTCAGTAATTTTGAAGAAAATTTTTTGAATGAATCCTTTTGGCCATATAGTTGCTTTCCTGAGCTTGGGGGGTTGAAGTGAAGCCAATATTTTGATCCGGCTTCTCTTTAAATGCCTTGTTCCGTCTGTGCACATTCGACACATGTTACGACTCCAATTCTGGTTCTTGGTTGCAGCGTTCATCAAGTCAACCTCATTAAAACACTCAATCTGCCAGTATTGCCTGATAATTGCGCCCAATTTATAAGCTTATTTCAGCCTTTCTATGGAGTTTCCACACTCTTTGATGATCTGGCCAGGTCCTTTTCCTCTGTCTTTGATTGGGTCTTGCAGCACACCTCCAAATACATTGGTGGAGTCCCTTTATTCTGCACAGTGGATCTTTCTTCGGCCTATTAGCCTCCTTGCCTGTAATGGAGCTTCTTCACTGATCTCCAGCTGCGTATTCAAGGTCTTCAAGTTAGGCGCACTTCTCTCATGTCAGAGGTCAGACTGAAGTTTCTTTACTTCTTCATTGTTTGGGATTTTGAGGTCCTTCGCGTGTCGTATGATTGAATTTTGTCTTATGAAGGGAGTTGAACAAAGATGTTTATTAATAACACATACCTATATCTATCACAAGTAGGCTTACATTAACACTGCAATGAAGTTACTGTGAAAAAACCCTCGTTGCCACATTCCGCGCCTGTTCAGGTACACTTACCTATATGCAGAATATATAATAATAATAATCTTTATTGTCACAAGTAGGCTTACATTAACACTTCAATGAAGTTACTGTGAAAAGCCCATTGTTGCCACATTCCAGCACCTGTTCAGGTACACTTAGAAATAATTCAGAATGTCCAAATTCCCTAACACCACGTCTTTTGGGACTTGTGGGAATAAACCAGAGCACCTGGAGGTAACCCACACAGACACAGGGAGAATGTGCAGACTCTGCACAGACAGTGTCCCAAGCCGGGAGTCAGACCTGGGACCCTGGTGTTATGAAGCAACAGTGCTAACCACTGTGCTACCATGCTAGAATCCTGACTAATGTTAAGCTCCGATGGTAACTCTTAATAAAACTACGATTCAAGTCTTGACTTCTTTGACTCAAAGTTTGTGTTCAGTAATCACTTCAACATCAAAACTGTGCCTTTCTTCCTTTTATATATTGGTGCAGTCTATTAAAAATAAGTGCAATATGTGAAACAATTAAAACCCCAAATCAAACTCAAGTACTAGGGAATATTACCTCATTCCTAACAGAATCCCACTCTTAAAAGAAAAGAAATTCATCTTTAATTTTGACATAAATTACAAAAATCATAAACGTTTTATTTTTCTCTCTGCAATAAATGCACCCTATTCCCCCTTTTTACACTCACATCTCTTCCTTATATTTATATAATATCTAATAACTTCAAGCTTTTTGCCAATCAAAGCCAAACTTCAAGCTTTTTGCTAATCAATCCGATAATTGGTAACTGCTATCAATGCACTTGATCTCATGAATCTCCCTGTTCTATAGCATCTGTTTTAAGCTCGTTATGTCAAATTGTTGTCTCTCTCATTTACTATTTTTGTAGAGTGGATATTCTCCCAGAGGAACTTATTCTCTGTAACGCTCCATAGGTACTGTTGCCAAATGCCCTGTTCCATTTAAAATTTCAGTCAAAATCTTGGATATAAAAAATGCTAGATCTACTGCCTCCACTATGACAAGTGCCTCTTCTGCCAAAGTACTTTTTAACTACTCTTTTTATCTTTTTAGTTTTCCATGCCAAAGGGCAACATTTACCTTTCTCCCCTCGGAGAAAAATGTTAAATCCTCCTGTACTCGAAAAGCTGTCACATAGATTAGCATAAGATGTGTCAGTATAAAAAAAATCAGTTTCAGTTATCTAATATCACCTAAAGATGGGAATTTCAAAATACAATTCTCCAATTTTAATTTTGTCAATGTTTTGTTTGCTCTAACAATTTCTTCAGCGTTAGGATTGTTCATTTTAATGTTTTCTTCTAAAACATCAAAACTGGTGTCCTGACTTATTTGTCTAGTTAACGAATTTAGCTGCCCAATTAAACTTTGGAGTTCCTCTTTTCCATTTTTGCAGTTGCAGTATCCTTTTGTGAGGCCCCATCATGATTAATTGCTATGGGTTAGTATTCTCCAAGTAAGGCTGCTGATGTAGTGTGACATGCGAACCACTCTGCTCGATATCTGACCCACTGTATTTAAATGTGCTAAAGGCCTGGACTTCCAATCTTGATCTCTGTTTTAAGCCCATTAATAACAGTACTTTCAAATTCACAACTACTACAGCACAAAATAATCACCTACATGTATTAAAGATGCCCAAAGGTTACCCTCCATGGTGCCAATAAAACACAAAAAAGCCCAACTTTAACAAAACTGACTTGACAGGGAAATACCAAACTCTGGAGGTGTCATTCAACCCATATACACATTTATTTAACTTCCAGAGTACTCTTTATGTTTGTCGCCTCTCTCGGACGATGAAGATTCCTGGCTTGGGTCACTGTCTGTGTGGAGTTAGCACATTCTCCCCGTGTCTGTGTGGGTTTCCTCTGGGCGCTCTGGTTTCCTCTAACTTGTCCCGAAAGAGGTGCTTGTGAGGCGAATTGGACATTCTGAATTCTCCCTCAGTGCCCCCGAGTGTGGCGACTAGGGGATTTTCGCAGTAACTTCATTGCAGTGTTAATGTAAGCCTACTTGTGATATTAGTATATATTATTATGCAGTAATCACGGGTGATTTCAATCCACATATAGACTGGATAAATACCAATGCTGTGTAGGATGGTTTCTGGTGTGTTGGGGATCATTTTCTGGAGCAATATTTTGAGGAACTGACAAGAGAGCAGGTTATTTTAGCTATAGTATTGTGCAAGAACAAAGAGCTAATTATTAATCTTTTTGTAAAAGAACGTTGTGGGATGATATATTGATAGAATTTTACATTATTTGCAAGTGAGTAGTTTAAGCTATATGGTGGTAAAGTCGCCATAGTTTCGGATGATCATAGGCTGCTTTCCCCTTTAAGGGGGAGAGCTGACTGGTGGTCATTTAACCTGAGAGTCACCACACCTCAGGCGAGGAGTAAGCTTGAGAAGGTGGAGCTTTCATGAATTTCCTGAGCTGGTACGGGAATTGAACCTGCACTGCTTGCCTTGCTCTGCATCACTAACAGCTGTCTGGCCAACTGAGCTGAACAATATGGAAAGCGTAGTAATAAAGGAATGTTAAATTATATCTGTACTTTGTCTAGGAAGCAACCAATGGTTCAGATAATTAAAATGTATGATTGACAGTGGCCAACAATTTTTTTGATTCAAGAGATGAGTAAATGTTTTGAAAATATTTACATTTCAGGGTGCCTAATAGAATCATCGAAGCACGGAGTGATAAAGCGCAGAAGGAGGCAATTTGCCTATTGTGTCTGAGCTCTCTATTTGTTGGGGACTGGAATCTCCAGTCCCCCAGCCCAGTGTTTCTTGGCGACACATTGTTCGTTGGTGGGATTCTATATTCCTGCCGCTTGTCAATGGGATATCCCATTGAAGCCACCCACGCCACCTAGAAACCCGTGGGAGGGGGCATGCACCTGGTGGGAACAGGAATCCCAACAGTTGGAGAATCCCAGTCGGGGTTTTCTAATTAACCACACTCTCCTGTTTCCTCAAAGCCTTGTCAGTTTTTTTTCCACAATTAGCAATTACCAAGGAGGTAGATGTCACCGAGGACATGACAGTCATGCAAATTCTGCCCCCAGAAAGGTTAACAATTTATACGGAAGAAGTGTTAAATACACTTTTGGTACTGAAAGTTGACATAGCAGTGGGACAGGATGAGGTACATCCAAGGATATTGAAGGAAGTGAGAATGGAAATTGCAGACGTGCTGCCTATAATCTTCCAGTTTTCTTTAGACTCATAGAATCATAGAGTTTACAGTGCAGAAGGAGGTCATTTGGCCCATCGAATCTGCACCAGCCCTTGGAAAGAGCACCCCACCATGCCCACGCCTCCACCCGATCCCCGTAATCCAGTAACCCCACCTAATTTTTTTTTGGGTAGAAGGGCAATTTAGCATGGCCATTCCACCTAATCTGCACATCTTTGGACGTGGGAGGAAACCAGAGCAACCGGAGTAAACTCACACAGACACTGGGAGGACATGCAGTCTCCACACAGATACTGACCCATGCTGGAAATTGAACCTGGGACCCTGGAGCTGTGAAGCAACTGTGTTAACCTCTGTGCTACTGTGCTGAGGGGAGGTGCCAGAGGACTGAGAATTACAAGTGTTCCGCCCTTGTTGAAAAATGGTTATAAGGATAACCCCAGCAATTACAGGCCAGTCAGTTAAACATCAGTAGTGGGCATTCTTCGAAAAACAACTCTTCAGGGTAGAATTCGAGGTCACATGGAAGAATGTGGGTTGATTAAGAAGAGCCAGTATGGATTTCTAAAGGGGAAATCATGTTTAATTAACTTGCGGGGGTTTTTGAGCAGGTAACAGAAAGGGTCGATGTAGTGTACTTGGACTTTAGTAGGCATTCAATACAGTGCAACACAACAGACGTGAGGAAAGTATTTTTTTAAATATAAATTTAAACTGCCCAATAAACTTTTTGTCCAATTGAAGGGCAATTTAGCGTGACCAATCTACCTACCCTGCACATCTTTGGGTTGTGGGGGTGAGACCCACCAGACACGGGAGAATGCGCATACTCCACACATACAGTGACTGGGGGCTGGGATAGAACCCAGGTCCTTAGCGCTGTGAGGCAGCAGTGCTATCCACTGCTAACCACTGTGCCACCATGCTGCTACCCTTGTGTGAAAAATGAAAACTCATGGAATAAAAGGAACAGTGGATACAAAATTGGCTGCATAATAACAGCAGAATGTAATGGTCAATGGATATTTTTTTAGGCTGGAGGAAGGTTTCAAATGGTGTTCCCCAGGGGTTGGTATTGGAATCCTTGCTTTTCCTGATGTATATTAATGATCTAGATCTTGGTTTGCTGGGGACAATTTCAAAGTGTGCGGATAGTAAGGATTAAGGAGAATCCTAAGGCATTTTCTTCCATATATAAAGAGCAAGAGTATAGCCAGGGAAAGGGTTGGCCCACTCAAGGACAGAGAAGGGAATCTATGTGTGGAGCCAGAGGAAATGGGTGGGGTACTAAAGGAGTACTTTGCACAGTATTCACCAAAAAGAAGGACTTAGTGGATGAGGAGTCCATGGAAAGGTGTGTAGATATTCTGGGCCATGTCAATATCAAATAGGATGAGGTGTTGGGTTTCTTAAAATGCATTCAGTAGGGCAGCACGGTGGCGCAGTGATTAGCATGGCTACCTCACGGTGCCAAGGTCCCAGGTTCGATTCCGTGGGTCATTGTCTGTGTGGAGTTTGCACATTCTTCCCGGGTTTGCATGCGTTTCGCCCCCACATCCCAAAGATGTGCAGGGCAGGTGAATTGGCCACATTAAATCACCCCTTAATTGGAAAAATGAATTGGGTACTCTAAATTTATTTTAAAAATGCATTAAGTTAGATAAGTCCCCAGAGCTTAATGGGATCTGCTCCAGAATAATGAAGGAGGAAAGGAAGGAAATTGTAGCGGTCTTGACAGAAATCTTTGTATCCTCATTGGCTACAGATGGGCCTCTGAGGACTGGAGAATAGCCAATGTTGTTCCTTTGTTTGAGAAGAGTAGCAGGGATAATCCAGGAAATTATAGGCTGGTGAGTTTTACGTCAGTGGTAGGGAGATTATTGGAATAGATTTTTAAGGACAGGATTTACTCACATTTGGAAACAAATCGACTTATAAGCGATAGGCAACATGGTTTTGTGAAAAGGAGGTTGTGTCTCATTAACTCGATCGATAATTTTGAGGAAAAGACAGAGATTGACGAAGGAAGGGCAGTGGATGTTATCTATATGGACTTCAGTAAAGCCTTTGACAAGGTCCCTTAAGGCAGACTGGTACAAAAGATGAAGTCTCACAGGATCAGAGGTGAACTGGCAAGATGGATACAGAACTGACTCAGTCATAGAAAACAGAGGGCAGCCGTAGAAGGATGCTTTTCGGAACGTGAAGCTGTGACTAGTAGTATTCCTCAGGGATCAGTGCTGGTACCTTTGTTGTTTGTAGTATATATCAATGATTTGTAGGAAAATGTAGCTGGTCTGATCAGTAAGTAAGTGAACGACACAATGATTGGGGGAGTTGCGGATAGTGAAGAGGATTGTCAGAGGCTACAGCAGGATATACATTAGTTGGAGACTTGGGCGGAGAAATGGCAAGTGGAGTTTAATCTGGAAAATTGTGAGGCAACGCATTTTGAAAGGTCTAATACAGGTGGGAATCATGCAGTAAATGGCAGAACCCTTAGGAGTATTGAGAGGCAGAGACATCTGGGCATACAGGTCCACAGATCACTGAACGTGGCAACGTAGGTGGATAAGGAGTCAAGAAGGCATACGGCATGCTTGTCTTCATTGGTCGTGGCATTGAGTTTAAAAATTGGCAAGTCATGATGCAGCTGTACAAAACCTTAGTTAGCTACACTACCAGAGGATATGAATGCTTTGGAGAGGATACAAAAGAGATTTACCAGGATGTTGTCTGGTCTGGAGGGTTTTAGCTATGAGAAGAGGTTGGATAAACTCGGATTGTTTTCATTGGAACAAAGGAGGCTGAGGGGAGACCTGTTACAAAATTATGAGTGGCTTGGACATAGTGGATAGTCAGATGCTTTTTCCCATGGTGAAACGTTGCTTACTAAGGGACATGGGTTTAAGGTGTGAGGGGAAAGTTAAGAGGAGAAGTACAAGGCAGGTTTCTTTAAATAGAGAGTGGTGAGTGCTGCCAGGGAAGGTGGTGGGAGCAGATAGGATAGGGGTGTTTAAGAGGCATGTTGATGAATACATGAATAGGATGGAAATAGAGAGATACGGACCCCAGAAGTGCAGAAGGTTTTAGTTTCGACAGGCATAATTTTTTTAAAAGGGGCAATTTAGCGTGGCCAGTCCACCTACCCTGCACATCCTTGGGTTGTGGGGGTGAGACCCACGCGGACACTGAGAGCATGTGCATGAACCCGGGTTCTAGGCGCCATGAGGCAGAAGTTCTAACCACTGAGCCACGATGCCACTCTTTTAGACAGGCATCATGCCCTGCAAGGGAGCAACTCTCCGAGCCCTCACCATGGCAGCGCTCCTATTTTCCCTCCCCCCCCCCCCCCCCCGATGAAATACACTTCCTGCCCAGTGGTGGTAGCCACGCTAAGATTGTGGAATCAGATGAAGCAACATTTTGGTCTGACCGAGATGTCTCCCATGGCCCTTCATCTGTGGAAACCACAAGTGAAAAAACATTTTCACACCGTGAGTGGTTCACATCTGGGATGCATTGCCTAGAACTGTGGTGGAGGCAGTTTCAGCTGAGGCATTCCAGAGGGCATTCAATGATTACTTGAAGAGGAACAATGTGCAGGGGTACGGGAAAAGGCAGGGGAATGGCTCAAAGCCACAATGCTCATTTGGAGAGCCGTGCTGACACAATGGGTCAAATAGTCTCTTTCTGTACCATAACAATCATGTGGTTCTGACCTCCGTTTTGAATGTTACTCTTGAATCTGCTTCCACCTTTCAGGCATTGCCCATCACAACTTGCTGTGCAAAAGAGATATGCAATATTAAAAGAAAAATATTTGCTTCAGCAAATCAATATTTATTATGCTCATATATGTTTTTATTTTGTCACTTAACAATAACACTAAAGGATCCAAAATTGACAACATTAATACATTTGCAACTTGAATTCAATTAATGCTTAAAGCTATTTATTCAATTTTTCCCAACATACTTAATTGAAGATAAATTTACATTATTACTCTGTGAATTATACATCAATCTGCGCAGGAACTGGATATTTTAGATTTTAAGAAACTCATTAAATTGCAATTATTACCGAGTTACTCGTAAAAGTCGGTGTGTTTGCTTTATCTCCCATTTGGAATGATATAATAAAATTTAATCTAATTAATTTTCTACATTAAGAATCAGAGTTTGCCATCTGACCTATTGCTCAACTCTATTGATCAGTTTTCACAATATCCAAAGGGATAATTTCTAAGGGCATATCAATGTTCTTCTGTATATAGACGCCAGTAAAAATATACATTTTCCAATTATTGAGAAACATTAATTTGGATGTAAATAAGTTTTGGTGCTTGGTTGTGGAGAATTAATTATGCAAATTGTATAATCAGAGCTAGTTCTGAACATGAAATCCCTTGTGAAGACGTTAATGACATTGCTTTACATCTTAAATTGGTACAGTAATTTTCTTTGGACGTAATATAACAGGAAAAATACAGTCCTGTTTTGGGCACGTTTAGCGGGGTTGTTTCTTGGCGCCTGCAGGGAGGAATGCCCTGCTAAGGCCGCACTTACCTTCAGCTCGTCAATCCAGGAAGAGATTGGTTCACCATTTCACTTTAATGTGTGCTAATGAACTAGCTAAGTCTCTCAAAAGTTTTTTTGCCTTGCTTTATCTGAAGCAAGCAATAATGTTATTTGAACTTATAAAAGTCTGACTTGCTGTTATGAACTTCTCATGAATAGCTGCCATGTCTCTGATCAGCAGCATATGTAATTGCACTTTCTTTTTTACAAAAAAAAAGATTATGGAAATGTATTTTTTAATCACCTATCTGATAACAGCAGGGAAGAAGCTGTTTCCAAATGAGATGTAGAAAGCAGCAGCTGTTGGAAACCACAATGTTTTTCAACATCTAGCTATGATTGATAGCTCTTGACCACATTGAAAGCAGCTAAATGCTTTCCGCTGAGAAAAAGAGCAAGCACTTAACTCCTATATATTTCCGAATATTACAGTTGGGTTCACAGCAGGGTACTTGAAATGCATTGAAGCATAAAGGGAAATTAAAATAAACAACCCAGGCATCTATCTGGCTGTCTGGAAGTAATTACCATGTCAATTACAGCCTATGGAAAGCTAGTTCCCTTTGAAAGCAAATAGCCTTGCAGTTCAAAGGATCAGAGGAGTTTAAAGCCTTGTGATGTGTTTTGACGTTCTAACAGCTGCTGCTATCTACCCCTCTGAGGCAGCAGTTGCAAGGGACAGGTGAGTGAAAAAGAAGGATCTTCTCGGATATGGGAGTCTCTTTTATGGGGGATTCTCTGATATCGGGGTCTCATAGGGGATCTCTAATATGGTAAGTTCTCTGCTATAGGAGAAATTGATATGAGGGGATTCTCTGTTATGAGGGGTCTCTGATATGGGTGTCTCTTGGGAGTGTCTGTTGGGGGGGTCTATGATAAATGGTGGTCTCTGATATGAGGCGGCTTCTCCGATGGGGGAGTCTCTGATAAGTGAGGGATCTCTTATGGGGGGGGATCTCTGATCTGCGGGGGTCTCTGATGGGAGCTCTCTAATGGGGGGTTGGGTCACCATCATGCATGCGTGTTGTGAGGGGGAGTGACCCAGCAATTCCCGCTTGTGGTTGGGTGGGTGAAGATGATACCCTACTTGCCAGCGAGGTGGGGTTGTAGGATTTGCGTTATAGGGGGACGGAGAGGCCAGCCACCAGATCTCGTTATTGGGCCACCCGCTCAAAATGGTGGCCCAATAGCAGGATTCAGAACGGAATGGCCAGGGAGTGTGAATTGTTGTGGTCGCCGCTCCTCGTGCCAACCCAAACCAAGAGCGATTCAACTCTGGCGGGAGAACCAAGGCTCCCAAATGAAGAATCCAATCGATAATCTTTTGTTATTAATTGTGCTAGAGAAACAATGGGCTTGGAGAGCAGGTGGAAAGGCTCGGCACAAGAAGCATTAGAGGGTGTTAACAGTAAAACTAGAGTCATATGTTCCCCCCCCCCCCCCCCCCCCCCCACTTAAGGCTTAAGCTGTTCCTCCTTCTTGGACAAGGGCAAATTATGATTGCAGAAAATGGTCTGATGGCATATTGTGGAATTCCTGTGAATCACACAATAAATATCTGTTTACACCCAGCATATATGGGATCTCAATGCACCTGTTCTTTCTTTGTGAAAGCCCAAGGACACAATAGTCCATAACCTCATTTCACAATATGTTGCTCTTTCAGATATTTCCCTGTGTCTGTTTGGCATAGGAGAAGTGACAGGATGTACACCAATAATTGCATATTTAAATCCAGTTTATTTTTATATATGTATATTTAAAATTTGCGTATTTATAACCAATTAAATATATTTCCGCAAGCACATCCTTCAGCCCTGTATGAAGAACAGGACAGTCAGCATTTTTTGACCAGCCATGAAGAGATTTTCAATTTACTGTTGATTTGCTCCCTCTCGATGGTGTAGCCATTTAACTGGCATTCCAACCCAACTTCCTCCCTCTTGATGGTGTATGGCCTCTTCTCTGACTTTCTACCCGACCTGCTCCCTCGATGGTTTTGCTCTGGTTCCTCTTTGCCTGCCAATACAGTGCCTTTTACAGCTGGAGTTCAACTGGTGCAATGTATGGTAAAGTGCCTGGGCCTGTAAGACCTGTTAAGTTTACCACCCATTAGCCTGAATCGATGGCTTTACCAAATACATTTTTCCACAACTTCTGGGTGAAGTTGTCCACATAACCTCCCCACTCTTACTCTAAAATTCCAAATGTTCACATTGCGCACATTCGTATTTTCACTTTTCATCATTGGTTCTGGCTGTGGTAGTTTTCTTATTCCATTTTCTAATCTTCAAGACTTAATTTAGCTTCAATTAACTACCTTCAATAGAAGCTTCCTCTTTCCTGTGGGAAACAAGCTTCACATCAGGCGGTCGGCATTTCCTGGAGTTCTGGTATTGGGTCTCTCTCGGTCATAAGGGCAGCCCAGAAACAGGTGAAGCACCAGGGTCCATGATTTTCCTGGGAAGAGGTTTCATGACCTGCGGCACAAGCACAGAGAGTTCCAAGTGTGGTTCACATCTGAAGGCTGCATCTATGGTGGGAGACCTGGCATATACCTCTCCTATAGTATGAAGGTTTGAATATCCAAGCCTCTCCTGTACGTGTACACAGTAGGGATGGGAATGTCCACTGTAACACATTGACATATTCAAGAGATTTGTCCCTGGTTGCACTATATAGATGATTTGAAACTGCCGCCTTCGATATCTCTTCCTCCTACTAATGCCTGAGGGGTGAGTTGGTCCAAGGCACTATATAGAATCATAGAATCCCTACAGTGCAGGATGGCATTCGGCCCATCGTGTCTGCACCAATCCTCCAAACGAGCACTCTACCTAAGCCCATACCCTCACATTATCCCAGTAACCCCACCTAATGTATATTGACTAACATAATATTAGAGCTAATATAACTCTTTATGTTGTATTGCAGTGCAAGAGAGCCCGTAATGTCTGGGAGGTGGTCCAGGCTGGGGCATCGGGGCTTCATATGATTAGGAATGTGGAAGAGACTGTAATGGAAGTAGCCAGGGTGCCTGCCTGGCTAGTTGTTGGCAGTGGAGAACCACCCTAGCAGGTGCTAAAGGCAATGGTGCTTTGGAAAATGGTGGTCGTGATGGAGGTAATGTTGAAGTTCACTGAGCACAAGGGAACATCAGCATGGGAGGGAGTGCAAACATAGGTTTGCATGAAAAGGACAGCATGATTATGGTTAAATGTAATGGTCTTCATTAAAGCATGTTCCCACAATGTAAAGGGTTATATCTTATTAAATTATTTTGTGTTTTGTCCCAGCACTGCTCATTCCACCCCTTGGACCAACTCACCCCTCAGGCATTAGGAGGAGGAAGAGATATCGAAGGGGGCAGTTTCACATCATACCGGCACACACTCTGTCAACACAGATACTAGGAAATCGGTAGGATACAGCACTCTAGAGCTGATAGCATAGAGTCAATGGCACCGCACCAGTGTGCAGGAGGAGGTGTCAGTCAGAGACACCTGTGGAGTCTCCCTGAGGAGTGAGGAAAGTCGCAGTGATGCTCGTGGTCAACGAGGGACCTTTTGGGTCCAGTTTTTAGAGCACCAGAAGCAGATATGTGGACATCTGATGGAGTTTCCTGACATAATGCAAGCTCACGCACTCAGTGGAAGAGTCCATTGTCGTGATGACTTTCGCCTTATTTTGGGGGCTTGACCGCATGCTCTCCAAACATGAAAGAACAGCAAATCTCAGAGAGACCCATGTAGCATCACTCATATTAGATGCAAACGCAGCGGCACCACATGCAAAGGGTACTAGGCTCACTCAGTAACAAGGCTCACTCAATAACTTGGAGCAGCCCACTCAGAGTGCGAGTGTTGACATCTATGGAATGCATGTGGAGCTGTGTTACCAGAACAGGACAGTTGGATTGGTGTTACACCAATTGCTGGAATGGACAACTGCTGCATACCAGCAGCCAGCCCCATCGACTCCAGCCGAGAGCCAACCTAGGGCTGTGCAGCTTAGTGAGGAGAGTGAATAAGCTTTTTTGGACACTAAGGGCAAATGATCATGTCCAATCCACATATCTTTGGACTGTGGGAGGAAACCGGAGTACCCAGAGGAAACCCACAAGGGGAGAACTTGCAGACTCCGCACAAACAGTGACCCAAGCCGGAAATCAAACCTGGGACCCTGAAGCTGTGAAGCAACTGTGCTAGCGACTGTACTACCAGTTGCCAAATTCCTCCAAAGCAACACACCAGATACTACATAGGAGCATTCATAAATGCAGGGCACCATCTTGTCTCGATCACTAATGGGTTCACCATGGTGACACTTTTGCACATATCAGTATTAAGTGCTTTTGAAAACATACTGCATTGAAAAATGTCTCTGTCTGCTTTTGGACATAAAATCCACAATGAAAGTGTTTACAGAATGAAGGCAGTTGTTACCAGTGGCACTGAAGATTTCATGCTTATGTCCATGTTACGTTGATGCCATCTGAAGCAAGGACGCACCCATATATGATGGTGAAAGGTTATTTCTTTCTCCAGACCTTAAGGTGAGGTAGAAGTGTACCAAGGTTGGGCATTGAGATGCTCTTTGCAGTATCTCTTGTCCATCATTGATTGACTTCATCAGACTTTAGATTGACAAGGGGTAGCACGGTAGCATGGTGGTTAGCATAAATGCTTCACAGCTCCAGGGTCCCAGGTTCGATTCCCGGCTGGGTCACTGTCTGTGGGGAGTCTGCACGTCCTCCCCGTGTGTGCGTGGGTTTCCTCCGGGTGCTCCGGTTTCCTCCCACAGTCCAAAGATGTGCGGGTTAGGTGGATTGGCCATGCGAAATTGCCCTTAGTGTCCTAAAAAATAAGGTTAATGGGGGGGTTGTTGGGTTACTGGTATAGGGTGGATACGTTGGCTTGAGTAGGGTGATCATTGCTCGGCACAACATCGAGGGCCGAAGGGCCTGTTCTGTGCTGTACTGTTCTAAGTTCTAAGTTCTAAGACTTTGAGAGAAAATTAATGATCATGCTCAAAGATTAGGTGGAGTACATCAGGTGCACTTCAAGCACAAGTGATGTGTCGACGGCAGCCATCCGCACATGTGTTACACAGTCGTCTAAGTCAAAGCTCTGCATGTCAAGATGCTATGTATCCAGGGAGGCCTGCATTAGAATACATTAGAATACTTTGTCTTCTGGATGGTGAACGCTGTGGTTTCTCAGGGAGCCAAAGTTTCTGTCAGCATTGCATATTGCAGATGTTGCACACTCCTGAAACTGGATGCTCTTGGTGGATAGATAATGTAGAAAGTAATTAAATGAGTTGTTCTAACACAATTGTGACCTCACTCCGTAAATAACAGAATGTAGCGGCAGTACTGTTGGCAAGAAAATCGTATCTGTAGGTATTGGGAGTTAAGCTATGCTTCCTACTGGCACTCAGTATGGTGGTATGGTCTGAGCAGGCATAGGGTGTTGTCCTTAAAGCTCATTTGCTGTCAACATATTTGAAGGATCAAATTTAAAGGGTTTAAGTTGTGAATGACTTCAAGGTATGTTTACTAGAGTAAGCAGATGCAAATTTAAACTAGTTAAGAATAACTTTGGGACTTGGTCAAGAATAAGAACGTACCGATTTCTGATCATAGGCCAGGAACAATAAGTCCTGACATGCCAGGGAGTTCCCACACATGCGGGGATCGGGAGCAGCTACTCGGGAGATGCCCTGGAGAGCTGAAAAGGCAGCAGAAGGTTGGTGACTTCATGCCACGAGCGGTAGTGGCAAAATCAACCTCCTGAGCAGTGTGGTTCTACAAAGCATAGCCAAAGAGCTGAGGTTGTGCCTGTACTTGGTGCTGGAGTGCAGACTTGGGACTCCAGTGGAATATAGTCTCAAGAGATGAAGTTGAGGCAATGTGAGTTAGAGCAGTTGTGAGGAAATTTAGAGGCTTGGCCAGATTTTGGTGCTCCATTTTCACGGGTCGAGGGGAATCGGATCAGGGTTCGCACTTGTGCGATTTACGGAGAAACCTGGCCATTTAAATTATCTTGACTGAAGCAGGATTTTGATAGGCTAGCAGTGTGAAACCAGACATGTGCATATTAGAACAAGTCGGAGGAGGTCTGAACTTGGTGGACTTGTTTGGTAGCCCTTTGAAGAGACAAAGTACTCCTTTGGATTTGATTCCGGGACACCTTTGGAAGAGGTGGTATACCACTCTTTGGGATTAGTAAAAGTTAACATGATTATACACTTTTTACACACAAGTCATGGAAACTGTCACATGTCAAGGAACAGTCAAAGAATTGTAATTGTGTAAAATAAATGTTCAGCTGTCAAGGAACCGTCAAAGGTTTCATGAAGCTGTGAAAGCTGTCATGGAGTTGTCAAATGATAGTAGGTGATTTGGCTCAGAGAGGGCAAGGGTGGGTTTGCATATTGGCACTAAGTTGGCATCGGGGCTATATATTCTATCGATGTGTGAAGAGAAAAAGACTGGTGAAGATAAATGTAGGTCCCTTATAGTTAGAATCAGGTGAATTCGTAATGGGCAACAAAGAGGTGGCAGACCAGTTGAACAATTACTTTGGATCTGTCTTCACTATGGAGAACACTAGAAATACTAGGGGACAGAGGGTCGAGCATGAAAGAGGAACTGAAGGAAATTCACAATATAATGGATCAGATTATACTGGATCGACTCGACTTCTACTCACTGTACTCTCAATGAGAAGAATGAGGGGTGATATCATAGAAACATGATGGGACTGGACAGACTAAATGCGAGAAGAATGTTCCCGATGTGAGGGACGTCCAGAACTAGGGGTCACAGACTAAAATACTGGGTAAGCCATGCAGGACTGAGATGATTAAGAACTCTCAGAGTTGTGAACTTGTGGAATTTTCTACCACAGAAAGCTGTTGGAGCCACTTCCTTGGATATACTCAAGAGGGAGATGGAAGTAGCCCTTGCTGCTAAAGGGATCCAGGGATAAGGAGAGAAAGTGAGAAGGATACTGAATTTACATGATCAGCCATGATCATATCGAATGGTGGTGCAGGCTCGAAGGGCCAAATGGCCTATTCTTGCACCTATTGTTTGTGTTTTCTATAAAGAGGCATGGGTTTGTGAGTGGCATATGGGGAATGACGGGATATGGGAGTGGATAGAGGGGCATAGGTTTAATGAGGAGCCATGGACTTTCGCAAAGGGCCATAAGTTGGCATAATTGTTATGACTGGCCATGGACAAAAGCCCATAAATAATTAAAGAAATAATAGGATGCAACAGTGAGGGAGGGGATGTTAGAATTTCTATGGATAGTTAAACTGTGTTTGGCTGAATTACTTTCCTCATTTATAATTAAGTTGTGACACAGCCCAAGAGGACTATGGCAAAACTAAGGAATATAAACTCTGGGGTTTCTCAATCTCCTATTGTAACTTTGGCAGAAGATTAATTGACTGGCTGTACAAATGCCAAGAAAGACTTTGGATCTGTCTTCACTACGGAGAACACACTAGAAATACTAGGGGACAGAGGGTCGAGCATGAAAGAAGAACTGAAGGAAATTCACAATATAATGGATCACAGCTATGGATTTGTCAAACATTTCCATTGAAATCCAAGCAAATGAATTGGGCAAACCTCATGTCGAAATTACTGGTGGA
This sequence comes from Scyliorhinus canicula, assembly GCF_902713615.1. Taxonomy (NCBI): domain Eukaryota; kingdom Metazoa; phylum Chordata; class Chondrichthyes; order Carcharhiniformes; family Scyliorhinidae; genus Scyliorhinus; species Scyliorhinus canicula. Next base: position 19,511,886 of record NC_052165.1, on the reverse strand, counting down.
TGACTTTGTGCACTTAAACTTCCAATGACATTTGATGACGTTCAACATGAAAGGTGACCAGTGAGCCATGCCACATGAAATGAAATGTATTTTTTAATTTACCACGACTGCAAAGATGAGGTTAATATGAATTGTACTACTGGATTTTTTATGGCAGCTTTTTGTACCCTGTGTCCCATTTGACAGCTCCCAGGACATCACTGACATATGTTTCAGACAGAGAAATGTCAAGGGAAAAATGTATTAACTTTAAATTTTAGAGAACACCCCTTTTGCATCATTGTCATATATCCCCCTCACCTTTGTAGTTGGCTTTGGTAAAACTACTAATCTGAAGCTAACACCTGCTGAATTCTGGGAAACTTTGAGATTTTGTATTCATATCAATTAGAAACTGGGTTGTGATTGCATACACTCAATTTCACTTCACACCATTACAGCTAACAGATTGAAGAAATTTTAATCTTGCAAATGTGACATTTATTCATACCGGTTTTCAGAGGTGAAATAATGGTGTTTTACACCACTGTGCTACCTTTACGTTCCCCAATAACCTCGAAGAGATGTTAGTATAGCATATCAGTTTGTGCATTCCACATTGTCCCATTTATACCTTTCTGCTATGAGAAGGTTTTTTAAAATAATTATACTAATATTTGTATGAATATAAAAGCTGGTTTTATACTCGCCCAGAGAAAATATTCTGGCTGACTTTGTTTTTTGCAATGATTTGTTATAAGCCTGACAGAATCATTTACTACTGTATATGGATAACAGGACATCATTAAGACCATAAAGGTTTTTAACATGTTGCCACAGCAGGTGTTAACAAATCAGATGCAGGCTATTTATAACAACCTTTAATTAATGCATAATGTCTTGTTCTCAACATTTGCAATCAGAGTTGCAGAATACCAAATGCTATGACAGTGGAGCAACTCACAAACATTTAATTATATAAGTGTTGACATATGCTTCTCATTTGGTCTTTGATGAGACATAGAAAATATTATTTATTTCAAATCTCCAAAAAAGTTTCTCGTAAGTCTGACCAAGAACCTTTAACGACTGCACAAGTGTCACTCGTGGAACAATTGACAGCAACTTTGCATCTGAGTCATAGGATTTCCGGTTTAAGTCCCATTTCAGGACTTCAGCATCATAATCAAGGCTGACAATCTAGTGCAATGCTGAGGGAGTTATTAAACCACGGCCTCATCTGACTGCTTGGATGGATGCAAAAGACCCCATGGTCCTAACTTGAAGAAGAGCAGGGGATTTATATTCTGCGTCCTGGCCAATATTTATTCCTCAATTAACATGGAGGCAATTTGGCTTCAGGACAGAAAGCAGAGAGTGGGTATTACTCAAGAGTGGCAGAAGGTAGGAAGTGATGTTCCACAAGGGTCAGTGTTCAGACCATTACTGTTTACAGTTTACGTTAACAGTTTGGACTATGGAATCCAAAACCTAATTTTCAAATTTGTGAATGATGCCAAATTGGGAAAAAATTGTTAATGCTGAGAAGGACTGCAACAAATTACAAGAGAACATGTGTAAACTTGTAAAATGGGCAAATAATTGGCAAATGAAGTTAATTTCTCGGTAGGAAGAAAAGGTAAGCAATTTATTACTTGAAAGCTGCAAGACAAGGTGGGAATAGAGAGCTATGATGAAAGATTTGCAGAGGAATAATGGTAGGAGACTTGAGTGAACAAAAATATTAGCATGAACTCACTGGGCCGAATGGCCTGTTTTCTGTGAGCCTCTTGTAACATTACAAAAACAGATTCTCTGAGCGTTATAACATTTCTGTTTGTGGGGGTTTGCGGGGTGAAAATGTATTGCCTTATTTCCTACATTATTATAATATCTATAACTTAAAAGTACTTCATAGGCTGTAAAGTGCTTTGAAACACCTTGTAGTTGTGAAAAGCGCATAGAAATGCAAGTCTTTTTTTTCTATCCTTAATAGTTCTTCATCCACTGACAGTCTTAAGAAACATAATTACCTTTGGTCCTCATGGTGGTTTCACTTTCCCATTGCTAAAACAACTTGAACAAGCTTGGTTTCTTTTTGGTTCCAACTCCTTTCTCTCTTAAACGCTCTTAATTCATTCGAAAACCTGTATAATTCTTGAATTGGATTTCCACCCAAGAAAGCTCTTCTTGCCTTTTTCACAGACCTGATGGAAGACAAGGGAAAGCTTGTCATCTAATATATGATGTCTTTCTCTTTTTTTCCAATATAATTTGGAGTACCCAATTGCTTTTTCCCCAAATAAGGGACAATTTAGCATGGCAAATCCAGCTAGCCTGCACATGTTTTGGTTGTGGGGGTGAGACCCACACAAACACGGGGAGAATGTGCAAATTCCACACGGACAGCGACCCAGCGCCAGGATCAAACCTGGGACCCGTGCGGTGAGGCAGCAGTGCTAACTGCTGCGCCACCGTGCTTCCCCAAATGATCTCTTTCTCATCCCTAGCTGAATTACAACCTTTCTTGAATCTTTCTATTTTAAAAATAACATTATGTCCAATGCTTTTATAAATCATCTTAATTTTTTTTTCAGACTCCACTCCAGAACACAACCAATGGCCGGGATTCTCCGATCCAGCGCCGGGTCAGAGAATCACCGGCCACCGATTCTCCGGCGACCAGAGAATCGGCACCCGCGGGGTTGCTGCCACACCGGTCGGGGACCGTTGAAAGCGCCTCCTGTCATGTGAAAGTACCTTTAATAAATGGGTGTTTAAGAAATGTACCTTTAAGAAATGGATGTTTATTAGAGATCTCAGAGTGTGGGTGGAGCTGGGCTTTCTGTCATCTTTTTATTTTCATTTTGGTCTGTTTGCTGCAGGGTGTGTTTTTTGGTTTTGTTTTTCGTGTTGGAGCTGAAGCCAGACAAAGCAGGTTCTCTCTGCCATGAAAAGACTATCTCTTGATCATTTGGTGAATTCAGAATTATAAATGTTCTCCATAGTGAATGTAAACCTGATGTGCTTCTTTTAAAAGGTGTTTCTTTTGTCTTCTGGATGTTGTTTAGGAAGTTATTAAGGATTACTTAGTGTTGTATTCTTTGGGAGTTGTATTTGAATTGATGGTTGCTCAGATATTCACCGCATGTTTTAAAAAAGTTAACTTGAGTTCATAGAATAAACATTGTTTTGCTTTAAAAAATACTTTTCCATTTCTGCTGTACCACACCTGTAGAGTGGGCCATGTGCTCCCCATACCACAATCTATTAAAAGTTGCGGGTCAGGTGAACTCCATGATACACTTTGGGGTTCTCTAAACACTGGCCCATAACAAATTGGCGGCTCGAGGGGCATAAAAGTCTATCTATTGGATTGGCTTAGTGAACTTAAAGACAGTGAGGGGTGAGCATATTGTGGTTGCTTTTCAGGTGTGGTATTTTAGTTCAAGTTGTGTGTGTGTTGTGGACAATGGTTCTTTCAGAGGCTCAGAAGTTTTTGGGGTGGAGACAGTCACATGCAGTACCTTACAGACAGAGATGGAAAGCAGACTGTTAGATTTGGCAAAAACATTGCAGTTTACATTACCTAACAAAATGTGAAAAGATTAGGTAATTATGTCGGTGGCTAAGCATTTAAAGTTGCCTGAGATATGGTTGACTCATTGGAAATGGCAAAAATTCAGTTACAACTTAAACAAATGGAACATGAGAAAGAATTAAGGATGCTTGAATTCGAAACAGATAGAGAGGAAAACGAAAGGGGGAGAGAAGAAAGAAGAAAAGAAAGAATAGCCCTAGCAGAACAAAAAGAAAGAGACAGGGAGATACAGATCAGGGAAAAAGATAAAGAAGAGAGTTTGAACTTCAGAAAGTGGTCATGAAACATGAGTTAGTTAAAATTGGCAGACATAAAGGGAAATGTACAGTTGGATGATAGTGATGAGGATAGTGAGAAAGAGCGTCACAGTCAAAGGCTTGTTGGGGATCTATTTAAATATGTCCAAACATCGCCAAGGTTTGACGAGAAGGAGGTGGAAGCCTTTTTCATTTCATTTGAGAAGGTGGCTAAACAAATGAAATGGCCACAGGACATGTGGCTATTACTGATTCAAATAAAGCTGGTAGGTAGGGCTAGTGAAGTGTTCACATCACTACCGGAGGAGGTATCTGGGTCTTATGGGGAGGTGAAAAAAATCCATCTTAGGTGCATATGGACTAGCGCCTCAAGCCTACAGACAAAGGTTTAGAAATTTAAGGAAAGAACCTGGTCAAACATACATGGAGTTTGAAAGACTCAGTAATTTTGATAGGTGGATAAGGGCTTTGAAAATAGACCAAACGCATGAAGCTCTCAAGAGAAATTACACTTTTGGAGGAGTTTAAAAATTCAATTCCTGATGGGAGCGAGAACTCATGTGAAAGAGCAGATGGTTAAACTGCGTGTTTAGCAGCAGAAATGGCAGATGATTATGAATTAGTTCATAAATCAAAGTTTGGTTTCCAACATCAGTTTCAGCCTGTGAGGGATAGAAACTGGGGACATGGGAAATACTCAAGTGGTAAAGGTAAAGGTAATCTGATGGGAGATAATAAGGAGAGTGTACCTCAGACTAAAAAAGAAATCCAGGATGGTGGAAAAGAAATGAAAAGTTTCAAATGTTTTCACTGTAATAAACTAGGCCATATAAAGTCACAATGTTGGTGGTTGAAGAAAATCACTGGGAAGGCGGATGCGGGAAAACAGGATAAGACAGTGTGGTTTGTTAAAGTGGTAAAGGAAAGCCCAAGTGAAGTGAAGGAGGTTCAAAAGATTGTACAGCCTGATCAAGAGGTCATTGAGAAGAAGGTGCCCGATCTCTTTAAAAAATTTACTTGTGTGGGTAAAGTTTACTCATGTGTATCAGGAGGAGCAGGTAAAGAAGTCACAATTTTAAGAGATACGGGAGGTAGTCAATCTTTAATGGTAATAGATGAGGAGTTATGTAGTTTGGGAAGAATGTTGCCCGAAAAGGTGGTAATATGTGGAATTCAGGGTGAGAGGGAGTTGTGTTCAATTATATAAGGTAAGGTTGGAAAGTCCAGTGAAGAGTGGTGAACTGGTAGTAGGAGTAATAGAGAAACGATCTTGTCCAGGAATACAGTTTATCTTGGTTAATGATATAGCTGGATCGCAGGTGGGAGTGATGCCGACTGTGGTTGATAAGCCAGTAGAAAACCAAACAACTGAAGTGTTGAAGTATGAATATCCTGGGATTTTTCCGGATTGTGTAGTACAAGGTCACAAAGTCACAGGTTAAGACAAGAGGAGAAACAGAGAGCGAAGATAAAGGTGAAGTGCAATTATCAGAAACGATTTTTGATCAGATGGTTGGAAAAGAACAGGTGGAGAATGAAGTGGATATTTTTATTTCAGGAAAATTGGCGAGTTACAACAGAAAGATGTAGAAATAAAACGAATGTATCAGAAAGCATACACGGAAGAGGAATCTGTGTGTATACCAGAGAGTTATTACCGTAAAAATGATGTCTTGATGAGAAAATGGAGACCTTTACATATGCAGGTGGATGAAAAGTGGGCAGAAGTTCATTAAGTAGTATTGCCGGCAGGGTATAGAAAGGAGGTTTTGCAAGTTGTACATGAGGTACCAGTGGGAGGTCATTTGGGAATAAGGAAAACTTGAGCTAAAATCCCAAAACATTTTTATTGGCCTGGACTACATAAAGATGTCGTTAAATTTTGTCGATCATGTCACACATGTCAAGTGATAGGGAAACCTGAAGCAGTAATCAAACCAGCGCCCTTAATACCCATTCCAGCATTTGAAGAACCTTTTACAAGGGTCTGAATTGATTGCATAGGACCGCTTCCTAAAACGAAAAGTGGGAATCAATATCCTTTGACGATAATGGATGTGTCTACTAGGTTTCCAGAGGCCATTCCAGTACGTAATATTACAACTAAAAAGTTTGTGGAAGAGTTTCTTAAATCTTTACTAGATATGGACTACCCACAGAAATACAATCGGATCATCGAATTTTACCTCAAGGTTATTCAAATAAGTTATGGATAGCTTAGGCATAAAACAATTTAAATCAACTGTGTACCAGCCAGAATGGCAGGGAGCATTAGAAAGATGGCATCAGACATTAAAAAGGGCTTATTGTCAAGATTATCCAGAGGATTGGGATAAAGGAATTCCATTCGCAATGTTTGCAATTAGGGATGCACCTAATGAGTAAACCAAATTCAGTCCTTTTGAATTAATTTTTGGTCATGAGGTAAGAGGACCACTTAAATTGATTAAGGGAAAATTGATTAGTGAGAAATCGGAAATTACATTTTTGGATTACGTATCAAATTTGAGGGAACGATTAAATAGTGCATGTGATATGGCTAGACAACATTTAAAAGTGGCACAAAATGTGATTGAAATGGGTAGCAGACAGGAAATCCAAAGTTCGTAGTGGAAATAAAGTTTTAGTGTTGTTACCAGTGGTAGACGAACCTTTAAAAGCAAGGTTTTGTGGACCTTATCAGATTGAAAGGAAATTAAAGAGAGGTGAATTATGTGGTTAAAAACACCAGATAGAAGGAAGACTCACCGAGTGTGTCATGTGAATATGCTTAAAAGGTTCTTTGAAAGGGAAGGAGAGAAAAAGGAGGAGGTTTTAATGATTCTAACTCAAAGTGATGAACCAAATCCAGATGACTGTGAATTTGACATACCTCAAATTAAATTGAGAAACAAGGATGTTCTTAAAAATTGGGATACATGGTTGAGTTATCTTCCAGAGGAAAAACAGACTGACCTGAAAGATTTATTGGTATCACATAGTCAAGTTTGTCGAGATAAATTGGGAAGTACTAAAGTGGCTATACAGAATGTAGATGTGGGAAATGCTATTCCAATCAAACAACATCCATACAGACTTAACCCTTTAAAATTGGCACAGGTTAACAAAGATTGAAAGAGGTGCTTAAAAATGGCATCATTGAAGTGGGTTGCAGCCAATGGAGCTCACGCATAGTGATGTTCCCTAAACCAGACGGTACACAACGGTTGTGTGTGGACTATAGAAAGGTTAATGCAGTTACAAGAACTGACTCTTATCCCACCCCACATTTGGAGGTTTGCATTGAGAAAGTGGGACAATCAGCTTTTATTTCCAAATTGGATTTACTTAAAGGTTACTGACAGGTACCTTTATCCGAAAGGGCGAAGGAGATTTCACCTTTTGTGACTCCAGATGGTATATACCACTTCAAAGTTATACCATTTTGCATGAAAAACACCCCAGCCACATTTAAACGGTTAACTAACAAAGTTGTTTCAGGATTACCCAATATTGCGGTATACATCGACGATCTGGTCATTTTCAGCCAGATATGGGAAGAACATTTAAAACATCTGATGGAGTTATTCGATCGACTTCAGGAGGCGGGTTTGGTGATAATCCTAGCCAAAAGTGAATTTGGAAAAGCCCAAATCACTTTCCTTGACCATGCAAACGGACAGGGTCGAATGGTCACGCGGGATGTGAAGTCAACAGTTATTGAGGCGTTTCCAATACACTCAAAATGAAGGTAGCCATAATGTGGAGAGCCCGCGTTGGACTGGGGTGAGCACAGTAAGAAGTCTTACAACACCAGGTTAAAGTCCAACAGGTTTGTTTCAAACACTAGCTTTCGGAACACTGCTCCTTCATCAGGTGAATTCTCCTGAGGAAGGAGCAGTGCTCCAAAAGCTAATGTTTGAAACAAACCTGTTGGACTTTAACCTGGTGTTGTAAGACTTCTTGCTGTGCTCAAAATGAAGGGAACTAATGCGATTTCTTGGCATGAGTGGATTTGATCGAACATTTGTGCAAAGGTTTTGTAGCACGATTGCTCCATAATGGACTTGCTGAAGAAACGTCAAAAATGTCAATGGACAGCAGAGTTTCAACAGGCATTTGACTGCCTGAAAGCTGTGATAAACAATGCGCTTGTGTTGGAGAATTGCAAGGGACTCTGATCAGATTGAACTAAAGTACCTGACTTTAAAGAGACATGCCGAGGCGTAGAGGAATGGATGGATCGTGCAGAGACCTTCTTGTTCAAAGAGACTGTCAATAAAGAAGCATTTCAGTTGGAGGAAGACGAACGAGAAAAAAATGGACTATTGTTATAACTGTTTGCGTGTGTTGTTCTTTTGAAATGAAAAAGTATATTTAGTGTATGCATTTCTCAAGGATAGTGAAAAGGTGAAAAATAAAACCATCTTGAAGTTGATGGTTTATTTTTTTTTCTTGGGGGGAGGTGTCATGTGAGAGTACCTTTAAGAAATGGGTGTTTCAGAAATGTACCTTTAAGAAATGGGTGTTTATCAGTGATGTCAGAGTGTAGGTGGAGCTGGGCTTTCTGTCAGCTTTTTACTTTTATTTTTAGGCTGTTTGCTGCAGGGTGTGTTTTTTGGTTTCATTTTCAGTGTTGGAGCTGAAGCCAGACAAAGCAGGTGTACTGCTGTTCGCTCTGCCATGAAAAGACTATCTCTTGATCATTCAGTGAATTCAGAATTATAAGTGTTCTCAGTAGTGAATGTAAACCTGATGTGCTTCTGTTGAAAGGTGTTTCTTTTGTCTTCTGGATGTTATTTGGGAAGTTATTAAGGATTACATAGTGTTGCATTCTTTGGGGGTTGTATTTGAATTGATGGTTGCTAAGATGTTCACTGTATGTTTTAAAAAGGTTAACTTGAGTTCATAGAATAAACATTGTTTTGTTTTAAAAAATACTTTTCAATTTCTGCTGTACCACACCTGTAGAGTGGGCCGTGTGCTCCTCATACCACAATCTATTAAAAGTTGTGGTTAGGTGAACTTTGAGGTTCTCTCAACTCTGGCCCATAACACCCCGCTGGCGATTCTGTCGGCCTGGGTATGTAAGGTCCTACTTAGAACATAGAACATAGAACAGTACAGCACAGAACAGGCCCTTTGGCCCTCAATGTTGTGCCGAGCCATGATCACCCTTCTCAAACGTGGAGTTTGCACGTTCTCCCTGTGTTTGCATGGATTATGCCCCACAACCCATAGATGTGCAGGGTAGGTGGATTTGCCATGCTAAATTGCCCCTTCATTGGAAAAAATGAATTGGGTACTCTAAATTTTTTTTTGAAAGGAGAGGTTTGACAACGTGTCCTGGAACATAAGACAAAGGAGTGTCAATGGTAGTGTTGAAGACTAAATACGGTGGTCTTAATGGCATAAAGGTAAAATTGCAGAACGCGTCAAGAGCAGAACAAGGGCCAGCACTCTGAAATCTAAAAGCCTTTTTCTATTGGCTTCTGCCACCCTGTCTCGAAGACTTGTACTTGTTCATCCAGAGCCCCCACATTGAACTAACGACTTGCTTGGGTCTTTTGTGGCACAGTGGATGGTATCCAGTGTTTTTGGAGCTGCTGCTTTCAAAAGACTTTTAAAACAGATGTTGCCGCCCAAAGGACAAAGAAATGTCACACTATTCCAGCCATCTGCTGTACATCTTAAGAAAGTCAATACAGAGCTTCATGTTTGATGCTTTGTTAGAATTAGTTGTTTCATTGAAGAGCTCCTGAGATCATCAATCATTGCAAGGGATGATTTTAACTTTGGGAGATGTTTGGGTTTTGAAATGCAATCATCACTATATGCATGGTTTTCTGTAGTCTTATGAGCACTGCCATGACGGACTCCCTGCAGATAGCCATCTTACATTTTATAAAAATAAAGACACTTCACGAGAAAGACCGTAATCTTTGAGCTCACATATTGGTGTCAGAAATGGAGTTGAGATTGAGTTTTGTAAAGCTCAAAACACCCCCTCTCTCACACATGATTCTACGACCCCCAAACTTCTCTCTCTCACAGATATGCCTCTCCAAAGCTCGAAACCCCCCACTCTCGTGCTCACGCCTCTTTGAGTTCTGCACACCCCCACTCTCTTACTCAGGGGCTCCCAAAGGTCTGAACACTACTCCGCAGAGAGGGAACATCTCTCAGCTTTGTTGGATGAAAAGCCATACCATGGAGTAATGGTTAAGAAAACAATTGTAGATATCTGAAGAACAGCTAGTTAAAGAAACTATAGAAATGTAGAAAAGTATCCAAGATGTCTGGAGTTAAGTGAACAAAGACCAAGGTATTGTTCAGAAGAATTAAAGGAAGAGTAAACGAAGTGTTCTGAGTTAAAGAGACAATTGCAGTAACCAGCTTTAAAGTGGGACACCAGTCTTCAGAGGTAAAACAAATGCCTGATGACATTTTAATACAGTCTGAGGATTGAGAGTTAAAGCAATTGTGAACAATTTGCACAACAGTCAAAATAAATAGATCCTAAAGCGGTTGGTGTAAAATCCTGGACTGGATTCACCGTACAAAATGGAGAGGAAGCTTTGTTTAAAAGTGTAATTTGGAAAACCTGGTCTGTACTTTAGACTGCAAACCACTTCAGGAATGCATGATTATGAGAGAAGATTTTAAATTGTGTTTTTGGGGAGTGGAGTTTGGAAACTCTAACATGACAATCATCTGGGGGGGATTCTGAGAAGACATCCATGAACATTCACTTAGGGTTCACATTAGAGAGTCACCATAGCCATCTGGTATGCTCAAAAGGGACTCAGTGTGTCAATGTGACCATTGCACCTTAAGATGTACTTTGTAATACATGTTAATCCTAAAACCAGTGTGCAATTGTCAAACTAAGGGGAAGAAAATGAAGATTGTATAATAATCCAATTTTTCATGTTTAATAAATGTTTTTTTCCTTGTTGTTAAATCTAATTAGCAGTCCTCTGACTCTGCTCCTCCACGTTTTATATAAAAAAATAAAAGTTACGGTTTTTTGAACCAGGGTTATATTCTGGGATCTTCCCATCGAGTAGAACACCAACTGGCATTGTAACGCTATACAGCAGGAAATGAGTGCCACTCCGCAATTAGTGAGCTGCTAATCAGAGGTATAATTCACACCTGTCGAATAATATTTTCATGAGGCTCAACTTGGAAATTCAGGCAAACTCAGTAAAATGGGCAACTGTAGAGTAGCCAGAAGATGCCAATGTGTGGAAAATAACTTTTCTGTCGAATCTTATGGGTCAGGAGATGTATTCCCCCAAGCTCCACAAAAACATATATTCACCACTGACTTTGCTTTCTCTCTGCTCTTAGATTTTCATCCAGACCCTCTCTCCAGCGCTACCTTAATGCTGAGATCCAGGTTATGTCCCAGGGACTTCCTGACCCAATTTCAGTTCCATTTTCTTGCCATGGTGTCACTTCTGCTGGTTTCTGATGGAAGATTTAATATATATATGTAAATGAGGCTGAGATATTAAATTGATTTATACCTCCACCTGTGCTCTTTTCTGGGCTTCCCCACACTCCATCTATCCCAAGTTGAAATATGCTAATTTATTCGGCAAACTTGCCCTGTTGCTCATTTTTCAATTTCTTGTAAACCTGTAATTGCAACAGTTGAGAAGCTTTCTAACTATTCCAAGAAATTATTTTGACGCAGCTTACTGTCCCTAATTTAATTCATATTTTCTAAATCAGGTTTTGTTTCAGAATATACATTTCTGATTGGTTAAGATGCATATTTAGATTTCTGAACAGAAAAACCTGTCAAGCTACAAGTATAATAGGTAGTTATGCTTGTGATATGTCTATCAAGGGTGGTGACTTAACGCTGGAGTTCAACCTTGCTCTTAACATTGACCAAAGACATGAATTCCAGAGCTGATATGAGAGTGATTGCCCTTGATATCAAGTCAGTATTTTACAGTGTTGCATCAAAGAGCACAAATATATTTAAAGCGGTTCAGAGGAAAAAAGAAATCACCAATTTAAGGAACACGAAAGCGATATACAGCAGATGCTAGAAAGCTGAAATAAAAGCAGGCAATTGTGTAAATACTCTGTAGGTCAGGCAGCATCTGTGGAGAAAAACGGAATTAATAATGGTCAATTACTCTTCATCAGAACTCATCAGAGCAGTTCGGAGGATGGTTGTGGATTTGAGACCAATCCTCCCAGCCACTGTCATGCAGCTGCAGAAGTTTCTCTGGGTAATGTCCTCGGCACAGATAGGCTTTTTTGTGGATGTGCAAGAGACTCCAGGATGGTATGTTGCCTCCCTGGTGCCAGGGTCAAGGATGTCACTGAACAAACACAGGACATTCTGAAGGGGGAGGATAAACAGCCAGAGGTCGTCGGACACATAGGTACTAACGACATAGGCAGTAAGAACGATGAGATCTTGCAGAAGGAGTTCTGCGAGTTAGACAGTAAGCTAAAAAGCAGGGCCTCTAAGGTTGTAATCTGAGGATTACTCACTGTGCCACATGCCAGTGAGGCTGGAAATAGGAGGATAGTACAGCTAAAAATGTGGCTAAACTGGTGGTTTATGAGGGAGGGTTTCAGATTTCTGGAACATGGGGATCTCTTCCGGGGCAGGTGGGACCTGTACAAGAAGGACAGATTGCATCTAAACTGGAGAGGCACCAATATCCTGGCTGGGAGGTTTTATGGAGTCACTCAGGAGAATTTAAACCAGGATGGCAGTGGGATGGGAACCAAAGCGTTAGCTTAGAAAGTGTCATAACTGAAAGGGAAATAGAGAACAAAAATAAGAGAACAGAAATAAGAGTCCAAAGATGTGCAGGTCAAATGGATTGGCCATGCTAAATTGCCCTTAGTGTCCAAAATTGCCCTGAGTGTGGGTGGGGTTACTGCTTTATGGGGATAAGGCAGAGGTGTGTGCTTCATAGGGTGCTCTTTCCAAGAGCCAGGATATGGGCCAGCAAGTAAATCAGGAGATAAAGAAAGCATGTAAAAAGGTAATATCACAATAATCATGAGGGATTTCAATATGCAAGTAGACTGGGAAAATCAGGTTGTAGTGGATCCCAGGAAAAGGAATTTGTGAAATGTTTAAAAGATGTTTTTTTTGGAGCAGCTTGTGGTAGAGCCCACTAGGGAACAGGCAATTCTGGATTTGACGATGTGTAGTGAGGCAGACTTGATTAGGGATCTTAAGGTGAAGGAACCCTTAGGGAGCAGTGACCACAATATCATAGAATTTACCCTGCGGTTTAAGAGGGAGAAGCTGGAGTCAGATGTAACGATATTATAATTAAATAAGGATAACTACAAAGACATGAGGGAGAAGCTGGCCAAAGTTGATTGGAAAAGGAGCCTTGCAGGGAAGAAAGTGGAACAGAAATGGCAGGTGTTTTTGGGTGTTATTCGGGAGGCACAGCAGAAATTCATCCCAAGGAGGAGGAAACATGCGAAGGGCAGGGCAAGGCATCCATGGTTGATGAGGGAAGTAAAGGGCAGCATAAAAGCAAAAGAAAAACCATACAAAGTAGCAAGGATTAGTGGGAAGCCAGAGGATTGGGAAGCCTTTAAAAGTGAGCAGAGGACAACTAAAAAAGCAATAAGGGGGAGAGAAGATGAAATATGAGTGCAAGCTAGCTAGTAATATAAAATAAGATAGGAAGAGTTTCTTTCAATATATCAAAAGTAAAAGAGAGGCAAAAATAGACAGTGGACCACTGTAAAACGTGGCTAGAGAAGTAATAATAGAAAACAAAGAAATGGCAGACAAACTGAATAGCTACTTTGCATCAGTCTTCACGGTGGAAGACACCAGCGGGATTCCAGAGCTCCAGGAGAATCAGGGGGCAGAAGTGAGTGCAGTGGCCCTCACTAAGGAGATGTTTCTGGGAAACTGAGGTTTGCAGGTGGATAAGTCACCTGAACTGGATGGACTACACCCCAGGGTCCGAAAAGAGATAGCTGAGGAGATTGTGGAGGCATTGGTAGTGATCTTTCGGCATTCACTGGAGGTAGGAAAGGTCCCAGAGGACTGGAAAGTGGCTGTTTAAGAAGGGAGGGAGACTGGAAATTATAGGCCGGTTAGCCTGACTTCGGTCATTGGTAAGATTTTAGAGTCCGTTATTAAAGATGAGATCGCGGAGTACTTGGAAGTGCATGGTAAAATAGGACTGAGTCAGTATGACTTTGTCAAAGGGAGATCATGTCTGACAAATCTGAGTTCTTTGAGGAGGTAACAAGGAAGTTAGACAAAGGGGAACCAGTCGACGTGATTTATTTAGATTTCCAAAATGTCTTTGACAAGGTGCCGCATAGGAGATTGTTAAATAGGTTAAGAGCCCATGGTGATAAGAATAAGATTGTGGCATGGATCCAGGATTGGCTGACTGGCAGAAGGCAGAGAGCGGAGTTAAAGGGGTCTTTTTCAAGATGGCAGCCGGTGACGAGTGGCGTGCCTCGGGTCTTGCTGCGATCACAACTTTTCACAAGACACATTAATAAGAACATAAGAACATAAGAACTAGGAGCAGGAGTAGGCCATCTGGCCCCTCGAGCCTGCTCCGCCATTCAATTAGATCATGGCTGATCTTTTGTGGACTCAGCTCCACTTTCCAGCCCGAACACCATAACCCTTAATCCCTTTATTCTTCAAAAAGCTATCTATCTTTACCTTAAAAACATGTAATGAAGGAGCCTCAACTGCTTCACTTAGCAAGGAATTCCATAGATTCACAACCCTTTGGGTGAAGAAGTTCCTCCTAAACTCAGTCCTAAATCTACTTCCCCTTATTTTGAGGCTATGCCCCCTAGTTCTGCTGTCACCCGCCAGTGGAAACAACCTGCCCGCATCTATCCTATCTATTCCCTTCATAATTTTAAATGTTTCTATAAGATCCCCCCTCATCCTTCTAAATTCCAATGAGTACAGTCCCAGTCTACTCAACCTCTCCTCATAATCCAACCCCTTCAGCTCTGGGATTAACCTAGTGAATCTCCTCTGCACACCCTCCAGCACCAGTACGTCCTTTCTCAAGTAAGGAGACCAAAACTGAACACAATGCTCCAGGTGTGGCCTCACTAACACCTTATACAATTGCAACATAACCTCCCTAGTCTTAAACTCCATCCCTCTAGCAATGAAGGACAAAATTCTATTTGCCTTCTTAATCACCTGTTGCACTTGTAAACCAACCTTCTGTGACTCATGCACTAGCACACCCAAGTCTCTCTGAACAGCGGCATGCTTTAATATTTTATCGTTTAAATAATGATCCCGTTTGCTGTTATTCCTACCAAAATGGATAACCTCACATTTGTCAACATTGTATTCCATCTGCCAGACCCTAGCCCATTCACTTAACCTATCCAAATCCCTCTGCAGACTTCCAGTATCCTCTGCACTTTTCGCTTTACCACTCATCTTAGTGTCATCTGCAAACTTGGACACATTACCCTTGGTCCCCAACTCCAAATCATCTATGTAAATTGTGAACAATTGTGGGCCCAACATGGATCCCTGAGGTACACCACTAGCTACTGATTCCCAACCAGAGAAACACCCATTAATCCCAACTCTTTGCTTTCTATTAATTAACCAATCCTCTATCCATGCTACTACTTTACCCTTAATGCCATGCATCTTTATCTTATGCAGCAACCTTTTGTGTGTCAAAGGCTTTCTGGCAACCCAGATATACCACATCCATCGGCTCCCCGTTATCTACTGCACTGGTAATGTCCTCAAAAAATTCCACTAAATTAGTTAGGCATGACCTGCCCTTTACGAACCCATGCTGCGTCTGCCCAATGGGACAATTTCTATCCAGATGCCTCGCAATTTCTTCCTTGATGATAGATTCCAGCATCTTCCCTACTACCGAAGTTAAGCTCACTGGCCTATAATTTCCTGCTTTCTGCCTACCTCCTTTTTTAAACAGTGGCGTCACGTTTGCTAATTTCCAATCCACCGGGACCACCCCAGAGTCTAGTTAATTTTGGTAAATTATCACTAGTCCATCTGCAATTTCCCTAGCCATCTCTTTTAGCACTCTGGGATGCATTCCATCAGGGCCAGGAGACTTGTCTACCTTTAACCCCCATTAGCTTGCCCATCACTAGCTCCTTAGTGATAACAATCCTTTCAAGGTCCTCACCTGTCATAGCCTCATTTCTATCAGTCGCTGGCATGTTATTTGTGTCTTCCACTGTGAAGACCGACCCAAAAAACCTGTTCAGTTCCTCAGCCATTTCTTCATGTCCCATTATTAAAACTCCCTTCTCATCCTCTAAAGGACCAATATTTACCTTAGCCACTCTTTTTTGTTTTATATATTTGTAAAAACTTTTACTGTCTGTTTTTATATTCTGAGCAAGTTTACTCTCATACTCTACCTTACTCTTCTTTATAGCTTTTTTAGTAGCTTTCTGTTGCCCCCTAAAGATTTCCCAGTCCTCTAATCTCCCAGCAATCTTTGCCACTTTATATGCTTTTTCCTTCAATTTGATACTCTCCCTTATTTCCTTAGATATCCACGGTCGATTTTCCCTCTTTCTACCGTCCTTCCTTTTTGTTGGTATAAACCTTTGCTGAGCACTGTGAAAAATCGCTTGGAAGGTTCTCCACTGTTCCTCAACTGTTCCACCATAAAGTCTTAGCTCCCAGTCTACCTTAGCCAGTTCTTCTCTCATCCCCTTGTACTCTCCTTTGTTTAAACAAAAAACACTAGTATTTGATTTTACTTTCTCACCCTCCATCTGTATTTTAAATTCCACCATATTGTGATCGCTCCTTCCGAGAGGATCCCTAACTATGAGATCATGAATCAATCCTGTCTCATTACACAGGACAAGATCTAGGACCGCTTGTTCCCTCGTAGGTTCCATTACATACTGTTCTAGGAAACTATCGTGGATACATTCTATAAACTCCTCCTCAAGGTTGCCTTGACCGACCTGGTTAAACCAATCGACATGTAGATTAAAATCCCCCATGATAACTGCTGTACCATTTCTACATGCATCAGTTATTTCTTTGTTTATTGCCTGCCCCTCCATAACGTTACTATTTGGTGGCCGATAGACTACTCCTATCAGTGACTTTTTCGCCTTACTATTCCTGATTTCCACCCAAATGGATTCAACCTTATCCTCCATAGCACCGATGTCATCCCTTACTATTGCCCGGATGTCATCCTTAAATAACAGTAAGAAGTCTTACAACACCAGGTTAAAGTCCAACAGGTTTGTTTCAAACACGAGCTTTCGGAGCACGGCTCCTTCTTCAGGTGAATGGAAAGGCTTGTTCCAGAAATGTTTATATAGACACAGTCAGAGATGCCCCGGAATGCGAGCACCTGCAGGCAATCAAATCATCAAAGATGCAGAGAGAGAGGTAACTCCAGGTTAAAGAGGTGTGAATTGTCCCAAGCCAGTTCAGTCGGTAGGCCTCTGCAAGTCCAGGCTTGTTGGTGGGGGCCGAATGTAATGCGACATGAATCCCAGATCCCGGTTGAGTCCGCATTCATGCGTGCGGAACTTAGCTATAAGTTTTTGCTCAGCAATTTTGCGTTGTCGCGTCTCCTGAAGGCCTCCTTGTAGAATGCTGACCCGGAGATCAGAGGCTGAATGTCCTTGACTGCTGAAGTGTTCCCCAACTGGAAGGGAACAGTCCTGCCTGTTGATAGTCGCACGATGCCCGTTTATTCGTTGTCGCAGTGTCTGCATGGTCTCGCCAATGTACCACGCTTCGGGACATCCTTTCCTGCAGCGTATGAGGTAGCCTTTCCATTCACCTGAAGAAGGAGCCGTGCTCCGAAAGCTCGTGTTTGAAACAAACCTGTTGGACTTTAACCTGGTGTTGTAAGACTTCTTACTGTGCTCACCCCAGTCCAACGCCGGCATCTCCACATCATCCTTAAATAACAGAGCAACACCACCTCCCTTACCATCTACTCTGTCCTTCCGAATAGTTTGATACCCTCGGATATTTAACTCCCAGTCGTGACCATCCTTTAACCATGTTTCAGTAATGGCCACTAAATCATAGTCATTTACGATGATTTGTGCCATCAACTCATTTACTTTATTCCGAATACTACGAGCATTCAGGTAAAGTACACTTATGTTGGTTTTTTTACCTCTGTTTTGAATCTTAACATCTCCAGTTTTATTCCTTTTGTTATTACTGGGCCTATTCACTGAGCTCCCCTCAGTCACTGTACCTTGTACTGTCGCCCTTTTAGATTTTTGACTATGTCTTCTCTGCCTTGCACTTTTCCCCTTACTTCCTTTTGCTTCTGTCCCTGTTTTACTACCTTCCAACTTCCTGCATCGGTTCCCATCCCCCTGCCATATTAGTTTAAACCCTCCCCAACAGCTCTAGAAAACACCCCCCCAGGACATCGGTTCCAGTCCTGCCCAGGTGCAGACCGTCCGGTTTGTACTGGTCCCACCTCCCCCAGAACCGGTCCCAATGCCCCAGGAATTTGAATCCCTCCCTCTTGCACCATCTCTCGAGCCACGCATTCATCCTATCTATCCTGACATTCCTACTCTGACTAGCTCGTGGCACTGGTAGCAATCCTGAGATTACTACCTTTGAGGTCCTACTTTTTAGTTTAACTCCTAACTCCCTGAATTCCGCTTGTAGGACCTCATCCCGTTTTTTACCTATATCGTTGGTGCCTATGTGCACCACGACAGCTGGCTTTTCACCCTTCCCCCCCCCCCCCCCCCGAATGTCCTGCAGCCGCTCCGAGACATCCTTGACCCTTGCACCAGGGAGGCAACATACCATCCTGGAGTCTCAATTGCGTCCACAGAACCGCCTGTCTATTCCCCTTACGATCGAGTCCCCTATCACTATAGCCCTGCCATTTTTCTTCCTGCCCTGCTGTGCAGCAGAGCCAGCCACGGTGCCATGAATCTGGCTGCTGCTGCCTTCCCCTGGTGAGCCATCTCCCTCAACAGTATCCAAAGCGGTATATCTGTTTTGCAGGGAGATGACCGCAGGAGACACCTGCACTGCCTTCCTACTCTTGCTCTTTCTTTTGGTCACCCATTTTCTATCTCCCTCATTAATTTTCACCTGCGGTGTGACCAACTCGCTAAACATGCTATCCACGACCTCCTCAGCATCGCGGATGCTTCAAAGTGAGTCCATCCGCAGCTCCAGAGCCGTCAAGCGGTCTAACAAGAGCTGCTACTGAACACACTTCTTGCACGTGAAGGAGCCAGGGACAGTGGACGTGTCCCTGAGCTCCCACATCGCACACGAGGAGCATGACACGGGTCTGGGATCTCCTGCCATGT
Organism: Scyliorhinus canicula; assembly: GCF_902713615.1. Lineage (NCBI taxonomy): Eukaryota > Metazoa > Chordata > Chondrichthyes > Carcharhiniformes > Scyliorhinidae > Scyliorhinus > Scyliorhinus canicula. The sequence continues at coordinate 19,492,731 of NC_052165.1, read as the reverse complement.
CTTAAACCCTAGGTAAACTTAAACAACTAGAATTTCAAAGTAAAAATAAATAAATTAGACAATGAAAAGAAAAAGAGAAACTACTTACCAGTCACTTACCAGGGTTAAAAAGCACCTCCTCACACTCTGTACCGAATTACCTCACTGCACCAAATTACCAAGTTGCAATCCCCACTCTGGATGAGTCTCACTCCGGATGTGTCTCCTGTAAAAGCGCTGGAAGAAGGAACTGAAGGCACTGTTGCTAAGTTTGCAGATGATACAAAGATCTGTAGAGGGACAGGTAGTATTGAGGATGCAAAGGGGCTGCAGAAGGATTTGGACAGGCTAGGAGAGTGGGCAACGAAGTGGCAAATGAAATACAATGTGGAAAAGTGTGGGGTGGAATTCTCCGCTCCCCACGCGGCATGGGAGAATCGCGGGAGGGCCCCCCAACATTTTAACACCCCCCTGGTGCCCCCCGCGATTCTTGCCCCCCCCCCCCCTCGGAGAAATCGCCGCTCGCTGTTTTTCACGGCGAACGGCGATTCTCCGAGCCCGATGGGCTGAGCGGCCGGCCCTTCACGCCCATTTCACCACGGCAGCAACCACACCTGGTCGCTGCATTCGTGAAACGGGCGCCAGATGCCCGTTTGGGGCATCTACGGGCCCGATTGGGACGGGAGCACCACGACTGTGCTCGGGAGGGGACAGGCCCGTGATCGGTGCCCACCGATCGTCGGGCCAGCGTCCAAAACGGGCGCAATCTTTCCCCTCCACCGCCCGGCAAGATCAAGCTGCCAAGTCTTGCTGGGCGGCTGAGGAGAAAGATGGCCACCGCGCATGTGCGGATTCGTGCCGTCTGCACGATGAAGTCATCCGCGCATGCGCGGGTTGGAACCGGCAACCCGCGCATTTGCGGATGACTTCACAAATGCGCCGGATGTGCGTCATTCTCGGCGCGATGAGGTCGCTGCCGAGAAAGATGGAGGCCCGCTCCTAGCCCCCCGGGTGGGGGTGACTTAGGTGCGGGGAGCGGGCTCCGAGGCCGTCGTGAACCTCGGCCGAGTTCACGACGGCCTTCACGAATTCGGCCCCCTGCGGAGAATTCCGCCCGTGGTGTTATGCACTTAGAAGGAGGAATTTAGGCATAGACTATATTCTAAATGGGGAAATGCTAAGGAAATCAGAAGCACAAATGGACTTGGGAGTCCGTGTTCATGATTCTCTTATGGTTAACGTCCAGGTTTCAGTCGACAGTGAAGAAGGAAAATGCAATGTTAGCATTCATGTCAAGAGATCTAGAATACAAGACCAGGGATGTACTTCTGAGGCTGTATAAGGCTCTGGTCAGACCCCATTTGGAGTATTGTGAGCAGTTTTGGGCCCCGTATCTAAGGAAGGACGTGCTGGCCTTGGAAAGGGTCCAGAGGAGGTTCACAAGAATGATCCCTGTAATGAACAGCTTGTCGTACGAGGAATGGTTGGGGCCTCTGGGTCTGTACTCGTTGGAGTTTAGAAGGATGAGGGGGGAATCTTATTGAAACTTACAGAATACTGTGAGGCCAGGATAGAGTGGACGTGGAGAGGATGTTTCCACTTGTAGGAAAAACTAGAACCAGAGCACACCATTTCAGACTAAAGGGATGATCCTTTAAAACAGAGATGAGGAGGAATTTGTTCAGCCAGAGGGTGGTGAATCTGTGGAACACTTTGCCACAGAAGGCAAATTTACTGTGTCTTTAAGACAGAGATAGATATGCTAATATGGGGATTAGGGGTTATAGGGACAAGGCAGGAGAATGGGGATGAGAAAAATATCAGCCATGATTGAATGGCGGAGCAGACTCGATGGGCCGAGTGGCCTAATTCTGCTTCTATGTCTTATGGTCTTATCGTCTTAAATATCGATTACTTAAAATTACCCTTAGTTTCTGAGAAGTGTAATTCTGCTGATGTGAATGTACTTCCAAAAGGCCTTCAGTACTGTACAACAGACACGTGAGAAAAAATATACCTCTGCAACTTGGATAAAAATTGGCTGAATAATTGGAAGCAGAGCATAATGCTCAATGGGTTTTTTTTGGCTGAAGGAGGCTTTGTCGTGTTGTTTCCCAGGAGTCAGTATTGGGACCTTTACGTTTTCCTGATATATATTGATGACATATATCTATGTGTACAGGGGACAATTTCAGGTGATTGTTCGGGTACATTGAGGGCGAATTCAGAATGTGATGAGAAAAAAAATTTCATATGAGTGGTTGGCGTCTGGAATGCACTACCTGGAAATGTGGGGCGGGATTCTCTGCGAACCCGTGGTGCGGGCCACTCCGGCGATGAGGAGTGGCGTAAACCACTCCGGCATTGGGCCGTCCCGAAGGAGCGGAATCCTCCGCACCTTCAGGGGCTAGGCCGGCGCCGGAGTGTTTGGCATTGCGCCAGCCGGCGCGGAAGGGCTTGGCGCCACGCCAACCAGTGGGCCCTGATCATGGGCCAGGCTATGTGGGGGCACCCCCTGGGGCCAGATCCCCCCGCGCCCCCCCCCCCCCCCCCCCGGAGGACTCTGCAGGCCGCCCATGGAGCCAGGTCCCACCGGTAAGGACCTGTTGTGATTCACGCCAGCGGGACTGGCCGAAAATGGTCGGCCACTCGGCCCATCGCGGGCTGGAGATTCACCGGGGGAGCCGCTGCTAGCGGCCGTCGACCAGCGCGGCACAATCCCCGCCCCCGCCAAAACCCCAGTGCCGGAGAATACGGCAGCCGGAGGGTCGGGATTCACACTGACCCCCCCCCCCCCCCCCCCCCGGCGATTCTCCAACCCAGTGGGGGGTTGGAGACTCCCGCCCGTGGTGTAGACAGGTTCAATCGAGGCATTCAAGAGGTCATTGGATGATTATTTGAGTAGGGACAATTTTCAAGGGTACGTGGAAAAGGCAGAGGAATGGCACTAAGTCATAATACTCATTTGGAGAGCTGGTGGATACACAATGGGTTAAATGGCCTCCTTCTGCGCCATAACAGTACTGTGATACTGCGATATTATGAAGTTTATTTTCTTCAAGTGACTATCCAGTGTTACTTTAACATCATTGATTGTCTCTGCTTCCACCACTCTCGTGGGCTGCAAGTTTCTGGTCATTACCACCCACTGCATAAAAAAGCTTCACATTTCCCTGTGTCTCCTATCTAAAACCTGAGGCAAGATTTTCTGCCCTTCCCACTGGTAGGATTTTCCGATACCGTTGGCAAGACATGCAAAAGGCTATAGACTTTGTTGTGGCCAGAAGATTCCATTGGCAGCCAATGGCTCCTGGTCCAGCTTATCCAAACCTGTCATAATCTGGTACACCTCTATCAAATCGCCCCTCAAGCTCCTTTGCTCTAAGGAGAACAACCCCAGCTTCTCTAACCCCTATTTATGAAGCCTAAGATGCTTTGCTAACCATTTTCTCAATATATCCAGCAACCTTCAAAGATCTATGCACTCCAGGTCCTTTTATCCCTGCAAACTCTTTGGAACAGTATCAGCAAAGGTACATTGCCTCTCCCCATCCCTTTTGCCAAAATGCATCTTTTCATACTTCTTTATATTAAATTCCATCTTCCACTTGTCTGCTCATTCTGGCCACCTACCTATACCCTGTTGCAATCGATTTGTATCAGCCTCACTTCTTGCCACTCTCCCACTTTTGCTATGATTGGCAAATTTTGAAATTTTACTCTGGAATAGTGGTACTAACACTGACTTTTGTGAAACACCATTCTGTACCATCTACCAACTTGAAAAATAACCATTTACCATGACTCATTGTTTTCTTTATTTGTGCAAGTTTTTATCCAAGCTGGCAGTGACCCTCTTATTCCACAAGCCATAATTTTGTTAACCAGCTTTTTATATAGTATTTTCAAATGCATTCTTAAAATCCATACAGGCATCATACATTGCATTCCCTTCATCAGCCTTCTCTGATATTATTTAATTAAATTAGCCAAGCGCAGTCTTCCTTTTACAAATCCATGATTTGTATCCTTAATTAGGTGATAAGATTCTGAAAGCGTTTGACAGAATTGATGCCGAGAGGCGATTTCCCCTGCCTGGAGAGTCTTGCACTTGGGGCACCATCTCTGGATAGGGGGATGAGCATTTCAGACTGATGTTAAGAGAAATTTCTTCACTCAAAGGGTTGGTGAATTCTTTGCAATTCTCTGGCCGAGAGCGCTGTGGATATTCAAGGCTGAGATCATTTTAAACTCTAAAGGATCAAGGATAATGGGGATTGGGCAAGAAAGTGGAATTGAGATTGAGGATCAGCCATGATTTTATTAAATTGCTCGAGGAGTCATATGACTTATACCTTTTCCTATTTCTCATGTTCTTAATACTCTTCTGAAAAAGTCATAAAAATGTAAGCTACATCTATTGTAATTCATCTGTACATTCAATTTCCTGTTACATTAGATTTGCATTGAACTCAGCCATGGATTAATGTCTTAATGTATCCCTTAACAGGAGTTTGCTGCGCTGACCAAGGAGTTAAATGCTTGCAGAGAACAACTGTTGGAAAAAGAAGAGGAAATTTCTGAACTTAAAGCTGAGAGGAACAATACAAGAGTAAGTTAGTGATGTATAGTCTGGAAATTGCTGCTGCTGCTGTGTATTGGGGGGGATGGAAAATTAACAGTTTCATGGGAATTTATTTCCAATGTTTACACATATTCAGTCTGCAGCTAAAATGTTTTCTCAAGTTTAACAGTGCACCAGCCAAGAAAAAGGGAGTTGAATTAACCTTCTAAATCAGGAGCGAACTGCTATTAGGAAGCAAGGAAAATTAACTCAAAAGCGCTGTAGAAATATGTGCTAGTAAGAGAGAAATGGCAGTTTTATTGGCAAGAGGTAATGGACAGAAGGCTCAAAATTCGTGGCCTTGCTGGTCATTTCTTCAGCCTCTCCTCAAGAATAGACTGAAAGATAATTCAAAGCAGCAACAAAGGTGAACTATCATTGTCTTAGTGTGATTGACTCATGCACAGGAGTCTTACAATGCAAAACTCAAAGGTCACAGAAGAGCCACCATAATTTGGAGGCTCAGCCTCAGTTAAACTTAGCTAGTAAACTGCATGTCCCAAATTATTGCTACCATTTGTTTTGCCAAAGCCATTTACTGGACAGGATATTCCTGCCTCTGAAGTGCTTTAACTGTCGATATTAAAGACCATTAAGTGCAGGTTGTTGTTGTTGAGAAATTAAGCATTTAAAGGCCAAAGAAAGCCAAGCAAGTAACGAAGGATGGTCTATATGAGCAAAAGGATCATTCAACTGAAAGCATTGTACAGTTAACAGTCCTCCCCCCACCCCCCGCCCGCCCCGAAACCACATTAGTGCATCCATTCCATGCAGGTGCTCAGCAATTATGGTGCTTCTCAGTGACAAAGGGCATAATTCAATAAAAAAGTAATGTAGTGTGCGTAAACTGCCGTGAACTTCCCGGCACTCGGCCTGGCGAGGCCCTCACCCAATCCAACGTTAATTAGCCCACTTAAGGAGGCCCCACGGGCTTCAGGTTGCAAATCAAGGCTTTGTCAGCCGATTCGCAGGGACTACGCTCATCAGCCCCCTCGCTAACAGGATAGACCAGCACATGAACTGCTCCTGCACAGCAACCCCACTCAGCCTGCAGACAAGGCGCTGAGATGACCGACCCACGATTCAGGGATGCAGACCTAGGGAGGCTGCAAGAACTGGTCGAGGCCAGAAGGGGTATCCTTTGCCTCCTGAGGGTCCAGGAGTGTAAGCCACAGGGTTACCTGGGAGAAGGTGGTAGTGGCCGTCAGCTTGGGCAGTGTCGTCAGAAAGACCGGCACCCAGTGGCGCAAGATGAAGGACTACAATGGGCCGCACGGGGGTGAGCTGGCAAGTAATTCCCCCCCCCCCCCCCCCCCCCCCCACTAGAGAATACATCTGGCATCGGTCTGCCCAAAACCGTGTCATGCCCTGGGCCACCCATGCCGCCCTCCCTCCCCAAAACCATCTTTCACCCCCCCCACTCGAACACCCCCACCAAACCCTCCTCCACCAACACCCTCTACAGCCCCACACCCCAAAACCTTTCCCCCAACCCACTCCCCCCTGCGGTGGATCATGCATGCGGCTGTGTCCCCACAAGAGAAATTGTCCTACAGCCATCAGGTGGGCCCAGAGGTGCAGCGGGATCCTGAACATCAGAATCCTCACCACCTTCGAGGAACTGGCCCTCGAGGTTACGGGAGTGGCTGAAGACAGAGCAGTCACCAACACAAAAGTCGGTGCACACCGCAGAGGTGTGGATTCACTGCGCCCCATCCAGATGGATCGTCAAACGTGAGTCGTTAATGTTAATTCAGAATGACCCATCCCTCCCACTGACCACATGTCTATTCTCCCACAGGACCTCCACCTGATGGCGCCAGCCCATCCAGAGCATTCCCCCCCCCCCCCCCCTCCCTGTCCGAGCCTCCCATGAGAACACATTACAGGAGAGCAGCAAGGATGCCACCATAGATGCATCACAGCTGTCATCTCCACCCTTCACCAGTGCAAAGACCTGTATCTTGGTGGGAAACGGTAGTGGTCAGGCTTCTGGGGCACATTCTGTTGAGCGCCACACAGTTGCAGATGCACATCAGGAAAGCCCACGCGAGACAGTAGTCGGAGGCCTGCTGGATCACAGGTCCCAACTGGGTCTCAGCCTGATGCTGAGCCTCTGGTACAGATTTATACGGAGCTGATGCAGATATTATGGTGCAGCCGTGATATTCAGAGGGGGATGTCAATGACCCTCCAGCAGGTCCATAGCTGATTGGAGGCGTCCCAGAGGCTACAGCTTTGGAGTTGGCACCAGAAATGCGTGGCACCAAAGCCAACACTGCTCGGGTGGCTTCTGCAGTGGAGAGCCTGGTGCATGACATCGCCAGCATGAGTGGAGTTGTCCAAGACATGGCTTTGTCAGTGATAGCCATGGCCCAGGGCCTCGGTAGACTGTCTGACTTGTTGGTGGATGTGACCCAGTACTAGGCGGACCTTGATGAGGCACTGCGGGAGATGTGCCAGTCTCAGATGGGTATAGCCGACGCTGCGGAGCTTGTTCCAGTTGCAGGCGAGCATTGCTGAGGTGCTGCAGAGCATCGCACAATCACTGAGGAAGATCGCTGAAGGCATCAATACCATGGTGCAGAAATTGGGGAGTCGCCAGGTCAGGCAGAGTCAGGTTCCTCATGGTAGGCTTATGCAGAAAGTAAGGAGGCTTGGGACAGTGGGAAATTTGGCCAGTTCGATAACCAACTGGCTAACCGATAGAAGTCAGAGAGTGGTGGTGGATGACAAATATTCAGCCTGGAGCCCAGTTACCAGTGGCGTACTGCAGGGATCAGTTCTGGGTCCTCTGCTGTTTGTGATTTTCATTAATGACTTGGATGAGGGAGTTGAAGGGTGGGTCAGTAAATTTGCAGACAATACGATGATTGGTGCAGTTGTGGATAGTGAGGAGGGCTGTTGTCGGCTGCAAAGAGACATAGATAGGATACAGAGCTGGGCTGAGAACTGGCAGATGGAGTTTAACCCTGAAAAGTGCGAGGTTGTCCATTTTGGAAGAACAAATATGAATGCGGAATAAAGGGTTAACGGTAGGGTTCTTGGCAATGTGGAGCAGCAGAGAGATGAAATGAAATGAAAATCGCTTATTGTCACGAGTAGGCTTCAATGAAGTTACTGTGAAAAGCCCCTAGTCGCCACATTCCGGCGCCTGTCCGGGGAGGCTGGTACGAGATTTTGGGGTCTATGTTCATAGATCTTTGAAAGTTGCCACTCAAGTGGATAGAGCTGATAAATAGTAACCACCATGGATGTTGATAGTGGGGCATTCAGCAATGCTAATGCCATTGAATGGCACAGTGGTTAGCACTCCTGTCTCACAGCACCAGGGACCCGGATTCTACTCCGGATTCTAAACCAAGGGCTGGTTTAGCTCACTGAGCTAAATCGCTGGCTTTTAAAGCAGACCAAGCAGGCCAGCAGCATGGTTCAATTCCCGTACCAGCCTCCCCGGACAGGCGCCGGAATGTGGCGACTAGGGGCTTTTCACAGTAACTTCACTGAAGCCTACTCGTGACAAAAAGCGATTTTCATTTCATTTTCATTCCGACCTCGGGTGACTGTGTGACGTTTGCACATTCTCTCTGTACCTGCGTGGACGTCTTCATCCCACAGTCTGGTTTCATCCCACAGTCCAAGGATGTGCAGGTTAGGTGGATTGACCATGTTTAATTGCCCCTAACTGTCCAAAGGTTATGTGGGGTTACAGGGATAGGGTGGGGATTAGGTCTATGTTGAGTGGTCTTTCAAATGGTTGGTGCTGACTCGATGGGCTGAATGACCTTCTTCTGCACTGTCGGGATTCTATGATTCTATGATGGTGAGTGGCTTGGAGGGGAACTTCCAGGTGACGTGGTTTCCAGGTATCTGCTGTTCTTGTCCTTCTAGATGGTAGTCGTCATGGGTTTGGAAGGTGCTGCCTAAGGAACCTTGGTAAGTTCCTGCAGTGCATCTTGTAGATGTACACACGGCTGCCACTATTTGTCGGTAGTGGAAAGATTGAATGTTTGTGGACGGGGTAGCAATCAAGCGGGCTGCTTTGTCTTGGGTCTTGTCGAGCTTCTAGAGTGTTGTTGGAGCTTCATTCATCCAGATGAATGGAGAGTATCCAATTCAACTCCGGATTTCTGCCGTGTAAATGATGGACAGGCTTTGGGGAGTCAGGAGGTGAGTATCCACGACAGGGTTTCTAGCCTTTGACCTGCTCTAGTTGCCATAGTATTTATATGTCTAGTCCAGTTCAGTTTCTGGTCAATAGTAACCCCCAGGATGTTGATAGTGGGGCATTCAGCAATGCTAATGCCATTGAACATCAAGGCGTGATAGATCTTCACTTAGAACATAGAACAGTACAGCCCCTTCGGCCCTCAATGTTGTGCCGAGCCATGATCACCCTACTCAAACCCACATATCCACCCTATACCCGTAACCCAACAACCCCCCCCCCCGGAGCACCCGGAGGAAACCCACGCACACAGGGGGAGGACGTGCAGACTCCACACAGACAGTGCCCCAGCCGGGAATCGAACCTGGGACCCTGGAGCTGTGAAGCATTTATGCTAACCACCATGCTACCCTGCTGCCCCTTGTTGGAGATGTTCATTGCCTGATACTTGTGTGGCATGAATGTTACTTACCACTTGTCGGTCCAAACCTAAATATTACTCAGGTCTTGATGCATTTCGACATGGACTGCTTCATTACCTGACGAGTTGCAAATGGTGCTCAACATTGTGCAGTCATCAGCGAACATCCCCACTTCTCACCTCATGATGGAAGAAAGGTCATTGATGAAGCAGCTGAACATGGTCAGGCCTATGACACTGAGGAACTTCTTTAGTGATGTCCTGGAGCTGAGATGATTGACCTCCAACCACCACAACCATCTTCCTTTGTGCCAGGTATGACTCCAACCAGCGGACAGTTTTCCACCTGATTCCCATTATCTCCAGTTTTGCTAGGGCTCCTTGATGAAATACTCGGTCAAAGGCTTCCTTGATATCAAGGGCCTTCATTCTCACCTCATCTCTGGCGTTCAGCTCTTTTGTCCTGCACTGTTTATGCATAGGGTGCCAATACCTGACACAGTTTGATGACACAGGGATATACTAGGGGGGCGATTCTTCGAGCCCCGCGCTGGGCAGGACAATCGGAGCAACCGCACTACGACGCCTCAACACCGGCACGCAATTCTCCGAGGTGAGGAGAATCGGTGCCATTTGCGCCGGCTCGTTTGACGCGGCGCCAGCCGTGGGCCGCTGGAATCGGCAGGGTTGCCAATTCTCCGGCCCGGATGGGCTGAATGGCCGCTCCGACACGACAGAGTCCCGCCAGCGCCGTTCACCCCTGGTCGCTTCCGGCGGGAACTCTGCGGGAACGCTTGGGGACGCGGCCTGCTGGGGGAGGGGGGCTTCCTCACCGGGGGGGACTCAGATGGTGTCTGGCCCGCGATCGGGGCCCACCGATCGGCGGGCCGGCCTCTCTGTCGGCGGGCCTCCTTTCCTGCGCTGGCAATGTTATATCCCTGCGCCATTTTTGTGCGGAGCAGCCTGGCAGAGGACGGCCACTGCACATGCGCTAGTTGGCGCCTGCCCAGCTGCGCATGTGCGGGACCCAAGGCGCTGCATCTTTTACGCCCGGGTCTCCAACACCGCGCCATGCCCCCGCACATCGTGCCACGCCCCTGCCAGCCCCACGGAGGCCCCAGAATGGGGTCTGGGAACAGGCGCCGACGTCGGAGTAAAACACTCCAGATTTTACTCCGGTGTCGGCACTTAGACTCCCGTTGGGAGAATCCTGCCCCCGTATCTAGGGCAGCACGGTAGCATAGTGGTTTGCACGATTGCTTCACAGCTCCAGGATCCCAGGTTCGATTCTCGGCTTGGGTCACTGTCTGTGCGGAGTCTGCACATCCTCCCCGTGTGTGCGTGGGTGTCCTCCGGGTGCTCCAGTTTCCTCCCACAGTCCAAAGATGTGCAGGTTAGCTGGATTGGCCATGCTACATTGGCCTTAGTGTCCAAAATTGCCCTTAGTGTTGGGTGGGGTTACTGGGTTATGGGATAGGGCGGGGGTGTGGGCTTGGTCAGGGTGCTCTTTCCAAGAGCCGGTGCAGACTCGATGGGCCTCCTTCTGCACTGTAAATTCTATGATTCTATAATCATAAATGTGTTGTAGACCTCAGGTTTATGCATCTTATAATGTGAAGATTGGCCAGTTCATCTGCATTAAGCATCCATTATCACATTAAGACTATTGCATTAGTGTGCCATACTACTAAAAACATTGTTATTCCTGTCACTTACTTGCCACATAAACCAGTGACTTGGTCTTAAGATTCAGCTTGATGTTTTTATATGGTAGGTTTTAACGCAGCACAGTTTTTTCATTACCATCCATGCTAATTACATAATCAGTGAAGATGTATATAGTTAATGATCATTGGACTGAATTGGACCTCTGCTGAAAATTATTAAAGGAGTTGAATGTAACCCCTGAAGGACCTTGGGCCTCCGATAACTACAGCACTCTCAGTGTCTGCGCTGTTATAGAAAGAGCGGCAGTAGATTTGACAGTTAAAATCCGCCACTTGTAATGCCATGTTGATTGATTTCTTCTCTGAACATGTGAAAAATGACAGAAAATGTCCCAGTTCATTACAATTGCATTATCTTGTTAAAGATTATTAAATATAGATTGAATATTTAACATGAAAGCCAATTAATCTACTGGGAGAGAAAAATGAGCAGATAAAATTCCTGGCCAACTTGGGGAAAAGAAATCTGGGAAATTCTTCTCCGACCATGATCTTATTGAATGGCGGAACAGGCTCAGTGAGTCGAATTGCCTACTCCTTACTCCTATATCTTAGCTAATTGAAACTAGTTCAGGAGATCATTCTGGCCTTGATAGTGCCACATTATGAAATGAAAAATGAAAATGAAAATCGCTTATTGTCACGAGTAGTCTTCAATGAAGTTACTGTAAAAAGCCCCTAGTCGCCACATTCCGACGCCTGTCCGGGGAGGCTGGTACGGGAATTGAACCGTGCTGCTGGCCTGCTTGGTCTGCTGTAAAAGCCAGTGATTTAGCCTTGTGAGCTAAACCAGCCCCTGTATCATACCATGTTTGTCCTGAAACCTCACTGTTCTCCCTTTCAGGATGTTGTACTGACTGCAGGATGTCAAGTCAGAGGTCTGTAGTTTCCTGGATTACCCTTTGATACTTTTTGTAAATGGCCACATCTCATGCTTCTTGCTAAGCTCTTGGCACAAATCACATTCACTGATTCACTTCGAGAAACCTGTTAGAAATGTGACCCAAGCTCTCTTTTGCAGTTTATTCACTGCCTATTTCATATTTTTCTGCAGTGGTACATACCTTCATGTTGCCTGTGTTTGTTTCCATGTTTCATTCTTATGCACTCTCCGTGACCCAGTCCTGGGTATCTGTGCCTTTTCCTTTATCCATTCTTTTATGATCTCCCTGACGTATAAATCTGGCCATCTAGCGCATATCTTTAGGCACCAGCTGACCTATTAATCCCCAATATGGCAGTCAAGAAGTGCACACACATCCAACAGGTCATTGGCCTCTTCATACCAACAGAGAAAAAAATTACTATTACAAGATTGGTTTGATATGAAGCAGTCAATATCAACCTGATTTCCGATCTCGTTGCTCTCCCATATCCAGCATCCAATCCTCTTCTCAATCTCACTACTTCTCTAGTAAAGGGCAGATAGAAGTAGCGATATAGAGCCTTCTTCATTTTCTTTCGGGTTCTGCCAGCATCCCAATGAAGTTAGTGTAGAACCCTGTAATTTACTAGATTTTGTGAAGGAATTTTATGAAGTTCTAGATATGATGGAATTAATGGTAACTTAAATATCTGGATTGCGAACTAGTTTGGTAGTAGTAAGCAGAAGATGAGGATCAATAAATTATGTAAGTTTATTCTGGAGGATAAATGTCAGATGAGGTCTGTTCATGCTATCATTAAGTGAATCAGAAATATTTCTTGAGAATATCAAATTATGTAAGTAGGTGACAAATATATCAAGGAGATAAATTACATTTTTATAAAGTGTTAAGGTGGACAAGACAAATATAAAAAATTTTGTGATTTATGTATATTGTAGTTATAATCAAATTGCAGAATGCTTTTTAACTAAAGATATATAAAGGTATAATTTTGATATAATTTATTTCAGCTCTTGTTGGAACATTTGGAATGCCTTGTGTCAAGACATGAACGATCACTGAGAATGACAGTGGTGAAGCGGCAAGCTCAGTCCCCTTCAGGGGTTTCCAGTGAAGTTGAGGTTTTGAAAGCATTAAAGTCACTTTTTGAGCACCATAAAGCTTTAGATGAGAAGGTAAGGGAATAGTTCACAAAGTATGATTCCATGAGCAATTGTTCCCAGCAAAAATGTGATACTTGTTGGGAATTCATTTCAAAGAATCATAAATCAATATTTTACATTGCTTTGTTCCTTTAAAATTATAAATCTATTAAGTACAATGTACTTGTGTGCACTGTTTCTTTCCCCCCTCTTCAGTCTGTTATGCATAAGCTACTGTTGCCAATTAGAGACCTCTAATTAATTGTCTTCCACATTCTTACTAAGCCGTGCGCACATCATCAGGTAAGGCCAACAGATTGAAGTATCTTTAAAGCGATCCCAGCACTTGGCACACATGTGTTGGGTATATCCCCAGGTCTGAAGAAGGTCTATCTAGCACTATCAGCTCATAAAGAATTGCCTGCTCTAGCATCTGTACTTTTGATTCTAATGAAAATAATTGGTGATGGGGAGGGGGAGGCTGGTGGCGGAGTGGAGATGTTCACTGATGAGCCATTGTGCAGCTGCAGGGAATTCTGCAGCATTAATAATCTTGTTATGAGAAGCAGTGTAATAATAAAGAGACTCGCTTGAAGAATCAATTTCAAATGTTATACGGCTTAACCTAACTTGAAATGAAGACTTACTGAGCCTTGCATGCACAGCATACACATACAATGCATTGAATGTTTTTAGATATCACATTAATATGCACACTATGCATAAGGGAGCTTTGGGAATGCATTTTAAGAAATCATGGAATCATTATTTTGCATTTCTTTATATAATTAAAGATATGTTAAACAGAAAATATTTAATCCTAACTAATTTATTACCTGTTGTTTGTAAAATGCATATTAATTTTCCAACTTTGTTATATTTTCTGAAGTCTAGTGCGATTCCAGATTGTTAAAACTAGAATAGAATGAAGAAGCAAAAAATGTTACCATTGAAATGGAAGGTTTTTGTGTCCCGATAAATTGCTGTTTATTTAAGAGCTGCCTCGTACTTATTGCTTCATGTCTCATGGAGGATTCAGGCCTCCATGCTCTGGAGAATGAACGATAGGGAATATCTCACGAGATGTCATGTATGATTGGGTTTGTTTAAAAATTGTGAAAACTCTACAATTTTTGGCAGCAGTTGAATAAATCATTTTTTTAAATGAATGAAACAAACAGAACAATATAGTGCCAATGGCTTTATATACAGTACAACATTTAGTATACAAGACAGTCTTTTGTGCTTACAGTTTTATAAAAAACTGCTCTGAACTTTCCCAGCTCATGTTGGTGGGTTGTGCTGAGCATGAACATAGGGACATAGATATAAGACTATTTCAAGTTCTATCCCTTAGTGAGATCATGCTCATTTTATATCCTAACTCTACCCACCTGTCTTGACTCCATGGGGATGATTTTCAGCCCTTAATTACCATCAGAGAGAACGGTGACATGGAAAATCCAAAGAGAATTGGGGAAGGATTCTCCGCCCCACCGCGCCACATTTCTATTTCACCTTGCCGGCGGGATGCTCCGTTACACCGGCCGGTCAATGGGGTTTCCCATTGTGGGGCAGCCCCACGCCGTCGGGAAACCCCAGGGCGCCGGCATAATGGAGAATCACGCCGGCGGAGAATCCAGACCTTGGGCTGGATTCTCCCCTACCCGGCGTGATGGAGGGCCCCGCGTAGGGGAGTGGCGCCAACCACTCAGGGGTCGGGCCTCCCCAAAGGTGGGGAAGATCCCGGTTGAGGCCGCACTCATGCGTGCGGAACTTAGCTATAAGTTTTTGCTCGGCAATTCTGCGTTGTCGCATGTCCTGAAGGCTGCCTTGAAGAACGCTTACCCGGAGATCCGAGGCTGAATGCTCTTGACTGCTGAAGTGTTCCCCGACAGGAAGGGAACATTCCTGCCCCGAAGCGTGGTACATTGGCGAGACCATGCAGACACTGCGACAACGAATGAACGGGCACCGTGCGACAATCACCAGGCAGGAATGTTCCCTTCCAGTCGGGGAACACTTCAGCAGTCAAGGGCATTCAGCCTCTGATCTCCGGGTAAGCGTTCTTCAAGGCAGCCTTCAGGACACGCGACAACGCAGAATTGCCGAGCAAAAACTTATAGCTAAGTTCCGCACGCATGAGTGCGGCCTCAACCGGGATCTTGGATTCATGTCGCGTTACATCCACTCTCCACCATCTGGCCTGGACTTGCAAAATTCCACCAACTGTTCTGGCGTGAGACAATTCACACCTCTTTAACCTGTGATTATCCCTCTCTCTGGATCTGTAATGATTTGATTACCTGCAAATTCTCGCATTCCAAGCATTGTCCGGCATCGCTGACTTTGTCTATATAAATGTTTCTGGATCATACCTCTCCAGTCACCTGAAGAAGGAGCTGCGCTCCGAAAGCTCGTGTTTGAAACAAACCTGTTGGACTTTAACCTGGTGTTGTAAGACTTCTTACTGTGCTCACCCCAGTCCAACGCCGGCATCTCCACATCATTACTCCACTGTGACAGGGGTGATGCAACAGAGGTCATGTCTCCACAATAGCGGTTGGTACAGAGGACCATTGAGCTGCTGAAGATGCAGCTCAGATGCCTGCACTGATCGGGGGGAGGGGGGAGGGGGGAGGGGGGGGGGGGTGCAGGATGGTGGAGGAGTATAGCAATATCCTTTAGAGCATGTGTCTGGCACCTGTTCGGGTACACGGAGGGAGAATTCAAAATTTCCAAATTAGCTATCAGTACGTCTTTCAGGACTTGTTGGAGGAAGCCGGAGAATTCCGACTTCATAACGTGCACCTTCAGCTTGGCTGCCATAGTAGCATCGATTCCAGCTCATGCCATGGATGCTCCTCCATACAAGACAGTTGTGGGGCTGGATTCTCCCCTACCCGGCGTGACGGAGGGTCCCGGCGTAGGGGAGTGGCGCCAACCACTCAGGGGTTGGGCCTCCCCAAAGGTGGGGAATTCTCCCCACCTTTGGGAGCCAACCCCGCGCCGTAGCGGTTGGCACCAGAAGACTGCCGCAAAAAACCGGCGCCCCCGGCAGCGGGGCTGGCCGAAAGGCTTTCGCCGGTCGGCGCATGCGCCGGCGGTGAAGTCAGCGGCCAGCTGCCGCTGACGTCACCACCGGCGCATGCGCGATGTGGGTTTCTCTTCCCGCCGTGGCGGCCGCGGAAGAGAAATAGTGCCCCCTGGGCACTGGCCCGGAGACTGAGCGGGGGGCCCCGATCGCGGGCCTGGCCACCGTGGGGGCACCCCCCGGGGTCCGATCGCCCCCCCGCCCCCCCCAGGACCCCGGGGGCCCGCTCACGCCGCTGATCCCGCCGTTACAGAGGTGGTTCAAACCTCGGTGGCAGGAGAGGCCTCCCAGCAGCGGGACTTCGGCCCATCCGGGCTGGAGAATCACCACAGGGGCCTCGCCGGTCGGAGTGGCGAGATTCCGCCGCCGCCACTTCCCGGGTGGCGGAGAATCTCTGCCACGGCGGGGGCCAGATTTTCGGCGGCCCCAGGCGATTCTCCGACCCTGCTGGGGGTCGGAGAATTTCGCCCCCGATGTGCAAACCCAGGACTCCAAATTCCAGCCACAGTCAATGCAATAAAGTTCAATGCCCTTGCAGCACCCCACACCTAGAAGAACCATCTCACACATTCAAGCGATTACAAGTATTACATTTTCTGGTGTTAATGATCACACCATCAAGAGAATTTTAAAATAATGTGACCCATGAGAAATTCCTGTTGTGACCAAGTTGCCTTTAACTTATTTTTGCGATTATTGCATCTTGGTGCTAGCTGCTTTTCACCCCCTTGCTGGCAGTGTTATTGGAGATAGCCTGCTGACTCTGCTGTCATGTCCATCCTGATGACCTTGGTGGATGTCCTATGGCCAGCTGGACCTAAGCAGGCTCAGCCTGTGAGGAATTATCCAGCTGCATAGTTGTGCATTTCTCAGTTGTACCAGTCTCTTCAGATGTGATGGTCACTGGCAGAGGGGTGGAGAAGTTGCTGCCCTCCTCCGGAGCATCTCAAGACAAACTCTCAGAGATGACATACAGCTCAGCCACCAATGTGAGGTTTGTTTGAACATTCATGCTCAACATTGATGACCTTCATGCTCAACATTGATGACCTTCATGCTCAACATTGATGGACGGGCACCTGGCGGGGAGACTCGGTTCCCCATCCACCTCTCACATTGGCATCGGTATCCTTTCCTTAAATTTTAGAGTACCCAATTATTTTTCCCAATTAAGGGGCAATTTAGTGTGACCAATCCACCTACTCTGCACATCTTTGGATTATGGGGGGGTGTAACCCAAGCAGACACGGGAAGAATCCACACAGACAGTGACCCAAGGCCGGGATCGAATCTGGGTCCTCAGCAGCAGAGCTAACCACTACACCACCATACCGTCCCTTGGCAGTGATATCCTGAGGTCATTTCATGTGTGACAACTTAAAGGTCTGAGCACAACTGGCAAAATCCCTGGTTCTGTTCCTAGAGCTGCCTCTGCATGAGAGTTGCCACTCTCTCAGTGGAGGATACAGTGTGCTCAGTAATCAGTGTAAACACAGAGCAGCACGGTAGCAGTGTGGTTAGCACAATTGCTTCACAGCTCCAGGGTCCCAGGTTCGATTCCGGCTTGGGTCACTGTCTGTGCGGAGTCTGCACATCCTCCCCGTGTGTGCGTGGGTTTCCTCCGGGTGCTCCGGTTTCCTCCCACAGTCCAAAGATGTGCAGGTTAGGTGGATTGGCCATGATAAATTACCCATAGTGTCCAAAATTGCCCTTAGTGTTGGGTGGGGTTACTGGGTTATGGGGATATGGTGGACCTTGGGTAGGGTGCTCTTTCCAAGAGCTGGTGCAGACTCGATGGGCTGAATGGTCTCCTTCTGCACTGTAAATTCTATGATATGCTCCTCATGGACTCCTCCATGACAGAGACCGTGACACGCAGACCATCAGGGATGTCAGATATTCCCGCACATACCGCTGGACATCCAGCATATGCCACCTGATCGACGATTCCAGAAACTCATCATCTGCCCCAGACTCGGCATGGTCTGGTGTCCAGCAGTCCTCTGACTGGCGACATCCTGGGAACTCTCTACTTCCTCCAACTCTTCATGCGAATATGACATGCCTCCCCACTGTGCGCTACCATCAGAGCCGGCGAACCAATACCCACCGCCATGCTTGTATCTGTGTTAGTTTCTGGTTCAGAGAAAGGGTGTGATGCATTCATCTGTGTGTCTTCCTCAGGAGTTAAAGGGTGCCGTTGGGATCTGTGGGATCCTTGAGGATGTCACATCTGAGTAAGGAAAATAATATGTCAATAAATTCATTATCACATTATCAATTCTCATGCTAAGTGGGCTTGTGAGACAGTGGAGAACTGCATCATGATGCCATTGTAATTTGAAAATCATGGGCAAGCTTACTTTGACAATTCTATTTCTGTTGACACTACCCTACACTCTCTACCAGTGTCACATTTTCCAAGAAAGTATTAGTAGAAGTGATCACCGCACAGTCCTTGTGGAGACAAAGTCCCGTCTTAACATTGAGGATACCCTCCATCGTGTTGTGTGGCACTACCACAATGCTAAATGGGATAGACTTCAAACAGATCTAGTAACTCAAGACTGGGCATCCATGAGGCGCTGTGGGCCATCAGCAGAATTGTATTCAACCACAATCTGCAACCTCTTGACCCAGCATATCCCCATACTACCATTACCACCAAGCCAGGGGATGGATCCTGGTTCTATGAAGTGTGCATGACAGCATGCCAGGAGCAACATCAAGCGTACTGAAAAATGAGGGGCGGAATTCACTGCTCCCCACGTGGCGTGGGAGAATCGTGGGAGGGCCTCCCGACATTTTTTAAGCCCCCCCTGGCGCCCCCGCAATTCTCCCCCCCCCCTCCCCCCCCCCCCCCGCCCTCTCGGAAAAATCGCCGCTCGCCGTTTTTTTTGGTGAACGGCGATTCTCCGTGCCCGATGGGCTGAGCAGCCGGCCCTTCACGCCTGTTTCAGCACGGCAGCAACCACACCTGGTCGCTGCATTCGTGAAACGGGCGCCATATGCCCGTTTGGGGCATCCAGGGGCCCGATTGGGACGGGAGCACCGCGACTGTGCTCCGGAGGGGACAGGCCCGCGATCGGTGCCCACCGATCGTCGGGTGAGCGTCCAAAACGGACGCACTCTTTCCCGTCCGCCGCCCAGCAAGATCAAGCCGCCATGTCTTGGCGGGCGGCGGTGGAGAAAGACGGCACCGCGCATGTGGGGGTTCGCGTCGTCTGCGCGCTGATGTCATCCACGCATGCGCGGGTTCCTGCACATGCGCGGATGACATCCGCGAAGCGCCGTTCGGGCGTCATTTCCGGCGGCCGAGGTCGCGGCCGGGAATGACGGGGGCCCGCTCCTAGCCCCCTGGGCGGGGGTGAAATAGGTGCGGGAAGCGGGCCCCGAGGCCATCGTGAACCTCGGCCGAGTTCACGATGGCCTCCGCGATTTTTGGAGCCGGCGGAGAATACCGCCCGAGGTGTTAACCTGCTGAAGCTACAACACGGGACTAAACAGCAATAGCAGCAGTTGATAGACAGAGCTAAGCAAATCCACAATGAACGCATCAGATCAGAGCTCTGCATTCCTGCCACATTCAGTTGTGAAAGGTGAGTGACAATTAACCACTCACTGGAGGAGAAAGCTCCAGAAATATCCCCATCCTCAATGAAAATGAAAATGAAAATCGCTTATTGTCACGAGTAGGCTTCAATGAAGTTACTGTTACAATGATGGAGGGACCCAGCACATATGTGCAAAAGACAAGGCCGAGGCATTCGCAATAATCTTCAGCCAGAAGTGCCGAGCGGATGATCCACCTCGATCTCCTCCGAAGGACCCCAGTATCACAGATGTCAGTCTTCAGCCAACACGATTCACCACGTGATATCAAGAAATGGCTGAAGGCACTGGATAATGCAAAGGCTATGAACCCTGAAAATATTCCAGCAATAGTACAAGACTTGTGCTCCAGAATGTGCCGCATCCCTCACCAAGCTGATCCAGTACAGCTATAATATTGGCATCTATCCAGCAGTGTGGAAAATTGCCCAGGTGTATCCTGTACACAAGAAACAGGACAAATCCAACCCAGCCAATTACCGCTCGATCAGTCTACTCTCCATCATCAGCAAAGTGATGGAAGGAGTCATCAACAGTGCTATCAAGCAGCACTTACTCAGCAATAACCTGCTCACGGATGCTCAGTTTATCATTCTACTCCTGACCTCATTATAGCCTTGGTTCAAACATGGACAGAAGCGCTGAATGCCAGAGGAGAGGTGAGAGTGACTGCCCTTGACAGCAAGACAGCAATTGGCCAAATATGGCATCGAGGAGCCCTAGCAAAACTGGAGTCACTGGGACTCAGGAAGAAAACTTACCGCTGGTTGGAGTCATACCTGGCACAAACGAGGATGGTTGTGGTTGGAGATCAATCATCTCAGCTCCAGGACATCACTGCAGGAGTTCCTCAGAGTAGTGTCCCATACCCAATCATCTTCAACTGATTCATCAATGACCTCTTTTCCATCATAAGGTCAGAAGTGGGGATGTTTGTGGATTACTGCACAATATTCAGAACCCATTTGAGACTCCTCAGATAATAAAGCAGTCCATGTCCAAATGCAGCAAGACCTAGACAATATGCAGGCTTCGGCTGACAAGTGGCAAGTAATATTTGTGCCACACAAGTGCCGGGCAATGACCATCTCCTACAAGAGAGGATCTAACTACCATTCCTTAACATTGAATGACATTCCCATCGCTGAATCCCCCCACTATCAACATCTTGGGGGTTACCATTGATCAGAAACTGAACTGGACGAGCCATATTAATACTGTGACTAGGGCAGGTCAAAGGCTCAGAATCCTACGGCGAGTAACTTACCTCCTGACTGCCCAAAGCCTACCCACCATCTACAAGGCATAAGTCAAGATTTTAATGGAATACTCTCCACTTGCCTGGATGAGTGCAGCTCCAAAAACTCAAGAAGCTCGACACCATCCAGGACAAAGCAGCCCACTTAATTGTTCTTCCTTCCACAAACATTCAAACCCTCCACCACCAAAGAACAGTGGTAGCCATATGTACTATCTACAAGATGCACTGCAGTAACTCACCAAGGTTCCTTAGATAGCACCTTTCAATCCCACGACCACTACCATCTAGAAGGACAAGAGCAGCAGATACCTGGGAACCCCACCACCTGCCTTAACTGCTCCTCTTCACAATGGATGTTGAATCTGTCTACATCTCCACCACCCCCCCCCCCCACCCCCCGTCCCCACCACCACCAAGAGGGTCTGAGGGCTCTCCACTTCTTCCTTGAGCAGAAGCCCGAGCAATCCCCATCCACCACTGCTCTCCTCACCAGACTGAACTTGTTCTGTCACTCATCAATTTCTCTTTTAACTTCTCACATTTCCTGCAAATAAATGGTGTGACCATGGGGACCTGCATGAGCTTCAGTTATGCATGTCTTTTTGTGTGTTATATGGAACACTCCTTGTTCCTGTCCAGCTCAGGCCCGCTCCTGCAATTTTTTTTCCGTGACATTGATGACTATCTTGGTACTGTCATAATCTCGCTTGGACCTTTCAAAAATTTATTGATTTTGCTTCCAATTTCACTTCTCGCTCACATGGTCCATCTCCGACATTTCCCATCTGTTTCTCAATCTCTCTGTCTCCATTTCTAGTAAGAAGTCTTACAACACCAGGTTAAAGTCCAACAGGTCCATTTCTAGTGGTAGACTAACCACCAATATTTGTTACATGCCTACCATCTCCCACAGCTACTTCGACTACAGCTCCTCATACTCTGCTTCCTGTAAGGAGTCCATCCCATTCTCCCAGTGTCTCCACCTCCATATTATCTGTTCTGATAATACCTCCTTCGAAAATGGCACCTCCAACATCTTTTAAAAATAAATTTAGAGTGCCCAATTCATTTTTTCCAATTAAGGAGCAATTTAGCATGGCCAATCCACCTACCCTGCACATCTTTGGGTTGTGGGGGTGAAACCCATGCAAACATGGGGAGAATGTGCAAACTCCACACAGACAGTGACCCAGAGCTGGAATCGAACCTGAGGCAGCTGTGCTGACCACTGTGCCACTGTGCTGCCTATGGCATCTCTAACATGTCTGCCTTTTTACTTCACGGAGGTTCCTCCATCCTGTGGTAGACAGGTAACTCAGCTGGGTTCAACCCATTTCTCGCACCTCTGCCCTCACCCCTTCCCCTCCCATGCAGAACCATGATAGGGACTCCCATGACCTCACTTTCCACCCCACCAGTCTCTGTATTCAAAGGATCATCCTCCGTCATTTACGCCAACTCCAGCATGATGTCACCTTGCAGCACAACTTCAGCTCACCCCCTGTCAGCATTCTGCAGAGACCTCTCTTTCTCCACGACAGCCTGGTTCACTCCTCCATTAACCCCAGCTCCCAATCCTCTTCCCATGACATCTTATCTTGTAATCAAAGTACAAAGAACAATACAGCTCAGGAACAAGCCCTTCAGTCCTCCAAACCTGTACCGGTCATGATACCACCATTGGCCAAAATGCTCAGCACTTCCTAGTGCCGTATCCCTCTATGCCCATCCTATCCATGTATTTGTCGAGATGCCTTATGAATGCCGTTAATGTATCTGCTTGCACAAATGCTCCAGGCACTCACCACCCTCTGTGTAAATAACCTGCCTTGCACATCTCCTCCAAACCTTGCCCCACGGAACATAAACCTATGTCCCCTGGTGACTGAGCCCTCCATCCTAAGAAAGAGTGCCTGCCCATCCACTCTATCCATGCCCCTCATAATTGTGTAAACCTCTATCAGGTCGCCCCTCCATCTCCATAATTCTAATGAAAACAGTCCGAGTCTATTCAGCTTCTCCACATAGCTAACATGTGAAGGTTTGTCAAAGCTTTGTCAAAGAGTCATCGGACTCGAAACGTTAGCTCTTTTCTCTCCCTGCACATGCTGCCAGACTTGCTGAGATTTTCCAGCATTTTCTCTTTTGTTTCAGATTCCAGCATCCGCAGTAAAGCAACATCTTGATTTTAAAATTGTCCTCCTTGTTTTCAAATCCCTTCAAGATTGCTTCCCTCCGTATCACTGTCATATCATGCAACCTCACAACTCGAAGTACCTTTGCTGCTCTCATTACTTTTGCATTACCAATTTTAATTGCTCCACCATCAGTGGCTATACCTTCAGTTGCTTCAGGCCCAAGTTCTGAAATATCCTTCCTACACCTCTCCACCTCATTTAATTCCTTGAAGACATACATTAAAACCTACCTCTTCGATCAAGATTTTGATATTCTGACCTCATATTTCCTTATGTGGCTCAGCATAATACTTGTGCTCCAGCTCCAATGAAGTGCCTTGGGATGTTTCATTATATGAAAGGCTGGATTTAAACATAACTTGTTATTGCTGCCCAGCAATAGAGATTTAACATATTTTAAACATCTCAACCAGTTAGCTTCAGGAGCCTTGCCACAGAAGGAATTAATACATTTCATTTTTATTGTTCTTCATTACTGTGGAACGAGGGAGAAAGTTGATCTCACTATGAAAAATGAATCTTCATGTATGTATGTTACGTAAATAAAGTAGGTGCTGGTCTGAAGCTGTGCTTATCTTAATGAAAGGGGCAGCACGGTAGCATTGTGGATAGCACAATGGCTTCACAGCTCCAGGGTCCCAGGGTTCGATTCCGGCTTGGGTCACTGTCTGTGCGGAGTCTGCACATCCTCCCCGTGTGTGCGTGGGTTTCCTCCGGGTGCTCCGGTTTCCTCCCACAGTCCAAAGATGTGCAGGTTAGGTGGATTGGCCATGATAAATTGCCCTTGGTGTCCAAAATTGCGCTTAGTGTTGGGTGGGGTTACTGGGTTATGGGGATAGGGTGGAGGTGTTGACCTTGGGTAGGGTGCTCTTTCCAAGAGCCGGTGCAGACTCAATGGGCCGAATGGCCTCCTTCTGCACTGTAAAAATTCTATGAAATGTTTTAAAATCTTTCCTCCATGAAGAAATTAAGCACTTGTGATCTTTCAGAAGACAGTGCATGGAAAAACAGCTCTCTTTCTAAAATCCCTGAGCCATGTGACTGTTTAACTAGATCTTTGACAGTGGGCTATCATTTCCACCATGGGCCGGATTCTCCGTTTCTGAGTCAAAGTGTTGACGCCAACGGAGAATCCGCGGACTTTCACATCAGAAGAATCGGCATCACACCTGCACCGATTCTGCTACCAGTGAGGGGCTAGTACCGGCACCGCGTGGAACACCATGGAAACCCACGAAAACGGTGTGAGAATCAGCAGGTCTGCGATGGACACTCGCAGGGTTGACAAGCTGCATCCGCAGTTAAACAATACACTCCCCACACGCCCACTGATCGGGGTCAAAAAAATGGGACAGGTTGTGCTGGAGTGCCCATACAGCTGATGGGTGGGCTGGGACCAGAGGGCACCCAGGGAGGTGTTGGGAACTCGGCCCAATGGAGGTGGAGAATCGCGGGTGGGCCCATTAATGACATGCAAACAGTGTTTCAACCAAGGTGTGCGTCGCATTGACACCGTTTTCGAGGAGGCAAAGCATTGTAATCCGCCGTCGTCGGCTAACGGACAATCCCGCCCAACAGCTTTGTGGACCGTATATGACTTTGAGAACATCAAATACGTCTTTATTCAACAGCATATTTTTGAGTTTCAGCTCAGTCTCCTGTCACTTCATTCTGAGATTCAAGGTTGAAACTTCACTGTTATGTACATTGGTGAAGTTTGCTTTCTTGGCTCATGCAGGACACTTACATTCCCAGTTGCTTAATGCCAAGTTCTATTACTCTGGCAGGGCTGATATTGCTGTGTTACTGTCACCAAGCCAATCTCGATGATTCTGTTTACTGCAACTTACAGTTTATTCTGCCAAATAAAGTCATTCCTTAAAGGCAGCTGAGTTGGTAACTTTGTTTTGTGAGTTTTATGTAAATCTGAACTGTATGCCAAGTCTTTCAGAAATTTCAAGAGTTACAATTCTTGTAACTTTTTGAGCAATTTAGATTTAACTTGTAAAGTGATAAGAACAAAATTACAATAGAGAAGAGAGCCATTTGGCCTGTCATGTTGTATGTTGGCTTTCTAAGTGAGTCTTCTCAAAGTGCCTTATGTAACACTTCTCGACATTGAGTTCCACTTACCGTACTTCTGCTCATTTGACCACCCTGTCTCTTACCCTGGAGTCAACAGCATCCACATTCTTTATATTCCCAAGTTTAGTATCATCTGCCATCTTAATAATGCTCTTTCCCTCACCAATTTATAAAAGGTCATTCATAAAAATTGAAAAGAGTAATGGACCCAAAAATGACCCTTTGGAGAACATCACTGCATACCACTTTGTAATCTGAAAATTGCCCATTCACTGTCACTGTTCTTCCTGTCACCAATTCACATCTGTATCCACTTTTCCTTAATTCTATGGGTTTCCAAGAACTTAATTTTGTTTTGGTCTTGTAATGTTAGCCTGATCAAAGCAGTGGTCAGTCACTGCTCTCGGCCTTTTGGGTAAGATCAAGTATAGTATCTGCTCTGCCTTTTGGCTCAGATCTGGTATGTCTTTCTTGTGTGGACCATGAATTGGATTCAATTTGAATTTGAATTGGTTTTTGGAGCAGGCAAGGATCTGGATTAGGGGTCCGCCCCTGTCCACACTCTGAGCCCTGGCTTTGTAACTCAAAAAAAGTAATTAAAAAAAGCAGTGGTCAGTCGACTGACCTGAAAAAGTACGCATGATTTAAAGCTTTAAGATTTTTACTCCAACAATTAAACTAAAAACGGCACCAACTAAAAGCTATTTTTGTAGCCAACCTAATCTCTGGACTACAACAAAGTCCCCATTTAACTATTAAAACAGCCATAAGTCCCCTCCACAGTTATACTTTGTGCTGTAAGTGGACCTTCTATTCTCCAGGAATCAGTCTGAAGCTATTCTCAGCTCCGTGATGACCTGCTTCCTTTATCCTTTTATATATAGATAATTTCTCATCTCTGAACTGACTTTCACACTGAGGCTTACCCAAGAGATCCCCCCGCCCCCCACCACCCCTGATTTCCCCACCCTCCCCAGCCAAAATAAGTGAATCTTCCAGCATCATCTAAATCCTCAGGAATACAAGTCTCTTCAATCTTAGCGTGAGCTCGCAACTACATTCTGTGTGATAAGGGATGGACTGTCCTTTATCACTTTGCTCTCTCTCCCTCCTGGATTCTTCCAAACTGACCATGTCTGTGAGGGTTCAGGGATCTCTCAGGAAAACTGGAAAATCAAGTCTGCAGTTGCTTCCTGTAGACTTCTCCCTTCCCAAAGCTATCTCCATGCAGTATGCACCACAGGGATCTTGTAACCAGTTAAAAATGCTAATTTATTATCTGTTAGATACCCAATTTCATTCTATCTTGAAATGAAATAGACAGTTTAAAATATAATTATTTACCCAGCTTCCACTTAAGACTCAAGACTTTTAGGGAGGAATCTTGTTGAGGTGTCATCTGCCGGCTGGAGATCCAGTAAGAGAACCATACTGCCTCAGTTTAGGACTGCCTGCCGAACCACATATCAGTCAAGCATTGGCGAAAATAGCAGTGGGCCTTTCCCTGGAATCAGGACCCTGGATGGGAGTATGATGCTATGATTGACAGTTCTTCACCACATAAGCAGCTAAGTGGTTTCTGCTCTGTAAAAGAGGAAGTGAAACCACTTGGTAGTTTTTGATGCAGAGTCTTTATAAACATTGTATTAGCATCAAAATGGTGAAGGGAAAAATAAATCAGCAATCCAATAAGCACCTGTGTCTTGACCAATAAAGCTGTCGATCACTGAGCAAAATGTATTGCTGTGTGAAATTGAATGGAAGATTTGCATTTCTAAAGCTGTCAGGGGTTTGAAGCCTTTCAAGTGTTCTGGGCTTTGGAGAATGCCTCTGGCACTTGTAACAGCTGCTGCTTTAAAGGTGTTTGTCTGAGGCAGCAGATTTTAGGAAAGGGTAAGTGAAAATGCAGTGATATTTCACTGTACTGCCTGGACTAATATTCAACTTTCAGGCATGGGGAACTGATGAGGTTTCCAAAGTGGATCTCTAGTGAGGGAGGCTGATGGTGGTGACTGATGAGAGTCTCTGGATGGGAGATGAATGAGGGTCTCTGACAGGAGGCTTGATGGGGAGGACTAATGGGGGCGTGACCTGGATAGAGTGGACGTGGAGAGGGTGTTTCCACTTGTAGGAAAAACTAGAAACAGAGGACACAATCTCAGACTAAAAGGACAATGCTTTAAAACAGATATGAGGAGGAATTTCTTAAGCCAGAGGATGGTGAATCTCTGGGGGCCAAATCACTGAGTGTCTTTAAGACAGAGATCGATGGGTTTTTGATCGATCAGGGGTTATGGGGAGAAGGCAGGAGAATGGGGATGAGAAAAATATCAGCTATGATTGAATGGTGGAGCAGACACGATGGGCTGAGTGGCCTAATTCTGCACCTATGTCTTATGGTCTTATGATGGTGGGGGTTCGATGGAGTGTCTGATTGGGCAGGGATGCAACCCTGAGGACACTTGGGAGATGCCCCTCTGCAGTCTAGCAATGGCAGAGGGTCACTTAAGCAGTACCATGACCCCCCCCCCCCCCCCCCCGCCCCTCCCCCGGCTCCATCGCGGCAGGGCTGCGTTTGGCCAACCTTTCATCAAAGCCTGCTTGGTGGATTTTCTGCTGTGAGCACCGAGAGAGTCAAGCCAATAATTACATGCATATGTATGCTTTACATTAGTTTACATGTCCCGACAGCGCAGGGCAGGTAGCATGCTGCTGTTGGTGGCGGAGGATCAGAGCATAGCAACGGCATTGGTACCCATTTTTCAGGCAACCTGCCATTATTCGCTCGATCGGGAATCACGATTCTGGCTTCGGGCTAATGGAGAATCCCAGCCATAATATCTGAAAGTGGAATGACTACACTGACATCTTCAAAACCCCACATAATCTTGTGGTAAAAAATCGCAAATAATCATAGAACAAAAATGAACATTTTGGACATCTGATAGACAGGCACAAAAGAGAAAGGCAGATTTATGTTCCAATATAAGCAATTTGTCAAATTGAAAGCTGAATATTTTTATGTGAAGATGCCGGCGTTGGACTGGAGTAGGTACAGTAAGAAGTCTTACAACACCCGGTTAAAGTCCCACAGGTTTGTTTCAAATCACTAGTTTTCGGAGCAGTACTCCTTCCTCGGGTGAATGAAGAGGTAGGTTCCAGAAACATAAAGTCTTTGTAACGTTTTGTAAGAGTTTGTAAGTTGCATCCAGGAAGGCGTCTTGATGCAATATGTAGATAGACCAACTAAGGAAGGGGTAGTATTGGACCTGGGATTGGATTGGATTGGATTGGATTTGTTTATTGTCACTTGTACCAAGGTACAGTGAAAAGTATTTTTCTGCGTGCAGCTCAAACAGATCATTTATTCATGAAAAGAAAATACATAATAGGGCAATATAAGATACACAATGTAAATACATAGACACAGGCATCGAGTGAAGCATATAGGATTGTAGTATTTATCAGATCAGTCCATAAGAGGGTCGTTTCGGAGTCTGGTAACAGCGAGGAAGAAACTGTTTTTGAATCTGTTAGTGCATGTTCTCAGACTTTTGAACCTCCTGTCGATGAAGAAGTTGGAAGAGTAAACAGAGTGGGAGGGGTCTTTGATTATGCTGCCCGCTTTCCCAAGGCAGCAGAAGGTGCAGACAGAGTCAATGGATGAGCTTGAACAGGTGATTGGGGTTCAGTAGGGGAACATTTTCGAAGTAGTGACCACAATTCCATAAGTTTTAGGGTACTTTTGGATAGGAATTAGGGTAACCCTCGCGTTAAGGTGCTAAACTGGGGAAAGGCAAATTACGATAACATTAGACAGGAATTGAAGAATTTGGATTGGGTACGGCTGTTGGAGAATAAATTAACGTTGGACATGTGGGAGCTTTTCAAGCGACAGTTGATTGGGACTCAGGAAAGTTATGTTCCTGAGAGAACAAAGGATATGTATGGGAAGTTTATGGTGCCTTGGATAATGAGGGACATTTTGAACCTCGTCAAAAAGAAAAATGAGACTTTTGTATGGTCTAGAAGAGAGGGGACAGTCAAAATCCTTGAGTATAAAGAAAGTAAGAAGGTACTTCAGCGGGAAATTAGAAGGGCTAGGAAGGGTCATGAAAAGATGAAAAGTCCTTTGCACATAGGGTTCAGGTGAATCCCAAAAATATGTAAAAAGCAAGAGGGTGGCCAGGGAAAAGATTGGACTATGTTCTATGTACTCAATGATAATGGGGGTATCTATGTGTTGAGCCAGAGGAAATGGGTGAGGAGCTAAATGAGTACTTTGCATCAGCATTCACCAAAGAAAAGGACTTTGTGGAAGATGATTCTTGGGTAGGGTGTGTGAACAGTTTCGGTCATGTTGAGATTGAAAAGGATATTGTTTTAAAGTACATTAAGGTAGATACGTCTCCTGGGCCAGATGGGATTTACCCCAGAATACTGAGGGAAGCAAGGTAGGAAATTTCTGGGGCCTTAACTGACATCTTTGAATCCTCATTGGCTACAGGTGAGATCCCAGAGGACTGGAGAATAGCAAATGTGGTACTGGTGTTTAAGAAAGGTAGCAGGAATAATCCAGGAGACTATAGGCCGGTGAGCCTCACGTCGGTAGTGGGTAAAGTATTGGAGTGAATTCTCAGGGACAGGATTTATACCCATTTGGAAACAAATGGACTCATTAGCGATAGACAGCATGGTTTTGTGAAGGGGAGACCATGCCTCACTAACTTGATCGAGTTTTTTTGAAGAGGTGTCAAAGATGATTGATGAGGGGAGGGTGGTGGATGTTGTTTACATGGACTTCAGTAAAGCCTTTGGCAAGGTGTCTCATGGCAGACTGGTACAAAAGGTGAAAGTCACATGGAATCAGAGGTGAGGTGGCAAGATGGATACAGAAGTAGCTCAGCCACAGAAGGCAAAAGGTAGCAGTGAAAGGGTGTTTTTCTGAATGGAAGGTTGTGACGAGTGGAGTTCCACAGGGATCTGTGCTGGGGCCTCTGTGGTTTGTAGAATACATAAATGATTTGGAGGAAAATGTAGTTGGTCTGATTAGTAAGTTTGTGGCTGACACCAAGGTTGGTAGAGTGGCAGGTGGTGTTGAGGATTGTCAGAGGATGCACCAGGACATAGATAGATTGGAGACTTGGGCAGAGAAATGGCAAATGGAGTTTAATTCAGACAAATGTGAAGCAATTCATTTAGGTAGGTCTTACATAGAGGGGAAATATACCATAAATGGCAAAACTCTTCGGAATATAGAAAGTCAGAGATATCTGGGTGTGCAGGTCCACAGATCTTTGAAAGTGGCAACACAAGTGGACATGGTAGTTAAGACAGCATATGGAATGCTTGCTTTCATTGGATAGGCATTGAGTATAAAAACTGGCTAGTCATGCCACAGTTGTGTAAAACGTCGGTCAGGCTGCATATAGGATATTGCGCGCAATTCTGGTTGCCATGACCAGGAAGGACGTGGAGGCTTTGGAGAGGGTGCCGAGGAGGTTTACCAGGATGCTGTCTGGTCTTGAGGGTGTTAGCTATGTGGAGAGGATGAATGGACTCAGACTGTTTTTATTAGAACTACAGAGGTTGAGGGGCGACCTGATAGAGGTAAACAAGATTATGAGGGGTATGGGGAGAGTAGATGTGCAGGCACTCTTTCCAAGGGTGAGTTTAGAGGAGATGTGCGAGGCAGGTTTTTTGCACAGAGGGTGGTGAGTGCCTGGAACGCGTTGCCAGGGGAGATTCTGGAAGCAGATACATTAACAGTGTTCAAAATGCATCTCGCGAAATGCATGGATAGGATGGGTATAGAGGGATAAGGCACGAGGAATTGCTGAGGGTTTTGGCCAAGTGTGGTATCATGACCAGTACAGGCTTGAAGGGCCGAAGGGCCTGTTCCTGTGCTGTACTGTTCTTTGTTCTTTGTTTTCGATGTTTCCTTTAATTTAAGTTAAAAGAGGATATCCTGAACAGAGAGTTGGGTATCATCCTCATCCCTGCCTGGAAACAGGCCCATTTGATTTGGTTGTCATGGGGAAACAGACCCAGGAAAAAACCTTTTGAAAATCAAGTGAAAATTTTTCACAATTTGACACAGAAGTGGGACAGCTGATTTTTTCTGATATAGAGCCTCGGCATCAGAAACCTGGAGAGAGAGAAAGAGATACTGTTGGGTGAAGAAACAGAGACCTGCAGTTGTGAGACACAGGATGGTTGTTGGTTTTCTGTTTGGAAAGAAGGAAACAGAAGAGGGTGTGCCGAGCCCCAAATGAGCTGACCTATCAGCCTTTCATCTGTTTCCTTGAATTTACATTTTTCTATCTTGTTAAGAAATTGTCAGCATGTTGACCTGGTTCCTGCCTCAGGCTTTGAAAGTCATAGGGTTAATCAGATGATGTGCCTTTGACTGGAACTGTATGTCAAATTATTCAAAAATGTTCTGTGTTTTACTGTCATCCTCAATCATTAAATAAATTTAACCCTTACTCTCCTGTCCACAAAAGGATGTGGCTGACCTTTATTCGCTCGTGCTTTTCAGAAAGTAATTGAATGTCAAGTCTTTACTTTTGTTCAACTTCTTAAATGTCTCCCAACTAATTATGGGCTATACCTGTGAACTCATTGCTGCAGCAATGGTCATTTAGTTTTCACACAATGCATTCAGGTTTATTTTCCCTAATTTAGATTGAACTTTTTCAATCTGATTCAACATTAAATTCATTTGAAATGTTGAGTCTTACTCACACCTGCTGCCACTGTGTTATTTCATCTGGTTCCCAGACTTCAAAATAATCACACTTTTTAGGCTCAAAGTGCGGGAGCTTCAGTAAGTATGTTTTTTTAAAGCTCTCCATGTGCCTGGTGGATTGAAATGTTGTTGTTCAGCACCTGACTGCAGAGCACCCGTAAATGTGGTACCCTGGATATACATTCACATAACAACTACTTCCTAACTCTTGATGAATAAACCAACAATATAACAGTAAGTGAGACAATCTGGAGGCTAAGTTTGGGGGCGCAATCTGTCTCTTCTAATGATAAAGGTAACTGAAAAAACTGACCATTGGGAATTTAAAAAGTAGAACGATAGCATTTGGAAGCATACCGAGTGCCCCTCCAGAAATGATTGCCTCAATGGCTGAAGTGGATGACAACCTATAAGTTCTCTTGTGTTAATTATTACAGTGGGCAGTCCTGCTAGACTTCAGTTCAAGGATACTCAGAAGATTGAGTGAATAAGGTCAAAAGAATCATGGAAAACTTCCCTGATGTAGCAGGGAGTAGGCATAAATGCTGAGAGCGGAAAACATATAAATGGGCATAACATGTAAATGGTTAGTGATTTTT
This sequence comes from Scyliorhinus canicula, assembly GCF_902713615.1. NCBI lineage: Eukaryota > Metazoa > Chordata > Chondrichthyes > Carcharhiniformes > Scyliorhinidae > Scyliorhinus > Scyliorhinus canicula. The sequence continues at coordinate 19,460,183 of NC_052165.1, read as the reverse complement.
GGTTGCGTTAATTAGTTAATGGGGAAAAACATTTTCTGTAGTTTAGTATATCAGTTATCAATTAAGTAATTTTTAGTCTGTGACAGTAAGAGTCTTAAAACATGAAATCTTGGTCCGAATTTTCCGAAATGTATTCAACTGTTGCCACCTGCAGGAAAATTGGTGCTTTACGCTATGGCCCTGACAGTGCTAATCAGCTGCTATTCACCGGCATGTGGACATTTTTTTGGAGAGGGGCGGGTTTTACACTGGTCTTGGTAGGGGTAGGGCCTAAACACACTGACAGGTCCTGCTCCTCAGAGATCAGGGCCTCCTTTTTAAAGTTGCCCTGATCTCAGAATACCACCCCACCACCTCCAGTCACTTGTAAGGGTCACCCCCATGGCTGGCAAAGCTCTCCCTCTCAAGTGAGCAGCACCCCGTTATGGGCTCACCAAATGCCCCCTACACTTCAGGGCCCCTAGTCAAGCCTCTGGACATGCTGAGAAGACTAAAAGCTTTGAACTGCATTGTTTACATTCACTTTCATGGCCCATTACATTTTACAAGCAACTTTATTGACAGGTCCATGTTATTTCACAGGAGGGATTAGCTTTGTTTGTTTTTATAGCTCTTCACGGTCTATTAATTCTGAAGTGCTTCCTCTTTCGAGCAGGTGTTTCTGCAGTTTACTCGAGAGGCTGAGAAAATGTTAAAGGGGAATTAAATTGACTGTGATAAGAGCACTTCCAGATTTCCCAAGCATCAGAGGGAAGACTTTAGCCTTCATCTGACAGATCTTTGAACTTGACATGCTGGGAGAGACATCAAAGGATTCCAACACATCAGAGGAAAGACTTTTGACTACAACTTGACATTCTGAAAGAGAGTTTAATGACTTTCAAAGCTACAGATGGATGGCTCGCCACATGGCTCCCATCCCGATTATAACCCCCAACCTGAACCCCTCTAGCCAAGTCATAGACCCCGACGCCTGAAGGATCCCCTCTTGGCACCCTAGAGGTAAGTGTTGAGAGGGTGCCCAACCCACTTGCTTCCCTGCATCCATGTCTGTACCCACTTTTAAAGATCAGGAGTGATTTGTGCCCAGGTGACATCTCAGCTGTGGGGGTGGGAGCATCCCAGGAGGTCAGGACATTCCACTTGAAATCCTGCAATTACATTCAAATGAATGGTAATTAGTTGAGATAAAGTTCTCGCTGGCTCTGGGCAGAACCTGATCTCGCCGGGGGAGTGGGCCAGGAGACTCTCAACGGGTTTGACACCCAACAAGACACCCAGAATCCCAATTTGGCCTTCACACTTGTTTCAACGAATCAACGGGAATCCCACCTGGGACGAGCAGCCATGGAGAATTGCCCTCCTTGCGTTACAATACTTTCTGTTGCTTGCTGGACAATCTATATCACTTTTGAAAAGTTTTTGGTCTCTAAGGATATTCTAACAAGACTAAGTAGGCTATTTGGTGGAGCAAATCAAATTACAACTAATATATGTCCAAGTATATCCAAATATGTTTTATTGGAAATTAGAAACAAGTGACAATTGGTAGAAGATCGATGAACACATGAGAAGATAATTAAAGAACCAAATGGCATAAAATAGCTGATGTCAGGGTAATACTCTCGTCCAAATGTTCAAGCAGGAATTGCAAGTTTCATCACTTAAATTGTAAGCATCAAGGGAAATTATCTTTCTGTGGCACTCATGACTAAGCTCTATGCAGTTGATTTGCCTGTCTAATTTGACCTCACCTCACAACTCAATGAGCTTGCACACAAGCACATGGTGGATCTTCAGCTCTGGGCAAAGTTTCAGCGCAGATCCAGTTGTCCTGGAGAGAGAGCTCGAGTCTGTGTGGACATTTGTATTGACTGCCAGGGTGCATTCTGGCTGATGTAGTCCATCCTTGGTTGTGCTCCCCCCTCCTGTGCAGGCGCTGACCCACTAAAGCATTACAGGAGTCATAATGGCGATGTGGCTGGGAGCCCATGAGGAGCAGCATTTGCAGCAACAGTGAGGCTCAGGGCAACTGGGGTGATAGATAGGACTGAGTGGAAGTGTGTCTTGCCACCTATGCAGCCACCCAACTCCTCGGCGCCATTAATCTCAAAACTTTCAGGCCTAGGGTGAGTGCCGGTGAGTGCCAGTTGCAAAAGACAGCAGCAGGATGTAAAATTGTCGGATACTGCAGATGCTACTAAACATGGAGAAATGTGAAGTGATGGATTTTGGAAGTAATAATAGGAAAAGGAAATGGAGGTCTCAAAAATGTAATGTCGTATTGGTAGGAGTGACCATAAAAATAGTAAGTGAATTCATCATGCGCCTAAAAGTACAGAATACTGAAGGAAGGAGAGAATATTAAAATTAAACTGTACTTGATATTACTGTGTAGTTCCAAGTTCTCTCATGTAGAAAGGATATAAAAGTGAAAAAATACACTATTGATTCAGCAGGATACTATGAATGATGATAAGGTGGAGTTAAAAATGAGAAACTGGAGCAGTTTGGGTTTTTCCATGAAACCTGCAAAGTGTGAGTACATATGAGCATGATTTAATGCCAGCTCAGACCACACACACTGATGAAGCTGGCTCAGACACACAAACACCGATGAGGTTGGTTCAGACATACACAGACTGAAGAAGCTGGCTCAGAGTATGAATCACCAGAGGCGAATGCAAGGTCAGCATTAGTTAAACCCAATGCTTGAGTTCATCCCTGGTCCCCTCGAATAGGACTTTTAAAAAATTCATTCTTGGGATGTGGATCCTGCAGCCTAGACCAGCATTTATTGCCCATCCTTAATTATTCTTGAGATGGTGTAGTTGAGCTGCCTTCTTGAAGCACTGCAGTCCATGTCCTGTATGTACATCCAGAGTGCTGTTAGAGTAAGTTCCAGAATTTTAACTCTGCGGCAGTGAAGGAACGGAGATATATTTCCAAGTCAGGAAGGTGAATGGCTTGGAGGAGTGCTTCCAGATGTTCTGCTGTCTTGGCTCTTTCAGATGGTGATGGTCCTTGGTTTGGAAGGTGCAGACTAAGGAGGAGTGGTCCGTTCCTGCAGTGCATCTTGTAGATGGTACACAGGTTGCCATTGTGCGTCTGTGGTGAAGGGAGTGAATGTTTGTAGATGAGGTGCCAATAAAATTGGCAACTTTGTCCTGGATGGTGTCAAGCTTGTTGGTTGTTGTTGGAGCTGCACTCATCCCAGCATGCAGGGAGTACCCCACACACTTCTGACTTGTGCCTTGTAGATGGTGGACAGGCTTTTGAGAGCCATGTGATGAGTTACTCACTGTGAGATTCCTAGCCTCTGACATACTCTTGTAACCTCTCCAGTTCACTTCTGGTCAATAGTAACCCCCCAGATGTTGATAGTGGGGGATTCAGCAATGGTAATGCCATTGACTTTCATGGGGCAATGGTAGTTTCTTTCTTGTTGGAGATGCTCATAGCCTGGCACTTCTGTGGTGTGAATTCAACTTGGAGGCTGGATTATGTCAACGTATTGTTGCATTTGGACATGGGCCACTTCTGTATCTGAAGAGTCGGTAATGGTGCTGAATATTGTGCAGTCATCAGCGAATATCTCCGCTTCTGACCTTATGATTGATGTAAGGTCATTTATGAAGCAACGGAGAAGGTATGGCCTCGAAAATTATCCTAAGGAATTCTTGCAGTGATGTCCTGGAACTGAGATGATTGACCTCCAACAACCACAACCAACTTCCTTTGTGCTAGGTTTGATTCCAACCAATGGCGAGTTTTCCCCCTGATTCTCATTGACTGCAGTTTTCCGAGGACTCCTTTATGCCACACTTGGTGAAATGCTGCCTGGTTTCAAGGACAGTCACTCTCACCTCCCCTCTTTTAATCAACTCTATTGTCCATGTTTGAACCAAGTCTGTAGGAATTGAGTGGCCCTGGCAGGGCATGAACTGAGTGTCCGTGAGCAGGGTATCGTTAAGAAAGTATCAGTTGATAGCACCGTTGCTGACCTCTTCCATCACGTTACTGACGATCGAGTAGTCTGGTGGGTGGTATTTGGCCGGGTTGGATTTGTCCTGATTTATATGTACAGGACATACTTGGGCAGTTTTCCACATTGCTGGGTAGATGCCAGTGTTGTAGCTGTACTGGAACAGGCTAGGTGGGCGGCAAATTCTGGAGCATAAGTCTTCAGTACTATTACTGGAATGTTGTCAGGGCCAAAGCCTTTGCAGTGTCCAGTGCTTTCAGCCATTGCCTGATATCATGTGGAGTAAATTGAACTGGTTGGAGACTGGTACCTCTGATGCTGGAGACAACCAGAGGAGGTTGAGATGGATCATCCACTCGACACTTCTGGTTGAAGATTGTTGCAAATGCTTAAGCCTTTTTTGAATTGATGTGCTGGACTCCCCTATCATTGATGATGGGAATATTTGTGGAGCCTCCTCCTCTAGTGAGTTTATTTGTCCACCACCATTCGCAACTGGAAGTGACAGGACTATAGAGCTTAGATCTGACCCGTTATCTGTCAGTCACTTGCTGCTTATGCTGTTCAGCATGCAAGTAGCCCTGCGTTGTAGCTTCACCATGTTAATGCATTTTTCAGCATGCTTGGTGTTGCTCTCGGCATGCGCTTCTCCACTCACCATTGGACCTGGATTGATCCCTGGTTTGGTGATGGTGGTAAAGTGATGGATAATACAGCTCATGAGGGTACAGATTGCGAGTGTTACCTCTGCTGCTGATGGCCCACAGCACCCATGGTTGCCCAGTCTTGAGTATTTGATCTGTTTGAAGTCTATCCCATTTGCCACACAACACAATGAAGGGTATCCTCTATGTGAAAATGGACTGTATCTCCACAAGGGCTGTGTGATGGTCACTCCTCCCAATATTGTCATGGACAGATGCATCTGAAACAGGCAGGTTGATGAGGATGAGATCAGGTATGTTTTTACCTCCTGTTGGTTCCTCACCACCTACTGCTGATCTAATATGTCCTTTAGGCCTCAGCCAGCTCATCTGTACTGGTGCTACTAAGTCACTCGATGATGGACATTGAAGTCCTCCACCCATATTACATTCTGCATCCCTTGCCACCCTCAGTGCTTTCTTCAAGTAATGTTCAACATAAAGTGGTAATGATTCATCAGCTGAGGGAGAGCTGTGATTGGGGTTTATGTGGTAACCAGAGGAGGTTTCCTTGCCCATGTTCGACCTGATGCCATGAGACTTCATGGGGATAGCGTTGATTTGAGGACTCCCATGGCAACTCCTTCCCAGCTGTATACCACTGTACAGCCACCTCTGATGCGTCTGTCTGCTGGCAGGACAAGACATACCCAGGAATGATGATGTCTGGGACATTATCTGTAAGGCATGATTCTGCGAGTATGACTATATCAGGTTGCAACTTGACTAGTCTGTGAGACCGCTCACCCAATTTTGGTAGAAGTCCCTGGATGTCAGAAAGGAGGAATTTACAGGATTGAGAGGGCTGAGTTGTCATTGTTGTTTCCGGTGCCTTAGACCTGGTGGTCCATCCTGCTTTTTTCTTTATCCAATTTTCTGTCATGTTTTGATTCAACTAAGTGCCTTGCTAGGCCATTTAAGAGTCAGCCACATTGTTATGGACCTGGAATCACATGTAGGCAACACCAGCTAAGTTTGGCACATTTCCTTCCCTGGTGGGCATTAGTGAACCAGATGCTATTTGGTAACATGAAGCATCATTAGATTTTTAATTCCAGATTTTTATTGCACTGTAAATTCTATGATTCTATAAATTCAAATTCCACGATATGAGCTGATGGGATTTTAACCCAGAACATTATCCGGAGTCTTTGGACTACTGTTCCAGTGACAATATCACAATGCCACCACCTCCACCGCTTGGGACCTCATCTGTTTCTCTCTAGCTCTGCTTCTTGGCATTTTTAATCATTTTTACTAGTTACCAGTTTTTAAAAAAATACTAATTCAATGTTTTGACTTCAATTATTTTTGCTCAGCGAGTTGTTTGAGTTTTGGTCCTACCCTCAATTTTGTCTTTGAATTTCTGTTTACCGTGCCTGACCAGATGTCAGATAGCTACTGCTGCGTTTCTTCCTGAAGGGGAATGAAGGGTTCAAAAATGTCTGATTCCTTTTGGGAGAGGAAGCCAAACGGGGTTTTCTTTTGTTCCAAGAGAAATGGGAAATGTTCAAAGCACCTGGTGACATCTGTGCAGAGAGAAAACCACAGGTAAGTGACCTTTCCTCAGAACTAGTTCAGATAGTGGACCTGGAGCATTCTCCATAGATGATACCTGGCCTGTTGAATATGTCCTGCATTTTCCTTTTATATTTCAGATTTTTGGCATCTGCAGTACTCTGCTCTCCTTTTTATATGCTCCATGCATTTGTAAATGTGGTTATATAGTTTCAATTAAAATGAGAAAATATTTATCACTCAATATACAGTGCATTTTGTCTGTTAACAAGCTCACTTCTGTGGATTGAAATAGCGCACAACTGTAGGTGAATTAGTTGATGTTAATTTATTGGAAAATGTTGCCATTTTTAAACTGAGAAGTGAAACCAGGAATCATGCACTAATAAAACACATCATTGTTAATTCAGGATATTCTCATTTATACTTTATATTGTTGTTGCTTTGCCTGTAGGTTCATGTCTTTTGGATATTGCTATCCAGATATTGCATAGGGCCAGTTTCAAAGAGGCGCAGCTGATTGCACTACATGAATAACCAAGTTGTGCTTGATTGTCTGACAAAGTCTTAGTTGTAATATGCATTATACTAATACCTGAGATTTGAATAGGCTTTATAAATAGAGGCATAGAGTACAAAAGCCAAGACGTTTTGGTAAACCTATTTAAAACAGTTTGACCCCACTGTGACTATGGTTCCCAATTTAGGGCATCCGGGAGGGTTAAAGGAAGGAGGTGGGGTAAGGGGCCCAGAAATAAGAGGAGCATCAGAGCCCATGCTTTCTCTCTCTGGCCCTGGGTTTGATGAACGAGATCCAAGTTCCTCGGGATGAAAAACATGACTGCCATACTGGTACAAAGAGAGAAGGAAGTTCACGAAAGGTCTCAGTCAGAGGACGAGTGTTTAGAATTGAGGAAAGTTAGAGACTGATGCGACCATTAATTCACTGGAGACATGAGTAGAAGTAAACCGTGGCTTTAATCAACTTAGAACAGTGCCTGCCTGCGACTGAACCGATGCTGAGAATTGCCTGCAGGTCAGCTGCTCTTTATACCTTCCTTCAAGTGGGAGGAGCCATGGGCGGAGCACATATATGCCCCAACATGTTCCCATATGGACAATGCCATACAATGGCCCATAGGAGAAGCCCACAAGGGAAACAGTATAGCACAGATATAAATATACTGGTGGATTATTAGTATAATACATTCACCACATTCACCCCCTGTTAAAAAAATGAAGTCCGGCGGGGGATGACGGGTTCATAAGTTCAACCGGTCCGGCGCACGGATTTTGCACTGTGATCGACGAAGCTCTGGCGTTGTTGCTGGCCCGGTTGTCGAACTCGTCAGTGCTGGCATCGGTAGTGAGAGCGCTGGCCCGGGTGTCGAACTCGTCCGTGCTGGCATCGGTAGTGAGGGCGCCAGTGCGGGTACAGACGTGGACTCCAGGAGCGTCTCTTCTGGAGCTTCATTCCTGTGGATCGGTGAAGGGAGGATGGCGGGCGGGAGGGAGCGTGGGAGCCATATAGGGGTGGGGCGCTGGTCGTGGTAGGTTGGGCGGGATATGGTGGAGGGGCGGTGGTGGTGGTGGAACCGGCAGGCGCCAGGCCTCGGAGGGAGACCGTATCCTGTCGGCCATCGGGGTGTTCGATATAAGCGTACTGGGGGTTGTGCCGCGGGGACAGGGCATCTGGGGGCTCGTTGAGCTTACCAGAACGATACACTATATCGTAATTATAGGTGGAGAGTTCGATCCTCTACCTCAAGAACTTATCGTTCTTGATTTTTCCCGCTGCGTATTGTCGAACATGAAGGCTACCTATCGTTGGTCGGTGACGAGGGGAAACCTCCCACCAGCTAGGGACTGCCTCCGGTGCCGTACGGCTTCCACGATGGCTTGGGCCTCCTCCTCGACTGAGGAGTGCCCTCTGTGCTCCCGGAGTCAAAAGGCAAGGCGTGTCGTGCCCGTTTACCCAGACGGTCATCATAGAGCTCCGGAAGTGCTTGGGTCACGACTGGTCCAGGGTGACCGCGCTGAGTTGCGGGTAGTCGGTGTGGTTGGAGGTGCTGGGGCGGTTCCGCGATGGCTGCTCTTGTTGATCGTACGCGTCAAACAGCATAGCAGATGGCGGCCAAGATGGCGGCCCCCATTGGTCGAGCGTGGCGGGCAGTGAGGAAGATGGCGTCCAAGATGGCGGTCCCCATGGATCGCACGCGGCCGGCCACGTGGGGGAGGATGGCCAAGATGGCGGCCCCCGTGAGTCGCACGTGCTGTGAGCACTGGAAGATGGCTGCCCCCACGGACAGCACGAGGCTGATGACGTGTCTGCAGGGGGCAGAGTCGGCAGACACGCTGCCACACTGCGGGGTCTGCGGGCCTGTGAGTCTGAGGATCGGGCCTGTGAGTTAGAGTTCTTGGACCTGGCCAAGCAAACATTGGCAAAATGTCCTCTTCTCCTACAGCTGCTGCAGTTCGCCTTACGGGCCGGGCAGTGCTGCCGGGGGTGTTGGGACTGGCCGCAGAAATGTCAGGGTAGCCCCCCATGATGGGCGGGCGGCCGCGCTGCACAGGCCTGGGGTAGTCTTTGGTCGGGGGTCGTGTGGTCAGCCGGGAATGTGTTAAGGCTCTGGAACGGTACTTCCAGAGAGGAGGCTAACTTTACCGTCTGATCCAGGTCCAGGGCCCCCTTTTCGAGTAGGCGCTGTCTCACATAGTTGGACCGAACTCCCGCCACGTAGACGTCTCGGATGGCGAGTTCCTTATGTTGAGTGGCCGTAACAGCCTGGTAGTTGCAGCTGCGTACGAGAACTTTGAGGTCGCGTTGGTAGTCGTCTAGCGATTCCCTGGGACGCTGGCGGCCAGTGGCGAGGATGTGTCGCGCGTAGACCTCGTTCACAGGCCGTACATAGAGGCGTTCGAGCATCGCGAGGGCGTCTGCGTAGGAGGAGGTCCCGTCGAGTTGAACAGAGATTCTATAGCTCACCCGTGCATGGAGGAAGCTCAGCTTCTGTTCGTCCGTGACAGAAGGCGTCGAGAAGGCTGAGAGATAGGCCTTGAAGCAGCGGAGCCAGTGCGAAAAAATGTATTTCGCCTCCACGGCCTGCGGATCGAGTTCCAGTTGGTCAGGTTTGAGGGCCGATTCCATAGTTGCGTATAAGTTGATTAATTTGTTTCGACCATCAATTCACTCGAGACATAAGTAGAAGTAAGCCGTGGCTTTAATCAACTTAGAACAGTGCCTGCCTGTGACTGAACCAATGCTGAGAACTGCCTGCAGGTCAACTGCTCTTTATACCTCCCTTCAAGGGGGAGGAGCCATGGGCGGAGCCCATACATGCCCTGTGGTGAGATAACCACTGTAGTTATGTGTACTGCAGTAGGGGGATGTATGCCTGTACCTGTAATACAGGTTCCTCCGGTAAGCCCCTGCCGGCTAGCTCCGCCCACAGGGAGCTTGTGTATAAATATGTATGAGAGCTGCTCAGACCCTCAGTCTACAGTTGCGGATGGAGGGACAACATCGTACAGCAATAAAGCCTCTATTGTACTAGTCTCTCGGCTTTGAGCATAATTGTTAGCGCCACAATTTATTGCTGTACGATTTCCCAGTCACCATGGACATCAGAGTCAAGCCTGACCGTCTGCAGCTGGATCCACATTCGCCTCATGCCAGAAAAGACTTTGATCACTGGCTCGCAGTCTTCGAGGCCTACATCTCTTCAGCACACCCTCCCCCGACGGAGGCTCAGAAAAAGCAACTCCTGTACTCCAGACTTAGCTCCAGCGTCTTTCCGCTCATTCGAGATGCGACCGACTACACCGCAGCTATGGAACTGCTCAAGGAGAATTATGCACCATCGACGAACACCCTGTTTGCGAGGCATCAACTTTCTACTCGCGTCCAGCAGCCGGGTGAGTCGATTGAGGACTTCTGGAGGGCCCTTATACCTCTGGTACGAGACTGCGACTGCCGGGCCCTCACAGCCGCGGAACATTCGGATTTACTCATGCGCGATGCCTTCGTTACAGGCATTGCATCGGACCCCATCCGGCAACGACTGCTGGAAGGGGTCGCCCCCGACCTCGCGGCCGCAAAGGCCCTGGCGCTCTCCATGACGGCCGCCTCCCGTAGTGCGCACACTTACTCCGCTAGCCACTCGGCCCACCCGTCCTACCCCTCGTGGACCCCGCAAACGGCCCCCCCAGCAGCCGCCCCCGCGCACTATGCCTGTGCTGCCCGCCGCACCGCACCCCCTGGGGGTCCCCACTGTTACTTCTGCGGCCAACAGAAGCACCCTCGCCAACGCTGCCCGGCCCGCACAGCGACCTGCAAAGCTTGTGGAAAGAAAGGCCACTTTGCAGCGGTGTGTCAGTCCCGGATGGTCGCCGCTATCGCGCCGCCGGTCCCCACGCCTCAGCCGCTCCCTCAATGGGCCCCGCCGCCCGCTTCCCCTGACCCCACGTGCGATCAGTGGGCGCCGCCATCTTTTGCCGCCCCCGCCATGTGCGCCCCATGGGCGCCGCTATCTTCATCCACCACAGCCATGTGCGTTCCATGGGCGCCGCCATTTTGTTCCGACCCCATAACGTGCGCTCCATGGACGCCGCCATTTTACCCACAGGTACTGCGGATGCCGCCATCTCGTCTCCAGGGGCCGCCATCACGGGACACGGGTCGCTACCGCTCCTCGTCGGACTCATCTGACTCAACCGCCGACCAACCACTGCTCGCCTCCGTTACGCTCGACCAGTCCCGTCCTCGCAACCTGGCACCCTCTTCCACATCGGTGCTGGTCAACGGCCATGTGACCTCCTGCCTCATCGACTCCGGGAGCACCGAGAGCTTCGTCCACCCGGACACGGTAAGGCGCTATTCCCTTGCGATCCATCCCGCCGACCGGCAGATCTCCCTTGCCTCCGGTTCCCACTCTGTCCCGATCCGGGGTTTCTGCCTGGTTAAACTCACTGTACAGGGTGTGGAATTCGACCGTTTCCGTCTGTACATTCTCCCCGACCTCTGCACTTCACTCCTACTAGGCCTGGATTTCCAGTGCAATCTCCAGAGCCTCACCCTCAAATTCGGTGGACCCCTACCTCCCCTCACCGTTTGCGGCCTCGCGACCCTCAAGGTCGAGCCCCCCTCCCTCTTTGCCAATCTGACTGTGGATTGCAAGCCCGTCGCCACCAGGAGCAGACGGTACAGCACCCAGGACAAGGCCTTCATCAGGTCCGAAGTCCAGCGGCTGCTTCGGGAGGGTATCATCGAGGCCAGCAACAGCCCTTGGAGAGCCCAGGTGGTAGTGGTTAAGACCGGGGAGAAGCACAGGATGGTCGTGGACTACAGCCAGACCATCAACCGGTACACGCAGCTCGACGCGTACCCCCTCCCCCGCATTTCTGATATGGTCAATCAGATTGCACAGTACCGGGTCTTCTCTACTATTGACCTGAAATCCGCCTACCACCAGCTCCCCATCCGTAAATTGGACCGTCCCTACACTGCCTTTGAGGCGGACGGTTGTCTGTACCAATTTCTGAGGGTTCCCTTCGGCGTCACGAATGGGGTCTCGGTCTTTCAGCGAGAAATGGACCGAATGGTTGACCGGTACGGATTGCAGGCCACCTTCCCGTACCTCGACAATGTCACCATCTGCGGCCATGACCAGCAGGACCATGATGCCAACCTTTATAAATTCCTCCACACCGCATCTCTTCTTAATCTCACGTACAACAAGGAGAAATGCGTGTTCCGCACAGACCGCTTAGCCATCCTTGGCTACGTAGTCCAAAACGGACTACTGGGGCCCGATCCCGACCGCATGTGCCCCCTCATGGAGCTCCCAATTCCCCACTGCCCCAAGGCCCTCAAACGCTGCATTGGGTTTTTCTCTTATTACGCCCAGTGGGTCCCGCAATACGCAGACAAGGCCCGGCCACTTATCCAGTCCACACATTTTCCCCTCTCGGCCGAGGCACAACAGGCCTTCGCCTGCATTCGATCTGACATAGCCAGGGCGGGGATGCACGCCGTAGACGAGACTCTGCCTTTCCAAGTAGAGAGCGACGCTTCAGATGTCGCCCTTGCCGCCACGCTGAATCAGGCCGGCAGACCCGTGGCATTCTTTTCACGCAGCCTCCACGCCTCCGAAATTCGGCATTCCTGTCGAAAAGGAAGCCCAGGCAATCATTGAAGCGGTGCGGCACTGGAGGCATTACCTGGCCGGCAGGAGATTCACTCTCCTCACTGACCAACGGTCGGTAGCCTTCATGTTCAACAACACGCAGCGGGGCAAGATCAAGAATGACAAAATCTTGCGGTGGAGAATCGAGCTCTCCACCTTTAACTACGAGATCTTGTATCGCCCCGGCAAGCTCAACGAGCCCCCAGACGCCCTCTCCCGAGGTACATGTGCCAGTGCACAAGTGAACCAGCTCCGTGCCTTGCACGACAGCCTTTGCCATCCGGGGGTCACCCGCTTGTACCATCTGATCAAAGCCCGCAATCTGCCCTACTCCGTCGAGGAAGTACGGACAGTCACCAGGGACTGCCAGATCTGTGCGGAGTGCAAGCCACACTTCTACCGGCCAGATCGCGCGCGCCTGGTGAAAGCATCCCGCCCCTTTGAACGCCTCAGCGTGGACTTCAAAGGGCCCCTTCCCTCTACCGACCGCAACACCTACATCCTTAGTGTGGTCGATGAATTTTCTAGGTTCCCTTTTGCCATCCCATGCCCAGATATGACGTCTGCCACCGTCATCAAGGCCCTGGATTCCATTTTCGCCCTGTTCGGTTTCCCCGACTATATCCACAGTGACAGGGGATCCTCATTCATGAGCGATGAGCTGCGTCAGTTCCTGCTCAGCAGGGGTATCGCCTCCAGCAGGACGACCAGCTACAACCCCCGGGGAAACGGGCAGGTAGAGAGGGAGAACGGGACGGTATGGAGGGCCGTCCAGCTGGCCCTATGGTCCAGGAACCTCCCAGCCGCTCGCTGGCAGCAGGTCCTCCCTGACGCGCTCCATTCCATTCGGTCGCTACTGTGCACCGCCACTAACAGTACACCCCATGAACGGGTTTTTGCCTTCCCTAGGAAGTCCACATCCGGAGTGTCGCTCCCGACTTGGCTCACGACTTCGGGCCCAGTCCTTCTCCGTAGGCATGTACGGCACCACAAGGCGGAACCCCTGGTGGACAAAGTACGCCTTCTCCACGCCAACCCTCAGTATGCCTACGTGGAGTTCCCCGACGGCCGCCAGGACACAGTCTCGCTCCGGGACCTGGCTCCCTCAGGTGCCGATCCCATGCCCACACCCCTTCCTGCGCCAACCCCAGCGCCCCCCTATTCGTCCCCATCAGGTCCATCCCTCACCCCCCTGCCCACCCTGGAGGACATGGAAGATTTCGGCTTGCTCTCGGAGTCATCCCGCCAGCAGCCAGCACCAACACCGCCAGCACCTGCACCATCGGGGCCATCACCGCCTGTGCCGACGTCACCACCACAGCTACGCCGATCACAGCGGAACGTCCGACCACCGATTCGGCTCAACCTGTAACCTGCTAACCGGATGGACTCTTGATTTTCCTTGTTGGACCCTCTTGTAAATAGCATCCTTTGTATTAGAGTTACATGTCACCCCCGCCGGACTCATTTTTTAACAGGGGGTGAATGTGGTGAGATAACCACTGTAGTTATGTGTACTGCAGTAGGGGGATGTATGCCTGTACCTGTAATACAGGTTCCTCCGGTCAGCCCCTGCCGGCTAGCTCCGCCCACAGGGAGCTTGTGTATAAATATGTATGAGAGCTGCTCAGACCCTCAGTCTACAGTTGCGGATGGAGGGACAACATCGTACAGCAATAAAGCCTCTATTGTACTAGTCTCTCGGCTTTGAGTATAATTGTTAGCGCCACATGCCCCAACATGTTCCCCTATGGATAATGCCATACAATGGCCCATAGGAGAAGCCCACAAGGGCAACAGTATAGCACAGATACAAATATACAATACAAGTGCGACAGCACAGATACAAATACACTGATGGATTATTAGTATAATACATTCACCACAGAGACAGAGAACAAGAATTTAAACACACGTTCGATGTGTGGGAGATTCCCGTAATAGCCGATAAACCACACGCAAACTCAGAAACCCAAATCTCGATAGCGAGATTTGAATTTGAATTTTCAACTCAGTGTGGTGATCAGGTTCACACCCATAAAGGGCATGAACCTGACATACATTCTTTTCAATTAATGATATTATAATTTAAGAGCTTGACACAAATTGCGCCCACACCCCTCCACCCCAGCGGCGTAATATCATGCCTGCATGAAACATGACAGGCTTTTGAAAATGAAAACCAGCTGTGAGTACCACACTGGGGGTGCAGATGCGCCTGTTGCCCCTAAGATTAAGAGACATTCTTGGGCATTGCACCCTAGTACCCTGGCAGAATGCACTGGAACCACCAGGGGCCTCCATTGGGGGGTTACCATCTTCCATGGAGAGGTTCCCCCTTCTGAATATGGGAAGGTTTTCCCTTATTCCCTTGGGGGGGAGGGCATGTGGGTGGGGGGCTGTTCCCTTTGTGTGTGTGGTGGGCGGGCGGGCGAATCCACTTATCCACTGGGGGAGGTCCGATGTTCGTTTGGGTTGGGGGAGGTTCGTGTTCCCTTTATTTATACTGAGATTGAGAAGCCCTTTAAAAAGGCTGACCTGATCTAAGATTCCCGGCTTTGCTAGTTTTTCTATGTCCTGTCTCTCCTGTGTGAACCGTGCCAGCCCTTTGAAATTGAGCAGAGTCGTTAGATCCGGTGAGAAAAGTCGGCTGTGAAAGCCGAGAGGTTCACACAGATGCTCTCGCCTGATCCAGCACTCTGCCAATTTTTGGGAAGATTACATCCATGTCTTGAGAATTCTAAATCAGAAGAATTGGATCAGGAGCCATTGTAGGTTATCAAAGACATGGTGATGGGCAAGTAGGATCTGACGTATGAATAGGTAGGCAACACATTTGAAGTTGGAGTTTATGGAGGGTGGAGGATCAGGAAAGCATTGAGTCTGGAAGTGAAAAAGGCATGGCTGAAGGTTTTCGGGGAAAATGGGCCGGAGTAATGACGGAGGAAGGTACTATTGTGAATGTATACATAACTGGTGTGTGTAATGAGGAGGATAGAGGACCGTCAGTGATTACATTGCAAAAATCTCATGATCTGTTCCAAGTCACAGTTTAAATCATTAAGCTGAAATTAAAGTGAGTTCTATCTCAATTTTAGACCTGAACACCAAAATCCGTTCATATTTTTGACCATTTCAAAGAACCTAATGTCCAATTTATGAAACAAACGGCTGGTTATTTAGATAAGGTATCAAGTTATTTCTACTTTAACTATCCTAGTCCTTACTCAATACTTTTCTCGTTGCATTTATTTTAATGAATCCACAAATACACTCAGAAAAAAGTTTCTGTGGACGTTCTCTAATGGAAGATCACTGTTTCTCCAGGGTTTCTGCTCATGAGTTTGGGAAAACACTGTGCACATTTTCCCACGTAATATAATTTACAAAAACCAAGACATGGATGAAAAATATCAGGCTCACACCCTAATTGGTCTTCATTAGCAGGAAAATAGACGAGTAGTTGGTTCTTGATTTATGTTGCAACTAATTGGACCTCATTGCCAGGTAAAATTGGCATTTGTACAGCGTTTGAATTATTGCCATAAGTGTACACCCAATCTATTTTTCCTAATTCTTTGGTTTTGTTTGCTGGCTATCTAAATCTGGATTCTGTATATTGTATGATTATTAATTGCTATTATGTAAGACAATGGACCAATAACTTTTGCTGCTTTCATTAAAAGTTAAAAGAGAAAAAGAGGATTACAGGGAACAAAAAGGTAAGAAAATGCATTGAGAGTTAAGCAAAATACTGGTCGCCCAGAATATTGGAACACCCAGAGTTACAGAGGGCATTAGGTTTTGCTGCCCTCGCTGGATTCCTCCAGGTGCAGGATAACATCAATGTGATCTATGTGACCGTCAAAGTACTCAATAACCGCCCAGTCAGATTCATCAGCAGGACGTGTGACCACTCCATAAACATTCAGCTCGTCTGAGACCACAACAAGATCTTCCTTCATGTATGCACTAGCAGCTGCAACAACTACTTCATTCTCCGTCATTCATCGCTCATTCAATCTTTACTCCAAGCACCAGAATGTATGGATAGATCCTAGGGGACAAAGAATATTCCTTGAAGACATGGCTACTCACCTCTCTGGACAGAGGTACAGAGCTAATACAACCAATGATACATCAATAGGACAAGCGTTAAGCAGGTTGTCAGTCTTTTGAAGATATGATTCTGGTGCCGGACCAGTCAGGTGGTACCCTCCAATACTATCCTGCAAGCATCTCTGCCATTGTGGTGGTCTGCTGCAATCTCTTTAACGTGGTCCTCCAGAAAGGTGTGGACAGTGAGTTCCTGCAAAGGGAGAGCTCATTGGCTGAAGAGTAGGAGGTGAAATGGAGGAAGTAGAGGTGGAGGAAGATGATGCTGAACATAGAGAAGCTTCTGCTGCACAATGACATTGCTCGGCTTGGCCCAGGGTGAAACAATCTCACGGAGATGTCATAAATGTCAGTGATCTCCTAATTCAGGAACATTGCAACTGAGTTCCTCTAACCCAGGCTGAGGGGCATAACATGGAGGGAACTCTAAGATACCTGTGCCAACACATGCAGCTTGGAATATCTAGTCACTTTCCACCAGCGAAGGAAGTAGATCTGCCCAGAAACGTTGTCCCCACGTGAATTATCCCGTTATCTCCTTCACTAGTTAATACCACTTTTTCTGTCATGAAACGATAAACGGAGTCTCGGACATCTGGCTTAAAGTGGCATTGTTTATTCAGTAAAAATACAGGATGACAGTAGACAAAGAGAACACATCCTAGTGAGCTTCTCAGTGCTCTATCTGACACGGTGACCTATTCCTGCCATATCCTGGAAAAGGATCTCTCTCTGTTTCTTTGTAAATTCCAACATTAGATCTGTTGAGCAACAATGAAATGAGAATCAGCCCAGTCTGAATATCAGGGCTACAAATCTCCATTGGCATCTTGCTTCCCCTTGCTATTGAAGGAATATTTTGGCACAATCAGCAGACTTCTCAACAGTCTCAGTTATGGCTGCCACGGGGAATCCAAATCAGTCCCATGCTTAATTTAATCCACCTCAACTCATGCTCCCACAGGCTCTAATTCAACAGGAAACCCACCTCCATATTAGTTAAGTGCTCACACCCAGTGAAAATCTGACCAGTGGCCAAACAGAGCCATGTTTCTGACTCAAAAACAAATTTAGTTCCTGTTTCGCACCTCTGTGATGAAAATGCAGTCCATAGTATTTGATTGTCAACCTCACAACTTCATCCTGAGCATCCTATCATATCATCTTATAAGATAATCATAATTAGGTAGCTTCATTCAATTTCTTACCATGAATATTTGTGAAGGAAAAATTATGCTGGAGCAGTAGTATTTTTAATTGCATGCTGTCTGGTTAGTTTTGTAGTTGAGAAGTTTGAGTGCTAGTTGGAGTCCTAACAGCTTTAAAATGAATATTGCTGCGGTACCAGGTTGGAATATTGCAGTATTATGCTTCATTTATCCAAGAAACAAATGAATCTGAAGGGTTTGCATCAGTACAGAATTCGAAGATACCCAAGAAAGAGGCAAAAGTAGACTAAACTGAGAAATTTGGATGACTTAATCAGCATTGACATTGGACCGAATTAATCACTTATGGAACCATAATGTTGAACTACATTAGTTCAATAAATAGCACTACGATACACTTGCACAAAAAAATGCCTACAATTTATACAAATCTGTTGTCTTTTGTCTGAAGGTGAGGGAACGTCTACGAATTGCTCTGGAGAGGGTATCCACACTGGAAGAGGAATTGGCAACTGCTAACCAGGAGGTAACAAGTTTAAACACAATTATCTTTGGGTAGACTATTTTTGCCTAGATTTTACCACATACCAACTGGCTTACAGGCAATTAAATGAGATGTCACCAAATTATGAGTAATGGTCGATAGACTTTAGCAACGCCCCACTGCTACCAACGTGTGATCGCAGCAACTTGAACCAGCAAGAATAGAATCAGATTGGTGTTGATGAGAGATAGATATATTTATGATATTTCCCTTTGAACCTAAGCTGAAATCTATCATGGCCGTTTCTGTGTTAGGTTATTGAGACAGTATTAGCAGCACCTAAAAATATATTATGGTCATTGTTTCATGAAGCATTTAATACTTCATTTTCCTTTGTGCATTTAACAACAATAAAACCAATTTGTTTTTAGAAAACAGGTGTAACTTCATAATCACACGATTTCCAATGCAGAAATCACATTCAAATACAATGTGGGTCAGATGTTACGCTATTGCAGTGAGCAAAATTGGATTTTGTGTATTAATTAATAAAATATCAGCATCACTGACAAGGCCATTATTGATTGAGAACCTTACTTGCCCTTGAGAGGGTGGTGGTGAGCTGATTTCTTGAACTGTTGCAGTCCGCATGGTGAAGGTATTCCCACATTGCTGTTATGTGGATAATTCTAGGATTTTGACCCAGAAATAATGAAGTAAAAGAGATGTATTTCCAAGTCAGGATGGTATGAGATTTGGAGATGGGCTCTAAGGCAGTGATTGAATTTTCACTTTGGGAGCGGGAAACAGAAGCCGGATTTTCGGGATTCCAAACCTACCCAGGAGATCAACAGTTACTGGTTGTAATTTTGACTGGGTGTGTCATTAGTTGGCATGTTCCCTGTGTAATTAAGGATGGCAGACAAGCTTTCAAAGTTGCAGGGCAAATCAGAGCTTATGAGGGATATTTGGCTATGGTAAAAGGTAAGTAACTGAGAGGGCACTTCAATATCAAGGTGCCCTCTCCCCACCGTGTGCATAGTGGCTGATGCTGGCAATGGGGTGGGGAAACCAGTACACCCAGTCTGGGCCTGTACATTTGGGCCCTTATAGGTGCTAATCCTGCTTTAGTTACCCTTTTTCTCATTATGTGTTTATAAAGAATCTTCTTTTTCTTGATTTTATTCACCAATATTTTTTGTACCCTCTTTTTGCTTTCTTAGTTTCTTTTTTAATTTCATCCTTACATTTATAATACTTCTGGAGTATTGATTCCAGTACCTGTAATTTCTATTTTTCTCTTAACCTCTCATTCAAGCCCTTGCCAGCAGGGTCCCAACCTTTAACCTTAAATAAACACACTTTCTCTGAACCTTAAGGTCACTTCTTTGAATATTTCCACAGGTATTGCAATACCAGACCAGACCCCAACAGTGGTTAGGATACTGGCAGAAACCCTAATATTTGATTTTAAATTTGCAAGACTGTGAGGGAAGGATTCCTCGCTCCAGGAATGATTACACAAATAAATAGTGATCTGGTATATTGAAACAAACTTTATTACTAACAGTATTAAAATATCTGTAATATCACACCAGAAAATAACTTACCTTTAAACAATACTTCTCAATACAGTGAATACAATACCCTTAACTGCTACCTTTATTTACACTCAAACAAGAAGAAAGAATAACCTCCTGACATTCCAACATCCCTTGAAATTTTCTTGCTTTTTCAAAAGTTCTGTTCAGTGGAGCAACCATGAAACCAGCCATTCACAGAACTCTCAGAACTTTTCTCCTCGTTGATGGTGTTGGAAACCTCCCAATAGCTTTTTTTTTTCGCATTCTGTGGGCCATCTGATCATGTCCAATTATATGGCCTACAAATGTGACTTGAGCTTTCACAAATTCACTTTTAGGCAAATTTACGACCAATCCAAACTCCCGTAGTCTATCGAATAATTCTTTAAATGTTCCAAATTCTCCTTCCTCGTTTGAGTGAACACCACTAAATCATCAATGTACACTGGACAATTGTATCGTCCAGAAATTACCTTGTTGCTTTATCTTTGAAATGTTGCTGGAGAATTCTTCATTCCAAATGGCATGACTTTAAACTGAGATAGATCATTTGGCATCACAAAATCCAAAACGTCCTTCGTCATATCTGATAAAGGTACTTGCCAAAAACTTTAAAGTAAATCAAGTTTGGTACTAAAATTGGCTTGTCGCACCCTTTCAGCACAATCTTACAAAAGGGGAAAAGGATACAAATCTGACTTCGTAACTGGGTTGACTTTTCTATAGTCCACACACATAGGTGAGCTGCAATCGCCACAACTCACTTCAATGATATCCTTCTTAAGCATGCTGACAATCTCCTTTTGTACCTGTGCAAACTTTTGTGGATGTTGTTTTAACTCAAGTAGAATTTCCTACATCTATATCATGAATAATTACTACATCATGCATTACATTTGTACTTCTCAATTGATTTCCACATGCAGCTCTATGTGACTGTAATAACACTCTTCGGTTATTTTGATTTTCCTCCAGAAAGCAATTTAGTAATTTATTTCAATTTCTAAATACTTCCTCCTTGTCCAATCTAATCTGAAGAATGTTAAATTCAGAATTAGCTGGATTCATCTCTTCTCGCTGAGTTACAACGACCAACACCTCCTCCTTTCCTTCTTTATCAAAATACCTTTTGAGAATATTAATATGACACCTGAGTTTTCCTTCTATCTGGCATTCTTATCAAATAATTCACCTCCCTCAATTTCTTTTCAATTTGATAAGGCCCACTAAATTTTGCTTTTAATGGTTACTTTCTTCCCACTAGCAAAACTCTAAATGTTTGATTTTTTATCCGTCTCTTTTTTCATTACATGCTCTGACAATTTTAAATACTTTCTTGCCAACTCACCAGCTCCAGTTAATCTCTCCCTAAATCTGACACATAGTCCAACAATGTAGTCTCTCAATGCTGACTCACTGATTTATCTTTGATCAATTAAAGTGGTCCTATCACCTCATGACCAAAATTCAATTAGAATGGACTGAATTTAGTTGATTCAGGTACATCCCTAATTGCAAATAGTACAAATAGAATTCCTTTATCCCAATCCTCTGGATAATTCTGACTGTATACCCTCAACATGGTCTTTAAAGGTTTGTCGAAAGCTGGAATGGATATTAAAGGTGCTGGTTTGATTACTGCTTGAAGTTTCCCTGTTACCTGACATGTGTGGATTGGATTGGATTTGATTTATTGTCACATATTCCGAGGTAAAGTGAACAGTATTGTTTTGCATACAGTCCAGACAGATTGTTCCATACATGAAAAAATATAGGACATACATAAATACACAATGTTAATACATAGACACATGCATCAGGTGATGCATACAGAGTGTAGTGCTACTCAGTAGAGAAGATGCGTGAAGAGATCAGTTCAGTCCATAAGAGGGTCATTCAGGAGTCTAGTATCAGCAAGGAAGAAACTGTTTTTGAACCTGTTAGTGTGTGTTCTCAGACTTTTATATCCCCTGCCCGATGGAAGAGGTTGGAAGAGAGAATAGCCCAGGTGGGAGGGGTCTTTGATTATGCTGCCTGCTTTTCAAGGCAGCGGATCCAAAGTGTAGACAGAATCAATGGATGGGAGGTGGTTTTGCGTGAAGGACTGGGCTGTGGTCATGTCTCTCTGTAGTTTCTTGGGACGAGCAGTTGCCATACAGGCTCTGATGCAGCCAGATAGGATGCTTTCTATGGCGCATCTGTAAAAATTGGCAAGAGTCAATGTTGACATGGCAGATTTCCTTAGTTTCCTGAGGAAGTATGCGCTTAATACAGGCCAGGGTTTAGAGAACCCAAAGTGTATCATGGAGTTCACCTGACCCACAACTTTAAATAGATTTTGGTTATGGGGAGCACAAGGGCCCACTCTACAGGTGTGATGCAACATAGATCTAAAGT
Source organism: Scyliorhinus canicula (assembly GCF_902713615.1). Lineage (NCBI taxonomy): Eukaryota > Metazoa > Chordata > Chondrichthyes > Carcharhiniformes > Scyliorhinidae > Scyliorhinus > Scyliorhinus canicula. Next base: position 19,438,042 of record NC_052165.1, on the reverse strand, counting down.
ACTTTTAAAACAAAACAATGTTTATTATCTGAATCCAGTTAACATTTTATAAAAAAACAGTAAACATCTTAGCATCAACTCAAATACTTCCCTCAAATAATACAGTACTCTATAAGTAACCCTTAATCTTTCCTAGCAACATCCATAAGACAAATACCCTCTATAGCAAAGACAGCAGCTTTAAATTCTCTACTGAGAGCAGTTATCACTTTTAAATTAGCAAGTGATCTGAAGACATTCTTTTCATGCAGAGAGAGATCAAAATTACACCTTGCTTGTCTGGATGCAGCCAACTCTGAAAAAGAAACTAAACACACACTGTAGCTTCCAGCTCAAAAATGAAAGTAAAAGCAGGAGTTTTGATATGAGCTTTGCTGGGATTATGGTGTTGAAGGTGGAGCTGTAGTCAATGAATAGGAGTCTGATGTAGGAGTCCTTGTTGTCAGCAAAATTTAACTACATCCTTATGTAGGCCGGACCAATAAAAATGCTTTTATATTTTCCTACTGGAAAATCATGCAGTACCTACAAATTCTCCTTAATGTAACCACTTGATAAACCCCTGCTTGAATATGCAAAGTAAGAAGTCTTCCAACACCAGGTTTGTTTCAAATCACTAGCTTTCAGAGAACAGTTCCTTCCTCAGGTGAAATTTAACTACATCCTGTAGTTTCACCTGAGGAAGGAGCTGTTCTCCGAAAGCTAGTGATTCGAAACAAACCGATTGGACTTTAACCTGGTGTTGTAAGATTTCTTACTGTGCTCACCCCAGTCCAACGCTGGCATCGCCACATCATGAATATGCAAAGATCTCCAAATTTCTCATTAATACATTATTCTTAATCAACTCTGATATACACTCAGGTTCAATTTTCACATGTTTTCTGATACAAATGCTTTATCTCTGAATATACCTACTTTAATTCAATCAACTTTCTTGAACTGAAGATATCAGCTTCATCGACCACCTGCTCTTGCACTTTACCAACCATCTGGCCAAACATGGTTTCTGAGAACTGAACTTCAGCCTCCATATCCGTATTCCGAGAGTTCTCTTCCTCCTTTCTCAACCTGTGGCTTTCTGATCTTGTTACCATACAATCAGGAAACAACTCAGGATATACTTCTTGTAACACTCAATTGTTTGATTTTCCACTGGCTTTTCAACCACAGTAGACATCACAACCACCCGTGGTCCAGCTATATAGGGCGAAATTCTCCGACCCCCAGCAGGGTCGGAGAATCGCCTGGGGCCACCGAAAATCCGGCCCCCGCCGTGGCAGAGGTTCTCCGCCACCCGGGAGGTGGCGGCGGCGGGAATCACGCCACTCCAATCGGCGAGGCCCCTGCGGCGATTCTCCAGCCCGCGATGGGCCGAAGTCCCGCTGCTGGGAGGCCTCTCCCGCCGCCGAGGTTTGAACCACCTCTGGTAACGGCGGTATCAGCGGCGCGAGCGGGCCCCCGGGGTCCTGGGGGGGGGGGGGGGCGGGGGCGATCGGACCCCACGGGTGACCCCAGGGGGTGCCCCCACGGTGGCCAGGCCCACGATCGGGGCCCCCCGCTCAGACTCCGGGCCAGTACCCTGGGTGAACTCTTTCTCTTCCACGGCCGCCACGGCCTCCGCCATGGCGGAAGCGGAAGAGAAACCCACATCTCGCATGCGCCGGTGGTGACGTCAGCGGCCAGCACCGCCGGTGCATGCGCCAACCGGCGAAAGCCTTTCGGCAGCCGCGCTGCCGGGGGCGCTGGTTTTTTGCACCAGTCTTCTGGTGCCAACCGCTCTGGCGCGGGGCTAGCCCCCAAAGGTGCTGAGAATTCCCCACCTTTGGGGAGGCCCGACCCCGGAGTGGTTGGCGCCACTCCCCTACGCCGGGACCCCCTGTCACGCCGGGTAGGGGAGAATCCCGCCCATAATTACCAAAGATAAATTGTGCTCTGAAAAACGTATTATTTTTCTATTACACCTACCACCACTTAATCACTTTTCACCAGACTCTAACCTTACATCGGGACACACTACTCCACCCATGACCAATTCCACATATTGCCACATTTTCTGAAAATACTCTTTAAGCTTCATAACTCTCACAATTAAAGACTGGCTTGCACCTGTATCCCTTACATTTTAATCTCTTTATCTTCTCCATCTTGTACACACAAGTAACTCTTATCTCCACAAAGAAAATCCTCAACAAGGTTCTGGCACCTGTTAATCCGCAAACCTCTTAACAGGCTTTCTTCTCACTTTAATAATGATATTTCTTCTCACTTTAATAAACCCCACTGGCTTATCTGGTTTTATTGAGTCTGTCTTCCCAGTACTTTTCTTAAGCCACCAACACTGCAATTATTTGTATTATCTCTATCTTCCTCACCCCTTCAGATAAGGTTAACTACAGCTTTTCTGCCAAATCCCAAATCCCAAAGTTTTGTTTTAGTTGTCCTTTCCAAAATAGCCCGAGTAATCTCTTCTCCACCCAGGAAAGCTTTGCACCTAAAAGAGCCACCTCCAGTCACTTCCTATTTAAATTTCAAAACCTGAACGTTCAATAATCCCAAACCAAACAAGGAATTAGAAATGAAGATCCTGGCAAAGAGCGCCCAATTTTATTAAGGTCCCAGATAAGACCCCAAAAACAGCTAGGATATCGGACAGAAGGGGCAGCACGGTGGCGCAGTGGAGTCTGAATGATATGATTCTGTGAGTATGACGCTGTCAGGCTGATGCTTAACTAATCTGTGGGACAGCACTCCCAATTTTGACACAGTTCTCCAAACGCTAGTGCCTTTCCAGGGCTGCCTGGTATGGATGTGCCCTTTACATGTCCAAATCCAATACCTAGATCAAAACCAGGTGGTCCATTCAGTTTTATTCTTTTTATAGCAGTTTGACACTTGCTCAGTCATTTCAGAGGGCAGTTCAGAGTTAACCACATTTCTGGAATCAGATTTAGGCTAGACTGGCCAAGGAAAACAGGTTTCCTTCTCTAAAGGACATCAGTGAACCAAATAGTTTAAATAGTCACGGGGCCTCACGGTAGCATGGTGGTTAGCATCAATGCTTCACAGCTCCAGGGTCCCAGGTTCGATTCCCGGCTGGGTCACTGTCTGTGTGGAATCTGCACGTCCTCCCCGTGTGTGCGTGGGTTTCCTCCGGGTGCTCCGGTTTCCTCCCACAGTCCAAAGATGTGCGGGTTAGGTGGATTGGCCATGCTAAATTGCCCGTAGTGTAAGGTTAATGGGGGGATTGTTGAGTTACGGGTATACGGGTTACGTGGGTTTAAGTAGGGTGATCATTGCTCGGCACAACATCGAGGGCCGAAGGGCCTGTTCTGTGCTGTACTGTTCTATGTAGCTTTTTTATTTTAGATTTATTTAATTAAGTAGATTTAAACTTAACAACTGCCATGGTGGTATTGGAACTCATGTTATTGGTTTATTAGATCAGACTCAGGATTACTAGTCCAGTAACATAATAATAATCTTTATTATTGTTACAAGTAAGCTTACATCAACACTGCAATGAAGTTACTGTGAAAATCCCCTACTATTTTGCCATACCCTCTGTTACACCACAATTTTTCGTTCATTTTATTTTTTTAGGACTTCTTTCCAAATGCAAGCTTTCAGTGTGGCATCGTGCCCACTGGAAATGGATGTGGTAACTTGTGGGATGCAGTCTGCACCCAATGTAACAGACAGAAAATCACCAAGAGTTGCCACAATTTACATTATGGGCTCCTGGTGAGCAAGACTTATTTTAAAATAGGTTTATTAAAACATTTCACAGTTAACAAAACCATCCAAAATTACACAAGAGAAAAAATGAAACAAAGAAGGAAAAACTGTATTATATTATTAACTGTATTATACATATTAACTGTAACCCCCAAAAACTAAACTAAACCACTAAAAGCTGACTTGCTCCTTAAAAAGAAAATAAACGCCTGCCATCTTAGTTAGAACCCTTCTACCGACCCTCTAAATGTAGAAAAGGTCACCAAACCAAGGCAAGGTATTAGGTGGGGTAGGAGACCATCACCCAAGCAGAACTTGTCATTGGGCTATCACCGAGGCAAAAGCGAGGACATCTGCCTTCACCCCCGACTGAAGCACCGGCGATCTGACACTCCAAATATGGCTACCAGCGGACCTGGATCCAAATCTACATTGAGTATCTACGACAAAAAAAGAGGCCCAGAAACTTACCAATTGGGACAAGACCAGAACTTGGGTGTGTGGTTAACCAGCCCTGGAGAACAGCAATTACACTTATCCTCCACCCAGAGAAGAATCTGCTCATCCTCGCTTCAGTCACATGCTCCCTATGCACCTTGAATTGAACCAAACTTAGCTGAGCCGAGCACATGAAAACGTGGAATTGGCCTAACTCCATATCTCACCATCCAGAATGGGACTCAATTCACCCTCCCATTTCATCCTCATCTCATTCAACAGAGCTGACTCTATTGAGAATGCCCAAAATAGCACCCCAACAGGTATGGACTGAGACAAAAGCCTCTTCAACATGGAGAGGATGGTGCCAAGGGAAAATTGGGGAAAGCCTTGTACAAAAAATCGTGAGCCTGAAAATACCTGAAAAGGCTGGAACAAGGCAGTTGAAATTTCTCTGCCAGCTCCTTAAAGCTAGCAAACCTCCCCTCCACGAACAGTTCTCCATACCTCTCCAGGCCCTTCCCCTCCCATTACTTAAATGTCGAGTCCAAACCCGAGGGATAAAAAGATGGCTATTGCAGATAGGGGTTAGCGAAGATAGCGAAGAGAGCTTGAAATGATGCCTGAACTGCTTCCAAATTCTCAGGGTGAAGACCACTACTGGATTCAGGGAAATGCAATAATGGAGTAACCATGGCACAACGGCTAGAAACAGTACAGGAGTTTGCTTCCATTTGTCCCATATGGAAGCAGGATTGCTGAACCACAATGATATCTTCTGAATATCGGCTGCCCAATAGTGAAATAAAAAATTGGGTAGAGCTAAGCCCCCTGACTCTCAGTGTCTTTGGATCAATGCCCCACAGATTCTTGAAGCCTTAGCCACCAAATAAAGCCTTAGCCACCAAATAAAGAGGAGACATTGAAAAAATAATAAAAATCTCTCGAGCACATTTACTTTAATAGTACCTACCAAGAATAGAGGGACATTATTCCACCTCTGAAAGTTTGACTTTTTTTTATAAATTTAGAGTACCCAATTCATTTTTTCCAATTAAGGGGCAATTTAGCGTGGCCAATCCACCTAGCCTGCACATCTTTGGGTTGTGGGGTGAAACCCACGCAAACTCCACACCAACAGAGCCGGGATCGAACCTGGGACCTCAGCACCATGAGGCAGCAGGGCTAACCCACTGCGCCACCGTGCTGCCTGAAAGTGGTTGACACTGATCAGTGGTTGACACTGTCAACCAGATTAGTGTAATTTAATTTATGAAGCGAGGCCCAATTGTGGGCCATCTGGACCCCCAGACAACGAAAGCTAGTCTTGGCAAGGCAAAAAGGTAACGACCCCAGTTGGGCACTCCTCCCCAGGGGCTTGTCCAAGTTCAACTTGTAACCAGAGAAGAAAAAGAAGCCAAAACTTCTGACCACCTTCATTATCTCGTCCATGGTGGGTTATGGGTCCGTAATGTAGAGAAATAAGTCATCCACATAAAGGGACACCAGATGCTCCACCTCACCTGATTTATCCCACTCCATCTAATAAAGGCCCTCAGCGCTATAGGCTGAATCCGAACCTCCCAAGAATCTCAAACAATACTCCTACTCCACACTTTCAAATACCGAGGAGGGGAACAGGACAACGTTTAACAGCCGACAACTGGTGACCCTTAACGAAGCTTGTCTGATCCTCCGAAATAACCCCTGGAAAACAGGGCTCCGGCCACAGTGCCATCACCTTGGTAAGTAACTTAACAACCACACTCAAGAGTGAGGTAGGACAATATGATCCACACTCTGTTGGCTTTGTCTTTCTTGAGAATCAAGGAGTTAGAGGCCTGTGCGAGGTTAGAGGGCAACAAATCATTAAACATGTCCAAAATTAAAGGCACCAACTGCTCTGTGTTGTACTCATAAAATTCAATGAGAAAACCACCCGGGCCAAGAGCTTTGCCTTTCTGCATCAACCCAATGCATTTTAAAATTTCCCCTGGGCCCAACGGGGATTCCAACTCATCGTCTCTCTCCACCTCGACCACCAAGATGGATAAACTGTCCAAAAAGTTAGTCATGACCGATCCCTCTGCTGGAGACTCCGATAGAACGATTCAAATCCGCATGGACTGAAGAGGGATGAAAACCAGGCTGCCGCTCGAGTTGTGTACAATTTCCCGGGAAGCTGCCTATCGCCTAAGCTGGTGGGCAAAAAGGTGACTGGCCTTCTCCCCGTATTCATAAAATATGCCCCTCAAGTATCACAGCTGGCCCACCACTCTATCTGTCAACTGTAGCTAGAATTGTGTTTATAGCTTTTTCCTATTTGCCAACAACTGTTGTGAGCCAGCTGTGACGCTCGAGGGGCACACCAGTGTTTATCAGATTCCTTCGCCAGGGTACTTCAAAGCAGCTCGGCCATTAATGGAGTGGCTGGTGTCACAGCTGCTGCCTCCACCGTTTTATCAAGCGGCAAACTCTGAGAGGCCTCCAATTCCGTCGACGCACTTCTGCTATCCACCTTCTGGTCGCACAATTCTGGTTGTCACACTACTAGAAGGATGTGGAGGCTTTGGAGAGGATGCAGAGGAAGTTTACCAGGATGTTGCCTGGTCTGGATGGTGTCAGCTATGCGGAGAGACTGAATAGACTCGGACTGTTTTCATTAGAACGACGGAGGTTGAAGGGTGACCTGATAGAGATCTACAAGATTATGAGGGGCATGGATAGAGTGGATAGGCAGGCACTCTTTCCCAGGGTGGAGAGATCAGTTAACGTGGGGCATAGGTTTAAGATCCGTGGGGCAAAGTTTAGAGGAGATTTGCGAGGCATGTTTTTTACAGAGGGTGGTGAGTGCCTGGAACGCGTTGCCAGGGGAGGTTGTGGAAGCAGTTACATAAATGGCGTTCAAAAGGCATCTTGATAAATGCATGGATCGGATTGGTATAGAGGGGGGATATGGCACTGGGAAGTGCTGATGGTTTTGGCCAAGGGTGGTATCATAACTGATACAGGCTTGGAGAGCCGAAAGGCCTGTTCCTATGCTGTACTGTTCTTTGTTCTTTCCACTGCCTTTTCTGGGCAATTCAATCATATAGGATCCTCATCCCATTGCTTATGTGGGTTTTCAAAAGGAAATACCCCCTGAAACTGTGAGAAAAGGGCAAAAATTGCATTTTTCTAGCGGGAACCACCTAGTGGGTGTCTTCCCCCTTCATTCTGCCACCGGAAGTCCCCCATGGTGAGCAAGACACCTTGTCAGGAACATGTAAATATAAAACTGACTCCAATATTTATTTAAGATAATTCAGTGATATAAATAACAACTACAAGCAGAATTTTACCAGCCCTGTGGCAGTGGGAACAGAGTTGGCTGTAAAATTGGATGGGACTGTGTCAGGTCAATTTCCTGATGCCATCCTGCTGCCAAGCAATTTTATGAGATACAGGCATTGCAACAGTTTAATGGCTAACAGATTAGTAATGGACAAATAATTAAGGCTGTTAAACAGCCAATCGTTCTGCATTCTGTGAGAATTTTGCTATTTTCTGAAGGGCACAAAAGTTCCTTGGAGGATCGGAGGAGTTAAATTTAATGCAACATTTCATGGTAACAGACATTGTTTGCAGCTTTATGCTGAGACAGCAATATTGTGTATTGAAGACACAATTGCTATCAAGTTTGGTGGCACTGGAGAGATTTTCCAAACATGCTGTTAGTAGAAGGACATTAAAGGCGGAACAAGCTTCTTCAAAGGCTCATCGCAGTGGAGGTTTTATTTGACTATGTGATCTGTACTTTTCAGAGTTTGCTTCCTTCAGTGAGGACGAGAGTGGCAGAGTGACAGAAATGCAGCCACATAATATGGCTGTACATTGGGCAAGGGAGCCCTGTCAGGTTCAGGAAGCCATTGGTGTGGGTATCAATGATGTATGGGGGCAAGAGGGTAGCCTCATGGTCTTGGAATGCACTACCCAGCTCAAAGTGTCTATTTTTCAGTGGCTCAGCTTTAGTGATGTGTCCAAGCATCAATGTTTACACAGACTGCATCTCTCAGGCAGATTGTGGGAGAGCAGTACCATGTGCTGAAGTAGGAGTTGATGCCATTGGAAAGTGGTGGACACCCAATGCATGTAGTGTCAATGGTGGGCGCTACTCAACCTTTTTGACTGTGGTTCTTTCTAGGAATCATCAGTCAGTGGCCAATCAGTACTTAACAGAGGTCATGATTGCCACGTACCTGGAGGTTGATCAATCCATCAAGTTCACAGTCATTTGGACCAGTGAGACTGAGAGGACAATTGGCTTATGGCTGAGATCCCCCAGGTGCAGAGAATAATTGACTGTACTTATGTGGCCAGCATTTCTCCCTCCGAGCAGCCAGGTGTTGAGAGCAGAAAGGGATTCCACTCCCTGAATGTTTAAGTCACCTGCATACACCAGAAATGGATCATACACGTATGCAGGAGGTTTCCAGGAAGCTGCTGCGATTCACACATCCTTAGATAGTCCTGACGTGGCTATATCCTGGAAGACAAGGGGTAGCCGGGAAGAAGACATGGCACTTGACCCTATATGGAACTCCATAACAAACAGGTAGAGGACATATACAATTGCTAGTAGTACTGAAGCCGAAGAAGACACTGAGCAAGTCACCTCCTCCTCTGAGGTGGCTGAAAACTGGCACCTCAAAAGCACCAGCAGTGAAGACAATGCATGGATCCCATGTCACCGGAAAGTGACATGCGAGTCATGGAGATATATGATTCTCTATCAACAGACACTTTACATGAGGGCAGTGCAAGGTGCCACCAAAACAAGAAGTTCTCTCCCAAATGCAGCCTTGTTGACCTTTCATAAGAAATAGGAGCGGTGAAGATCATATAGCCCTTCGAGCCTGATCCACCATTCATACAGATCATGGCTAATCCAGGGAATCAACTCAACTTTTTCGTCTGCTTCTCATATCCCTTGAGGCCCTGAGAGACCAAAAATCTGTCTGTCTCATGCATAACGATGGTGCATCAACAGCCCTCTGGGAAAAAGAATTCCAAAGATTCACAACCTTTTGAATGAAAAAAATCAATGATCAGCCCTTATCCTGAAACTGTGCTCTTTTGTCCTAGATTCTCTATTCCAGGGGAAACAATGTTCTCAATATCTACCTTCTCAAGCCTTGTAATAATCTTCATAACATATGCCAAGGCTTTCTGTCAACATATATTTGATTTCACATCTGGCCACTGCCATCTGGTGCACAATAAGTCATGCATTGCATCACAAGACCTTTAACTCTCAACCCATTAAAAGGCTTTTGCATTGATCAAGAAATTATCACAGAGTGAAACCGCAAGTACTAGACAGTGCACTGACATGCTCACTTATATTACTATTACAGGAAGCTTTCCCTGTATTTGTGGGCGAAACCTGCTCCCATTCTTGCTCTGGTCCCTGAGGTGGCTGTAGCTAGCATCCTATTGTGCTCGAGGCCTACTGGGGTCTGGCACACTTGGGATCACTTGTATCTGACTCAGTCATCAGACCATCATGCAGCATTTGGTGTCAACATCAAAAGGGCTGAAGGTCCACCTTCAGAGGTCGAAGTGCTGTGAGAAGAGCAAAATTGCCTCCATGCTGCCCAAACCCTATCGGGCAACTTGAGGTGAATATCTAGACCCTCCCATTCATTCATCACACCATAGACCACATGAATAAGGCCATACTATGGAAGGCTGTACACATGCCCTGCTTCCACTCAATTCTATGTCCCATTTATCTCCCCATGTGGATTACCACTCTCAGTGGAATGGAGAATGCCATGTGTACACATGCCAGAAAGTTGACTTAAGTCGTGGCAAAGATGAGAGTGAACTGCTTCTGGAAACTCCAACAGGTGTTCACAGTGCAACTGTGATGGAAGCTGTGCTTTGTTGATGACACCCGAGGCTCACCATCTACATGAAGTTGAGCATGGCTGAGCCTCTCCTCACTTCTCTGAGGGGAAGTGGCTTCAACTGTCATTGTCTTTGTTGTCTCCTTCCGTGCACCTCTGCAATGCTCACCAGATTGTCCCACCTGTGCGACAAAACCTGCTGATGTTTGTGTATCTGCAGAAGTGGAGGGTGCGCTGGAATAAAGTGATGCAGTGACCTGGGGTGACGATGGATCCACTGAGCGTTCAAGTGGACAAGGATGTCATGTTTTCCTCATCTGCCATGGTACCTTCTGGAGAAACATGAGCTGGAATTCTCCAGCCATTTGCTGGCCCGCTCGAGATTCTCTGGTCCCACTGACAGCGGATTCCCTCCCGTGGGTTTCCAGGTGGAGTCGGACAGCTTCAATGGGAATTCCCATTGACAGTGGTGGGAGAAGTGAATTCCACCACCAGTGAACAATGCGCTGTCTCCCACCCCCAAAAAACATGTGGCTTGGAAGCCGGAGAATTCCACCCATGGTTTAAGTGAAACAGCTGCTCCATCAACCAATTTCCTTTACGGGAAGCTTTCAATGGCCTTAAAGATCTACACTGGCACTATAGTTTACAAGTGGTCAAAGGAATGATGGACGCAACAAGCATGTTACGAATTCTCCATTGCTCCCACAGCTGCCTCGTTCGGCCCTGCTGTAACCTATCCAATGTCATAGAATCATAGAATTTACAATGCAGAAGGAGGCCATTCGGCCCATCTAGGATGCATCGGGCTTTGGAAAGAGCACCCTACCCAAGCCCACACCTCCACACTATCCCGACACCTCCATCCTATCCCCACCTAACCTTTTTTGGACAAAAAGGGCAATTTAGCATAGCCAATCCACCTAACCTGCATATCTTTGGACTGTGGGAGGAAACCGGAGCACCCGGAGGAAATCCACGCAGACACGGGGAAAACATGCAGACTCCGCACAGTGACCAAAGCCGGGAATCGAATCTGGGATTCTGGTGCTGTGAAGCAACTGTGCTAACCACTGTGCTACCGTGTCGCCCACAAATGTCCACGATCTACTTCTCTATCTGCATTTTCCATGGCAACACCTCCAGCAGTGTTCACCAATCAGCACTCTCTTCTCATACAGTATAAATTGTTTGTTATGATTGGAATATTTTTGTGAGCTGATCTGATGAGTGCAAAATGAAAGCGTTGACAGCATGTCTCTTTTTTCTGCAAGACTCAAAGCTCTGTACACCAAACAACCATTGGTAGAAATGCTGCTATAGAAATACATTTTCCATTATCTTAGTTGAGGTATTAAATTTGTTAATGCATCCATCAAATTTTACATATGGATGGGTTCATGCTCGATAGATGATTTCACTGACAGTACGTTCCTAGTTTATATGTTAACATGCACAATGGTTTCACTGCATATGGGTGAGCAAGCGTGAAGTGCAGAGTTGTGCCTGGCAATGGCAGACTGCCTGATGAAAGAAATCACAAGTGTTCAGATTATGCCATTGAGTCTGTTGTGTACAGTGCATCCTGTCCGGCAATAAATCTGTGATTACTCATTTCACAGATTTTGGATTACCTCTGATATAGTGAGTGTACTGGTTTGTTTTGCATATACTATAACAACTAAACAGTTCAGGTTATTTTTCTCCAGTATATGACATTGTTTCAGCACATGGCAAATTATTCCATGATTTCTTTACAATTTTTGCTCATCACTGAGGGTTTTGAAATGACTAATTATATGGTTGCTTGGTTTGCTTGCAATTTATTATATTAGCAGTTAGTTAAGGTGTAGTAATGCATTTAAATCATTTGACAGTTGATTGCAACATTTACAGTCTATTTCATTAAACTGCAATGAAATAGAATTTACAAAATATTTACTGAGCGAATTAGGAGTGTGTATGAATATATTTTTAGGAATGTGTATGAATATATTTTATGTTCTCCTTTCAAATGTAATTGTTAGCTGTTACAGACAGGGTGAGAAAGAACTGCTGAAATTCCTGTCCATTTACTCACTGTAACCAGTCAATTTTTGATAGGGAGATGTGTGTGTGTCTTTAACTAGAGTCTGAAGATGATTTGAATAACCAGCAGCACTTTTTCTGGGTTTTAACAAAGAAAGACGATTATTTATTTCAGCACTCACCCTGAAATCAAATACCACAATGCCAATGCACACATTCACACACACACACACACACACACACACACAAATATAATTAAGGCAATTGGAGGGAATAGCACAGTTTCACAAATTATGAAATAAAAGGAATCGTTCATAATTCACCTGGTTGTCTTCTTTTGAAACAAATGCGTCAGAGGTCTGTGAGAAGCTTTGCTTCACACCCAAAATGCTGTTTAAGTGAGCTCAACAGCCAGTCATTTGCAGAGGTTGTTTGTCGGAGTTTCTTGGAATTTCTAGATGGAATTTCTAGAGGTCAGTTTCTTGTGGTCCTGTGGGTTTGCTTAGCTGTTTTCTGGAGCTGAAATGACAAAGGTCTGAAGATTTTACAATGTTAAAGCATTCAAATATTTCTCAGACACTAGACACTGATGTTACAGTTGCTAGTTTCGCTATAAAAGCTAGACTGATTGGCTATGGGGGATGGCTTCTCTCACATGGTCAGTACAGCTCTCTTCCTTCATTACCAAATATTGTTTCCCAAAGTGCAAAATCCACTTTCCAACCACATTGTTCTTTCAGCAATTAAGTCATCTATTGGCTCATTGGCAGACAAAGAACTTCCTCAATAGTTTGTTTACTTTCACAGAATTACAGAATTGTTACGGTGCAGGAGTCGGCCTTCGTGTCTGCACCGGCTTCAACGAGCATCCTGCTTTTGTGCCATTCCCCTGCCTTTTCGCTATAACCCTGCAGAATGTTTCTATTCAAGTAATCATCTATTGCCCTCTTGAATCTGCCTCCGCCACATTTCCAGGCAGTACATTCCAGACTTGAACTCTGTGTCAAAAAGACTTTTCGCACATCGCATTTGCTTCTTTTGCAAATCACTTTAAATCTGTGCTCTCTCATTCCTTATATTTTATGAGGGCAGTGGCGTGCAGGGGGGGGGGGGGGGGGGGGCGACGGTGCATTGGCCCCGGGCATCCATTGGATGGGGGCATCCAATCAGAGAAGGAAAAAAAAAATTATTTAAAAAAAAAATTTTTTTTTTTTAAATTTAGATTACCCAATTATTTTTTTCAATTAAGGGGCAATTTAGCGTGGCCAATCCACCTACTCTGCACATTTTTTGGGTTGTGGGGGCGAAACCCACGCAGACACGGGGAGAATGTGCAAACTCCACACGGACAGTGATCCAGAGCCGGGATCAAACCTGGGACCTCAGTTCCGTGAGGCGGTTGTGCTAACCACTAGGCCACCGTGCTGCCCCAGAGAAGGAAATAAGATAGTAATTTTTAAATTTCAGCGGTGATAAATCAATTTTTGGAGGCTCACCACACTGCAGAGGCAGTTGTTAGCCCTTTATTCCTTTAACATGGTGTACCCTTTCTGTCTAGAGAAAATGGTGCTTCTCCCCATTCCCCCACACGCATGCGCATGATGTACGTGGTGCAACCATCAAAAGCAACAAGCAGACATAGAACATAGAACATAGAATAGTACAGCACAGAACAGGCCCTTCCGTGGCTGTTCGTTCCTGCGTTTCCTCGAGTCATAACTCGTCTTTTCTTCAGCTTTTTGTGCATCTAGATTAGTTCTTTTACCTACTCAGGTCAGTGAATAGCTCTAGAACAGGTGCAACTACGTTTTTTATAGGTTTTTTGGTGATATTTAATGAAATATTTACGTGGGATGTAGTAAGAGTGAAGCCTGGATGATCAGAGGACTGCTATGGCATTTAATCTCGTAATAGGAGACATTTATTCCTTAACATGCTAATATTCGAATACAGATACCACTAATTTGCAAGTCTATGATATAAATTGCACAAAATTATCAGTGGAGAATCAGTGTGAAATAATTTGATACGAAGGAACAAAGAAATGAAATATGGTTTATCCGTCTGCAACTGACTGATTGTTTACCATTTTCTTCCCATTTTCTCATGCGTCTTACGGTTTTTGAGATAGAAAATGAAATGTTACGAGTATTTTGTGTACAACTGAGTGGAGCACAGAACAGGAAAAAAAAAAGAGGGCCAGAGTCGAAGAAGAGTCCCATCAAAGAGGGGCATTAGATGCATGGATAAAAAGAAGTAAAGAAGAAGTAGGAGAACCTGGAGAAGTAAAAGATGAGGTGGGTGCAGAGAAAGATTTTTCTGATACGTATTCAGCTCGGTCAGAACATAATACTCTCTCTCCTCAGTCTCGTTGTCAGGATGATGATCCATGTGAAGGAAATAAAGAAGATTTTAGTATATTTTTGCAAAGAAGCGATTTTGGCTGTTTGAAGAAACCGATTCCAGATCATTTGAAGATGACAATATTACAACATGGCCCTGAAAGATATCAGAATAAAAGTGGTCCATTTGCTGAGAAGGATGGGAGATCATTTTCCAAACAGTGGTTTGATAAAGTTTCCACAAACGGAGAAATTGTGGAGAGAAAATGGTTGTTATACTCTCTTTTGTTTGCTTTTTGTTTTCAAAGGAGCATTTGTCGTCTGTGTCAAACTTTGGAAAGGAAGACGGTTTCTCCACTTGGAGAAAATTAAATCCAACAATACTTGACCATGAGAAAAGCCCTTCTCATAGAGCTCACATGAGGAAATACCTGAACCTCGTAGTTCGACTCCATCATTCAACTACGATAGATGCTGAACTTCAACAGCAAATGTCTGCTGAAAAGAAAAGATGAAAAGCTATAACTGAACGGATTGTCGAGGTTATATCCTTTCTGGCAAAACAGAATCTGGCCTATCATGGACATCGAGGAGAAGGAATATCTGGGTTATCAGAGCCAGGGGAGACAGTCAGTGAAAACACAGGAAACTTTCTAGCAACAATCAGACTTTTGGCCAAATATGATGACATCTTAGCAAAACACTTGCAGAGAGGGAAAGAGAAACCAAAAAGTGTCACCTACTTGTCCAACAGAATTCAAAACGAAATAATCAATCTTCTTGGTGAAACTGTCAAGAAAAATATAATTTCCGAAATTAAGGACGCAAAATATTTTAGCATAATGCTGGATTCAACTCCAGATATTGCCCATGAAGATCAGGTTTCTGAAATTCTGCGTTACGTTCATATTGATGAAAACAGAAAAGTAGAAATAAAGGAGACATTTCTGAGATTTTTTCAAGTCAACAAGAAAGATGCAGTCAGCCTGGTAAATAAAATTCAGGAAAAATTGGAAGAAGACAAAATTTCCATGAATGACTGTTGTGGTCAAGCATATGATAACGCAGCAGTTATGGCTGGAGTGAGAGGAGGTGTTCAACAAAAAATTCCTGAAGTTAACCCAAAAGCTGTGTTTGTGAACTGCGAGAACCACAGCCTCAATTTGGCCTGTGTCCATGCAAGTGAGGTGCAACCTGTTGTTGTTACATTTTTTGGCATTCTAGAAAAACTCTTTACTTTTTTTTCTTCATCTACTTCTCGTTGGGAAGTGTTAAAATCATTTGTCACTCGGACTGTGAAAAGACAGTGTGACACAAGATGAAGTTCCAGCCATGATGCTGTGCAAGTAATCCATGAAGAGTGTGACAATGTTATTGCAAGCCTTCAACACCTGCTGGAAGGAGAATTTTCAAGGGAAACTAAATCTGATGCAGGATCGCTACTGAACTCTATTCAACAGTTCCCGTTTATAGCTTTATTCAATTTTTGGTACTCAGTTTTATCATCAGTGGAGAAAGTCTCAAAACGTTTGCAGGATCCGAAAATGGGGTTCCATGAAGCTTCTTGTGATCTGAGAGGACTTATTCATATCTTGAATTTGAAGAATGACGAAATTATCCACAATGCAATAGATTTAGCCAATGAATATTGTGAAAATTGGGGAATACCAATTGCACGAACAAGGAGAAGAAGAATAATGCCTGGAGAGTCAGCAAGAGATAGTGGACTGACGGCACAAGAAGAAATGAATAGAGTAATGGTAGAGATTGTGAACAGATTAAAAACTGAAATTGAAGACCGCAGTGTCCGTCTTCAAAGACTCAGTGACCGATTTTCTTTTCTTCTGAACTTAAATTCAGTAGTGATTGAAGATTGAAGATGAACAAGAAAGAGAGAAATTAAAAAAAGGAATGTTCAGACTTTGCAAATTATTATGACAATGATGTGGTTGCAATTCAGTTATATGACAAAATTATTGATTTTGTGATGCTCCTTCGAGCTGGAGGGAATAGAGTTCCCCCTGATCCTAAGATGCTCTGGAGTCTTTACTGCAGTATGGGAGGGATGTCTTTCCGACGCTGTGTGCTTCATACAGATTACTGCTTACAATCGCATTTTCAGTCGCAAGCTGTGAAAGGTCATTTTCAAAACTGAAATTAATAAAAACATATCTGAGGTCTTCTATGTCACAGGAGCGACTGACCAACCTGGCTTTAATAAGCATTGAAAAAAAATTTCTCACAGCTGATGTAAAAAGTGAAGTAGTTCAGGTGTTTTGTGACAGGAGGTATCATTTGGGGAAAATAACTTAATAAATTTGATTGATTTATATTAAAATCGAATAAAGCGTTTATTTCATGTTTCATCTGTGTTTATATATTCAAAATGTTTTCCTTTCTCATAATATTTCTCAGTATATTAGGCCTTATACTTGAGTCTTTGGGGCATACACTCAAGATTTGCCCCGGGCATCATCAGACCTCTGCACGCCACTGTATGAGGGTATACAGTTTCCCCCTATCTACTCTGTCTAATCCCTTCATGCTTTTGCACATCTCTATCAAATCTCCTCTCAGCCACCTCTCCCCAAGATAAACAGTCCCAAACTCTCCAATCTATCCTCATAACTGAAGTTCCTCATCTCTGGAACCATTCTTGTAAGCCTATTCTGCACTCTCTCCAATGTATTTGCATCCTTCCTTTAGTGTGGCGCCCAGACCTGTATACAATATTCCAATTAATGTCTTGTGTAAAAGTACAGCATAACCACCTTGTTCCTAATAATAAAGGCCAGAATACACAATGCTTTATTAACTGCTCTCCATCTGTCCTTCCACTGTCAATAATCTGTGTACATATACACCCAGGTTCCTCTGCTCTTGCACCCCTTTTAAGTATTTTACCCCATATTTCATACTGTCTGTTCATGTTCTCCCTACCAAAATGATTCCCCTCACACTTCTCCACATAAAACTTAATCTGCCACTTATCTGCCCACTCCACCAACTTGTCCATATCCTTTTGATGTTCTACACTGTCCTCTTCACAGTTTACATTACTTCTAAGTTTTGTGTCATCTGCAACGTTTTAAATCGTCCCCTGCACACCAAGATTTAGATCAGGAAAAGCAAGATTCCCAATACCGACCCCTGGGGAACAGCACTATAACCCTTCTTCCAACCACAAAAAAGATATCCATTGAGCATTATTCAGCAACAATCGGCCAATGCTGTATCCATGTTGCCAGTGACCCTTTATTCCATGAACTTTCTCACAAATCTTTTGCGTGACACAGTGTCGAATGCCTTCTGAAAGGCCAAGCACACCGCACCTCACCGACCCTTTCTGTTAACCCCTAACAAAACTCCAGCAAGTTAGTTAAACATGATTAGCCTTTAGAAAACCATGTCTGCAATTCTATGCTGTACAATTATTTCTAGAAGCTGCTCATAGAATAGAATCACAACAGTGCAGAAGGAGGTCATTTGGCCCATCGAGTCTGCACTGACCCTGGGAAAGAGCACCCTACCTAGGCCTCGGCCCACGCCCTATCCCGGTAACCCAGAAACCCCACCTAACCTTTTGGATACTATGGGGCAATTTAGCATGGTCAATCCACCTAACCTGCACATCTTTGGATTGTGGGAGGAAATCAGGGCATCCAGAAAACCCCGCAGACATGGGGAGAAAGTGAAAACTCCACACAGACAGTCACCCAATGCCGGAATTGAACCCGGTTCCCTGGAGCTGTGATACAGCAGTGCTAACCACTGTGCCACCCCGATGATACTAATCACTGATGTTAAACTGACTGGCCTGTATTACAAAGGCATCCTTACAACCTTTTTTGAACAGTTCTCTCATCTCCCCTGTGTCTAGAGAAAACTGGATGATTATGGCCACAGCCTCTACAATTTCCATTCTCATTCCCTTAATATCTTTGGATACATCTCATCCAGTCCCAGTGCCTTGTCACCTTTCAGTACGATAGGCTATTCGACACATCCTCCTTATAAATTTTGAATCCTTTGAGGGACAGAGTTTTCTCATCTGTCACCATGTCCTGGGTAGCATCTACCTCCTTGATAAAGATTGATGCAAAGTATCCATTTGATACCTCAGCTTCCATGTGTCCCTAATCAGCCCTACTCCTCCCTTTTCCACCTTTTTACAATTTAAATGCTGCAGAAGACTTGGGATTCTCCTTTCATAAGATGAGTCGTCAATACTTAAGTTTGTCTGTCTTCTGAACATAGTTAGACAGTAACTCAGTTCCTAGGTTAGTTCCTGGAATACCCAGACAAGTTTATTAATGGCCATCTTGTTGAAGCACTTTCTCTTAAAATGGGCAAAGCTTCCAGTTATGAATATTAGATGACTTTAATAGACCTAAAGTTTGCACATTCATATGTATCAGGTGTGATCAGTGTTATATGACATACATATCACTTGAGAAGAATCTTCCTGATCCTGCCTGTACAAGCTTATAGATCGGACCGGAAGCAATTCCATGGGTGGTGGCATCAGGCAAATGAAAATGAAAATCGCTTATTGTCACGAGCAGGCTTCAATGAAGTTACTGTGAAAAGCCCCTAGTCGCCACATTCCGGCGCCTGTCCGGGGAGGCTGGTATGGGAATCGAACCGTGCTGCTGGCCTGCTTGGTCTGCTTTAAAAGCCAGCGATTTAGCCTGGTGAGCTAAACCAGCCATGTTCCTGTCCTTGTGGACCCCTTCCTGCAGAGGTTGTGAACAGGATCCACGGCAGTTGATGAAGTCAAAACTAAGACACAGAGTCTTTCAGAGAGAGTTTACTGACTTTGTTCAGTGTCAACACTACTCACACACAACCAGTGTCCCAACCATTCTCTATTTGTAGGTGTTCAAATGCCCATAACCTGGTTCCTTTAACAATGTAATGGCATTAACAAACTTTTGACAGTGTAACACTCCTCACACACCCAGTGTCCCAACTATCCCTTATATTTGTTTAAATGGCCATAAGCTGGTTCCTTTAACATTAACATACTTTGGTGTAATTGATATATCTGCCCAAGCTTCCAGGGACAAGCTCATTGAAAAGTGCTTCCTCCCATTCTCCAACAATCTCACAACCGTTAGAAAAACAATAAGAAATTGCATTTATATATAGTACTGTTTATGCAGTAATCCTTCCCTGCTCTTGGCCTGAGTGTCAGAAAACAAAATTTAACACAGAACAGTTGACCAAATGTTTCACCAAAGATGGGTTTTAAGGAGTGTCCTAATGGAAGATAGACAGAGACGTTTAGGAGGGAATACAGGGAATACCGTCCACTAAGACAGGAGCCATTAACATCAGGAATGACCAAGAGGCCAGAATTGAGTGCAGAAAATAGGGTGGTATGTTAAAACTTGCTGCTCATTCACGGAATAAAGGAAGAATCTGGAGCTAGTCTTTCCTTTACATGGGTTTATTCACAAAAGCCTTGGCACAGAGGCATAGACTTCTTTTTTCTTCCCCGTACACCACAACAAACTGGAAACCGGTTCTTATATATACTTTTAAAAAATGGATCCTGGAGCAGAGCTTGTAATTTCTGAGATGAGGGATGTGCGAATTGTCTGTGTAATTTCCAAATAATTATTTTCTTATCGACCAAACAATTGCCCCGAAAGCTGCCAATTGAGTCAGAACTTCTCAATGAGAAACGTATGGAATGCAATAGGACCCTGATCAAGTGAAGTATAAATCCATGGCTTTCCTGAATACAATTGCGAAGTAATTTTTCAAATCTAATTTCATCTGCATTTTTGCATTCAGGAATTGCTAAAAAAGATAAAGGCATCACACTGGAGACCACATCAGAATTAATGAAGAGATTTATCCCGGCTATCTTGCATGGGAAGATGACTCTTTTGAAAGATTTTAGGGAAATATCATCCACAAACCTAAAGAAGGTGGTGCTTTCATAATCCTAAACTTGGGGCGCTATGCCTTGTCAAGAGATTCCAAGTTACAATTGAGCCAATCCACACCACAGTATGGAGGTGCCGCTCTCAGCAACCAAAACATTCATAATGGCCTGAAGTGTCCAGGAACTAATACAATTCTTTCAGGCCAGTCATCATCATCTTTCTCAGCATTGGAACTGTATGCTCATATGTTACCTCAGTTTGTGCACTTTGGACAGTTCCATTGCAAGCTTACATATGGAACTGGATTCTCCGATTTTGAGGCTATGTCCTGACGCCGGCATGGGAACGGTGGCATTTTATGACCGAAAATTCAGCACTAAACAGCCACTGATCCATTTTGCTCGCAGCAAGGTAGCGTGGAGCATCAGGCACTATCTGCCAATATTGAGAATGGGAGGAACCACTTCTCAATGAGGTTGTCCCTAGCTACCGTGCAACATGGCTACGGCCCGCGTGGAGCCGGCCTGCAAAATAGTGCTCCCCTCTTTAGCTGGCTCGCGAGCCCCGGACCACCCCCCAACTGTGTCCCCAGCCGCTGACAACGTTCCCCCTGCCCGGAGATCGACCCTCCCCCGACTGTGGCGGGGCAGGAATGAGTCCCAGCCGCCACGCCGAGTTCCAGAAGGATGATACCACACGCGACCGATGGTGTCGGGAACTTGACTGGTCGGGGGCAGAGCATTGGGGAGTGGGCCTCAGGCAACGGCCATCGATGTGGCGCAGGGAGCGGAGCATCGCAACAGCGTGCAGACTTGATGGGCCGAATAGTCTCCTTCTGCACTGTAAATTCTATGATTCTATAATTGACGTGGAGCTGCACAGCTATAATGCTTCCCACACCCCCTGTCTGCACTGCTCTCTAGCTTCCAGACAGGGGTCCCTTTTTGGGCAGGGGGGATCTCTTGCGTGGTGGGGGAGTTCCTTTAGGAAGGAGGTCCTGGGGGGAGGAGGTATCATGGGAGCCCTGGGTTTGGAGGGGTAGGTCACCCCCATACTTGAAAGTGGGTGGGGGTGGAAAGAGATGGCCTTTGATGGTGTCTACATTGTGGCTCTGGCGTGGTGGACCTCATGGTCGGCCAAGGTTTCTCCTTGGCTCACTGCGAGGTCCACCATGTCAGGGGCTATGATTGCAGAGACCGCAAGTGAACCTCGCCCAGTGATTCCCGCAACGGACCAGAGAATCACGAGAGACTGGAGTATAAGGTGCCAGGCCCACTAGATGCATTTATTTGCATGCTCCTGCTGACGTGCGGCATATAACTCATCAATGCCACTAGGGAGGGGCCGGAGAATGGCATTTGAAATGCATTCTGGGTGTCCCGGGTGTTATGTCCTGTGTTGTGGCCATTGTACAGATGTACACAGAACCGGGGCATGATTCTCCGCTCCCGCACGGCATCGGGAAGGCCGTCGTGAACTCAGCCGTTTTCACGACGGCGTTGGAGGCCGCTCCTCGCACCCTATTCACCCCCCACCCCCAGGGGGCTAGGAGCGGCGTTGTGAGAAACTCGGCCGACGGGCCTTGACGCTTGCGTCAAAGCGGCGCACTGAGAATGATGCGACGGCGGCGCCTAAGTGACGTCAGCCACGCATGCGCATGTTAGCCGGCTCCAACCCGCGCATGCGCGGTTGCCGTCTTCCCCTCCGCTGCCCCGCAAGATGCGGCGACTTGATCTTGCGGGGCGGCGGAGGGGAAAGAGTGTGTCCCTTGGAGATGCCGGCCCGACGATCGGTGGGCACCGATCGCGGGCCAGTCCCCTCCCGAGCACGGCCGTGGTGCTCACTCTCCTCTCCGCCCCCCACAAGCCACAAGCGAACCTTTGGCGTCATGTTCACGATGGCAGCGACCAGGTGTGGTTGCCGCCAGCGTGAACAGGTCAGGAACGTCAGGC
This sequence comes from Scyliorhinus canicula, assembly GCF_902713615.1. Taxonomy (NCBI): domain Eukaryota; kingdom Metazoa; phylum Chordata; class Chondrichthyes; order Carcharhiniformes; family Scyliorhinidae; genus Scyliorhinus; species Scyliorhinus canicula. The sequence continues at coordinate 19,415,756 of NC_052165.1, read as the reverse complement.
CGCTCGGCCCATCCGGGCCGGAGAATTGCTGGTCGCTGTTAAAAACGGCGAGCGGCGATTCTCCGAGCGGGGGTGTGGGAGAATCGCGGGGGGGTGCCAGGGCGGCATGTCGTGATTCGCCCGGCCCTCCTGCGATTCTCCCACCCGGCGTGGGGAGCCGAGAATCGCGCCCCTAGTTCTTTGACTGGTGAGATAGTTTTATTAACAATGTGAACACATGGATAGATAACTAACAAATAATGATACAAATGGTAATGAATTCAGTGAATTCTCCTGGAGATACTTCTGGTGTGACTGTCCTTTTGTACGACTTACTACCAACTGCCAAATCTCGAGTCACATGGTGTATCTCTATCGCCACCTGCTGGTCGGAGATCGTACCAATAACTATATATATATTGATAAATTACGATATACATTGATGTTTACATGCATATCGCCACACCGGTGATGGAAAACCCCACCCCTGTTAATCATCCCACGTGCATTTCTAGGGAGTCCAAAGATGTGCAGGTTAGGTGGATTGGCCATGCTAAATTGCCCGTAGTGTCCTAAAAAAGTAAGGTTAAGGGGGGGGTTGTTGGGTTACGGGTATAGGGTGGATACGTGGCTTTGAGTAGGGTGATCATTGCTCGGCACAACATCGAGGGCCGAAGGGCCTGTTCTGTGCTGTACTGTTCTATGCTCTATGTTAAACGCCTAAGGTCACTATTAGTTAAAAGCATGATCCTCTCCGGGCCAACTGTCAGAAGCTCCAAGTCTATACTAATGCCTGTGCCTGGTATTCAGGCAATACCAAAATATAGCAACCATGGAGTCCTCTATTTTATCTGAAAGTCGCAAGAAATGACGCCTTCCGTAGTAAGGCAGGAACTATTAGGTCTAAAATAGAGTTTTCTCCATGAAATTGAAACCAAGTCTGTACCAGAAGTCAATCTAGATGCAATTTTTTAATGAAATCTTGCTTGAATTCAAACAAGTACTCAGGGATCTCTAGTCCTACTTTGTCAATCCTAAATACAGCCTATCAAAGCCCATAGTATACTCTTCTGTTGACTAATTATCAAAAATAAACTTCATAGACCAACAGATCATCTTGCTTGTCAACCCTACCCATAAAGTGTAATAGAAAAATTAATTGCTCTTTAGTATCCAAGTCACCTACTACTAGCTCCAAAAATACTTTACTTCTAATCTTAAGTTTTCCTGGTCATGACAAAGCCATACCTTGCTTTGTAGCCACCTGGGTTGGCCACTTCCCGACTTTAAAATGGAGATCTGCTAAGAATGCAGGGAGAAATGGCCAAACGCAGGAAAACAAGCAGGTGCAAGATCTCCTGTATATTAGAACTTGCAGAAACCCAGACAGCACTGAAACTGACGACCATCTACATATTGATGAGCGATCCCCAGGAACAATTGAAACAGTTAAGATAATCGAGACCAAGCCAGACTCCTCGGCGCCAGCGGGAGCCAAAACAAAGGAAGGCCAACGGACACTTACTAACCACCCAGCGATTAGGGAACAGCTCCAGTATTGGAGAAATCAATCCAAGTGATCAGAACTCAGTCCAATCACTTGGAACCAGGTACGGGGTCCGCCCAAAAGGGCGCGAAGCCCCTGGGGACTATAAAGTAGAGTCCCCAAGTTCAATTCATCCTTCTTGGCAGGGTCCGGCCTAACAGCTTCTTGGCAGCTCTCAAAGAAGTCTTGACCGTGCCTCTCAACTCGGAGAGACTTGCCTAGCAGCTGCACCAACCAAGTAAGTGTGCAGTCAACACACGCTACGAGATAGGCTCTCCTAACCATTAGTCCATACCAGCTGGAAGCCTGCAGACTCAGAAGCGAATGAAAGGCCATTTGTTCCCCTGACCTGGTGGGACAGTTTCCAAAGCTAAGTATTGACCTATTAGTGTTAGTGATAGTCTAGTGAGTAGTATTTTATGCATGAGTAGCGATTGACTGTGTATATAATAAATTTGTTTTGATTTGAACCTTACTAACTGGTGTATTGAGTTATTGATCAGCACTTGATCTTGAACCTCGTGGTGGTATCATAAAGATACCTGGCGACTCTAGAGCAAGGTGATTAAACAGAGCAAATTAAGTAAAGCACAAAGAGCAACAGCTAAGTATTGACTGTTTGATAACAATGTAACCAGAATGCACATTTCTATCTCACTTTTCCACTGCTCATATGGTTCTGAAAAGAAAACGATGGATAAGCTTGAGAATTTGCATCAGAATTCAGTCATTTTTGCTCCAGAGGTTTTGCAAAGATGCATTTAACAGACTTAATCAATGAACACAAAAGGTATTTATTAATAAGTATTGTACAGCAACCTCATGGCTGCAGCTAGCTCTTAAAATGTCTCTGCCGAGGAGCTTCTCGCAAAATGGCATGATTTCACACTCTGAGTCCAGATTGGTCACACAGGCCCTGTGACCCTTACTCTGTTGTGTTGCTCTTAATGGGACAATCACCACAACTTTCCCCCTTCAACTCCTTTATTCAATCTGAAATAACTAATTTACTCAGTCCTAAATTCCAACTCAACATTATACAGATGAGTTGGACAATTGTAAATCAAGTCTTTGAGGTTGTTTTCTGATCCCTGTAGAACAGCATTAATCTGCTGTCTGAGATGCTTCCACAGGATCGACATTAACAGGAACTGCAATAATGGGTACCCCTTCAAGCACAGGCTGATCATTATTACTTTCTTCCATGGAGATATCAATTATGTCTATAACAGGTCGATCAGGTTGCCTGGAGTTGTACTTCTGTCAGATGATTGAGACAAGAATTCCTTATTCAGCTTCCAACCACCACAGCTTGGTATTCATTTCCCTGCTCCTATGTTAAAAGTTGCTGTCCATTCACTGAGTGAAAGAAGAATCTGAGGCTATTCTTTCCTTAACATGGGTTTATTCACAAAATCTAGAGAATATAGACAGAAAAAAAACTTCCTTTCTGTTTCTTACATACACTTAAGAATAATACCCAAACCTTTCTCCAATTAGTAACAGCTGCTCTCACGTCCGAGAGAATGCACTTAATTATGACAGAATTGCAAAATTAAGATGATTTGGCTGGAGGAATCGACAGAGATGGGGAGGAATAAGGTTGCATTTCCTGTCATTATTTGATTGTTCGGCCTTTTGGTGAAGATCAAGTGTCAGATCAAGCTCAAGATGAGGTGCAATGTCTTTTCTTGTCAGCTTGGATCTTGTATGTCTCTCTTCTGGAGACCATGAATTGGGTTAAATTTGAATTTCAATTGGTTTTTGGAGCAAGCAATGAGATAGATTAAGGGTTTGCCCAGTCCACTCTTTTTATTGGCTTCATAACTTTAAGGCGGGGAAAAAAATATTTTAAAAAACTTATTGATAATTTCTGCATTTCTCTACAAAGACAAATACCAACACCAAATCCAGATCTCAAGCCAGTTATGATGGCATTGACAAGCTTATCCCTGAAAAAAATTATCAGATTGCCATTTGTGGGAATCTGCTGTGTATAAATTGGCTTCCCCATTTCCAACATTATATCTGTGATAACATTTCAATGTATTTCACTGAATGCCCTAAGGTCATGAAAGTTGTTATATAAATGCAAGCCTTTTCGTGAGCAGTTGGTGCAATGAGATGTTTTCAGTGGCTGGAACTTTTTGCAGGGAGGCTGTTGAGAATCCATTGAGGATATATGAGTCAATCTTGGAAGATGACATCGAGCAAATCTGACCGAAGTGGTCTCGGTTACAGACTGCAGCAGTTTGGAGCCACTGGTTGAATTGCAGCTTCAAAGAGTGAAATGTTTGGGAAGCAGGCATGTGGTTGTTTTTTTTTAAATTTATTTCATGGGATGAGGGTGTGGTTGTCTATGCCAGCATTTATTGCCCATCCTTATTGCTCTTGAGGGGAAAGTTAAGATGCAACCACATTGCTGTGGATCTGGAATCACATGTAGGCCAGACCAGGTAAGGATAGTAGATTTCCTTCTCGAAAGGACATTGGCGAACCAGATGGGTTTTTGCAACAGTTGACAATGGTTTCATTAGAGTGTTCATTAGACTTTTAATTCCAGATTTGTCCTGAATTCAAATTTCATCATTTGCAGTGGTGGGATTTGAACCTGGATCCCAAGAGCTTTACTCTGGGTCTCTGGTACATTAGTCCAGTCACAATACCAACAGCTCACCACATCTCCATATGCCCTTGAGAAAGTGGCGGTGAGCCACCTTCTTCAATTAATGCAGTTCATGTTGTGTAATTATACCCACAATACTGTGAAGAAGCGAGTACCAGGGTTTTGACCAGTCAACAGTGGAGGAATGGCCATTAATTCCAAGTCAGGATGATCTGTATCTTGGAGGGGAACTTGCAGGAGGTGATGTTCCCATGCATATGCTGCAGCTATCCTTCTGAGCGGTTGAGGTTGCATGTTGAAGGGAGCTTGATGAGTTGCAACAGTACAACTTGTTTATCATAGAATTGGTAAGCACAGAAAAATGAAATGAATGAAAATCGCTTATTGTCACAAGTAGGCTTCAAATGAAGTTACTGCGAAAAGCCCCGAGTTCCCACATTCCGGAACCTGCTCGGGGAGCTGGTACGGGAATTAAACTGTGCTGCTGGCCTGCCTTAGTCTGCTTTCAAAGCCAGCGATTTAGCCCTGTGCTAAACTAGCCATCTTGCTGTGTAACATATCAGAATATGCAATTTCTGTAGTGCCATTCCTCCGCTTTCTTACCATAGGTCTGCCTATTCAAATAATAGTCCAATTCTCTCTTGAATGCCTTGATTGAATCTGCCACCACTACACTATCAGGCAGCGCATTCCAGATTTTAACCACTCACTGTGTAAAAATGTTTTTCCTCAAGTCTTCATGCTTTTGCCAATTACCTTAAATGTTTCGTTCTCAATCCTTCCACCAGTGGGAACACCTTTTCCCTATCTACTCTGTCCAGACACCTCATGAATTTGAATACCTCTATTAAACCGCCATTCTACCTTCTCTTCTCCAAGGAAAACAGTACTTCTCCAATTGGGTGCAACGTGGCCATTAGATCTCACCTTATGTCTCTCTTAAAAAAGCTTAGGATGCTGTATCCTGTGGTAACCATTCTCTTAATTGTCCTGCCACCTTCAATGATTTTTGTACATATACACTCAGGCCCTTCTGCTCCTTCACCCCCTTTAGAAGTGTACACTTTGTTTTACGTTGTCGGTCCATGTTCTTCCTACCAAAATGAATCACTCCAAACTTCTCTGCGTTTAATTTTATCTGCCATTTGTCCACTTATTCCACCAACTTGTCTATGTTCTTTTGAAGTTCTGCACTATCATCCTCATGTTCACACTGTATCCAAGTCTCGCATCACCTGCAAATGTTTTAAATTGTGCCCTATATACCAGGATCTAGGTCATTAATATATATCAGGAAGAGCAAGGTTCCCAACACTGATAATTGCTGTCGTCCAAAAATCAACAATTAACCACTATTCTGTGTTTCCTGAACTCAGATATTATGGGACTCTTAACTGCCCTCTAAAATGGCCGAACAAGCAAGCCAGTTCAAGGGTAATAGTGATAGCCAACAATTGCATGCCTTGTCAGCAATGTCCAAATCCCATGGAAGACTAAAATAAATTGTATCATTTCATAGAATTTACAGTGCAGAAGGAGGCCATTCGGCCCATCGAGTCTGCACTGGCTCTTGGAAAGAGCACCCTACTTAAGGTCAACACCTCCACCCTATCCCCATAACCCAGTAACCCCACCCAACACTATCGGCAATTTTGGACACTGAGGGCAATTTATCATGGCCAATCCACCTAACCAGCACATCTTTGGACTGTGGGCGGAAACCGGAGCACCCGGAGGAATCCCACGCACACACGGAGAGAACGTGCAGACTCCGCACATACAGTGACCCAAGCCAGGAATCATATCAGGTTTGCTACTGTCCCTTTTTTCCATGAGCTATAACTTTGCTTACAAATTTACAAAGATTTTGCAGACTATCAGCATCACCCTCCTCCACCCTCTCTTTTACCTCTTCAAAACCTCCAGCAAGTTAATTAAACACAATTTCTCTGTAACAAATTTGTGCTTGTTTTCCTTAATTAACCTGCAATTGCCCAAGTAAGTGTTAATTTTGTCCCGAATCATTTTTCTGGAAGCTTCCCTTCTACTGAAGTTAAACTGACTGGATTTTAGTTGCTGAGCTTATTTTTACACATTTTATTACAATTCTCTAATCCTTTGCCACCATGCCTGAATCTAAGAAAGATTGGAAATTTATTGTGTGTGGTGAATACTACTTCCACTGTGCATCAGTGGTGGAGGGAGTGAATATTTAAAGTACTGGATAGGTGCCAATCACAGCAGGCTAATTTGTCCTGGATGGTGTCGAATTTCTTGATTGTTGTTGGAGCTGCACTTGAGTGTTGTTGGAGGCAAGTATTCTACATTGTAAATGGTGGACAGGCTTTGGTGAGTCGGTAGGCGAGTTATTTGCCACAAAATTCCCAGCCTCTGACCTGCCTTTGTAGCCACAGTATGTGCATAGCTAGTCCAGTTAAATTTCTGGTCAATGGTAACTCCCAGGATGTTGATCTTCTGAAACAGCAAAGCAGGCTCAAGGGGCCCAATCTCCTGCTCCTGCTCCTAATTTGTATGTTTGTTTAACGTTGAGGGATGGCAGATGCATCTGCTTTGGAACCATGGCCATCCTTTTGAACTGGTGTTTCATCATTCCTAATGCCCTGTTGGAGAAAAAAGTGCTGGATTGATGTGACATCCGAGAATCCCCTTTCAAATGTAGTTGCCAAAGCCTATATGACATTCATGTAGCTTGTATGCTATCCTGGGAGTAATATTTGAAATAGTTTTAAAGCGATAAAAAATAACATTTAAATTGTTTTTGTACCACATGTTACAATGCCATCACCAAACAAAACCCCACAAGTTCAGATCAGATTTAGGAGTACCTGGATGATTGTAATCTCTAAAGCAAAATCAGAATTGGAAATAATTTTCACTGATGGAGTGTGAGGATACTATACGACTCCTCTAAGTATATTCAGGTTTCTTTTATATTTGAGAAAGACAGCGTAATAAGATGCAACAGTGACATTGCCTTCCCACATTTTAATTATTTAAATTGTATCCTGCACAAATATGTAGAAATTGTTTAATTTTTTAAAATGCTTCACTGCAGCCAAAAAATGTGTGAAGGCCCGTTTTTCCTATTATCATTCTGATCCTTCATTTTCAATCCATTTAAAATATCAATCTTATTGAAACTTTAACTTTGCTGTGATTAAAAGCAGGGATTCTGAGTTCATTGCAATCTGTTCAGTGATGATCAAATAAAGTTCTTGTATTTTATCCTATTGTGAAGACAACGAGGGATATTAACACGTTAATGAAACACTGCTAATGTTTTAACACTCATCGTTTACACTTGTGTTTCAAACCTTTAGTGGATAGTGTTGATTAATGTTTTTTTTTAAATAATGAAGTCAGGTGTTACTTATCAAATTAATTTTTGAAGAGTCAGTGAAAACTAAGATTGCATAGTTAAATAAAACTATACAATACAATATATGAATTATTCGAGGCTATTGCTAAATTCTAAAAATACTTATGCATTTATTTAAATACATACAATGTATTTAACTACATACATCCATATGTAAGATCCTACATATGTAGGGTAGCACAGTGGTTAGCACAGTTGCTTCAAGGGTCCCAAGTTCGATTTCCAGCTTGGATCACTGTCTGTGCAGAATCTGTACATTCTCCCCATATCTGCGGGGGTTTCCTCCAGGTGCTCCGGTTTCCTCCCACAGTCCAAAGACATGCAGGTTAGGTGGATTTGCCCCTAGTGTCCAAACAAAAGGTTCAGTGGGGATAGGGTGGAAGTGTGGGCTTAGGTAGGGTGCTCTTTCCAAGGGCCTGTGCGGACTCTATGGGCCGAATGGCCTCCTTCTGCACTGTAAATTCTATGATCTTAAATGTGTTGTAGGCCACAGGTTTATGCATCTTATAATGTGAAAATCAGCCAGTTCATCTGCATTAAGCATCCATTATCACATTAAGACTATTGCATTAGTGTGCCGTATTACTAAAAACATTGTTATTCCTGTCACTTAGTTGTCACATAAACCAGTGTCTTGGTCTTAAGAATCAGCTTGATGTTTTTACATGCTAGGTTTTAACGCAGCACAGTTTTTTCATTGCCATCCATGCTAATTTAAGGCCGGAGAATCGGCAGTCATGCCGCGGACAGCGGGCCGTGACCGGCGCCGCGCCAAATGTGCCGGCGCAAATGGTGCCAATTTTCTGTAGGCATCGGACCGGCGCCACGGGAAAAAATGGCGTGAATGCCGATTCTCCAATACGACGCGGCATGGGAGAATCACACCCCCTATTTCTAATGATCTTAAAGCTATAGTGGGCAGAATCTAGGTGACAAGGCCTGTCAGCTGGAGAGCCAGCAAGAGCCCCACCTGACCTACTTTCAGGAAAGCCTGCCACATTAAGTGCAATCAGGCACTTAACTGGAGCGTAGCATGCCTTTCCTGGAATCAAGGGACCAAAGCCAGAAATCCTGCTTCCTGAGAGTTGCCGAGACCAATCTGAAACCAGCAGTGTGCGTTGCTCAACAGTAATACTGTGAGGTGGTGGTTACTGCTTGCAAATGGGAAGGGTGATGTGGAGGAGGGAACATGCCGGCAGCAAGGATGGGACTGTGGTCCTGACCGGGTTCCCCTATTTCACAATTCTGGATCCTTTGTTTAGGCACTGAGTGCCTTTGATTGGGGGAACCCCATCCCCCTCGCCCTTCCCCAGGATACCACAAACTACTCTGACAGGGTTTGCTTTTCAGGCTTCCTGAATGGTGAGTATCCAGCCTGCCACTGGGTGAATACCAGCAACAGTGAGACGAGGCCCTTAAGTGGGCCAGAATAACGTAGGGGCCTCAAGTGATGGCGGAGAGGAATACACTCCACATACCTTCCCAACACTGACTTTAACACCAAGGCCAGAGGTTGCAGGATCTCCACCCGCCAGATCCCACCTGTTCAAATGACCCCTACCCGCAAATATGCTTTCTGGAAGGCATTAATGAATTCACAGAACTAAACTATTTTGTATTTCACACAAGTAACTTAAGCTTGTGATTTGGCACAAATAACATGTTCTCAATGTAATCCACTTGTTTAATGGGGAGAAAAATACCAGCATACCACAGATTTAAGGCTCCAATAATAACAGAAAGGCAGGAAGAGATGATAATTTAATGGCAGGAAACCTACCACTAGTTGGGAGGAAACCTGGAAGGATGAATGAGTATAAACCACAGAATAAAGGGATTGTGGCAACTGCCAGTGAAACCAACACAGATTTGTAGTATTCTTCTCACAAACCAGTTGAACATTGAAGGAGCAGAAATAGTTTCTCCTAACAGAACCTTCTGGCTGATCTTCTGGTTCTCTAACATCTACATGATTGTTGTCTATTAAGCTTGGAACACACGGGAAGCTGGCTTCAGTTGCAAATCTCAGAGCTATCTCTCATCCTAGCTGTTGGCAACCATTGGGAATGCTATACACTGTTTAGTTCTGGCAAAAGAGGGCATTAGTGATCTGCTTGAACAGAGGGAAGTAGATCCTTGGAAAATAGGTGGCAGGTTTAGATAAAGGATCTGGCTCGGCGCAGGCTGGGAGGGCCGAAGTGCCTGTTCCTGTGCTGTAATTTTCTTTGTTCTTTGTTCTATATACATATAGCTGTGGGTGGTGTCCCTACATTATCTTGGAAGGCGCCTTTAACAACACAAGTTAAGAATGGAGGTGATTTTGACAATCGTTGGCAAATCATGGCCCCTGTTCTACTGAGCATCAGGCCGGTGTAAGCTTACCTGCCTTTCATTGAAACATGCTTTTTAAGACTATTGGCATCTCAACCTGCTTTACAGCCAATTGCGTATTTTTGAGGTGGTGTTACTGTTGTAATATAGGATCATCATACACCACTGCTCCTTCGAAATTTTCAAGGAACTAACTATTGTCCTACAGACCTGCAGCTGGAGAAATCCTTCAATGGACAATTCTCGCACCTGCCTTCGTCTAAACAGGTCTTCTTGCTATTTATGCTGATAGAAAGAGGTTGCTGCTGCTTGTCCTCTTCCTTCAATTGTTTACTCACCCAAAGGACTAAAACAAGGCAAGGGAATACACAATCAATGGTAGGGCACTAGCAAGTACAGAAGATTCCCTAAATTCTGTACCTCACTACCACCAGTGCCATAATAAAGTAAGTTATTGGCTTGCACAAAATGAGGTGCTGTTAGAAACAATCAGGAAAAACTCTTTAACATATAGCAAGGGTTAATGTGGGACTGGGGAATAGTACCGTCCACAGTGTGATGAAAAGAGACACATGACCGTCCACAGTGTGATGAAAAGAGATTAGAAACAGTTGTGGACTGGACAGACATCTGTGCAGATGGAGTTATGGAATGAGCTCATAGCTTGGGTTTATCCTGTATATATGTACATAGTTATGTGTTATCAATAAACACTTAATGTTCAATTATACAAGACTCAGAAACTCTTTGTGAGACCTGTTGAACGTACAACATGGTGGCAATTGATGAACCTCAAAGAAGCTGTAGCAGAAATTCAAACACTTGAACTAAAGGAACAACATTCTGACTTAATTAAAAACGGCTAAAGCAATGACACAGAGCCTGAAAATAGCTCCTTTGTAGAATTGGATGCAGAATGGATTTTTAAAAACTGTGCAGTTGGGGACTCCACAAGATCTTGTGGAGTTCCATTGTGAATACCCAGAGTGCAGCATCAAAGTACCGAGCAGGGGTGACCAAAAAATTCTGTTCTCTGCAAGGTCTAGTTTAAAAAGCTTCAGTGCTGTAAAAAAAAAATCAGAACAGTCCATTTCCAAAAGCACTGCTGCCAACCCAACCTGGGTTCAAAATCAGTCTTTAAAAACCTCATCCAAAGCCAAGAATGGTTTGTAGAACACCCGAAAATCCTCCGATATCACAGGGTGGGCCCCAAATCATTGGTTGAACAAATTGCAGTCAAAGAAAATCCCAAAGAGGTCAGGATGGCATCGCTGCGGGAACCAATATTCAACAAGCACAGGAAGAATCTTTGCAAAACTGGTTGTTGTGGCACCATCTTCAAAACCTGTAAACCATTGAAAGCTGTGCTTTAAAGCAACCACATGCAACAAATCAAATAGCAAGCGATTGAAACATATTCTGCCAAAATGGATCAGACTAAATGAGACTGATCCAAGTGCCAGGTCGGGGACTTTGGCAAAAAAGATTCTTAAGATACACGATAGCTTCAAGATTAGATAAGAAGACAGAAGCTGAACAAATGAATAGACTACTTTATTCTGCAGATCCAAGAGCCAATGATATTATTGTGGAGCAAAGAATAAACAAATGTTCAGCTAAATTTAATGAAGTTATAAAATCATTTCATACAAATTTTAATCGAAGAAGCAATGACATTTTAGTGAGAACAAAGTTCAACAAACATTTCCAGCAACCTAGAGAACTGATTCACTCTTTTTGTGACTGTGGCTATAGTGACTTGAAGGCAGAACTCACTCCTTCAGAAAATAGGATCTGGTTCCAACTTGAAAAAATAATTTCCCAAACGCTTTAATGGATTGGGGCACCTGAGAATGACATTCAGTATTACGTTAAGCGAGGATGCCAAGCCTGCATTCAGGTTTACACCATGGAAAATACCGAACCGCTCGTGAAACAATTAGAACAACAGCTGGATGAGTAACCAAAATCGAGGTAACCTCCCCTTTAATTCGAATGATATCCATGATGGTCCCAGTTCCAAAGCCATTCGGGGCCTGATCTATGTTGACCTGACACAACTGAACAAGACTGTAGCAAGAGATGTCCCTGCACTGTTTTCAAAGCTAACAGTGGCTTCTGACAACTTCCAATAGACAAGAAATCCAGATGGCAGTATACATTTGTCACCCCTATTAACAAATTTTGTTTCAACCTCTTGCCATTTGGCATTACCTCAGCACCCAGAATTTTTGATGGATGGTGTTTGGTCCATGCCCAATCAGGGAGGACTGTGAGTGGAAGCTCACGGCTGTTCTTGAATCCTAGAAACATAGAAAATAGGAGCAGGAATTGGCCATTCGGCACTTTGAGCCTACTCTGCCATTCACAATAATCATGGCTGATCATCCAATCAAGTAACCTGTTCCCGTTTTCTCCCCATATCCATTAACCCCTTTAGACCCAAGAGAAATATCTAACTCCTTCCTGAAAACTTACAGGGCTGGATTCTCCGTTACTACATCTACATGCTGACACCAACAGAGGATCCGTGGTGTTTCACGAAGGAAAGATCGGCACCACACCCTCTCTGGTGCCGCTAACGGTGAGCGGCTAGGACCGGCATCGTGTGCAACACCCGCGGAACGTGCGTAAAATGGTGGAAGAATTGCCGGGTCAATGTTGGACATGGGTAGGACTGACGAGCTGCAACTGCACGCACGCCTACATTCCCCACACATGCACCCATCACGCCGGAAAAGGTGGCGTAGTTGTGCTGGACCACGCACCCGCCCACCCCATCCCCACAGCACACCTCCTGGCAACCCCCCACTACTCCCCCCCCCCCCCCCCAGCCCTGGCAGAATCTCCCCGACCAGCCAGCGGCACAGCTCTCAGCGGAGTATGGCGGTGCTGGACATTGTCCGTACGTCAGTTCCCTTTCTCCGCAACCGCCACGCCAGGCGCACGACCACTGAGACCACACATGGACCACGCCGTCGGGATCTTGGTCCATTGGAGGCAGAGCATCGTGGGTGGGCCTGCTAATGATATCCAAACAGGGTTGCGGATGCACGCTATGTTCACCTCGATAATGCCGATTTGGAGAGGGCATAGCATCGCGACAAGGTGTCAAACCGGCACCTGCCCCAATTTCGGTGTCCGGAGCCATTCCCCGCCTGATCACCGTTCCCGATTTCGGCATCGGGCAATGGGGAATCCCGCCGACAATGTTTTATCCTCAACTACTTTTGGTGGCAGCAAATTCCACAGATTCACCACTCTTTGGGTGAAGAAATTTCTCTTCATCTCAAATCTGATACCAGAAATGTTAGAGAATGAAAGGTTTAGTGTGAGGGAAGAACTGAGGGAGATCAATATTAGTAGAGAAATGGTGCTGGGAATATTGATTAGATTGAAGGCGGATAAATCCCCAGGGCCTGATAATCTGCATTCCAGAGTGTTTAAGGAGGTGCAATTCACAATTGCATTAATTTCCACTTTAACCAGCAATGCAACCCCACCGAAGATTCTTTCACTGCCTGCTTAGTCCTCTTGCTCTTCCTGGTGGTCACCTAGTCCTTTCCTGCCTGTGGAGTCTTAGCCTGCACTCTGACCACCTCTCTATATGTGCTACCCACGATACTCTCCGCCTCATGGATGCTCCACAGTGCCCCCAGCTGCCACTCCAGCTCTGAAACCCGAGCTTCCTGGAGCTGGAAACATTTCCTGCACGCATGTTGGTCCCGGGGAATTGGAAATGTTCCTGGGTTTCCCCAGACAGCAAGAGGAGCACACCATAGCTATGAGCTCTCCTACCATGACTTACCCCTTTAAGTTAAACCTTTTAGAAGATACTTGTAGAGATCTACCATGCGGTTCAAGTGCAGTCTCGCATGCACTTTAAAACCCGGTAGAAATTTGAGTTATACTTCTCGGATGCGAAGTAAGAATCTTTTATTGCTTCTATTGATTACAATTGAGAGAAACTCAAATATATAAAACAATTTTAACTTTCAAAAATAATACAGAAATGGTTTCTTGCTTAAGGCAAAGACAGCATGCGCAGACTTCAAGAGTTTTAGAAGGGAAAATATGAAAATAAGGATAGCGAATAGTCAAGTAAAAATATAGATTGATCCGGATAGAAAATGGCTGTCCGAAGTCTCATGTTTAAGGAAAATGTTATCAGTCTGAGGCCATCTGTCCCTACCTCTATGTCGTCTTGATTGGTTTGGGTGAGTTTCAAATACATTTGATTGGATAGTTAATTGGCAATCCTCAATGGGCAATTTTTAAATGTTTCAGGTTTGAATTTTTGTGTGTGCTATGGAATGTGATTCCATGCTGTAATCTAGTCTGGTTCTTACTGGTTTGCTGCTGACTCACATTTTATCCATATTCTGACCAATGGTGGATTCACTTTGCTATGGCACTCATTCCGACCTTGATCTGATTACTGGTACAGCTCATTTTTAATATGAAACTAATTTTGAGTTCTGTTCATTAGAACAATAGTCAGTTCATATTGTCAGTAAAAATATTGCATTTATCTCCAGCTAGTTTGTGGATGTGTCAAGTTCTGTACCTCTGTTCTTGCAAGCTATGTGTTTTGTCATGACCGAAGGTTATGAATACTGAAATCCTTTTTTTAAAATGGGTTTTAAAGACTGGGCTTTAATATTTACATTAAAATGGCCTTTTACCTATCAGAAATAGCTGATTCCCTTCAATATTTCAAATCAAAGTATCAATTACTTTAAGGACGCCGCTCTCAGTTTCATTTTTTTTTCACACTCTTTTATCCTCCTTGCTCCCAACTCAGTCATGCGGTTTCTCACGCTCTTTTATCCTCATGGCTCCGCTCTCAGTCTAGCTCTTTTATCCCCCCGGCTCCGCTGTACAGTTCACACTAAAAGAAAAATGGATTTCTCCAAGCCTCCTATTCAGTTCTTAGGCCACATTACCAGCAGCAAAGGTATCACCGCGGACTCACAATATACCAAAGCCCTCAGAGAGTTCCCGACTTCATTATCTATTCCAAACATCCAGAGATTCATGGAATGGTGAACTAGTTGGAAAAATTTCTACCAATCTGATGCAGATCATAGAACGCCTTCAGCATCTTCTTAAAAAGGCCAGGTATGTCTCTGGGATAAGCACCTAGATCACACGTTTGGGCACATCAAAGCTATGCTGCTCTTACCCAAAATCCAGATTCATTTAGGACCCAATCCCACCCACTATGACAGTGGTAGTTGCCTTGTCCACAGGTATGGGGCAATTTTATTTTAATAGCAACTGGATGGATGAAGCCAACCAGTACATTACAGATCCAAAAGACAGTCAGACACAGAAATACAGTGTGCTGGTATTGAAAAAGAAGCTCTTGCAGTCATGTGGATTTGTGAGAAGGTCTCTGCCTACATTATTAGCCTGAAAGTCACCATTGAAACAGATCATAAACTGTTGATTTCATTGTTAGATGAGCAGAAACTTGCAAAGTTGCCACCCCATAATTCAGAGATTCTGTTTGTGTCTCATGAGATTCACATATGACACAGTTTGGGCGGGATTCTCCAATGATGGGGCTATGTCCCTACTCCAGCGTCCAGCGTCAAAACGCGGACGTTACACTCTGGACTTGCCTGAAGAAAGTCCTGAGTGAGTCTCCTACCTGAAGGGGGCTAGCAGGACGCCAAAGTACCTCCTTGCAGCTCTGGCTGCCGATACGGGGCCCTGCACGTCTGGTCGGGAGTCCGTGCAATGCGCCATGACGGATTCGCACCGCGGCCCCGAAAATATAGGCCCCCGTGAGATCACGCGCGCCCGCGGATCAGTGGCCTCCAATCGCTAGCCTGGCCATCCGTAAGGGCCCTCACCCCGCTGAAGGATCCCCCCGGTTTCCCCCCCCCCCGCCCCGCCCCGCCCCGCCCCCACCATGGCGGCCGCAGACTGATCCACAGCCGCCACTTGCTGTTCCCGACAGGCAAAGCATGGTTAGGACCACACCATCGAGAACTCGGCCAGCTTTTGTCGGAGAATTGCCGCAGGGTCTTCTGTCAATGGCCTCTTACCTGCACTGCGTAGACCATGTACGCAAGCGCGATTAGCGGCAATTATCTGGGGACCGGAGTATCGCGGGAGCGGTGTCGCGCCAGATTTCGGCATCAACACCATTCTCCGCCCCCCGCACCAATTGCAATTTCGGCACGGAGGCTCAGAGAATTCTGCTCCATATGTTCAAGGGAAACATTAACCGACTGCAAATGCACGATTATCCAGGCCTATGCTCTACCTTCCTGTGACACATGATATCAGCCTGGCTGAGGAGTTCTCAGTTGGTGAATAGATAACTGCTGTCTGCCTCAAGGAATCTTCAGTCAATCTGCCACGAGCTGTCATGAGATGAGGAATGAGTCTGCTGTTACTGTCAACAAGGGTGGCCACAGCAGAAACCAGACAGCAGCACCATGAAAATATGGTTTGAACTGCAGAAAGACTTTACCATGATAAATAATCTGCTAGTATACAACTAACGCTGTCATTCCAGTTTCCCTTCGCCCAGAGATTCCTCAAAAAAATTCACCAAGACCACCTGGGCAATACAAAGTGCAGACTGTGTACCCGCTCTACTGCATGGTGGCTGGCATATCAAGGCTATTGAAAGATGATTACAAGCTGCCAGATGAGTATGGTGCACAAGCCGAACTAGAGAGAGAGATAGAGAGAGATAGACCCTCGTCTCCACGCAGTTCCCTACCTGACCAGGGGAAAGATGGGAAAGTCGATTTCTTCATCTTCAATGGCAAGTCTTTCCTCATTGTGGTTGGATATTTCTCCAAATGGATTGAGGTGAAGCAATAACACAAAACGACCATGATGCAGTCATGAGATCCTTGAAGAAAATGTTTACAACCCATGGCATCCCTGATCAGATGCTGTACAAGAACGGCCTGAAATTTGTAAATTAATTCCTCATCTAATTTCCCATCAGTTACAACTTTCGACACCGTACAAGCTCCCCAATCTATCCACAATCAAACAGGAATCTGGAAAGGACTATCTGTATCATCAAAGCTCTTCTGAGGAGAAATATGCTGACTTTCCTCCGACTCTTTTAATGTATAGATCTACCTCACTGTAATCAGGGCTCCTGATGGTCATAAAACTCCATACGCAACAATCAGTGCTGCCAAACAAATGAATCCCAGTGTTGGGACTACTGCTGCAGAAGGACTTGGACAGGCTACGAGAGTGGTCAAAGAAGTGGCAGTGGAAAAGTGTGACGTTATGCACTTTGGAAGGAAGAATGGAGGCATAGACTATTTTCTAAATGATGAAGAGGCTTAGGAAATCGGAAGCACAAAGGGTCTTAGGAGTCCTATTTCGAGATTCTTATCGGGTTAACATGCAGGTTCAGTAGTTAGGAAGGCAAATGCAATGTTTACATTCATGTCAAGAGAGCCCGAATGCAAGAACAGGGATGTACTTCTGAGGCTGTATAAGGCTCTGGTCAGACCCTATTTGGAGTATTGTGAGCAGTTTTAGGTCCCGTATCTAAGGAACGAAATGCTGCCTTGGAAAGGGTCCAGAGGAGGCTCACAAGAATGATCCCTGGAATAAGGAGCTTGACATAGGAGGAGCGGTTGAGGATTCTAGGTCTGTATGCGTCGGAGTTTAGAAGGATGGGGGGCATCTGATTGAAACCTACAGGATACTGAGAGGCCTCGATTGAGTGGACATGGAGAGGATGATTCCACTAATAGGAGAAACTAGAACCCGAGGACAGCCTCAGATTGAAGGGACGATCCTTTGAAACGAGATGAGGAGGAATTTCTTCAGGCAGAGGGTGATGAATCTGTGGGACTCAATGCCGCAGAAGGCCATGGAGGCCAAATCACTGAGTGTCTTCAAGACAGAGATGATACGTTCTTGATTAATAAGGGGATCAGAGGGTATGGAGAAAAGGCAGGAGAATGGGGATGAGAAACATCACCCATGATTGAGTAGCAGTCAGGCTCGATAGGCTGAATGGCCTAATTCTGCTCCTATGTCTTGTGGTAACTTAGTGACTCTCCTGGATGTGCAACGTAATGAACACACACCATTCAGCTAAACTACATTGTTAGGGTCCTCATTTGCACTCACTTTAATTTCATTAACGAGGTTAAAGTAGAATGGAGCTGGAACCACGGAGTACCCCCCCCCCCCCCCCCCCTCCCCACCACCGTCTAATGCGGGAAGTCACGTGGGAGCCCCATTTAGCACTGCTCTAAAAAAACGGGGACCAGGCACCATGGACACCGTGGGGGAGCAAGGAAGTAGCCCTTTCCAGTGACCTCCTGGCAACTCAAGGGCACCATAGCTACTGACCAGGTGCTTTGGAGGGTGGGGTGGTCCTTAAAAGGGGCTGGGGAATGGGGGACTGAAGGGGGCAAGGTTGGGGATCACCTATGGGCAGGGGATAGGGGGGAGGATTTGGGTATGTGAAGAATTGAAGCCATCTTTATGTCTTGTGAACACCCATAACAGGACAAACTAAGACTGTCTCACAGGAAAACACCAGGCTGCAGCCTGACTCTTGGAAGTCTATTTGTATCCCCGTGAAGTTTCAATAGGCTCTCTGGTTTCAATGTTGAGTACTCCTTTTTTCTACCTTTCTACTTGGTTGTTTACATTCCATGTCACATCCCATTGACAACAACAGCTGAAGACTATCTCAAAGGAGGGATTAGCCTTGTTCGTTGTGATAGCACTTGACGGTGCCTGAACTCTGAAGTGTCTCTGAAAGATCAGGGCCTGGTTGTCCGCTTTGCGCCGGCTGGCTGAGAATCCAGATTTGAGCCCGGCACCATGGTCTGTGGAGTCCCTCCCTGGTGCCAATATCGATGCTATTGTGCACACTCCTATGGTGTACACACACCATGATTTGGAGGCAGTTGTCACACACTAGTTGGGCATTCAACGAGTGGAACCCCTTCCTGTTGCCCCAGTGCATGCAAGATGACATGCGTGAAATCAATTTTCCCCAAGATCTGGGGCATCCTGGCTATGGCAAAGAATCCTGCTGCCCCGGCATCTAGATGGACTTGGTCCAGCTAAAACTTATATAGTCAGCTACCCGGGCATACAGGGCATCTGTGACTTCACGGATGCACTTGTGGGCTGTAGTTTGGGAAATGCTGCACACGTCCTTGCTCGTGCCCTGGAATGAACCGGTGGCATTAACGTTCAGGGCTGCAGTGACATTCACGGCCACCGGGAGCGAGTATCCTCCTCCTTCAAGGGTTGCCAAGCCCGCAAGGTCATGGTGCAACTTCCACCCCAGGACATAAAAATTCCCAAGCCTCCTCCAACTTTACGTGTTCCACCTTCGCACAGAGTGCCATCCACCGAGTAGGTTATGCTGAGGGACTCTGCCCTGCATACTCACCCCCATCCACAGCAGGAGCCCTGAGACCATGGAGCCCAGAATCCTGCCAGGAACATGAGAAGGATCAAGCTCAGGTACCCGCCCCTGATCTAGGCACACAACCTCTAGTTGCGGGGATTTCCCCAGTGCTGAAGCCCACCTCCAGAGTGTTTGATTGTTGATTGCTGCCTTTGTCGTGCTGATGCCCCCATGATTCAGTCCAAGTGTCCAGGCCTCGCAGTTTGATGGAATGCTAGGCAATGAAATTTGTCTGAGACATGGCGCGCTATTACCACGGGAATGCACGAGAAAGACACACTAACACAAAGCACGCCAGAGAGAAAAAGAATATCCCCCCCCAGCTCCAGTAGCAAGTCCTCCCTCATACATCCTCCCTTTCCTCACTCCAGATCACAGAAGCAAAAGGGGTGGCAGCAAACAAACACACAGCCTCCAGGCAACTGCAGCTGTATTCGGATCAATCTGCCTCTCTCGCCTCTTCCCGCATCTCCCAGCAGTAGACTCTCAACAGTGGACAGTCACACTGCTACAGATCTCGCCAGAAGAGAGAAAAGCACCCCTTCCCCTTCTCCAGCATCATTAGCAGCTACGAATTCAAGGCCACAGAAGCAAAAGAGGTGGCAGCAAACAATCACACAGCCTTCAGACATTTGCAGTGACCAGCAGGAGCAATCAGCAAATACATTCTGTGTATCATTACATTAAGTGTATCCTATGCTTAAGAATATTTTGTTTATTAAACAGTCACCCCTCCTTTGCATGGCGGTCCACCATGGCCTCCCCCCGCAATCCAAGGGTCCCCACCTCCTGCCGGGCACTGGGGTGGCAAGCCCAGTGCCCCCAAGCTCTGTGCTTGTGAGCAAAGGTGGCTTTCCACCCCCTCGACTCCCCGCAGAAGCCCTTCCAATAGGTTCACGTTTTTCAGAAGGAGTATCAATCAGCGCCAGCATGACCACTTGCTGGGGAGGCCGACTAATCATGGGAAGCCGTTGAATATGGGGTCACTCCCGTTAATTGTATGGAAATAGGGCTTAAGTGGTGATAATTGGTTTCTGGTCACGCTGCGGCGGAATTCCGATTTCGCCTACGGTAGCATGCCGGTTGTGTCGAAAATTGTTTGGCACCTAGCACAGTTCTCGTGCTATTCTCCGGCCTCGCTTCGCTCAAGCGAGAAGCGACGAGGCCTGAGAATCGCGCCCTGTTACTGACAGCAGAATCAATACGACATGTATTTTCATGTTTAGTGAGGCAGCCAAGACTCTCACAAAAAGAGACCCATGAATTCCTTCAGAATGTTGGAAATTATGAGTGGGACACCACAAGACATAGGAATGAAAAATATGTGAATGAATTGCATTGATTTGTGAGGGCCACGAAAAATCCAGAACAAGTCTTCAGGATACAAAGAAATAACATTCATTTACAATAACATATATATGCAGCAACAGCAACAATGATTTCTCCGCCCCCTCATTGGGGAAGCTCATACTCCCATAGGATTGTGGGATTGTCATTAGTCCCCAGCCAGTGGTAAGCAGGCAGGTTATAACAAATTGTTAAATTAAATGCAGTTTCACGTAACCATGAACCAATGAAATTTTCTTCATGGAGAGCCAGATCTAGTCAGAAGACCACTGTTCAAAACTTAACAAAGCCGGCACTAACCTGGCAGGCTTTCTTAGCTGCTGGAAGATGTAGGAAGTGGAAAAATATATTGGTTTACGAGTTGGTACTGTTCTTTGGATATATTTGAAGGGGATTGCACCGTGAATCTTATCCCAGCAGTACCTGACCTATGATTGCTTGATGTTGGAACTCGAATGCAAAAAGGTAAAATATGCTGTGATAGAAATTGGTATGTGTTGTGCACTTTTGACTAAAGCTAGTGGAAGGCATACAAATTTAGTAATGGGGTAACCTGTACCTAGTCTGTGCAAGCATTGCTTCCCACTGCTAAAATGCCCCTTTTTCAGGAAACCTGAGTGGCTGCTTAAAATTGGCCTTTGAATATGTTAATTAGAGGGCTAATGCATGTTCAAGGACCGTTCTGACAAAACTTTCTACCGTAAAGGGGTAGATGTCACATCTGATATGCTCAGGATTCTTTAGCTACCCCGGCATCCAACAGCTAAAGATAAGTTTGAAAGTGGAACCTTCCTTTGAAACTAGCAGGAGCAATTTTTCCATGCAATTCTAATGTCCTTGTGATGACCAGCTCTCCCTCTCCCCACACAACTGTCCAATTTTTTTCTCTTTGAACTTACCTGAGGCTCTCTGCCAGCGCGGCAGGGATTCCTAGATTATTTTCATACAGTGATCTATCTTTAAAGGTTCTAACAGTGCTGGCAGCTAACCTCAAATATATGGATGTACCATGAGAACCAATTCCTATGTGTCTCTTGGTATGGGTACATGTATCCAAAATTCTTGTAAGCTGAAAAGTTGACTTTTAAAAGGATTTCCTTTCATATTGTGTAATTGTGTAAACTATGCTGTTTACTGTCTCTTTCACATTCTTTCTAATTACGATTTCTTTATTTTGCAAAATAATTCTTCAGAAAAATCGTAGAACCCAGATTAATGGTGAGGCTGCATTTTCTGCATGTCATTATATATCTGGAGGAGTGTGAGAATGGCATTACTATCTGTTGCCACAATCCCACCATGACCCTGATACATTTTGTTTGGTTTGGATTTAATTTTATTTACAAAGTGGATTTCTGGCTGAATCTCAACTCCACTTCCAACACTGTTGGGAAGCAATAGTTCCAAATGCTTGCAGTGATGGGAATCCAATGATGGATGTTCCCATCCCATTTCCCTTCTTCTGCTGCTCAACTGCCTACTACAGCTGCTGTTGGTTTGGTGGATTATATCTTTATACCTTGGCATCCAACTTATCCTTCTGGAGATTACTTCTTACTTCTATATTTCTTTGGTGGTAAAGGAACTTTAGCTTTAAAACAAACATTATGATGCACAAGCTGAGATTCATAAATATCTATGCCATTTGATTTATTATCAGTTTAATAGAAGATTTTAGTTTACAAAACTCTGTTTTCGGTATCGTTGATGTCCCAATAAAATATTTGTCAATTTTAATTGTTTTTTGAAGCAATTTTGTTTCCTTTCTTACAGATAGCAATACAACAAGAACAGAAGGTATATGCACAGGAAAACGAAGAATCAACAGAATCTGAACTTCCTGAGGGAGCAGAGCAAGGTCAGAGAATTCATGGAAAGGCAAGTAACCGAAATGTGTCAAATGAAACTATTATTCTTTATCTGGTCAAGTGTGGCAGTAGTTTGATTACAGATTTTGGTTGCTTTTAAACATGTTAAATTCCAAATAATTTGTGTCCATTTGCAAATTCTTTATTTTCCTATTATGAGCTTTAACATATCTGCTTTTATCTGACAGTAATTATTCCATCTTGACTTATTTATATTCTCTATTTGCTATAATTCATTATTGACAACATTTATCTCAAATATTTCTGAATCTTTCAACCCCTCAGCTGTTGCTGTGCTACTTGGAAAATTTAGAGAACTTCCTCAGAACTAATCCCACGGCCATTATTGTTTTGTAAAGGTGCAGCAGAAACACTGTTCGCTGGTGCTGCACTTCCGGAGAAATTACAACAATCCAATGAGTACACCTCCAAGCAAATTAGCTGGCTTAATAACTTCTGATTTTGAGCTTAACTCTGCAGATTTTTGAGGTGGAGATTTCATGGAGCTGGCCTTGCCAAGTGCACATCTCTGCAAAGCAATTTCCCACTTCTTGCATTATCAATAGTTTCTGCCACAATATCTTTCTTATTTTAATCTGAAAATTAAACTAAGATAGAGTGATTGTTCTTTGGATATATTTAAAACTTTCCAATTAAACAGTGCACTGAAATAGCTGTTTATTATTATGGAAGTCAGTCAGAAGTGGTGCACTCATTTGATACTGACATTTTAGCCCCAGTTAAAATGGACACTGTGCTGGGGGCTTTTTTTTTATTAGTACATGGACGGCGCAAGCTGTTCCAGTATTTATTGCCCATCCCTAATTGCCCTTGAGGGGTAGTTCAGAATCAACAACATTGCTGTGGGTCTGGAGTCATATATAGACCAGACGATGTAAGGATGGCAGATTTCCTTCCCTAAAGGACATTAGTGAACCAGGTGGGATTTTACAACCCACCATGAAACATTCTGGTCATCATCAGACTGTTAATTCCAGATTTTTATTGAATTCAAATTTCACCATCTGCAGTGGCGGGATTTGAATCCAGAGTACTCTGGGTCTCTGGATTACTAGTCCAGTGACAATACCACTACTCCACCCCCTCCCTCCTAACAAACTGGGGCTCATCTTTTGTGTAGGAAACCAGTGTGCCTCTCTGTAGCATTTTAACACAGGTAACTCATTGTAATCTTACTCCTGGATTTAGTGTCAATCGTTGTACCACAAAATGCATCTTAAATCCAGATAAAAATGCCACTCCAAAAGATAGATTTCGACACCCCCCTCTACCGGGGGTGACAATCCAAACGAGATGCTCACACCCCTCGCTGGTGTCGGGATTGCTGTTTGCACCTGTGCATCAGCGAGAGGATGCAAATGAATCCAAATGGGTCTTAATGACTCGTATGCATCGATTAGGCGATCCTGGCACTCTTTTCTCCGGCCCTGGGCCAGGAATCATGTGGGAAGTGATTACCAAATATCTCAACATACGTGAACCTGGTGTGATGGACCTCACCGTGGGCCAAGCGGGTAATTCTTTGAATACAAAGGGTCATCACTGGGGTGACTGCGAGGTTTTGGATGAGATTCCATGAGAGGCCAGGCTGTAAGGGCAGAGTGGGGGATTCAGGAATGACTTGCATCCCTGCTTCATGAGGAATAAAGTCCCTCTCACTGTGGGGTGCACAACTGCAGTGTGAGTAGATCCCCACACTCGGGCAACACTGAGAGGACAAAGGGGTTAAGCTGCATCGAAATACAAGTCCACTTGTCAGGGAAGTTTTTCTGTCAGGAATTAGTGTGTTGGGCTGCGATCTGGGAGAAAGAGGGTGCCCTCAACTGGTGGAGGTCAGAGGGGCAACTGTCGGGATTTGCCAGCGTGAGAGCGGAGGGTGTGAGGCTTAGTGAAGTGGCACTCAGTAAGCGGGAAGCGCATGGGCGGTGGTCCCAGAGGAGTGCTGGGCTGAGGGCCATTGTTCAGTCAGGAATCCTCAGCACTCATATTTGTGTCCTCTTCTTTTCAAAGCATGATTCTGGAGAATCATGGAGCCTGTCGAGTTGGCTTTTCTACTCATCGAATTGAGCATCAGCAGAGACAGAACCTGAACGCTGCAGGGGGGGGGGGGGGGGCTGTGCCCGTAGCGTTCCGGGAGCAGCACCACAGGTAGTGGAATCCCGGAGGAGACATTATCGGCAGAGGGTCTTCCGACGTCGGACATCCTACCTACAGTTGTCGAAGCTTCAGTGCTGGAGAAGACTGCGTCTGCCCCGGAGGATGATCAACCACCTTTGCCATGTCCTGTAAGAGCTGGCACCACATGGAACAGGAGGCAGCTACTGCCCGTGGCCCTTCTATGTGAGCAGTTTGCTTGAGGGCAGCATTGATGTTCTGTGTTGCATCGCCCAGTCAGCCACACACAAATGCATTAGGGAGGTTACAGATGCCCTTTTTGCAAGGGCCCACAAGCATATAAACTTGGACCGGGACCAGGCAAGCCAGAACAATTGGGCGTTGGGCTTTGCCCACTTAGTAGGCATGCCCCAGACACAGAGTGTGATAAACTGCACTCATGTGGTCCTGCAGCCTCCATTACATCATGCAGCACCATTCACGAATCACAAGAGATTCCAGTCCCTCAATGTCCAACCCGTTTGACTACACAATGCACATAATGCAGGTGTATGCCTGTTTCCTGGGGAGTGTCCATGACAGTTACATCTTGGGGCACTCACAGATCCTAGATGTATTTGAGGGAGAGCAGCGGCTGGAGGGATGGCTCCTCGGAGTCAGGGGATACCCACTCAGGAGGTGGCTGATGACACCAGTGAAGAGGCCACAAACACCTGTGGAGATTTACTACAACAGGTTTCATGTTTCAACGTGCATGCTGGTCGAGCAGGTGATTGGACTGCTCAAGGTGCGGTTCTACTGCTTGGACCAGTCCGTTGGTTTCCTGAAATACAACCCCCAGAGGGTGTCTGCATTATTGTCGTCTTCTGTGCTCTCCACAACTTGGCGCCACAGAAGAGAGACCAGCTGGACCAGGAGGAGATGGAGGAGCACTTCATCTCCTCGGACGAGGAGAAGTACGAGGAGGGCCTTGAGGAGTTACCCGCAGAGGAGGGTTCTAGCCAGCCTACATGGGACAACGAGCTAGGGGCGTCTGCATAGCTCTCAGTTTGGGGACGAACAGGACCCGGGAGCAACAAGCTGCAATTAACATAGTTTCTCTCCCCACATGTGCTGCCAGACCTGCTAAGTATTTCCAGCACTTTTGTCTTTTTGACAACAGTTAGTATGAGGTGTGGCCAAACACTCCTCAGTCGAAAAGGAAACCAAGCCATTGTGGAAGCCGTACGGCACTGGAGGTACTACCTCGCTGGTAGGAGGTTTACCCTCATCACCAACCAGAGATCGGTTGCCTTTATGTTCGATAACTCGCAGTGGGGAAAAATTTAAAATGCCAAAATCTTGAGGTGGAGGATCGAACTCTCCACCTATAGTTATGATATCGTATACCGTCCGGGAAGCTCAACGAGCCCCCAGATGCCCTGTCCCCGCGGCACATGCGCCAGCGCGCAAGACGACCGACTACAGCCTATCCACAATGACCTCTGCCACCTGGGGGTCACCCGGCCCGCCCACTACATCAAGGCCCGCAATCTGCCTTTCTCCACCGAGGAGGTTAAAGCTGTCACCAGGAATTGCCCGATCTGCGCGAGTGTAAACCACACTTCTGTAGACCAGACGAGGCCCACCTGGTAAAGACATCCCGGCCCTTTGAACGACTAAGTATTGATTTCAAAGGGCCCCTCCCCTCGACCAACCGTAACATCTATTTTCTCAATATCATAGATTAATTCTCTTGCTTCCCGTTTGCCACCCCATGCCCCGATATGACCTCCCATACAGTCATCAGAGCCCTGCATAGTGTCTTCACCTAGTTCGGTTTCCCCAGCTACGTCCACAGTGACAGGGGTTCGTCCTTCATGAGCGATGAGCTGCGTCAGTACCTGCTCGACAACGGCATCGCCTTGAGCAGGACTACCAGCTATAACCCCAGGGGGAACGGACAGGTGGAGAGGGAGAACGCGACGGTCTGGAAGACCGTCCTACTGACCCTACGGTCCAGGAATCTCCCGACCTCCCACTGGCAGGAGGTCCTCCCCGACGCGCTCCATGCAATTAGGTCCCTCCTGTGTACGGCCACAAATCAGACTCCCCACGAGTGATTATTTGTTTTCCCTAGGGGCACTACCACGGGGGCCTCGCTTCCATCCTGGTAGAGGACACCGGGCCCTGTCCTCCTTCGGAAGCACGTCCGGACACATAAAACAGACTCGCTGGTAGAGAGGATCCTACTCATGCATTCAAACCCACACTACGCATTTATCGAGCACCTCGACGGCCGACAGGACACCGTTTCCCGCCGGGACCTGGCACCTGTAGGATCTACCACTACTACTACCACTACCGCCGATGTACCCCTCACACTACACCGCACCCGACCTTCCACGCCCTGTGCCCCTGCACCTACAGGTTTCCTGTCATTCCTGCCCCCTTTCACTGTCACACCGGTCCACAAGAACGAAGCTCTGGAAGAACCACCCCCGGAGTCCACCCTCGGATTCGCACCGAACATCTGTCCACAGCCATCCGAAGCGGCTGCAACTCCGGTGCTCTGTCGGTCCCAACGCACGATTCGAGCACCGGACTGACTGAACGTATAGACCCGTCACCCCCGTCGGACTAGATATTTTTAACAGGGGGTGAATGTGGTGAATGTATAACATATAAATCCACACTGTATATCACTGTGTCCCTGTGAGCTCCATCTGTGAGCCGTTGCGCGGTTCTGCCCACAAGGGGAGATGAGGAGCATGTATAGGGCTCCACCCTTGGCTCCGCCCACAACTGGAAGTATAAAGTGCTGCTGTCTTGCGAGCCGGTCTTCAGTTCAGCTAGTCGCAGGCAGGCTCAGTTGTAAGTTGATTAAAGCCACAGTTTACTTCAACTGGTGTCTCTGAGTGAATTGATGGTCGCACCAAACCATTCCTGCCCCTGTGAAATCCATGTCTCCGTAATGACCACAACATCATAGTTCCAAGTACTGATCGATGCTCTTAAGTTCATCTCCCTTATTCCTGACACTCCTTACATTGAAGCAGAGACACTTTAACCCATTCCATTGAGCGCAGCTTGCCCTATCAACTGTCTGTCCTTCCTCACAGACTTGCTGCATACTATTTCTGCCTGTTTCACAGCTACCCTAGCCTCAGATTTAAACTAGTTTAAACCCTCCCAAAGAGCTCTAGCAAACCTCCCACCCAGGATATTGGTGCCCCTCCAGTTTAGGTGCAATCCGTCCTTCATGTACAGGTCCCACCTTCCCCAGAAGATATCCCAATGATCCACATATCTGAAGCCTTCCCTCATGCACTACCCCTTTAGCCATGTGTTCAGCTTCACTCGCTCTCTGTTCCGTGCCTCACTTGCACGCGGCACCGGTAGCAATCCTGACATCATTACTCTGATTGTCCTGCTCTTTAGCTTCCAACCTAACTCCCTAAAACCACTTTTTAGCTCCTCAGCCCTTTTCTTAGCAATGTCGTTGGTGCCTATGTGCACCATGACTTCTGGTGGCTTCCCCTTCCCCTTAAGAATGCTGTAGACTCGATCCGAGACATCCCTGGCCCTGAGACCTGGGAGGCAACATACCTTCCGGGAGTCTCGCTCGCGACCACAGAATCTCCTATCTATTCCCCTAACCATTGAGTCTCCTATCACTATTGCTTTTCTATTCTCCCCCCTTCCCTTGTGAGCCACAGAGCCACATGTGATAATAAATCAAATCAATCAATCAATCATTTAAACGTCTCAACTGGTGGTGAAGAGGGAAGGCTGTCCATGGACCCTCCCTGCCATGGATTAATTGGGGGGAAGATGGGAAGGTATTGGGTTCCTTATCTGCCAGTCTCCCATCTAACTAAATGCCCCCCACTATCAATCTCTTTATGGGGATGGCACAAGATTCCGACATCTATCTTGAATTACATCATATTACTAACATTTTACACTTTATTTTGAAATTCAACACTCTCTGTATTTAGCAGTGGAATTAACCTGTTCTTTTAAGATTGCACAGAGCAATTTCAGCAAAAAATGTTGAGCATCAAGTTTCCGTATGCTTCAATATCGCAGAACAACTTCAAGGCCAATATTTATTTTCCAGTTTCCTCTCTGGTTCTGCCAGAGGCACTGACTCTTGCAGGAGTACTTTTCCTTGGACTCTAGCAGCCGTCTAGTATCTCTTCGAAGGAATCATTCTTGACATATATGCTTGAACGGTGAGCACATGTAAACTATCCTACATAGGAAACAATCAAGTCTGTTTCTGTCTTTATACAGAACCTTTATATATTTTAACAGGCATCAATCAGGTAATAATCAAAAATACGGACTTCATGTGATTTTTTTTTCCTCTCTTGTCAAGAAACATTCTGAACATCAACAGCATTACCGTTGTAAGATCAGAAAATTCTGCAAAGACCAGAGAGAAGGACATGACAGATGTTGAGGTCAGAGATAGGTGTGTGAACGCTCTTGAGAATGTCAATATATCAAAGGAAGAAGTTTTTAGGAGCCTAATTTGCATTAAGGTAGACAAGTCCCCAGGGCCGGGTGGGATCTATTCCAGGTTACTGCGGGAGGCAAGGGGAGAAATTGCTGGGGCCTTAACAGCTATCTTCACATCCTCTTTGACCACAGGCGAGGTTCCAGAGGAATGAAGAATAGCCAATGTTGTTCCCTTGTTTCAGAAAGACAGCAGGGATAATCCAGCAAATTATAGGGCGATGTGCCTAACATCAGTGGTGGGAAGCTTTTGGAAAAGATATTGAGGGATAGGATATATGCACATTTGGAGGAAAATGGATTAGTTTTGACACGCAGCATGGTTTTGGAAGGGGAAGGTCATGTCTCACTAACTTGATTGATGTACTTGAAGAGGTGACAAAGAAAATTGATAAGGAAAGGGCTATGAATGTAGTTTATATGGACTTTAGTAAGGAGTTTGACATGGCAGGCTGGTACAAAAACTAAAATCACATGGGATTCGGGGTGGTCTGGCTAGATGGATACAGAACTGGCTTGCTAAAAGAAGACAGAGTAGCGGTGGAAGGGTGTTTTTCAGAATGGAGATCTGTAGTGGTGTTTGCAGTGCCGGGGACTCTGTTGTTTGTAGTATATATATATAAATGATCTGGAGGAAGATGTGGGTGGTCTGATTAGTATGTTTTCGGAAGACACAAAGATTGGCAGAGTTGCTGATAGTGCCAAGGATTGTCAGAGGATACAACAGGATACAGATAAATTGGAGACTTTGGCACAGAAATGGCAAATGAAGTTAAATCTGGACAAATGCGAAGTGATGCATTTTGGAGAATCAAATCTAGGTTTGAATTATACTGTAAATGGCAGAACCCTTTGGAACATTGTGTGTACAGGTCCACAGTTCCCCAAAAGTGGCAACACAGGTGTCCAAGGTGATTAAGAAGGCATTTAGCATGCTTGTCTTCATCAGCTGATGCATTGAATACAGGAGTTTGGAAATCATGTTTCAGTGATATAAAACCTTGTTTAGACCGCACTTAGAGTATTACGTGCAGTTCTGGTCACCACATTATCAGAAGGACGTGGAAGCTTTGGAGAGAGTGCAAAGAAGGTTCAACAGGATGTTGCCTGGTCTCAAGAGTGGTGGCTTTGAGGAGTGGTTGAATAAAGTAGCATTGTTTTCACTGGAAAGACAGTGACTGAGGGGAAATCTGATAGAGGTCTACAAAATTGTGAGTCATATTCAGGATGGATAGTCAGATGCTTTTTCCAAGGATGGAAGTGTCAATTACAAGGGGGCACCGGTTCAAGGTGAGAGGGGGAAAGTTTAAGGGATATATGCGGGGTACGTTTCTCATGCAGGGTGGTGGGTGCCGGAATGCACTACCAGAGGATGTGGTGGAAGCAGGCACATTAGCAACATTTAAGAGGCATCTGGATGGGACATGATTAGGGAGGAAATAGAGGAATACGGACCGAGTAAGAGCAGAAGATTTTTTTTAAATTAAGGCATCACGATCGACACAGGCCTGGAGGGCTGAAGTGCCTGTTCATGTGCTGAACTTTCTTTGTTCTTTATCATCAGCTGGATTCTCCGTTCCTGAGACTAAGTGTTGACGCCGGGGCAGGATTCGTGGGCTTCCACAACAGCTGCGTCTGGACCGATTCAGTGACCATTGTGGCTGCTAGCACCGGCGCCACGTGAAACTCAATTGATTTTAATGTCAAACGGTTCGGGATTCGCCAGGCCCGTGATTGACACTCAGGAGGCTGACAAGCTGCAACCGCGTATACACACTTCACTCCCCACACACACCATCCCAGCCAACAGGTTGGCACTGGTTGCGCTAGAACGCATCCATCTCGCTGATGGGTCGGCTGGGGCCAGAGGGCACCTAAGGGAGTGGCCTGGGGGCACACCCTACGACCTAGGGCCCTAAGTTCACAATGGGTAGTCATCAGCATGTGCAGCTGGAGGCTGCCTTGCAGGCTGAGGCAATGTGTCTGTCCATCCTGACCCCACAGCCCACCTTCTAGCCACTCCCACTACTATCCCCGACCCTGGCAGAAGCTCCTCGGCCAGTGGCATAACTGTCAGCAAACTATGGCGATGTTGAACACTTTCCGTAACTCCTCTCTCTCCTTCAGCATCCACACCTCCTGTTACACAATTTTTAAAAGCAGAAATGAACCTCGCCGTTGGGAATTCGCCCCAGTGGAGGTGGAGAATCGTAGAGGCCCTGGAAAATACCGGGTCAGACTTGCTAATATGCCAACGGCGTTAACCGTACATGCATTCTGGAACACATTGACACCGCTGTCGAGGCACTGGAGAATTACAGTTTGGCGTGGAACCGGCACAGGCCACGATTTCACCGTCAAAACCGATTTACCGCCTAATCGCGTTTCGCGAGTCCAGCGTCAACCAATAGAGAATCCCACCCCATATCTGGGGCCTTGCTAGCTTTTTGTGGACCTGTTCTACACCAGTACTGCACTAACTGAGAAACTATGAGAAGAAAATGCCTCTGTTGCTCATCCATTCAACTGACAGCTAAAAGATCAGAAGATCATTCAGAGAGACATAAAGTTATATCCATACATTTATCCTACTTGACATAGCATTTGAATTATTTTAGTCTTAGTTCTTATCAGCATTCACTGTTCGAACTATAACAAGACAATCATCTGCTTTTCCTTTACAGCCTCTTTCAAATGGTTCTATCGACCCTAATGATAAAGTTAGTCAAGTTATGGAACTACAGGAATTACTGGAGAAACAGAATTATGAGATGACACAAGTAAAAGAGCGGCTGACAATGTTATCTGGTCAGTTAGCTGAAATGGAACAGGATCGAGAAACAGCCAGAAAGGACCTGATTAAGTCAGAAGAAATGAGTACGAAATACCAGAGAGATATCAGAGAGGTAAGAAAATAAAAAGCATTTTCTGTTAAAGCTAAATCACATTATTTCTCATGCCACCTTTGGTTCTTCTAACTAATCACCTTAAATCTGGTATCTCTTGTTTATGACTCTGCCAAAAAGAGTAGGCCATCTGACCCATCAAGCCTGCTCCGCCATTCAATGAGATCATGGCTGATCTTTTGTGGACTCAGCTCCACTTTCCAGCCCTAACACCATAACCCTTAATCCCTTTATTCTTCAAAAAACTATCTATCTTTACCTTAAAAACTTTTAATGAAGGAGCCTCAACTGCTTCACTGGGCAAGGAATTCAATAGATTCACAACCCTTTGAGTGAAGTGGTTCCTACTAAACTCAGTCCTAAATCTACTTCCCCTTTTTTTGAGGCTATATCCCTTAGTTCTGCTTTCACCCGCCAGTGGAAACAACCTGCCCGCATCTATCCTATCTATTCCCGTCATAATGTTAAATGTTTCTATAAGATCCCCCCTCATCCTTCTAAATTCAAATGAGTACAGTCCCAGTCTACTCAACCTCTCCTCATAATCCAACCCCTTCAACTCTGGGATTAACCTAGTGAATCTCCTCTGCACACCCTCCAGTGCCAGTATGTCCTTTTTCAAGTAAGGAGACCAAAACTGAACACAATACTCCAGGTGTGGCCTCACTAACATCTTATACAATTGCAGCATAACCTCCCTAGTCTTAAACTCCATTCCTCTAGCAATGAAGGACAACATTTCATTTGGCTTCTTAATCACCTGTTGCACCTGTAAACCAACTTTCTGTGACTAATGCACTAGCACACCCAGGTCCCTCTGCACAGCGGCATGCTTTAATATTTTATCGTTTAAATAATAATCCCATTTGCTGTTATTCCTACCAAAATGGATAACTTCACATTTGCCAACATTGTATCCCATCTGCCAGATCCTAGCCCATTCACTTAATCTACCCAAATTGCTCTGCAGACTTCCAGTATCCTCTGCACTTTTCGCTTTACCACTCATCTTAGTGTCATCTGCAAACTTGGACACATTGCCCTTGGTCCCCCAACACCAAATCATCTATGTAAATTGTGAACAATTGTGGGCCCAACACGGATCCCTGAGGGACACCACTAGCTACTGATTGCCAACCAGAGAAACACCCATTAGTCCCCACTCTTTGCTTTCTATTAATTAACCAATCCTCTATCCATGTACTCCCAGTGCAGTCTCCTCTACATTAGAGAGGTTAAACGCAGACTGGTTGACCACTTTGTGGAGCACCTTTATTCAGTTGGCATGCATGACCCCATACTTCCTATTGCTTGCCATTTCAATTGAGCACCTTGCTCTCAAGCCCATATGTCCATATTTTGTCTGCTGCAATGCTCCAATGAAGCCCAACACAAACTGGAGGAGCAGCACCTCATCTTCCAGTTAGGCATGTTACAGCCCTCAGGACTCAACACTGATTCAACAACTTTAGACTGTGATGTTCTCCTCCACCTTGACCCCTTTTGTATCCAAATATGTTTTGTCCCAATACGAACCCACACATGCCTATCTGTCACTTTTTATTTCGTTTTACTTTCACTGAGCACTGATCTTTGTTCTCCCATGAACACATTCTAGTATCTTACCTTTTTGCCACAACTAACATCCTATAGCCTTTCACACTTCCATTAACGCTTACTCCGGCACGTGACCCACTCATCTTTTTTGCAATCTCTCCTAGCTCCCACCATCACTGACCTTCTACTCTGCTCCAGCTGCTCCACTCCCTCTTATACAGTATAGAATCCATCACTCTCTTCAGTCTGAAGAAGAGTCATACAGACTTGAAAAGTTAACTCTGTTCCTCTTTCTCCAGAGGCTGCCAAACCTGCTGAGTTTTTCCAGCATTTTCTGTTTTTGTGTGCTTTTAATAAATCCTTGCAGGCTTTCCTTTCTTAATCAATGCTTTATGAAGTAACTTAAATTTGTCCTGGATTATCACTTCAATATCAAGTTTCTCAATTTTGGATGTAACTGGGCTGTAGCTGTTGGATTTCTCCTTCAAACCTTTTTGAGTAAGAGTGTAAAATTTGTAATTCTCCAGTCCTCTCCAGGAGTTCAGGGAGCTAGGCAGAAATTTAAAAGACAGGACCTCTAGGGTTGTAATCTCGAGATTACTCCCTGTGCCAGTGAGGATAGAAATAGGAAGATAGAGCAGCGAAACATGTGGCTAAACAGCTGGTGTAGGAGGGATGGTTTCTGTTATCTGGACCACTGGAAGCTCTTCCGGGGCAGGTGTGACCTGTATAACAAGGACGGGTTGCTTCTCAACTGGAGAGGCTTAAGTATCCTGGCCGCGAGGTTTGCTAGTGTCACACGTGAGGGTTTAAACTAGTATGGCAGGGGATGGGTACCGGAGCAATAGGTCAGAAGGTGAAAAGATTGAGGGATAACTAGGGAATAGGGCCAGTATGGCTCTGAGGAAGATCAGACAAGGAGATGTTGCTGAAAACAGCGGGACTGGTGGCCTGAAGTGCATATGTTTTCATGCAAGAAGTATTACGGGTAAGGCAGATGAACTTAGAGCTTGGATTAGTATTTGGAACTATGATGTTGTTGCCATTACAGAAACCTGGTGATGTCCCGGAGGACTGGAGAATAGCTAATGTTGTTCCTTTGTTTAAGAAGGGTAGCAAGGATAATCCAGGGATCTACAGGCCGGTGAGCCTTACGTCAAAGGTAGGGAAATTACTGGAGAGAATTCTTCGAGACAGGATCTACTCTCATTTGGAAGCAAATGGACATATTAGTGAGAGGCAGCACGGTTTTGTGAAGGGGAGGTCATGTCTCACTAACTTGATAGAGTTTTTCGAGGAGGTCACAAAGATGATTGATGCAGGTGGACAGTGGATGTTGTCTATATGGACTTCAGTCAGGCCTTTGACAAGGTCCGTCATGGCAGACTGGTACAACAGGTGAAGTCACAAGGGATCAGGGGTGAGCTGGCAGGATGGATACAGAACTGGCGAGGTCATAGAAGGCAGAGAGTAGCAATGGAAGGGTGCTTTTCTGATTGGAGGGCTGTGAATAGTGGTGTTGCCCAGGGATCAGTGCTGGGACCATTGCTGTCAGTAGTATATATCAATGATTTGGAGGAAAATGTAACTGGTCTGATTGGTAAGTTTGCAGACGACACAAAGGTTGGTGGAATTGCGGATAGCCATGAGGCCTGTCAGAGGATATAGCAAGATTCAGTTTGGAGACTTGGGTGGAGAGATGGCAGATGAAGTTTAATCTGGACAAATATGAGGTCATGCATTTTGGAAGGTCTAATGCAGGTAGGGAATATACAGTGAATGGTAGAACCCTCAAGGGTATTGACAGTCAGAGAGATCTAGGTGTACAGGTGAAAGGGGCAACACGGGTGGAGAAGGTAGTCAAGGAGGCATACGGCATACTTGCCTTCATTGGCCGGAGCATTAAGTATAAAAATTGGCAAGTCATGTTGCAGCTGTATAGAACCTTAGGCCACACTTGAAGTAGAGTGTTCAATTCTGGTCGCCACACTACCAGAAGGATGTGGAGGTTTTAGAGAGGGTGCAGAAGAGATTTACCAGGTTGTTGCCTGGTATGGAGGGCATTAGCTGTGAGGAGAGGTTGAATAAACTCGGTTTGTTCTCACTGGAGCGACCGAGGTTGAGGGGCGTCCTGATAGAGGTCTACAAAATTATGAGGGGCATAGACAGAGTGGATAGTCAGAGGCTTTTTCCCAGGGTAGAGGGGTCAATTACTAGGGGGCACAGGTTTAAGGTGCGAGGGCAAGGTTTAGGGGAGATTTACGAGGTAAGTTTTTTTACACAGAGGGTAGTGGGTGCCTGGACCTCGCTGCCGGAGGAGGTGGCGGAAGCAGGGACAATAGTGACGTTTAGGGGGCATCTTGACAAATACATGAATAGGATGGGAATAGAGGGATACGGACCCCGGAAGTGCAGAAGATTTTAATTTAGACAGGCAGCATGGTCGGCACAGGCTTGGAGGGCCGAAGGACCTGTTCCTGTGCTGTACTTTTCTTTGTTCTTTGACACCATCCCACATAACCAAGGAGGATTGGAAGATTATGGCCAGTACCTTTGCACCCTTACAATTTACACCCTCCCCTTCGTATCTTCTGGTGCATCCCATCTGGTCCTAGTGGCTTATCAACTTTTAGTGCAGCTAATAGCTATTATCTCAACTTTATCAGTTTTTAACCCTTCAAATTGTCATTGTCTTCCACTTCATTATGGCTTTGGCAACACAGTCAGATGCAAAATACTCATTTAGTTCCTCAGCCACACCTTCATGCAGAGATCCCTTTCTGGTCCTTAATTATTCCGTTCCTCCTCTGAGTGCCTTTTACTATTTATATGGTTGTAGAAGAATTTTGGATTCCCATCTATCATATACCCCTTTTTTCTGCTTCAATTTACTGGACGTAATAATCGGTTCAGCAGAGGTCTCACACACAGCTTGGAGAACCCCTCTCAGTTCCACGGGGAGGCCTGGCATGATAAAGTGCTCTTCAGGCTCTTAAGTGACCACTGGCAGCTCCTTCCTAGGATTCAGATCCTCAGGGCCAGAAGCCCTGCCCACTGCGAGCTGCTGGCTGGTAGCTTCTCATTGCACCATGGGGAGTGGTGAGACTGCTGCCAATAATACACCCACTAGAGGTCCAGGATCATTGAAGGACTCCAGACCAAAGGTGAATGAGGTTGGGATGGGGATCGCTGGATGGGGGTCTTAAACCTGTAATTCAGGGAGCATTTGGAGGCAAGAGCATGGGTTGGCTTGCAGCATCCCCACTTCCCAATACCAGGTCCCTCATTAAGGCACACAGTGCCTGATAAAAGGGATCTCACTGGGGGGCCACTGACAAACTCAAGAAGGTTTGATGGGCAGCCTTTGGGAGGCATGAGAAAGAAACTTCCATTGAATTCCTGAGCCACCACTGAATTGCAATAGTCTCAGGGATAATGGGGATCAATTGGCTTATTAGTAAGCCTAATTAACTTTCAACTGGCAGTGGACAGAAATCCAGCATCAACCCCTCTGTCCTCCGACTTAATTGGGGGAAGTTTTGGCCCCACCGCGAATCTGATGCAGGACCTCTTCCTGATTTAATGGACCCAGACAGCATGGTTCCCACTGTGTCAGACCGTATTAAATTCCTACTCTCATTCAGGGAACTCTGGCTTTGGTTGCCCTATTCTTCTCCCTGTCGAACATACCTTAACTATGCCCAAACTATTTATTTTAAGGTAGCTGATTGTTCCATTGTAGTTTTGCCTGTCAATCTTTCACTCCAATTACCCAAGACAGGATATTCTTGATGCACTGAAATTAGTCCTCCTTCAATTAAATATTTTTTGCTCCAGTTGACTCCTTGCCCTTTTCCACAGCTAATCTAACCCTTATGATACTTATGATTAGTGTTCCTTAAAACATCGCCTACTGACACTTAATACTCTTAATTTCCCAGAACCAGATTGACCAATGCCTCCTCGTTGGATTGAAACGTACTGATTGAAAAAAAATGCTGATTGCACTGAAGAAATGTTTCTCTCTCTCTGCCTTGTACACAGTTTGTATTAAAACAATTCCATTTTGTGGGTAACACAATATCTAAAATTTAAATGAAGTAAAATTGGCTTTATTGATTTTCTGCAGGTAATTGCTCAGAAAGAGGATATGGAAGAAAGGATAACTACATTGGAGAAGCGGTACCTTAACGTGCAGAGAGAATCAACCTCATTACATGACATAAATGACAAACTTGAAAATGAATTGGCAAATAAGGATGCATTCTTACGCCAGGTTCAGTACATTTGACAATGAGATGTTTATCTGTGAATGACATATCACTTTAAGCATTAACTTTTGAAAGAAATGTTCAAAGTTGAAGAGCAACATACCAGCAAATATCGATCTATTTCCTTGTCACTGCTGAAATGTCTTTATTGCTAATACGTTGTATGAAATATATTTTCACAGCTGCCATTTTAAAAAGTATTTTTTAACACCTCATGAAAACAAAGATCCCAATCTTTATACTGTCAACCATATTCCACAATAATAATTAGTAACAAACTCCTTGGGCGGGATTCTCTGACCTCCCGCCTGGTCGGAGAATCGCCGGGGATCGGCGTGAATCCTCCCCCTGCCGTCCTCCAAATTCTCCCACCCCTTCAAAAATCGGCCCAGCGTGAGTCGCGCCGCCCGCCTCGAGAATGGCGGGGACCGGCGTGACTCAATGGGCGCCGGGCTCCCCAAATTCTCAGGCCCACGATGGGCCGAAGTCCCGCCTGTTTTATGCCAGTCCCGTCGGCATAAATTGGAGTAGGTCCCTTACCAGCAGGACCTGGCGGCGCGGGCGGCCTCCGGGGTTCTTTGGGGGGGGGGGGGGGAATCTGGCCCCGGGAGGTGCCCCCACGGTGGACTGGCCCGCGATCGGGGCCCACTGATCCGTGGGCGGGCCTGTGTCGTGTGGGGGCACTCTATCCTTCCGCACCGGAGGCTGTACCGGTCCACCATTCCCGGTGTGGAAGCGAAGCCCTCTACGAATGCGCGTGGATGACACCAGAACACGCTGGCGCTCCCGCGCATGCGCAAACTTGCGCCGACCGATGGAGGCCCTTCGGCGCCGGTTGGCGTTGCGCCAAG
The DNA here is from genome assembly GCF_902713615.1 of Scyliorhinus canicula. Classification (NCBI taxonomy): domain Eukaryota; kingdom Metazoa; phylum Chordata; class Chondrichthyes; order Carcharhiniformes; family Scyliorhinidae; genus Scyliorhinus; species Scyliorhinus canicula. The sequence continues at coordinate 19,377,002 of NC_052165.1, read as the reverse complement.
CCCCTTTCCCGCCGGCTAACAGGGCGCAAATCACTCCGGGGCGGGCCTAGACCCTGAAGGTGCAGAGGATTCCGTACCTTTGGGGCAGCCCGACGCCGGAGTTGTTCACGCCACTCCGTCCCACGGGGCTCCCCGCCCCACCGGGTAGGGGAGAATCCTGCCGCTTATTCTCATTGATCTGCATGTAGATCATACAAGCTGTCAGCAATGCACATTCTTTTCACTGTAAATAACCAGTCTGCTGTGTCTAGGATAGGTATATTAAGGTACTTTAATTAAGTAAATGTAAACATTTTGGAAAGATGTGGAAAACAGATAGAAAATCTAGTTCTTGCTAGTCTTGCTCCTCCTGGTCCATAAGCAGTGCTGGAAACCTTTTGGATCTGGCAGCTTTCACCTCACTTCAGTTGCAGGATCAACCAAGTCCTGGGAACCAAATTACTGCCATTATATATTCATCATTATAATAACCTGGAGAATGCTGCCTTATATAAATATCATAATTATGACTGAGCAAGTTGGTTGGTGACCCCAAACCTTCCATTGTTATACCGCAAGAGGCGTGTGCATGCTCAGCTAGGTACGGGTAGGCTAGGAAAGTATCCCGGCCCCTCCCACACACTGGGAGGTTCACTTGTTTACCAATAATCTATCCATTTATTACCCCCAATCCCAATACCTTGCATACTACCGTGTTGTATGGCACTTTATCAAATGCCTTTTTGAAGTTCCAGTGTACGACACCCACTGGTTCCCATTTGTCTACTCAGTGCATTCTCAAAAACTCATCAAACATGATTTATTTTCGTAAAACAATGCTAACTTTACCTTTTACTACAAAGGGCATTGTTAAGGTAGGCTTCCTTAATAATAAATTCCAGCATTTTCCCTGATGTCAAGCTAATTGGCCTTTACTTCCCTGTTTTATCTTGACATCCTCCATGAATATTAGCACATTTGCTAACCTCCATGACACTGGTTCCATTCTTCAAACTACGGAATTTGTGGAAAATCATAACCAGTACATCCAATCTCTGGATCCCACCTCCAGGATGTCCCAGTTCTATCAAAGCCAAGAGACCTTTCAAAGGCTCACCACATTTTCCGACTCCGTTTCTGCCATGACGGGGCCAAAAATTCCTTCCTCTGTAATTATCTCTTTCGGAACTCTGTGATTTAGACCTGGGTCCTCGGGATATCTTGACTTTTGGCCCCTTAAGTTTCTTCAATACTTGTTCCATGTTGATAATAATGGCCTTAAATTCTTCGCAAGAGGCCTTTGGATCGCGCCCAAAATATTTGTTGAATGTCTCTAACATTGCCTCATTGCCCATGATAATTTTTCCTGTCCCTGCCTCTAAGAGATCAATATTTAGTTCAGCTATTCTCTTTTTTATATAGTAAAACTCTCTACAATCTGTGTTTATATCTGTGGCAAGTTTCTCCGCAGATTCTATTTTCTCACTTTTTATCAACGGTATGGTTGCCCTTTCCTGGTTTCTAGAACACAAGCAGTCCTCAGTCCTCTTTGCAATCCTCTTTGCAACATGTTTAGTTAACATTTTACAGCTCTTTACCAAATGCTATCACCCGTTTTCTGGTGCGGGCATGCCCACACAGGCAGCAGTATCCTCTGTCCCACCACCCACCATGTATTATTGCAATTCATCTTTTTTTGGACTCAGTAGTAGGGTTAGATTGTTATTGTATTGTGAGAAATTCTTGAGGAAAGAATATCCCTTGAAGATCACAGCATTGTTTGATTCTTCCACATTTTTATGATAGTATTGCACAAACAGGGCCAAGTATGATAGGATTCAAAGTTGTCACATATATGTAATTTTCACTTATTTTTAACTTGCTCTATTCTGAAACGTCAGTATGTATAAATAACAGGGGCGGGATTCGCTGTCCCGCCGCACCCGTTTTCTGGTGCGGCAGGCCCCCACCAGCAGCAGGATTATCCGTCCCACCAGCCAGCCAATGTGATTTCCCATTGTGGCAGCCTAACGCCATCGGGAAATCCACGTGCATAAGTGCGCTGCCGGTGAAACGGAGGATCACGCCGAAGGAGACTCCAGCCCCAGATCTCCATATTTGGCTGTCATCTTTCAGTCAGGAGGCAATAAGATGATCTTCCACTCCCACTACACCATCCCCACTACACACTAGAATGTGCCTTGTGGAGAGGTAAACCATTCTGGGAATTCTCCTCATTATGCCTTTATGAAACTTCAGTGGAAATCTTGCGTTTTGAGAATCCACTTAAGGTCATGTAAAAGATCCCAAAACTTTATGAAGCAAAGATGATCTATCCTGGAGAAGATCAATCACAATTAATCTTTATTACCCTTCCATTTAAAGATGAAATACTTGAAATCTTTTTAAACTTTGGCTCCTGGGTAGGCCTCAGCATATCCAAGCTGAACAGAGTTTTGATGCCCCACTGTTCTGTGTTCTTGTGAGCAATTCTGGCCAACCCTGAAAGTTTTTTTTTTAAATTTAGATTACCCAATTATTTTTTCCAATTAAGGGGCAATTTAGCGTGGCCAATCCACCTACTCTGCACATTTTTGGGTCGTGGGGGCGAAACCCACGCAGACACGGGGAGAATGTGCAAACTCCACACAGACAGTGACCCAGAGCCGGGATCGAACCTGGGACCTCAGTGCCGTGAGGCAGTTGTGCTAACCACTAGGCCACCGTGCTGCCCTCAACCCTGAAAGTTTATGTGAAGATAGTTTGGGTCAGAGTATAGGACTTTAGACACTTTCACCCAATGGAGTGAGATGATTGGATTTTTTGTCTCAGCGTGTTGTACACTTAGATTAAATCCAAGCGAGAGTGTCATGCAATGTAATTGACAGATTCTTAATATTCACTTTTGTTGAAATACCAAGTTAAAAGTACTTTATTATTAACTCTTCGATTCGATGCATTAAGAATTAATCTGTTAATGTTTTGCATAGATTTGCAAAATGTTTTGAATATATTTGAAACTCTAAATTTAAAGAAGATTTCATAATTATAGTAGCTCATGTTGCCTTAAAATCTATAGTAAATCACAGGAAAAAACGTTCTAAACAGGATATTATCTGCAATGTGTTGAACAAATTTACAAATTTGTTTAAGGTTAGATAACTATAGATTATTTACAAATATTAAACTTTCCAAACGACATTGAAAATAATCACATTCAGAGGATTACTTAAATTAATATGTGCATTTCTTTTACATGGGAATTTAGCTAGAAGAAAAAAATAGACAGTTGCAGGAACGTCTAGAACATGCTGAACAGAGGCTGCAGCAAACAATGAAGAGAGCAGAAACATTACCGGAAGTAGAAGCTGAACTTGCCCAGCGTATTGCAGCCCTGACAAAGGTAAATGCATTGAATTGAAGATAATTTTAATCAAGACCATATAATGTGCTATAATGTACTAAGAACTGTGTCATTTCTGCCACCCCGCTTCCCCAAAAGAATATCGATAACTTTCTTGATAAATTATTTTTAATGGCTTAAAGGAAGCTATTGCACACTGTTTCACATTGGTTGTATGAGGACAGCTGTTGTACAAAAAAATGGACACTTTTTGAATATTGTTCATATAATTCACTTATATGTTGGAAAGATGAGCTATGGTAGATGCCTCAAATGCGGGCTCCCTCCGCAAAGTATTTAAATGTCCTTCACCCTGTCATGTTTGCAGAATAATCAGTGAGATATTCCAGTGATAAGAGTGGAACCACATGAAATCCAGGCCTTACTACATTGCATTAATTCTACTTTATAATGAGTTCCTGGGCATGATCGAATGGCCTCGTCGCATCTGACTCAGTGACACAACGAGGCCGTTATATCTCGCAAGAGACAATGCTCAGAACCAGACTAATGAGATCTCGTAGATGTTGGGATCTGGATCTTGCCCGCACTGGTCGGGTATGGGGGGAGTTGGTGGGGAGGCGGGGGTTGGGGGGGGGGGGAACACTGTACATGTGGTGATGAATAGCCAGATGCCATCATATATAACTTTACCACATACAGTAGAAAATTAATAAGCAGGACCAGATGCACATTGCCACACACTGGTGAGTACAGAAATTGGATGAGAGTGCAAATTAATGCATAACGAGAGATGGTGCAGGAGGAAGGGTTTTAGATTCCTAGAGCATTGGGAGTTGTTCTGGGAGAATTTCACACCAGGCAGTTTACATCTCAACAGGGCTGGGACAGTATTGTTGCAGGCACATTTGTTAATTTAAACGAGTTGTTTAAACAAGCTTTGCGGGGAGATGGAAGCCTGAATGTACATTCAGAAGGGAGAAAGCATAGTTGGAAATTGAAGACAGAAAACAGACAACAAAGGAGATTGATGTAAAAACCATTAAACACTGCCAAGGTAAGGAGTCAAGTTTGGACAGGGGAAATATGAAGCAGTTGTTCCCCTTGGTAGAGGGGTCAATCACGAGGGGGCATAGTTTTAGAGCGGGAGATTCCGAGAGGAAAGAATTTTACTCAAAGAATGGTGAGAATCTGGAATGCAGTGCCTGGGAGTGGAGGCTGAAATCATCACAACTTTTAAAAAGCACTTGAAACACCATCACATTCAAGGATATGGGAGCACATGCTGGTAAGAGGGATAGCGTGAAATTAGAGGTAGCCAGAGGGCCTTTTTGAGTTGCAGAACCAATGATTCTAAGTCAATAAGGCAAATAATGGAATGAATCTGGGCAGGTGGAAGGGCTATCAGGGAGAGTGTTTTAGTGGTCGAGATCAAATTCATTAGCTTTTTGCATAATTATGGAGATCAAACATAGACTTAGAATAAAAACTCTTAATTGACGAAAGGTAAATTTTATGTAAGCGGACTGGAAATAGCAACTCAAAGGGAAGTCAGTTTCTGAATAGTGGGAGACATTCAAAGATGAGATAGTGAGGCTTCAGAGCGACAATGTTGGCACAAAGAACAAAATCTCCCAAATTTCAAGCCAGGAGCACACCGAGTAGTATAAGGTATTACAATGCCAGACCATACACCAACAGTGGCTAGGATACTGGACACAGTCTGCAGCGGCCACGCGAGGTCCCTGAAAACTGGGAGCACATGCGCCCCACGCCGTTGGGAAGTCGGCCCATTGGGGGGGCGGAGCATCGTGGGAGGGCCTCACGTGACGTCCTCAGGGTGTTCCAATGGCATGCGGCGTACTCAGCGATTACACCGTTTTTTGAGGGGGCGGAGCATCCGAAAAACAGCTCCGTTCCGCATTCGGCGTAAAAACATATTCTCCCAGCCAATCGCCGAACATGATTTCGGCGTCGGCAATCGGAGAATCCAGCCCTTAGTCTCAGGAACAGAGATTTCCACCGACGCTCTTTTGAACCAGGGTTCCATTCTGGGATCTTCCCGTCCAGTTAGAACATCAACTGGGATTGTAACAATGTCCATATTCATATTTTTAAAATTAGGATGAGGATCTCTGCCTCTTGCACAGTTCCAGACAATGAGGACAGAATGTTCTCAACTTTTCGCCTGCGGGACCATTAGCAGGTCAGGAACCCAGTGAAGTCGCCAGTGGGCTTTTCTGTGGCTCTTTAATTGACATTAGCATTCAAGTTTTGGGTTCTCTGAACAATCAGGGAGGATGGGCTGAACCATGGACCGGATGTACTATTGAAGAGTTTTCATTTACAGGGACTCTAGTCACAATGACAGCCGATTGATTATCTTCCCCGTGGATCTCATAAGCTCCCCCACTGAGGGGTGGGGAACTCCATTTAACATTGTATAAAAGATGGCCAGTAAGGCACTGACTGGAAAGAGACCCAATAGGGACCTACCAGGAAGTGTATATATTGTAATTGTAAATATCAAAAATCAAAGTTCTTTATTTTACTCAGTGTGGATTTCCCGTGTCCTTTTTAAAGACTTATTGGGATGAATAGATAATTTCTGTGCTGTTGCATTCTACATCTTTATATGTAGGACAAATTAACCAGTCAGTAAGTTTATTTGCATTTGTGGAACATTACTATGTGAAAAATGGCCACTATATTTCTCTATGCAGCACGGTAGCATGGTAGTTAGCATAAATGCTTCACAGCTCCAGGGTCCCAGGTTCGGTTCCCGGCTGGGTCACTGTCTGTGTGGAGTCTGCACGTCCTCCCCGTGTGTACGTGGGTTTCCTCCGGGTGCTCCGGTTTCCTCCCACAGTCCAAAGATGTGCGGGTTAGGTGGATTGGCCATGCTAAATTGCCCGTAGTGTCCTAATAAGTAAGGTTAAGGGGGTGTTGTTGGGTTACGGGTATAGGGTGGATACGTGGGTGTGAGTAGGGTGATCATTGCTCGGCACAACATCGAGGGCCGAAGGGCCTGTTCTGTGCTGTACTGTTCTATGTTCTATGTTCCAAATTTAAGCAACTGGCTGCAAAATGCTTTTGATGCTATGAAGATGTGAAAGATACTACATAAATGCAATTTCTTTTTACTAAAATATTCTGGTAAGAATGTCAAATCCTCTTCTGCAGGGAGTGGTTGAAGTGAATACTGGTAATATAGATGCATATGAGGAGAATTAGACAAATATCCAAGGGAGAGGGTTATGATGGGTAATTTAGAAAATATTTGGGAGATTCAAGTGGAGCATAAATATTCACATGGAGTGGTTGGGTCGACTGGCCTGTTCTGTGTCATATATCTATGATCTACCTTTCTCCTACTCCAGAACTTTTGAGCACATAATTCAGTCTGGCACTTCAGTGCAATACTGAAGGAGTGCTGTATTTTGGGTGATTTGTTATACCAAGATCCAATCTACCCTGGCAAGTGGGTGTAAATGATCCCATGTTAAGGAAGAGTGAACCAGCATCCTTCCCAAATATGTCCCTCATTAACAGACATTGATCATAAGATCAAAAATAGAAAATCAAAAATAGAATTTTGAGTAGACTATTCTGCCCATTGAGTCCTGAGGTTATGAAAGTCACTATATAAATACAAGTTATTTCTTTAGGGAAATAGTCAGAACAGTAATCTAATCAAGAATTGAAACGCAACTAAGTAAACATTGAATAATTTATATACAGTCTCCTATATCCCGTATATTATCCTTAAAGTCAATTGTAGACTTTTTATGTGCTATAATGTACATTGTTTAAAGTTTGTATGAGCATTTTAGTCCATTTTTGACCCTGAAGTAGCTGTCAGTGTGGATGCCAACTATCCAAGCACCCCTCAATGTCTGATAATATTTGCAGAAAATTAACAATTCTGAAAGCATTACCATTGCTAAATAATTTACTAAAGCAAAACCCTGCAAATGCAGGAAATCTGAAATACAAACAGAAAATGCTGGAGATACTCAGCAGATCAGGCAGCATCAATGGTTAGAGAAACAGAATTTAGAGTGGAATTTAATAGTCATGGCGGTGGGCCAGGCCACCACTTGGGGAACCAGGGACAACACTGCCACAAACATTTCCAGGAGCCCTGTCAGGACTAAATCCCAGCCATGCAGTCTGCTGTCTGCCATTGGTGTCTCCAGCTTCTGCAGGGTAAATTGGACACTTAAGGACCTCAATTGGGTGGGAAGACCAATCTCGATGGGCTCACCACCACAACTTTCTCACACCACTTCCTGCCCCCATCTCTTCCCAGCCTGCTCTGAGAGTGAGCATTCAATTCTGCCCAATGTTTCAGGTCAATAGCTTTCACTAAAATGGTCATAAACCGAACAGTATAAACAACTGTTTCTCATAAATAATTTGCAGTTTATTATAGTAAAATTCTACATATGTTGTATGCAATAAGTTGTTATTCACAGAGCAGACTACTTTCTTCCCATACACTTCCGTGAAACCCTTGCTTACCGTTTGAACTTTCAAGAGAAAAATCAATTACGGAAACAAAACGCACTGTTGTGGCAATATTTTGATATTGTTTTCCGTTAAAGAGTGTGTAAATTACTTATATATGTCATTGTACCAAACTATTTTAACGTACCTGTCACGCTTTTGAAAGTGCCATTGATTTGTGCAATTAGTGTTTGGCCTTTAGTCATTCTTTTTGTTTCAACATTATGTGCTGTATTTTATTCAGCCTTTGTGTCTTTAGTTCTGATTTTTTGATTTGTCCCTCTTCTTTTCCTTGACTTGTCAGTCTGACCCAACCTCTTCTACCTCATCTGATGATTATCCTTATATTTTGGAAGCAAAACTGCAAGAAATGATCACCATGCTTAGGAAGGTAGTCTTGCTGGTTGATAATTAGATTTTTTTTCTCCACAATTTATCATTGTACAGTTCCGTGCTTGACAAGCTTTATTTGTTGATAATAGCAGGATTGTGGTTTAACCATGAAAATCCAGCATGTTGTTACATATGGCTGAACTCATCACTCATGAAAATATTTTTGAAATCAATAATAAAGTATTGCTGATGCTGAGGTGTTATAGGCTTGACCAGTCCACAAATGTTAAGCAATGCTCTCTAGCTGCCTGCTTAATTCTGAACATGAGTCCACAGACAGCATAGGCTTGAGCTTGGCTTGATTTTTCTTGATTAAATGAAACACATGTGTGGATATATTAACTTGATAAGATAAAAATGAGATCTATTCAGCTTATTTTATTTATATTGTAGGCTGAAGAGAGACATGGTAGCATTGAAGAACGTTTGAGGCACTTAGAGACACAGCTTGAAGAAAAGAATCAAGAACTTCAGAGGGTAAGTCATATTGAGAATAAGATACACAGAATCCTAGATCATCCTGTATTAGTTATTTCAACTGTTACTCATTGTATTGCTTGCTAAAATGGGTACTTATATAAATTATGAATTGGTTGTCTGCTCTCACAAGTCTTGCTGTCGTGCTAACTATACTGCATTTTGGAATTAATTTGTGGCTATTGTGTAACACTAGAGTTTTATAGTTTTTTGGCAGCACAACTCCCATACTTATGCCTAATTGGAAGCAAAGGTGAGATCACAGATATGTGGCACCATATCTTCGTCTGGGCTTGGGAAAACTGATCTGCACATGTTCACGGCTCGCAAACCTCACATCCAACTCATGAGTGACTTCACATGTCATTTTTGTCTTTTCACACTGGAGTTGGGCTCACAATGCAATTTACAAGCCATGCTGAAGTGTGTGAGGAGTATGGGTGAGGAGGTGAGCCTATTAGAAGACCCACTTCAGTTCTCCAATGCTGTACTGCAGCTTTTAAGTCTTTAAAGACACCCTGAACTCTACCCCTCCCCTCCCTCACCTAGTCCCATGCCAGCACATGCCTGCAGATCAGCCATTGCATCAGATCGCAAGTCTCAGCTCTATGTCCCCCTTATAGCCTCCATAAACATTCACCCAGTATGTATAGCCCTCAGATTCCATGTAATATCAATCAAAAATATTTTACATTCCTTGGACAAAAAATAAACTTCCCAACAAATAATAAAAGCTCAATATTATTTAAAAATATATACATTATGCCATGAAAAATAACTTTTTTAATTGAATTTTTAAATTTGTAATTTTTAAATTTAAAGTGCCGAATTCTTTTTTTTCCAATTAAGCAATTTAGCGCGGCCAATATACCTACCCAGCACATCTTTAGGTTGTGGGGATGAGACCCACACAGACACGGGAAGAATGTGCAAACTCCACACGGACTGTGACCCGGGCCGGGATCAAACCAAGATCCTCGCTGACGTAAGGCAGCAGTGCTAACCACTGCACCATTGTGCCACCCCCTGTTAACTTGTGCCAACAAACAGAAACCACATAAAAGAAACAAACTTATTGAAACTGTCATTCATTCGCAGATGAAAGGAGTACCTTCTGTGCTGAAACCCTTCAACACTTAATAAGCATTTTTAATGGCTGCTATCCAAACAATATACAGCTCTCTCAGATGGAAAGAACGGGAAGTGCTCACTTCAATTTCAAAGCTGTGTGCCTGTCAATCAATGTAAGGGAGCAGGTGGCTAGGTTTTTTTCAAGTGTCAAAACCATTTTTTTTATTATCAGTCAGACCCAATTAAATTACAGTAGAAATGATGACAGCATAGGCTGATAGAAAGGTTTGCACATTTTTCACTGCATTCTTGTGTTTTCTTCAATGAAAAGCATTGTAATGCCTGTGAACATAAGAACATAAGAACTAGGAGCAGGAGTAGGCCATCTGGCCCCTCGAGCCTGCTCCGCCATTCAATTAGATCATGGCTGATCTTTTGTGGACTCAGCTCCACTTTCCGGCCCGAACACCATAACCCTTAATCCCTTTATTCTTCAAAAAACTATTTATCTTTACCTTAAAAACATGTAATGAAGGAGCCTCAACTGCTTCACTGGGCAAGGAATTCCATAGATTCACAACCCTTTGGGTGAAGAAGTTCCTCCTAAACTCAGTCCTAAATCTACTTCCCCTTATTTTGAGGCTATGCCCCCTAGTTCTGCTGTCACCCGCCAGTGGAAACAACCTGCCCGCATCTATCCTATCTATTCCCTTCATAATTTTAAATGTTTCTATAAGATCCCCCCTCATCCTTCTAAATTCCAACGAGTACAGTCCCAGTCTACTCAACCTCTCCTCATAATCCAACCCCTTCAGCTCTGGGATTAACCTAGTGAATCTCCTCTGCACACCCTCCAGCGCCAGTACGTCCTTTCTCAAGTAAGGAGACCAAAACTGAACACAATACTCCAGGTGTGGCCGCACTAACACCTTATACAATTGCAACATAACCTCCCTAGTCTTAAACTCCATCCCTCTAGCAATGAAGGACAACATTCCATTTGCCTTCTTAATCACCTGTTGCACTTGTAAACCAACCTTCTGTGACTCATGCACTAGCACACCCAAGTCTCTCTGAACAGCGGCATGCTTTAATATTTTAAGGTTTAAATAATAATCCCGTTTAATAATCCAAATGCATTAGATTAATAAATGGAAACTCAGTTCACCTTTAAAGGACAAATCACTATGATGAAAAAAACACATCTACATTGCATTACAATACAGCACTTAATAGTAGCATTCAAAAGTGCTCCAGACTGCTCAGAAGGTTTTCCATTTTCTTCATGAACTCTCAAACCTAGCATGCTTTTAATGGACTTCCAAAACTCCACAACACCAAACAAAAATGTTATGTGGGATTTAATTTGATTTTTATCCCCTATTTAAAATGGGGAACCGGACCTCACCACAGGAGTGTGGTCATTCGCATAATCAAATGCACTACATCACCCAAAAACAAATTTGGCTCAAAGTTTTTATGAGATCTCGCAAGGCTTTGCTGCTGGTGGGTAGGAGATTACTCTGTTGTATGGTGGCTGCTGGGGTGCAAATTTGGAGTGAGATGTAGATTGTGAATGAAATTATTTGGAAATAAATTTGTGAGAGATGTGCACTTGTTGCTTGGTTCCTATGAATTAAATAGGTCATAAATTTACATGCTCTATTACCAATAATGTAATGTCAGTAGAACATGAGCACAAACCCTAGCAAAATAGCATAAATAGCATTCTTAATGTTGATGCCATTATCAAGTGCCTGCATTGATCTACTACCAGAAAAACTGCAAAAATTCCAAGATAGTCTGCTTTGCATCGCCATGGGTAGATGATTAAATACATTTGTTCATCTGTACTACTACTATGTAAATAAATACATCTCTACAGTGTATTTAAGTAGGAAGGTACTCCTACTTGTACTATGAAACTGGATGTTTAGTCTTTCAGGGGGAAGGTAATTCTTAGATTTCACCCAAAATAGACCCGAAAGGTTTTGCATGAGGATTGAATTATTTTCAGACTCAGGTAATGTTAGAATATAGTCGATAATCTGTCCAGTACTCAGTGAACACTCATAGACTATCTGCCAAACTGGGACATCACAATTCTGACTGCCACGAGTGAGTCAAATCCAGGTTTGCCGTAAAGTTGGGCAAGAGTTACCAAGTGGCTAGCAGAAGAGCACAGTACCTTACATGGTATTTAGAAATTAATTTTAGTTTTCCCTGCCTGGCAAAAATCATGAAGGTCTAAATAGAATAAATAAAGAAAAACCCTTTCCAATGGTTGATGAGTTGATATCCAAAGGACACAAATTTAAGGTGATTGGCAAACGAATCAGGGGAAACATGAGGGGCGAGATTCTCCCCTAACCGGCGGGACAGGCCGTACTTGCGCCGAGGAGTGGCGTGAACCACTCCGATGTTGGGCTGCCCGAAAGCTGCGAATCCTCCACACCTGCAGGGGCTAGGCCGGTGCCGGCGGGGTTGGCGCCGTGCCAACCTCTGCCGAAGTGCCTTCGCCGGCCAGTGCGAGTTGGCGCATGCGCGCGAGCGCCAGTGTGTGCTGACGTCATCCCAGTGCATGCTCCGCGCCAGTCATGGCGGACAGTTACACCGTCCGGTGCGGAGGGAAAGAGTACCCCCAAGGCAGAGGCCTGCTCGCGGATTGGAGGGCCCGATCGCGGGCCAGGCCACTGTGGGGGGGGGCCCCTTGGGGCCAGATCCCGCCGCGCCCCCCCGAGGACTCCACAGGCTACCTGCAGAGCCAGGTCCTGCCGGTACGGACCTGGCCTAATTTACGCCAGCGGGACTGGGCGGAGAGTCGGCGGGGGTGGGGGGGGCGCTGCCAACGGCCCCGACCGGCGCGGCGCGATTCCTAACCCCACCGAAAAATCCGGCGCCAGGGCGGGATTCATGCTGCCCCTCCCCCCCGGGGATTCTCCGGCCCAGAGGGGGATCGGAGAATCCCACCCGAGAAAACTCTCTTTATGCAACGAGTGCTTAGGATTTGAAATACAATCTCTGAAAGGGTGTTGGATACAGATTCATTGATGTCTTTCAAAGGGAAATTGTATAAAAATTCAGGCAGGAATGTGGCATAAGAGCCAGGGAGTAAAAGTGTCGGCATAGACTTGTTGGACTGAGTGATCTGCTTCAGAGCTATACAATTTTATTATCCTTTACTGTGATACATTGATGGTATTAAAAATTGGTGCTCAAATCACACAATTGACTTTGATTATACTTTTCATTGAATGTCTACTGTCTTCCCTGCTAGACCCTAGCAGGGAAGACAGTAGAGCAAAAATGGCAGGAGTTTGTATGCATAATTGAGGACACTGTACAGAGGTTCATCCCCAAGAAAAGAAAGATTATCCAGGGAGGGATTAGACAGCCATGGCTGACAAAGGAGGTCAGGAAATGTATCAAAGAAAAAGAGAGATCCTATAAAGTGGCCAAAAGCACCGGGAAATCAGAAGATTGGGAAGGCTACAAAAACAAACAGAGGTTAACAAAGAGACAAATAAGGAAGGAGAGGATCAAATATGAAGGCAGGCTAGCCAGTAATATAAGAAATGATAGTAAAAGTTTCTTTCAATACATAAGAAACAAACGTCAGGCCAAAGTAGACATTGGGCCAATTCAAACTGATTCTGGAAGGCTAGTGATGGGAGATGAGGAAATGGCTGGAGAACTTAATAAGTACTTTGCGTCTGTCTTCACAGTGGAAGACGTTAGTAATATCCCAAAAATTATAAAGGGTCAGGGGGCTGAGTTGAGTATGGTTGCCATTACAAAAGAGATGGTGCTAAAAAAGCTAAAAGGTCTTAAAATTGACAAATCTCCTGGCCCCGATGGGCTACATCCTAGAGTTCTGAGGGAGGTGGCTGAAGAAATAGCGGAAGCGTTGGTTGAGATCTTTCAAAAATCACTGGAGTCAGGGAAAGTCCCGGACGATTGGAAGATCGCTGTTGTAACCCCCTTGTTCAAGAAAGGATCAAGACAAAAGATGGAAAATTATAGGCCAATTAGCCTAACCTCGGTTGTTGGTAAAATTCTAGAATCGATCGTTAAGGATGAGATTTCTAATTTCTTGGAAGAGCAGGGTCGGATTAGAACAAGTCAACATGGATTTAGTAAGGGGAGGTCGTGCCTGACGAACCTGTTAGAATTCTTTGAGGAGGTGACAAGTAGGTTAGACCAGGGAAACCCAGTGGATGTGGTCTATCTGGATTTCCAAAAGGCCTTTGATAAGGTGCCACACAGGAGGCTGCTGAGTAAGGTGAGGGCCCATGGTGTTCGAGGTGAGCTACTGGCATGGGTTGAGGATTGGCTGTCTGACAGAAGGCAGAGAGTTGGGATAAAAGGTTCTTTTTCGGAATGGCAGCCGGTGACCAGCGGTGTCCCACAGGGTTCAGTGTTGGGGCCGCAGCTGTTCACCATATATATTAATGATCTGGATGAAGGGACTGGGGGCATTCTAGCGAAGTTTGCTGATGATACGAAGTTAGGTGGTCAGGCAGGTAGTGCTGAGGAAGTGGGGAGGCTGCAGAAGGATCTAGACAGTTTGGGAGAGTGGTGCAGGAAATGGCTGATGCATTTCAACGTGAGAAAATGTGAGGTCTTGCACTTTGGAAAAAAGAATCCAAGCATAGACTACTTTCTAAACGGTGAGAAAATTCATAATGCCAAAGTACAAAGGGATCTGGGAGTGCTAGTCGAGGATTCCCTAAAGGTAAACATGCAGGTTGAATCCGTGATTAAGAAAGCGAATGCTATGTTGTCATTTATCTCAAGAGGGTTGGAATATAAAAGCAGCGATGTGCTACTGAGCCTTTATAAGGCTCTGGTTAGGCCCCATTTGGAGTACTGTGTCCAGTTTTGGGCCCCACATCTCAGGAAGGACATACTGGCACTGGAGCGTGTCCAGCGGAGATTCACACGGATGATCCCTGGAATGGCGGGTCTAGCATATGAGGAACGGCTGGCGTTCCTGGGATTGTATTCATTGGAGTTCAGAAGGTTAAGGGGAGATCTAATAGAAACTTACAAGATAATACATGGCTTAGAAAGGATGGACGCAAAGAAACTGTTTCCGTTAGGCGAGGAGTCGAGGACCCGTGGGCACAGCCTTAGAATTAGAGGGGGTAAATTCAAAACAGAAATGCGGAGACATTTCTTCAGCCAGAGAGTGGTGGGCCTGTGGAATTCATTGCCGCAGAGTGCAGTGGAGGCCGGGACGCTAAATGGCTTCAAGGCAGAAATAGATAAATTCTTGATGTCGCGAGGAATTAAGGGCTATGGGGAGAATGCTGGGAGGTGGAGTTGAAATGCCCATCAGCCATGATTGAATGGCGGAGTGGACTCGATGGGCCGAATGGCCTTACTTCCACTCCTATGTCTTATGGTCTTATGGAATGTTGCATTCAAATTCGGATGACTCTAAGTGCTTTTCTCCAAGCCCAATATTTTTTATTCAGAGAAGATGAGGAAACCTATGAATGAGTGATGCACTGCCATCAGTGTTTAGTTTAGACAAGTACAATAGGCAGGATACGCATCCCAGAGCAAATGAGCTTATTTCCTAAAGTGTAATGATCATGACATAATTCCACTGCAAAACCAGAACATTGAGCTGTGAAACGGTAAAATATGTCCACAGCAATTGATGTCTTCACAATGATGTTTTCAAAAAGTGGAATCAAAAGTCAAAGATGAAACATGTAGAGAAAGAAGCTAAATGGAAAACATGGATCCAAAATAACTGGCGAGTGAAAAATGAATTGATGAGAACTGAAATACTAGAAGTAGTAAAAGAAAATTCAACAAAATTAGAACAAAATATAGAACAGCAGAAAGAAGATTTGTTCAAAGTTCTGAATATGTATTAGCTGAATTCAGCCCAAAGAAATCACAGAATGGTTCCAGCAATAAATTGCTGTATACTTGGGTTTGTCAAGTGAAAGGCAAAATATAATTATTCAAGTCTGTCGCTAATCTTCAGTATGAAGTTAAATATTTTGTAAAATTGCTTTTAAATTTCACATGTCATAGGCCCGCCAAAGAGAGAAAATGAATGAAGAGCACAATAAGAGACTCTCAGACACAGTGGACAGGTTGCTGACAGAATCTAATGAGCGACTTCAGCTGCATCTAAAAGAGCGAATGGCTGCGTTGGAGGATAAGGTAATATTTTAACGTTTTTGATGGTTACCCTATTGTAGGATTCAGGTTTTTAATGTTCAATTTGAATAGAATAATTTAGTTTGCAACATTTTTGTTTTGTAAATTTATAATACCCAATTCATTTTTTCCAATTAAGGGACAGTTTAGCATGGCCAATCCACCTACCCTGCACATCTTTTTTGGGTTGTGGGGGCGAAACCCGTGCAAACATGGGGAGAATGTGCAAACTCCTCACGAACAGTGACCCAGAGTTAGGATCGAACCTGGGACCTCAGCGCTGTGAGGCAGCACTGCGCCACCGTGCTGCCCTCTTTTGCAACATTAACATAGAAATTAACATACTAGACATAATAGACATACTGTCTGCATGCAATTTAGAATCCTACAATGCTGAAGGAGGCCATTCATCCCATCAAGTCTGCACCGACCCTCTGAAAGAGCATCCTACCTAGACCCATTCCCCCTCAACCCCATAACCCGACCTAACCTGCACATCTTTGGTCAGCAAGAGGCAATTCAATATGGCTAATCTACCTAACTTGCATATCTTTGGACTGTGGGAGGAAACCGGAGCACCTGGAGGAAGCACACGCAGAGACGGGGAGAATATGTAAACTCCACACAATCACCCAAGGCCAATATTGAACCCGGGTCCCTGGCGCTGTGAGGCAGCAGTGCTAACAACTGTGTCACCATGCTACCCTTAACTTAACCCAGGTTTTAATAACATTACTGCAAAAAATATATAATATATGACATTGTTTTACATTCATTACCTCCCCCCTTAAAACAATGAGCCAGCAATATGAAAAGATGACTTCATTTTCCAAAAACTTTTCAACTTTAACTACCACATATTACTAACTGCTACTATCACACTGTAAGGTACGCACCTCATCATTTTCATGCATGCAAATTTAAGTATTGTATCGTGAATTTCAGTCTTTTATTCCCAGCTTTAAATGTTCCATTCTTCTCACATTTCAAAGTCATGATAAATCATCTCCAATTATGTTTTTTCTTCCTGCTACATGTATGATTTTCAAGTTAAATGGTTCAAGTTAAATAAACTGCAGCGAAACAGTCTTGCATTATGATATTTTAACATCTCCAGAAACTTCAATGGATTATAGTCTGTATAAACAATTATCTCTAATGGCAGCAGGGTAGCATGGTGGTTAGCATAAATGCTTCACAGCTCCAGGGTACCAGGTTCGATTCCCGGCTGGGTCACTGTCTGTGTGGAGTCTGCACGTCCTCCCCCTGTGTGCGTGGGTTTCCTCCGGGTGCTCCGGTTTCCTCCCACAGTCCAAAGATGTGTGGGTTAGGTGGATTGGCCATGCTAAAATTGCCCGTAGTGTCCTAATAAAAAAGTAAGGTTAAGGGGGGGGGTTGTTGGGTTACGGGTATAGGGTGGATACGTGGGTTTGAGTAGGGTGATCATGGCTCGGCACAACATTGAGGGCCGAAGAGCCTGTTCTGTGCTGTACTGTTCTATGTTATGTAGTTACATTGTATATCTTGTGTTGCCCTATTATGTATTCTCATGTATTTTCTTGAATTTTGTTTAATTCCCTTTTCTTCAATGTACTGAATGATCTGTTGATCTACTTGCAGAAAAATACTTTTCACTGTACCTCGGTACACGTGACAATAAACAAATCCAATCCTTCATAATTTTATATGTAGATCCCCCCGCATCCTTCTAAATTCCAACGAGTACAGTCCAAGTCTACTCAACCTCTCCTCGTAATCCAATCCCTTCACCTCTGGGGTTAACCTAGTGGATCTCCTCTGCACACCCTCCAGCGCCAGTATGTCCTTTCTCAGGTAAGGAGACCAAAACTGAATACAATACTCCAGGTGTGGCCTCACTAATACCTTATACAATTGCAGCATAACCTCCTTAGTCTTAAATTCCATCCCCCTAGAAATGAAGGACAAAACCCCATTTGCCTTCTTAATCACCTGTTGCACCTGTAAATCAACTTTTTGCAACTCATGCACTAGCACACCCAGGTCTCTCTGCACAGCAGCATGTTTTAATATTTTATCGTTTAAATAAGAATCCCTTTTGCTGTTGTTCCTACCAAATTGGAGAACCTCACATTTGTCAACATTGTATTCCATCTGCCAGACTCTAGCCCATTCATTTAACCTATCCAAATCCCTCTGCAGACTTCCAGCATCCTCTGCACTTTTTGCTTTACCACTCATCTTAGTGTTGTCTGCAAACTTGGACACCTTGGAGTCGGTCCCCATCTCCAAATCATCTATGTAAATTGTGAACAATTGTGGGCCCAACACTGATCCCTAAGGGACACCACTAGCTACTGATTGCCAACCAGAGAAACACCCATTAATCCCCACTCCTTACTTTCTATTAATTAACCAATCCTCTATCCATGCCACTACTTTACCCTAAATGCCATGTTATCTTTATCTTATGCAGCAACCTTTTGTGTGGCACCTTGTCAAAAGCTTTCTTGAAATCCAGATATACCACATCCATTGGCTCCCCGTCATCTACCGCGCTGGTAATGTCCTCAAAAAATTCCACTAAATTAGTTTGGCACGACCTGCTCTTTATGAACCCATGCTGCGTCTGCCCAATGGGACAATTTCCATCTAGATGCCTCGCTATTTCTATCTTGATGATAGATTACAGCATCTTCCCTGCTACCGAAGTTAAGCTAACTGGCCTATAATACCCATTTTCTGCCTACCTTCTTTTTTAAACAGTGGTGTCACGTTTGCAAATTTCCAATCCGCCGGGACCACCTCAGAATCTAGCGAATTTTGGTAAATTATCACTAGTGCATTTGCAATTTCCCTAGCCATCTCTTTTAGCACTCTGGGATGCATTCCATCAGGCCCAGGAGACTCATCTACCTTTAGCCCCATTAGCTTGCCCATTACTACCTCCTTAGTGATAACTATCATCTCAAGATCCTCACCTGTCATAGCCTCATTTCCATCAGTCACTGGCATGTTATTTGTGTCTTCCACTGTGAAGACCAACCAGAAAACCTGTTCAGTTCCTCAGCCATTTCCTCATCTCCCATTATTAAATCTCCCTTCTCATCCTCTAAAGGACCAATATTTACCTTAGCCACTCTTTTTTGTTTTATACATTTGTAGAAACTTTTACTATCTGTTTTTATATTCTGAGCAAGTTTACTCTCATAATCTATCTTACTCTTTTTTATAGCTTTTTTAGTAGCTTTCTGTTGCCCCCTAAGGATTTCCCAGTCCTCTAATCTCCCACTAATCTTTGTCACTTTGTGTGCTTTTTCCTTCAATTTGATACTCTCCCTTATTCATGGTTGATTTTCCCTCTTTCAACTGTCCTTCCTTTTTGTTGGTACAAACCTTTGTTTGGAAGGTTCTCCATTGTTCCTCAACTGTTTCACCATAAAGTCTTTGCTACCAGTCAATTTTGGCTAGCTCTTCTATCATCCCATTGTAATCGCCTTTGTTTAAGCACAAAACACTAGTGTTTGATTTTTACCTTCTCACCCCCTATCTGTATTTTAAATTCCACCATATTGTGATCGCTCCTTCTGGGAGGATCCCTAACTATGAGATCATTAATTAATCATGTCTTATTACACAGGACCAGATCTAGGACCACTTGTTCCCTCATAAGTTCCATTACATACTGTTCTAGGAAACTATCGTGGATACATTCTATAAACTCCTCCTCAAGGCTGCCTTGACCGACCTGGTAAAACCAATCGACATGTAGATTAAAATCCCCCATGATAACTGCTGTACCATTTCTACATGCATCCGTTATTTCTTTGTTTATTGCCTGCCCCACCATAATGTTACTATTTGGTGGCCTATAGACTACTCCTATCAGTGACTTTTTCGCCTTTACTATTCCCGATTTCCACCCAGATGGATTCAACCTTATCCTCCATAACACCGATGTCACCCCTTACTATTGCCCGGATGTCATCCTTAAATAACAGAGCTACAGCAACTCCCTTACCATCCACTCTGTCCTTCCGTATAGTTTGATACCCTTGGATATTTAACTCCCAGTCGTGACCATCCTTTAACCATGATTCAGTAATGGCCACTAAATCATAGTCATTCATGATAATTTGTGCCATCAACTCATTTACCTTATTCCAAATACTACGAGCATTCAGGTAAAGTATACTTTTGTTGGCTTTTATACCTCTGTTTTGAATCTTAACACCTTGATCAGTAACCGCTCCTAAGTTATTTTCCCTCTTAACTTTTCTCCTCATTTTCTTTGCTGAATCAACCTATTCTATATACTCTGCATATCTAGCTGTAAAGAATCATCTCATTTAAGAACAATGATTAATATCATTGAATGAACACTTGTTCCAGAATTATGCAATAATAATCTTTACTGAACGCTCCCCCTTTATTTCACGACCAGAAAATAGATTATTAAATACTCATCTTGCCTTTAACAAAGCACAATATTCATTTTAATTACATGCTCTCCCCTTGCCTTTTCTAAAAACATAACATAAACAAAGATTGCCAAACGAAAGTTTTCTGCTTGTAACCAACAGGAGGATTTTCCATGCACCCCACAGCATGTTTTTCCATGGCGGGAGGCAGCCCGCCATTGGGGGCGACGGGATCTTCTGGTCCCGCTGCTGTCAATGGGATTTCCACTCCCCTCCTGCAGCTGAGGTTCACTTTCGGCAGGACCGTAAGATCCTGCCAGCAAGAACAGCCAGAAAACCTCCCCCAAAGTCTACACGGGTATGAATAATACTTCAACCGCTGATGGCATTGATATGCTAACAATACCAAGGAATTTCACAATTCATGCACCGTTTTTTAAATTATTGAGCAAGAACATAGAACAAGTTAATTGGCACTCCTCGTGATGTGAAACCACAATACGTTCTTTGGAGGGGGAGATCTTTTGACAATGCATCAAATTAGCTACTTTAGAAAGTTACTATGTTGTAACTAGTAAAGTCCTTAATAGCATTATTGTTTAATCAAATTTGCCACTGTTATGTATTTTGCAAATAATTATGTTTTATTATCTTAGAACATGTTGATACAAGAATCTGAACTATTAAGAAAGCAACTGGAAGAGTCTCTTCATGACAAGGTAACATCATAAATAAAAATACTTTTTAATTGAACATCATTGATATATTGAAGTTTCAGTGGTACGTTGTTAATTTAGAATTATCCTCTATTTCCATAATATTAAAAATGAAGCACTTGGGGAAAGATCCAAACAGACATGTGCAGAGCTTCTTTGCCTCTGAGCTCAACATCAACTGCAATTAGCTTTGGCCAGCTTTCAATTTGGGTTGGCTAGCCGCACCTCATACTAATATCACAGCAACCCAAGAGAGCAGCGGTATTGCATTGTGTAATATCATTGTAAGCTGGTGCTGCTACAAAGTTTAAGATGTGGTATAATAAGTTAAAATAAAATCTAAAATCGTTGCAGAAAAATCAACATTATGATTTAATGTTAATGTTACAGTGTATATGATTCTTTTGTTGATCATGTTGCTTATTATCATGTTTAGGATTGATATAAAGAAATTACTCATGGCTTAGGTACTAAAAGAACTCAACACAATTATTAGTTTGCAATGGATAGTGTAATTATTTGTGAGATCCGTTCAATAAAAGGTTCCTCTCAAGCAACCTTTCTAGAAACTAAGTCAGCAAACAAAGAAATTCGTCAGGGTACTTTGTTACAAATATTTGCAAATTTTGTACTCGGGAGTTTATCAGAGTAAATATCTTGGTACTTTACTCGGTCATATTTGATAAGTCAGACTGAATGGCAGGGGATATAAAAGTGTGAAGTGCCTGTAAATGGGTAGAGTGAACATGCCCAGACAATTCCAACAGATTTCTGTGGAGATCGCCGAAGACAAAGAAGGTCAACTTGATGAAAATATTTCTTCGCATAAACCAGACAAGCTATTTAATGCCTGTCTTATTTATAGGAGATTTAGGACGCTAATATGATTTCCACCAGCAGTAAAAGCTATTCACTTTATCTGGCCTCTGATGATGCCAGAAGCTTCTTCCAGTCTAATTATCTATTCCCACCCTATCACTTTTAACATGAGACAGATGACTGAAGCTCCCTACTTAATGAGAACTAACTATATTTCATTCTTGCCAAAGGGAAGCAAAGGGAGCACGAACATAGTTTTGCGAGGATTGCATGCTTATCACTGGATTCCCTTCCCCCTTGTGCATGCATCAAGTAATGATCCATCGTAAACCTACAAATGTAATCTGCTTTAACTAATCCATGTAACAGAAAGTTCAACATTTTCCCCAGAGTCTGTGTGTAAGAACATAAGAACTAGCCCCAGGAGTAGGCAATTCAGCCAATCGAGCCTGCTCCACCATTCATGGCTAATCCAATTTAACTTCAACTCTACTTTCCTGCCCATTCTCCATAACCCTTCAACCCACTACTAATTAAAATTCTGTCTATCTCATCAAATTTACTCAATGTTCTGGCATCCACAACACTCTAGGGTAGTGAATTACACAGATTCACGACCCTTGGAGAAAAGTAATTTCTCCTCATCTCTGTTTTAAATCTGCTACCACTTATCCTAAAACTATGAAAAATGCCCCATAGGAGAAAGCAGCTGCTCGACATCTACTTTGTCAATAACTTTTAGCATCTTATATACCTCAATTGGATCTCCTCTCATTATTCTAAACTTGAGAGAGTAGAGGCCTAAACTGCTCAATCTTTCTTCATAAGACAGACCCCTCATCTCTGGAATCAATCAGGTGACCCTCCTCTGAACTGCTTCAAAGACAACTACATCCCTCCTCAAATATCTTCTTAAACAACTGTGACTGCTTATCCACTGTCCTACCTTTTAGTCTTCCTGCCCAGTCCAAATCTGTCCTCATGCCTATGTACTTTTTGTTTAACTCCAGTTTCTCATCCTCAAACTGAATTTGAAATTCTATGATGCTTTGATCACTCTTCCCTATAGGATCCTTAACTATGAAGTCATTAATTGGTCCCTCCTCATTACACAATACCAAATACAGAATAGCCTTCTCCCTAGTTGGTTCCAAAACATATTGCTCCAAGAAAATCTCTAATATATTCAATGAACTCTTGCTTGAGCTACCCTTGCCAATTTGATTAATCCAGTCTATGTGCATATTAAAATCACTCATAATTATTGATGTACCTTTCTTACAAGCCCCTCGTATTTCCTAGTTTATATTATGCCTCACTGCGGAATTACTGTTTGGGCACCTATAGATTACTCCCACTAGGCACTTCTTTCATTTGCTATTTCTTATTTCTACCCAGACTGATTCCAAGTCTTGATCTCCAGGTGCCTATATCATTTCTCAGACAGCACTGATCCCTTCCTTTCCTAGCAAAGCGCCATCACCTCCTTTTTCTTTCTTTCTATCCTTCCGAAATGTTGAGCTGAGTATCCTTGGATATTCAACTCCCAGATCAGGTCTTCTTGTAACCGTGTGTGTCTCAGTAATCATCACTAAATCATACCCCTTTTTCTCTATTTGCGTTGTTAGCTTATTAAATTTGTTCTTAATGCTTTGTGCTTTCACACACAAAGCCTTTAAATTTGTTCTCTTATCAAATTTCCCGAGTGTGGCAGCTGCTGTGGTAGTTCTCGCTGACTTCAAGGCATTTGTACAAACCAGTTGTTCCTGGACATAGCTGCACCAGGCATTCCTTCAGGAATGTAGCTTGACTTCCAGGCTGAAGCTGGTGATGTTTGCATTCTCTATCAGCTTGCTTTTCACTATTAACATGAGACACATGACTGAAGCTCCCTACTTAATGAGAACTAACTATATTTCATTCTTGCCAAAGGGAAGCAAAAGGAGCACGAACCTAGTTTTGCGAGGATTGCATGCTTCCCCAAGTATATGACTAACAAACCTCACCCACATTGCTTTGTGGATGCTGACATCAATTTTTTCCCTTTCTAGAACCAAAATGGATTCCACTCCTCAGTGTTAAGGTGGTGTGTGTACCTTCCCAATGAATTATCCAGGCCAATGTCTGGTACTTTGGCTGCTGTCATGATGCCTTCATTATGTGACACTATGTTGTGCCAACTGAATTTGAGTCACAACAGCAAACGAAAGAGTAGCTACTGGGTGATGAGGACTATCTGCTGACTCCATAGCTGATGGCTCTGGTGCACAACTTTCCCACATGTACACAGCATTCATACAATGAAAGCCTTGCTGCAACCACCACATATGATACAGCAGACTATTCATGTTGAGACACCACTTTTGTTGTTTGGATCCTTTGGAGGAGCACTGTAATTTTTGGTGAAAGGAGTGCCAAGGTTCATGGTGGTCTGCTGTATGCTGTATAACCTCACCAAAATGAAGGATGACTCTGGCCACCACCTATATAATGAATGGCTGAGGAGCAGGAGAATGAAGAGGAGGAGAAGTAGGAAGAGGAGAAAGGAAGTAACTTCAGCCGACCTTTTCCGGCTGAGATGTTTGTGAGGAACTCAACCAAGTGTGATACCAGAAATCAATTCCCCATTCCCTGACCATTCCTAACCTTGCTTTCTCTCTGACACTGATCATCACCGCTGCGTCTGCTTGACCACAATGCAAAAATAAATGTCACAAGACCATAAGATATAGGAGCAGAATTAGGCCACTCGGCCCATCAAGTCTGCTCCGCCATTCAATCATGGCTGATATTTTTCTCATCCCCATTCTCTTGCTTTCTCCCCAAAACCCCTGATCCCCTTATTAATCAAGAACCTATCTATCTCTGTCTTAAAGACACGCAGTGATTTGGCCTACACGGTCTTCTGTGGCAAAGGGTTCCACAGATTCACCACACTCTGGCTGAAGAAATTCCTCCTCATCTCTGTTTTAAAGGATTTTCCGGTTAGTCTGAGATTATGTGATCTGGTTCTAGTTTTTCCTAGAAGTGGAAGCATCTTCTCTACATCCACTCTATCCAGGCTTTGCAGTATCCTGTAAGTTTCAATAAGATCCCCCCTCATCCTTCTAAACTCCAACCAGTAGAGACCCAGAGTCCACAACCGTTCCTCATACAACAAGCTCTTCATACCAGGAAGTATTCTTGTGAACCTTCTCTGGACCCTTTCCAAAGCCAGCACATCCTTCCATAGATACGGGGCCCAAAACTGCTCACAAGACTCCAAATGGGGTCTGACCAGACCCTTATACAGCCTCAAAAGTACACCCTTGGTCTTGTACTCTAGCCCTCTCAACATGAATGCTAACATTACATTTGCCTTCCTAACTGCTGACTAACCTGCACGTTAACCTTAAGAGAATCATGAACAAGGACCCCAAGTCCCTTTGTGCTTCTGATTTCCTAAGCATTTCCCCATTTGGAAAATAGTCTATGCCTAAATTCCTCCTTCCAAAGTACATAACCTTACACTTTTCCACATTGTATTTCATCTGCCACTTCATTGCTCACTCTTCTAGCCTGTCCAAATCCTTCTGCAGCCCCCCTGCTTCCTCAATGCTACCTGTCTCTCTACAAATCTTTGTATCATCTGTAAACTTAGCAACAGTGTCTTCAGTTGTGGTCCCAGCACAGACCCCTGAGGGACACCACTAGTCACCGGCTGCCATCCTGAAAAAGACCTCTTTATCCCAACTCTCTGCCTTCTGCCAGTCAGTCAATCCTCTGTCCATGCCAAGATCCTACCCATAACACCATGGGCTCTCAACTTATTTAACAGTCTCCTATGCAGCACCTTGTCAAAGGCCTTCTGAAAATCTAAATAAATAACGTCCACTGAAATGAAATGAAAGGAAGTGAAAATTGCTTATTGTCACAAGTAGGCTTCAAATGAAGTTACTGTGAAAAGCCCCTAGTCGCCACATTCCGGCGCCTGTTCGGGGAGGCTGGTACGGGAATTGACCCGTGCTGCTGGCCTGCCTTGCTCTGGTTCTCCTTTGTCTAATTTCCTTGCTACCTCCTCAAAGAACTCTCAGAGATTTGACAGACGTGACGTCCCCTGACTAAGTCATGCTGACTCAGTCCTATGCACTTCCAAGTACTCCGTGATTCATCTTTAATAATGGACTCTAAAATCTTACCAATGACCGAAGTCAGGCTAACTGGCCTATAATTCCCCGTCTTCTGCCTCCCTCCCTTCTTAAACAGCGGTGTTATATTAGCCACTTTCCAGTCTTCTGCGACCCTTCCTGCCTCCAGTGATTCCTGAAACATCACCACCAATCTCCTCAGCTATCTCACTTAGAACCCAGGAGTGTAGTCCATCTGGGCCAGGTGATTTATCCACCTTCAGACCTTTCAGTTTCTTAGTGATGGCTACTACACTCACCTCTGACTTGATTCTCCTGGAGCTCTGGCATCCTACAGGTATCTTCCACCGTAAAAACTGATGCAAAGTAATTGTTCAATTCCTCTGCCATTTCTTTGTTTCCTATTGTGCTTCTCCAGCCACATTTTTGAGTGGTCCAATGTCTATTTTTGCCTCTCTCTTCCCTTTTATATATTGAAAACAACTCTTCCTATCTTCTTTTATATTACTCATATTTCATCTTCTCTCCCCTTATTGCTTTTTTAGTAGTCCTCTGCTCGCTTTTAAAGGATTCCCAATTCTCTGGCTTCCCACTAATCCTCACCAGTTTATATGCTTTTTCTTTTGCATTGTCCTTGTCTTCCCTCGTCTTTTCTGTCCTTGTCTTCCCACATCAACCACAGAAGCCCTGTCCTCCCCTTAGTATGTTTCCTCCTCCTTGGGATGAATTTCTGTTGTGCCTCCCAAATAACCCCCAAAAGCTCTTGCCATTGTTGTTGCACTGTCGTCCCTGCTAGGCTTGTTTTCCAATCAACTCTGGCCAGCTGCTCCCTCATGTCTTTGTAATTACCCTTATTTAATTGTAATATCGTTACATCTGATTCCAGCTTCTCCCTCTCAAACTAGAGGGTAAATTCTATCATGTTGTGGTCACTGCTCCCTAAAGGTTCCTTCACTTTAAGTTCCCTAATCAAGTCTGCCTCATTATACATCACCAAATCCAGAATTACCTGTTCCCTCGCAGGGTCTGTCACAAGCTGCTCCAAAAAAACGTCTCTTAGACATTCCACTACGGACCTGATTTTCCCAATTCACCTGCATATTGAAGTCCCCCATGATTATTGTCATATTGCCTTTTTTACATGCTTTCTCTGTCTCCTGATTTATTTTCTGCCCCACACCCTGACTACTACTATGGGGCCTGTACATAACTCCCATCAGGGTCTTTTTATCTTTGCGATTCCTCAATTCTACCCACAGATATTCTATGCCTTCTGATCCTATAGCGCTCCTTGCTATCAATTTAACTTCATTCCTTACTAACAATGCAACCCCGCCCCCTTTGCCAGTCACAAAATAAATGTTTCAACTAAATGTATAAATTCTGTCACACTCTTACCTTAACTTCAAAAGGTGATGATCCATTGTTGAGGATCACCACTCACATATCATCATGAAACAGCCGAAGAATGGCAATGTATTTTGGAGAACATGCATACTGCAGCAGAATCCTCTAAAGTGCATCACAATTTACAGAGTTGAAGGTCTTTTTCAAGTCAAAGAATGCAATGTAGAGAGGCTCATGTTGTTCACAAAACTTTTCTTATAGTTAGCGGACTGCAAAAATCATGTTGGCCATGCCTCTTAATGGCCTTAGCCCACATTGAAATTTGGGGAGCAGCTTTTCAGCAAGTGTAAAAAGGCAATTCAGAAGGGTTCTTGTAATGATCTTTCCTGCCATGGAAAATGGGGAGGTGTCTCGGTAATTTCCGCAGTTGAATTTTCCCTCTTTCTTGAAGATTGTCACAATCATGGCGTCCTTTAGATCATTCGGGACATTCTCTTCATTCCAGATTTGTAGGATGATGAAGAAACTCTGCATCCCCTGAAATTCACTGGTGCAGCCTTTGACCACCTGAGGAAATGTGTGTTTGACGATCACAACATCAAAACTGAAACCAAGCTCATGGTCTACCATGCAGTCGTGATCCCTTCATGACTGTAGATGTTGCAACATGGACAATGAATAGGAGGCACCTTAAAACTAGCAATGCTGCCTGCGGATGATCTAAATATAAAGTGTGAGGATGAATGCTCCAACATCAGTTCTTTCACAAGTAGGCACCAGAAGCATTGAGGCACTGATCACCATCACCAGCTTGCTGCTTGGGTTGCTGCTATAGTTTGGGTGCCAGATACCAATCTCCCAAATCAGGTCTTCTTCTCCAGCTCAGTCACAACAGACACACCAGAGAACAGAAGGAGTGCTTAAAGTCAAACCTACATAAAGGACAATGTATTGGATTGTTGGAGGTCAATCATCTCAACGACAGGACATCACTGTAGGAGTTCCTCAAAGTAGTGTCCTAGGTCCAACCATCTTCATCTGCTTCATCAATGACCTTCCTTCCAGCATAAGGTCAGAAGTAGGGATGTTCGGTGATGATTACATAATGTTCAGCACCATTCTCAACTCCACATATAATGAAGCACCTTCCAAATGCACAACCATTGCCATCTGGAAGGACAAGGAGAGCAGATGCATGGGAACACCACCACCTGGAAATTCCTCTCCATCATCCTGACTTGAAAATCTATTGTCGATCAATTGTCGTTGGGTCAAAATCATGGAACCCCCTCCCTAACACTTTAGGTGTATGTAACATGGACTGCAGTGATTCAAGAAGGCAGCACCATCACCTTCTCAAGGGCAATTAGAGATGGGAAATACTTAAGTGTTTAACAACTGTTTCTTTCAATAGATATTTTTAGTTCCTGTTTTAGTTATTCCTGATTCTTTTTTTTTAAATTTTTTGCGACACATATTGTCTTCTCCTTTTTGTTTATTACTTTGCAAATGCCATTTTCTTTAGATTCAATTTTACCCCATCCACCCTTAACATTAATTCCCTCCACTACTAGCACATTATGGTCCAAAGTGTACCATCTACAGGATTCACTGCAGCAACTTTTCAAAGCTTTTTCAACAGCACCTTCTACTCCTGCAGCCTCTACCACCGAGAAGAACAAGGGCAGCTGTGAGTTCTCCTCCAAGTAGTGTATCATCCTGACTTCAAAATATACCATTATATTTCCTAATTTCAGCATCAGAATCATGGAGCTCCCTTCCGAACAGCATTATGGCTGTTCTTTCACTACACAACTGCAGCGGTTCAAGAAGGTGACTCACCATACCTTCTCAAAGCAATAAAGAATAGGCAACAAATACTGGCCTCGCCAGCAATGGCCACACCCCATGAATTAAATAAATAAATGCCTCCATATTTGTCTGTGGCACCTCATTATTGGTAGCTTGTTCCAATTTGATTATTGAAATATGGTTCACCTGAACTGTATTGACCTTTCCTTTAAATATGTCCACCGTTGTCCTACCTCTTTGTTCCTCAATATTTTTCTCCATTTTGCCTTCCTTAGGTCCATCCCAATTCTCTGATATGAGGCTTTTTCCAATCTATTTTCTCCTTATTCTATCTTTATCTCTCTGACTCATTAACTCATATTGTGATCATTCAACCATCAATGCTGTCCCACTGTTGATTTCCGCTCCATTTAATTTCCCATTACTAGGTTTAGAACCACTTCCACTTTGTTGGATCTTTTTACATATTGAGTCAGAAAGAGTTCTGCACATACTGAAAAAAATTCCTTTCCCTTCCCCTTCCTTTCCTGCCAGTATATGTCATAGCAGTTGAAATCACCCATAACTGGGGTGAATTTTGTAGCAACCCAGCCAGAGCATTTGAAGCAGGTGGACAGGCAAAATAGGGCAGATGGTTGCCCACACCTTCCTGCCCACCCACAAGCTATTCCCCATTGTATGGTGGTGGGTAATGCCCGCTTTTAGACCTATCGAGGCCCTTAACTGGCCAATTCATGTCCAGTTAAGAGTCTGTTTCCACCTCTACTGCTTGAGTACGTGGAGCTGGAGAAGGTGGAATGAAGGTAGCCAGCCTGCACTTCACCATCTTGTGAAAAGCTAAATAGAGTTATGTCCCCGAGATATTATGCCTCCTTTGCTCCACCCCTTCTGGCCTCCAAGACCGTCACTCTTGCTCCCTCCCCAATCAAAAACCCCAACCCACCATCCGGTATCCATGTTGTCTTCCTTCCCAGGACCCTCTGTCATCTCAGCAGCGACCACTATTTGAGTTCTGGTGCTGCTGGGACTATTCAACTGCGAGACAATCTGATAGGCTGGCAGCTCTTGAAGCGGGACTTCCTTTTTCTGAAGGGGAGAATTCACATAATTCAAATCACATGTCGGCCTTACTTTTTTTTATTCATTCATGGGATTTGGGCATTGCAGGCTGTGCCAGCATTTATTGCCCTTCTCTAATTGCCCTTGGGGTAGTTAAGAGTCAACCACATTTCTGTGGGTCTGAAGTCACATGTAGGCCAGACTAGGCAAGTAAGGACGGCAGGGACATTAGTGAATCAGATGGGTTTTTACGACAATCGACAATGGTTTCATGGTTCATCATTAGACTTTTAATTCCAGATTTTTATTTAATTCAAATTTCACCATCTGCAGTGGCGGGATTTGAACCTGAGTTCCCAGGGCATTACTCTGGGGCTCGGGTTTACTAGTCCAGTGACAATACCACAACACCACTGCCTCCCCTTTGAAGTGGATTGGATTGGATTGGATTTGTTTATTGTCACGTGTACCGAGGTACAGTAAAAAGTATTTTTCTACGAGCAGCTCAACAGATCATAAAGTACATGGGAAGAAAAGGGAATAAAAGAAAATACATAATAGGGCCACACAAGATATACAGTGTAACTACATAAGCACTGGCACCAGATGAGGCATACAGGGTGTAGTGTTGATGAGGCCAGTCCCCAAGAGGACTGCAATGGTTCAAGAAATCAGATCACCACCACATTCCCAAGGGCAATTATGGATGAACAATAAATGCTGGCCTTGCCAGCAATGTCCACATCCCATGAATTAATCAAAAAATAACCTTGTTAAGGTATCCTCAGTGCTTTATTGCTACGTGTCAGCCTTTTAAAAGTCTGTCAGCTTGTAACCAACTTTGCTACCGCGGATGAGGGGGAGCAATATTCCCCATCCCCCATAAAGTTCAGCTCATGATGTTTTGTTTTTTAATTAGCTGACATATTTTTCTTATCCATGATCGCCCCACTCTTCCCGATGGCTTCCGATTCTGTTCAATAGCCACTACCTCCAAGGTCAAACCCTGTCCTGCACCTCGCAGGAATATACCTGGGCCTGGATTCTCCCCTGCCGGCCGGCGCGAACGGCCTTTGGCGCCCCGCCAGCTGGGGCCGAAAGGCATTCGCCGGCCGGCGGAAGTCCGCGCATGCGCCGGAGCGTCAGCGGCTGCTGACGTCATCCCGGCGCATGCAAGGGGGAGGGGGTCTCTTCCGCCTCCGCCATGGTGGAGACCGTTGCAGAGGCAGAAGAAAAAGAGTGCCCCCACGGCACAGGTCCGCCCACCAATCGGTGGGCCCCGATCGCGGCCACCGTGGGGGCACCCCTCGGGGCCAGATCGCCCCCACCCCCCCCCCCCCAGGACCCCAGCGCCCGCCCGCACCGCCAATCCCGCTGGCAAAAGAGGTGCTTTGATTCCCGCCGGCGGGAAAGGCTTGTCAGCGACGGGACTTCGGGCCATTGTGGGCCGGAGAATCGCCGCGGGGGGCCCGCCGACCGGGGGCGACGCGATTCCTGCCCCCGCCAATTCCCGGGTGGTGGAGAATTCGGGTCACGGTGGGGGCGGGATTGACGCCGGCATCGGGCAATTCTCCGACCCCCCGGGGGGTCGGAGAATTCCGCACCTTGTCTTTGGCCTTCATCGACCAATTCCCCAATCTACCAATAAGACTGCCATGCAGGTGGGAACCAATCAATGCTGCCACACTCATGCTGTGGAGTTAAAGGAGAATCCCAACACCTTCAGGACTCGAGCCAGTTGTTCCTAGAGAGTCACGTCATAAAAGTACAGGTCCATGAGCTAATTATTTATGTCCACATGATATTTACAGTATGTTAATAATTCACCAATTCTAATTAATTGTGTCAAATCTCAAGTGTAGCAAAAGTTGAACTGCACCTTTCTGTTATTGGTTCAACACAGTGGCGTGCAGAGGGGGGGGCCGACGGTGCATTGGCCCCGGGCATCCATTGGATGGGGGCATCCAATCAGAGAAGGAAAAAAAAAAAAAAAAATTTTTTTTTTTTTTTTTTAATTTTTAAAAAAATTTAGATTACCCAATTATTTTTTTCAATTAAGGGGCAATTTAGCGTGGCCAATCCACCTACTCTGCACATTTTTTGGGTTGTGGGGGCGAAACCAACGCAGACACGGGGAGAATGTGCAAACTCCACACGGACATTGACCCAGAGCCGGGATCGAACCAGGGACCTCAGTTCCGTGAGGCAGTTGTGCTAACCACTAGGCCACCGTGCTGCCCCAGAGAAGGAAATAAGATAGTAATTTTAAAATTTCAGCGGTGATAAATCAATTTTTGGAGGCTCACCACACTGCAGAGGCAGTTGTTAGCCCTTTATTCCTTTAACATGGTGTACCCTTTCTGTCTAGAGAAAATGGTCCTTCTCCCCATCCCCCCCACGCGCATGCGCATGATGTACGTGGTCCAACCATCAAAAGCAACAAGCAGACGTGGCTATTCGTTCCTGCGTTTCCTCGAGTCATAACTCGTCTTTTCTTCAGCTTTTTGTGCATCTAGATTAGTTCTTTTACCTACTCAGGTCAGTGAATAGCTCTAGAACAGGTGCAACTACGGTTTTTATAGGTTTTTTGGCGATATTTAATGAAATATTTACGTGGGATGTAGTAAGAGTGAAGCCTGGATGATCAGAGGACTGCTATGGCATTTAATCTCGGAATAGGAGACATTTATTCCTTAACATGCTAATATTCGAATACAGATACCACTAATTTGCAAGTCTATGATATAAATTGCACAAAATTATCAGTGGAGAATCAGTGTGAAATAATTTGATACGAAGGAACAAAGAAATGAAATATGGTTTATCCGTCTGCAACTGACCGTTGTTTACCATTTTCTTCCCATTTTCTCATGCGTCTTACGGTTTTTGAGATAGAAAATGAAATGTTACGAGTATTTCGTGTACAACCGAGTTGAGCACAGAACAGGAAAAAAAAGAGGGCCAGAGTCGAAGAAGAGTCCCATCAAAGAGGGGCATTAGATGCATGGATAAAAAGAAGTAAAGAAGAAGTAGGAGGAGCTGGAGAAGTAAAAGATGATGTGGGTGCAGAGAAGGATTTTTCTGATACGGATTCAGCTCGGTCAGAACATAATACTCTCTCTCCTCAGTCTCGTTGTCAGGATGATGATCCATGTGAAGAAAATAAAGAAGATATTTGCATATTTTTGCAAAG
This sequence comes from Scyliorhinus canicula, assembly GCF_902713615.1. Lineage (NCBI taxonomy): Eukaryota > Metazoa > Chordata > Chondrichthyes > Carcharhiniformes > Scyliorhinidae > Scyliorhinus > Scyliorhinus canicula. Next base: position 19,343,553 of record NC_052165.1, on the reverse strand, counting down.
AAGCGATTTTGGCTGTTTGAAGAAACCGATTCCAGATCATTTGAAGATGACAATATTACAACATGGCCCTGAAAGATATCAGAATAAAAGTGGTCCATTTGCTGAGAAGGATGGGAGATCATTTTCCAAACAGTGGTTTGATAAAGTTTCCACAAACAGAGAAATTGTGGAGAGAAAATGGTTGTTATACTCTCCATATCGGAAAGCATGCTACTGTTTTGTTTGCTTTTTGTTTTCAAAGGAGCATTTGTTGTCTGTGTCAAACTTTGGAAAGGAAGACGGTTTCTCCACTTGGAGAAAATTAAATCCAACAATACCTGACCATGAGAAAAGCCCTTCTCATAGAGCTCACATGAGGGAATACCTGAACCTTGTAGTTCGACTCCATCATTCAACTACGATAGATGCTGAACTTCAACAGCAAATGTCTGCTGAAAAGAAAAGATGGAAAGCTATAACTGAACGGATTGTCGAGGTTATATCCTTTCTGGCAAAACAGAATCTGGCCTATCGTGGACATCGAGGAGAAGGAATATCTGGGTTATCAGAGCCAGGGGAGACAGTCAGTGAAAATACAGGAAACTTTCTAGCAACAATCAGACTTTTGGCCAAATATGATGACATCTTAGCAAAACACTTGCAGAGAGGGAAAGAGAAACCAAAAAGTGTCACCTACTTGTCCAACAGAATTCAAAACGAAATAATCAATCTTCTTAGTGAAACTGTCAAGAAAAATATAATTTCTGAAATTAAGGACGCAAAATATTTTAGCATAATGCTGGATTCAACTCCAGATATTGCCCATGAAGATCAGGTTTCTGAAATTCTGCGTTACGTTCATATTGATGAAAACAGAAAAGTAGAAATAAAGGAGACATTTCTGGGATTTTTTCAAGTCAACAAGAAAGATGCAGTCAGCCTGGTAAATAAAATTCAGGAAAAATTGGAAGAAGACAAAATTTCCATGAATGACTGTCGTGGTCAAGCATATGATAACGCAGCAGTTATGGCTGGAGTGAGAGGAGGTGTTCAACAAAAAATTCTTGAAGTTAACCCAAAAGCTGTGTTTGTGAACTGCGAGAACCACAGCCTCAATTTGTCCTGTGTCCATGCAAGTGAGGTGCAACCTGTTGTTGTTACATTTTTTGGCATTCTAGAAAAACTCTACTTTTTTTTCTTCATCTACTTCTCGTTGGGAAGTGTTAAAATCATTTGTCACTCGGACTGTGAAAAGACAGTGTGATACAAGATGGAGTTCCAGCCATGATGCTATGCAAGTAATCCACGAAGAGTGTGACAACGTTATTGCAAGCCTTCAACACCTGCTGGAAGGAGAATTTTCAAGGGAAACTAAATCTGATGCAGGATCGCTACTGAACTCTATTCGACAGTTCCCGTTTATAACTTTATTAAATTTTTGGTCATCAGTGGATAAAGTCTCAAAACATTTGCAGGATCCGAAAATGGGGTTCCATGAAGCTTCTTGTGATTTGAGCGGACTTATTCATATCTTGAATTTGAAGAATGACGAAATTATCCACAATGCAATAGATTTAGCCAATGAATATTGTCAAAATTGGGGAATACCAATTGCACGAACAAGGAGAAGAAGAATAATGCCTGGAGAGTCAGCAAGAGATAGTGGACTGATGGCACAAGAAGAAATGAATAGAGTAATGGTTGAGATTGTGAACAGATTAAAAACTGAAATTGAAGACCGCAGTGTCCGTCTTCAAAGACTCAGTGACCGATTTTCTTTTCTTCTGAACTTGAATTCAGGAGTGATTGAAGATGAACAAGAAAGAGAGAAATTAAAAAAGGAATGTTCAGACTTTGCAAATTATTATGACAATGATGTGGTTGCAATTCAGTTATATGACAAAATTATTGATTTTGTGATGCTCCTTCGAGCTGGAGGAAATAGAGTTCCCCCTGATCCTAAAGATGCTCTGGAGTCTTTACTGCAGTATGGGAGGGATGTCTTTCCGACGCTGTGTGTTTCATACAGATTACTGCTTACAATCGCATTTTCAGTTGCAAGCTGTGAAAGGTCATTTTCAAAACTGAAATTAATAAAAACATATCTGAGGTCTTCTATGTCACAGGAGCGACTGACCAACCTGGCTTTAATAAGCATTGAAAAATAATTTCTCACAGCTGATGTAAAAAGTGAAGTAGTTCAGGTGTTTTGTGACAGGAGGTATCATTTGGGGAAAAGAACTTAATAAATTTGATTGATTTATATTAAAATCGAATAAAGCGTTTATTTCATGTTTCATCTGTGTTTATATATTCAAAATGTTTTCCTTTCTCATAATATTTCTCAGTATGTTAGGCCTTATACTTGAGTCTTTGGGGCATACAATCAAGATTTGCCCCGGGCATCACCAGACCTCTGCACGCCACTGGTTCAACACCTCAAATAGTAAACCCAAGAGTATTTCGAAACTCTGAATCAAACAAATTATCACTTTGCAAAACAGTTTTTAGATTAAAGAAGGACTATCTTACCTTGTAAAAGGTAAATCTCCTTTGTACTCTCTCCAGAGCAATCATGTCTTTCCTGTGATGTGGTCACCAGAACTGTGCACAAAGCTCCAGCTTTGGCTTCACCAAAGTTGTTTTATACAGTTCCAGCATTACACCCCTGCTTTTGCATTAATTTCCTCACCCAATAAAGCAAAGTATTCCATATGCATTCTTGACAAGCTTGTCCACCTGTCGTGCCACCTTCAAGGACTTGTGGACAAGTACTTCATGGTCTCTCACTTCCGCAACCCCATTCAATATCTTCCCAGTTATTGAGTATTCCCTTGCTTTGTTCACCCTTCACAAATGCATAACCTCACACTTTCCCAGATTGAATTCCATTTGCCACTTCTCTGCCCACTCAACCAAATCGCTGATATCATTCTGGAGCCGACAGCTACCCTCTTCACTTATTAACTACACGGAAAATGTTTGTCATCTGCAAATTCCCCAATCATGCCATCTACATTTAAGTCTAAATCATTAATGTATACAACAAAAAAGCAAGTGCCACAAGACTGAGCCCTATGGAATTGCACTGGAAACTGTTTGCAAAATCATCCATCAACAATTACCCTTTGTTTCCTACCACTATCCCAATTTTGGATCCAACCTGCCACCTTCCCCTGCATCCCATGAGATCTCACTTTTCTGACCAGTCAATCTTACTAAAATCCACGTGGACAATATCCCTCCTCAATCCTCCTTGTTACGTCCTCAAAAAGTTCTATTAAGTTAGTAAGACACGAGCTTCTCCTCACAAAACCATGCTGACAATCCCTGATCAATCCAAACCTTTCTAAATGACAATTTTTCTTGTCCCCTGTTTCCTATGATTTTCCCACCACTGACATCAGACTATCCAGCCAATAGTTTTTTGGCCTATTCCTTGCACCCTTTTTAAATAATGGTACAATGTTCACTGAGCTCCCATCCTCTGGTATCTCACCTGTATCTAGTCAGAGTTTGTAAGTGACCCTCCGAGCATCCACTAATTCCTCACCGGCTTCCTTCAGCATCCTGGATACAATCCACCTGGCCCTGGTGACTTATCCACATTCAAGGATGCCAGACCCTTCAGTACTTCCTCTCTCACTATACTTACTGCATCTAATATTTCACACTGCACCTCTTAAATTAGAATGTCTGAATCATCTCTCTCGTTAGAGAAGACAGAGGCAAAGTACTCATTGAGAACCCTGCCCACATCTTCCGAATTAACCTACAAGTTATCATGTGCGTCTCTCATAGGCCCTACCTTTTCCTCAGTTAATTTGCTTTCTCTGAATATATAGGGAAACCATCTTAAGATATTCTTTGTTTTCAAATGTCAATTTTTTTGCATCTTCTCTTTGTTTTTCTAGTTTCCATTTTTACTTCACACTTGCACTTTCTATACTCCTTTCAGCTTTAAGGGAGAGATCGTCCACTGTTCACACCAGCAGGATCTTACGGTCCTGCCAACAGCGCACCCCTGCTGCTGGTTTCTCTGTGACATGGGGTGGATTCAATGGAAAATCGCATTGACGGTAGCAGGACTAGAAAATCCCACTGCCAGTTAATGGGATGCCAGAAAATCTCCCCCTAAGACTTCTGTGACTGTCATAAACTTCTTTTTTCTACTTTATCTTGTCTTGTATGCTTCTGGAGTTGTCAGTACCAAGTTTCCTTCTCTGGGGACATGTCTGCACTGTAGAATTTCACCTTTGAATGCCCCTCACTGCTTTGAAAGTTTTTCCTTCAATACACTAAGTGAAGGCAGTGGCGTTGTGGTATTATCACTGAACTTGTAATCGAGAGACGCAGAGTCATGTCTGGGGACCCAGGGTTTAATCTAGCCATGGCAGATGGTAAAATTTGAATTCAATAAAAATCTGGATTCAATAAAAGTCTAAAAAGTGACCGCAAACCATTGCTGTTTGTTGTAAAAACTCCTTGGTTCACTAATATTCTTTTAGGGAAGGAAATCTGTCATCCTTACCTGGTCTGGCTTACATGGACTCCAGATCCACAGCAATGTGGTTGACTCTTAACCTCACGAATGGGCAATAAATGCTGGCCCAGTCAGCAACGCCCATATCCAATGGACGAATAAAAAAAAACTTGCCAGCTCGTTTCTCAGCCTTGTAAAATTTGCCTTCCCGCAATTTAGAACTTTTGACTCCTGTTCTATCTTTGTCCTTTTCTATAATGATACTAAATCTGACTACGTTATGGCCACTATCACCAAAATGGTCCCCCACTGCTACCTTATCCACTAGCCCAGCCTCATTTCCTAATCCAGAATTGTACCCCTTCTCGTTGGGCTTGTTATTTGCTGGCTACTTTGCACCCTCTGTGTCCTTTCACTGTTCATATCCCAAGTATTAGATTAGTTGAAGTCACCAACTATTAAGGCCCTATTGTTTTTGCACACAGATATCTGTCTACATATTTGCCCTTCTAATTCCCTTCCATTTTTGGTGGGTCAATAGTACATTCTTAGCAGTGTGGCTGCCCCCTTTTTATTTCTGAGCTCAACCCACATGGCTTGTTTTAATGTTTCATTCAGTATATCATCTCTCCCCACAGCTATACTTGATTCTTTAACCAATAATGCAACGTCCCCATCTTTTTTATTCCTCTCCTGCCTGAAAACTATACATCTAAGGGTGTTGAGCTGCCTTTTGTGCCCCTCCTTAAGCCAAGTTTCTGTTATGCCATAACTTCCTGTAGTTTTATGAGCATAATAAAGTCATTCGCTATAACTTTGTCATCTCAACCAAAAAAAATTAAGCCCATTATATTTTATAAATTACACTTTGAAGTGTCATTAAAAACTTATGTTTTGGTGTTGAAGCCTAATTAATTGTTCTTTACAGGAACGACTAGCAGAAGAAGTTGAAAAATTTCACTCTGAAGTTCAACAAATGAAAATGCAATCTGTTGCTTTGTTGGACCCAGCCATGTCCAGGTAACCTAAAAATAAGATGCCAATTAATGCCAAATGCCGAGTAACTTAAAAATACTGCACCGTGATATGGAATAATTCATCTACAAGGTTCATTGCTAAAAATAAAATGTGTGTCTCTTTCTTTTCATATACCTGTCTCTCACCTTGGGGCTGGATTTTACCAGCCCTCTAGACAGGTTGTGATGCAGGTTGCCTCATAAAATGCCAGGCGAAGGGGTCTGCAAGGGAACGTAAAGTCTTCCCCTGCCACGGAATTTTCTCAACTGTGGGAATCTCAGCTGTCTGTCTCTGGTCAGTGGATGGCAAATTAAACCAATTTATTGACCACATTCTGCCTCCGCTGCATTTTCCCGATGTCCGGAGGGGCTGCTACCACATAAGCAAACTACCAGATAAACCATGATGGCATCCCATCAGACTTTCAGCAGCACCGGTATTGGCACTGAAGAGTGCACCCCTCTGAATGCTGGAGCCTGCCATGTTTGGCTCTGACAAAAGACATTTATAAAATCTGCTGTTGTTGTTAAACAAACCTAGCTGACCTTTGAGGACATCTCAACATGAGGCACCTTCTACTTAGAACAAAGAACAAAGAAAATTACAGCACAGTAACAGGCCCTTCGGCCCTCCAAGCCCGTGCCGACCATGCTACCCGACTAAACTACAATCTTCTACACTTCCTGGGTCCGTATCCCTCTATTCCCATCCTATTCATGTATTTATCAAGATGCCCCTTAAATGTCATATCGTCCCTTCTTCCACCACCTCCTCCGGCAGCAAGTTCCAGGCACCCACTACCCTCTGTGTAAAAAGAATTGCCTCGTACATCTACTCTAAACCTTGCTCCTCGCACCTTAAACCTATACCCCCTAGTAATTGACCCCTCTACCCTGGGGAAAAGCCTCTGACGATCCACTCTGTCTATGCCCCTCATAATTTTGTAGACCTCTATCAGGTTGCCCCTCAACCTCCGTCGTTCCAGTGAGAACAAACCGAGTTTATTCAACCGCTCCTCATAGTTAATGCCCTCCATACCAGACAACATCCTGGTAAATCTCTTCTGCACCCTCTCTAAATCCTCCACATCCTTCTGGTAGTGTGGCGACCAGAATTGAACACTATACTCCAAGTGTGGCCTAACTAAGGTTCTATACTTCCTTGTATCCACAGCAGTAACCATGTCTACCAGTGACACTGCCAGGGCTGCCAAAATGCAGGTCCTCTGATTGGGCTGAAGCTCTGGAAGCGGGCTGCCATCCTCAATTGGGAAGCAGTCCCTGCAAGAGCCTTTTAATTGACCTCTGCCAGTAAAATGCTGCCCAGGTTCCCACATCCCAAATGGGCTCAAGCCCTGTTCTCCACTGTTTTGGCATCACTAGCTAAGCTTCGGAAAACTTTTGAACCTAGGGCGCGATTCTCCGCTCCCCACGCCGGGTGGGAGAATCGCGGTAGGGCCGGGCGACTGATTTCATGCCCCCCTGGCGCCACCCGCGATTCTACCACCTCCCGCTCGGAAGAATCGCCGCTTGCCGAGCGGCCTGCTGTTCGCGACCGGTTCACGACGGCAGCAACCACATCTGGTCACTGCCGTCGTGAACATGGGCGCCAAAGGCCCGTTTGAAGCTTGTGGGAGAGGGGAGTGAGCACCACGGCCGTGCTCGGGAGGGGACTGGCCCACCGGTGCCCACCAATCGTCGGGCCGGCGTCTAAAAGTGACGCACTCTTTCCCCTCCGCCGCCCCGCAAGATCAAGCCGCCACGTCTTGCGGGGCAGTGGAGGGGAAGACGGCCACCGCGCATGCGCGAGATTGAGCCATCAGCCATCGTGACGTCATCCGCGCATGCGCGGGTTGGAGCTGGCCAACCTGCGCATGCATGGCTGACGTCACATAGGCGCCGCCGTCGCGTCATTCTCGGTCACGTCATTCTCGGCGGCCGTGAATAACGGAGCACCGCTCCTAGCCCCCCCGGGTGGAGGTGAATACGGTGAGAGGAGCGGCCTCCGAGGCCGTCGTGAAACTTGGCCGAGTTCATGACGGCCTTCCCGATTTTTCCCGGGAGCGGAGAATTCCGCCCCTTGTGTCACAGTAGTCGCTTGTATTTAACTCTTTCTTGATTCCTTTTTGTGTCTTTTACAAACTCTAAATGCATGATTCTGAAACACTTTCCTTGTCTATCTATTTGTTGTCAAGCCTTTCACTTATTTGTGGCTTCTTCTCTACAGATATAACATTTAGTTTATTTGCTCTGTCTCTTCTGTGCATGTTCCAGTTAATACTCCTGATGTACTTTAAATTCTATTTTATCTATAGACCTTTTTCCTAAGGGGTCATTATGTTTATAAGAATAGTTAATATGCATAATAGCATCACTTCACCGTGTATGTTGTAACTGTGACCGTACCATCACATGCTACTGATGGGCAGCATGGTGCACAAAGATGCACTGTCACATCAGGTTGCATAAGTGCATAAACATAGCAAAATAATCAAGATTTAAGCACTGGGAACATAACAGGAGGAAAACACAAATGAGCTGTGAGATAGTGATGAGTTATCGGCAGAACTAGAAAATGGGTATGGCACCTTTATGTATTTTGTTTCATGTTTTTTTAGGGTGTTGAATTTCTTGCGAGTGTATTACATGAATAAGGAGTGCAATGATTGGAAAGTCAGTTTGACAATTCAAAGTACTTTTATTATTTTGAGGAATTTAATTTGGTTGCTGTACTATGGATCATTAATTGCTTGTTTCAAGAGATTGTAAACAATTTTAACTGACAGTATTTTTGTGAAAACATATTTACTAAATAATTCATTCGAATCAAGAAGTATACGTCGATCCCCATAAACATACACAATAGATATACCCTTACCTGATTCAAACTTTTCAAACAGGTAGGGGGAAACATTTGTTCACACAGCGCCTCAAGTGGTGCTCTGCAGATCTATGTCAATTCTCCAGGGCCAGACAGTACTGCATAACCACACAAGTTTCCTCATTAATATCATTAAGTAAATCATGCCGGTCATGCAGCAAAGAGCCTGTGGTGCTGCTTGCCTCAAAAAATTGTTGTAGTCTGGTCGTGCGGCTTGAAATGTGGATACACAAATGAATTTTTCCCCATAATATGTAGCTTCTGTAAAACAGACACACTGTTATAAATTAATAAATTAAGAGTGCAATTTGATTAGTAATTAGGAACTGATTGATTTATAAAATTAATTGAATATATGGGGCGGGATGCCGCTGATGTCACCACCGGCGCATGCGCGCTGGGGGATTCTCTTCCGCCTCCACCATGGTGGAGGCAGTGGCGGCGGTGGAAGAAAGAGTGCCCCCACGATACTGGCCCGCCCGCCGATCGGTGGGCCCCGAACGCGGGCCTGGCCACCGTGGGGGGCATCCCCCGGGGTCCGATCGCCATGGATTCTTAAATTACATGATTAAGTTCATTGCTAAATTGAGCCATTTAATCATTAAAGCATGTAATTAATTATAATTGTAGTAGGCAGTTTAAAGAGCTATTATAAACAATTAGATAATTATCACAATATTGACCAAGAAACTAATGGAATATTTTTGTACTCTTTTCCTCTGTGTCAGACTAGGGTAACTGTTGCTCACTAGCTTCACCCTCTGGGACAGGCCAGGTAACTGTCACTTGCAAGAAGCCCCCTCAGGTAATATAAAAGCAGATTATTGTTTCCACAATATTACATGAGATGGACTCAGCAGGAAGTCCTCTGCAGCGGTCCTATCGTCTTGTCAAGTCCATGGGGAAAAAAACAATTATCCGAATACTCCGAAATAATAAAGTTGGAATAAGTTAAACTGGGAGTTTAATATTAAACCAAGATCTTATTGCTTTCTGAAAGAAATTCAACTATTAAGATAAAATGGTTTTGAAAGAAGTTAAATAACATCTTTCTTTCGTATTTTAAACTTCTTGGAGTTAGCTCAGTTGATACCATTCTAATCTTCGAGTGTTGTGGAGGTAAACCAGGACATGCCCATCAGAGGAAATGCTTCAATGCATTACAATGGAATGTTCCATTGTCTGAGATGCTAATGTTCAGATAAAATATTAAAGCAAGAATGTTTATTCAAGTGATGTTAAAGGTTTTGTGATACTATTCCAAGAAAGAATGGGGTGTGCTCCTGATATCTTCAGAAATTGCTCCCGAAAACAATACCAACAAAGCCTGAATCAAGACCTAAATTTTTGCTCCCATGACCTGAGCTCAGAGTTAGGACATTACCCAGCTCCACAAACCCGAACCAGGAGAGAATGCCCCAAAATTAGGATTTTTTTTTCTCCGAGGTGGTGGATTCTCTGGGGCCACATTATCCCGGAACAAGGGTGGAGGCTGCCAGGTACAGAGGCACTGCCTCAGTGCTCCGGTACTTTCGTGAAGTATTTTAAAAATAAAACAAAAAACACTCCCTCAGACCCCCCTTACTCCCGCAACTCACCATGCTCTATCGATGCCAAACTATGCCACCTCATGCATCCTACCCACCCCTCCAGGCCACTCAAACTCTTCATGCCACCCTGTGCCCCTCTACTACGCCCATGGCCCTCATACTCCCAATGCCAACCAATGCCTGCTACTTTATAGTCCTTGTGCCAACATAGTGCCAACCCTTGCCCCCCACCCAACAGCTTACTGCATCCATGCCAACTCACCTTGAGCAAACCATGGGCAAATCTCAGAATCCATGCTGAAATGTGTCTATTGATGACATCACTATTTTTTTTTTAAAACAATCTTTTTGATAAAAAAATCCAGTACACTGAAAGTCCTTCAACTAATCTCTCATGAAATTTTTAAAAATCGCTTTAATTTCATCCCTTATAAAACAAACCGTTCACTTAAGTACTTAATCTCTCAAGGAAACAAACATTTCCATCTGTGACCACTGGGATTTGTCAAAGAACTGCTTACTTAACAGCCTATATAGTTGTAAAATCAGTCACGCAACACAAATCTGATAATGATAACCCTCAGCCCTAAGTCAACAAACAGTGCAATAGCAAGCACTGATTTTTTAAAAAACACCATGGGCTAGATTCACGAACGGCGGGATTCTCTGTTGCGCCGGCAGCGCACCAAAGCCCGTGGGTTTATCAGCAGCAGAGGTGGCCACAATGGGAAATCCCATTAGTAGGTGGCGGTAACGGAGAATCCCGCTGCCGGTGAAGGCGCATTACCCAGGAAAACGCAGCTGGTGGACCAGAGAACCCGCCCCATATTTTTTAGAAAGATTTAAGTCGGTTCACAATTCCCTTGAGCTTTGACAGTTCCAATGAGTTCTGACAGTTTTTTGACAGCTAAACAGTTCTTTGACAACTCTTTAAAAGCATCACATTTCTTTGTCAGTGTGCGCCGTTTTTTGACAGATTCACAGTTCTTCGGTGACTTTGAAATTCCAATGAGATTATGCACTTTTTACACTCATTCATTTCTAATATTAAGAACCCATTGACCCCTCCCAAAGGGCACCCTACCACAAGTATCCCAGGGTCACAGCCAAAAGAGTATCTTACCTCTCCAAAAGCGTTCCCTCGCTACCGGACAAAGAACAATACAGCACAGGAACAGGCCCTCCAAGCCTGTGTCGATCACATATCCTATCGAGACCAACCACCTGTATCCTTCTATACCCCGTCTGTTCATGTGCCTATCCAGATAAGTCTTAAAGGTCACTAACGTATCTGCATCAACCACCTCACTTGGCAGTGCATTCCAGGCCACACAGCCTTTGTGCAAAAATCTTACCCCGCACATCTCCACTGAACCGTTCCTCCCTTACCTCGAACCTGTGTCCCCTTGTAATTGTCATTTCTACGCTGGGAAAAAGCCTCCAACTGTTCACCCTATCTATACCCCTAATAATTTTATTCACTTCTGTCAGGTTGCGCCTCAGCCTCCGTCTCTCTCGGGAGAACTCCCAATTAATTCAATCTCTCCTCATAACTAATACCCTCCATATCAGGTAACATTCTGGTAAACCTTTTCTGTACTCTCTCCATTCTCCAAGTCCCTCTGGTAGTGTAGTGACCAGAATTGGACACAGTATTCCAAATGTGGCCTAACCAGTGTTCCATATAATTGTAACATAATTTTTGAACTTTTATACTCGATACTGGAGACGTTTTGCCCGCCTAACTCCCTGCTTGAGCTCTTTGTATTTTCCTTGTATTCCTCAAGTGTTTTATCTGTTTTTAGTTGCCTGTACCTCACACATGCATTTTATCTTTTTTTGACAATATTCTCAATTTCCCTGGTCATCCATGGTTCACAGATCCTGCTTTTCATGTCCCTATTTTTTTCCCGGCACATGCCCGTCCTGCACTCCCATCAACTGCTCCTTAAAAGACTCCTATACATGCAAATGTGGATTTACACTCACACAGCCTCTCCCAAACAACAGCCTCCAAATCCTGCCTAAATCTGGTGTATCCAAAAGAATCCACAAGGTAAAAGATATTTGCTGTCAGGACTTGTTCTGAGCATGTGCCTTCACTGCTTGTTGACACCACACCTAGAGCATTGTGTGCAGTTTTGGTGTCCTTATCTGAGGAAGAATGTTCTTGCTATGGAGGGAGTACAGTGAAGGTTTATCAGGCTGACTCCTGGGATGACAGGACTGTTAAATGAGAAGAGACTACCAGTGGGATTTTCCATTCCTGAGACTTAAGTATTGATGCCGGGGCAGGATTCGTGGACTTCCACAACTGGCGCCGCACCTGGACCGATTCAGCGGCTGTTGAGGGGCTAGCACCACGTCACATGGAACACAATCGATTCCAATGAGAAATGGTATGGGATTTACCGGTTTCACGATTGACACTCAGGAGGCTGACAAGCTGCAGCCGCATATACACACTTCACTCCACACACACAAACCATCCCAGCCGACAAGATGGCAGCGAGGAGGGCAGCACCACGCTTCACTGATGCAGAACTGGAGACCCTCCTGGACGTGATGGAGGAGAGGCAGGCCACCCTGTACCCCGGCTCGGGAAGGAGGCTGCCCGCCACCGCCATTCGCCGTGCCTGGGCGTAGGTGGTAGAGGCAGTCACTGCCGTCAGCACCATCCAGACCAGAAACTGCACAACCTCCTCAGGGAGGGAGTGTGATTAGGCAGCACTGTGTCCCTCGCAATAACCCTCGTCCCATGCATTGTAACCTGACACCTGCCCGCCCCCCGGCAAACCAGAGGCCGTCCGAACCTCCACCCTGCACCACATGCCGACACCCATACCGGCCACCATGGCTGGGTGCCACCAGCTGCCCACCCCCTCGGCTGCAAGCGTCGGACTGTCTAACACTGCCGTTTACAGTCCCTCCCCCACCCCACTTACAAAATTCTAACAGGATTAGACAGGGTAGATTCAGAAAGAATGTTCCCGATGGTGGGGGAGTCCAGAACTAGAGGTTATAGTTTGAGGATAAGGGGTAAAGCTTTTGGGGCTGGGCTCTAGCATGAAGGAGGTCAAACTTCCAGCACAGGTTGTACAGGCAGAAGATCAGCTTTCTCGTGACTGAGCAACAATGCCTCAGGAGACACTGTCTTTCCAGTAGACCAGGTGGGCATGAATTTCTTTGCCTCCAGCTTCTTTCAGGAATCTGCTGATGACATCTTCAGGAGTTCACACTCTGCTGTACACAACTGCACCTCCCATTGATGCCATCTTTGCCCAGGTGGCCAGTTATGTGCACTTTTCACCGTCTGAAATCAATCAGAAGAAGAGGGCTCTCAGATTTTTTGCAGTGACTGTTTCTTCTTCAATTATTTCATAGATGTGAGTGTCACTGGCAAGGCAAGCATTTATTGCCCATGCCATCACACACTGCACACGTTTACCAATCAAGATGACCTCAGACCAACCAGCAGCATTTATCATCAGTTGGGTGAATTTGTGGAGCATAAATCAGTAGGAGAATAGGAGAGACAGAGAGCAGCAAAACTTAGGGGCATAAATCAGCATGAGAAGGGGAGAGAGAGCGAGCTGGGATGGGGGCTTAGTCTGTAGACTGGCTGTGTGCAGAGAAAACAGAGTATGATGTCACAGGGAAATAGGTAAGTGGGCTGGGCTGGTTTAGCTCACTCGGCTAAATTGCTGGCTTTTAAAGCAGACCAAGCAGGCCAGCAGCACGGTTCGATTCCCGTAATAGCCTCCCCGAACAGGCGCCGGAATGTGGTGACTAGGGGCTTTTCAGAGTAACTTCATTGAAGCCTACTCGTGACAATAAGCAATTTCATTTTTTCAAGTGATTGTTTGGTGAGTATTCTGCCTGTTTAAAAACTTGTGTAATTTAGTAATTGTAGATTAGTATTAGTAAGGTTTACTAGCAGTAGCAAAGCTGATTGGGAGTAGTAGAGTTTATTGATTACAACTTAACTCAGAATAATTTATTAACATTTAATAAAGATGGCAGGGTAGGTGATGTGTTGCGACTACAGAATTTGAGAGCTTTTGGACACCAGTGTGATCCAGCGCAAACACGTCATTAATAAGTGTCTGCAGGCTGAGGAACTTCAGCTTAGAGCTATTAAGCTGGAGGCTGAGCATCTGATGCTGCCTTGCATCAGGAGGTGAAAAGCTCCCTCTAAACAGTACGATGAGGCTGTCCTATCCTTTAGGGTAGGCACTTCTGATTTGCTTAGTGGTCAGGGACAGGGGAGGGTATGACTGCACATGAGGCAGATGTGAGACTCAGAAAGTAAAAGTGGAGAGGCCTCAGCAATTGCTTAGTGAAGTGCCACTTGGCACTCCCAGAGTGCCGGGGGCAGTGTCAGGACTTTGTCCAGTCATGTCCCTGACCACCCAGAGGCTACAAAGGCCTCCAAGACCCTGCAAGGTCATCACGTCTATCCAGAGAATTCAACAGTAGCTGCGAGAAGGTCCTCATGAAGGAACCCTTGCACTGTAATGAGTCACCAGGGGATGAATTTTCCTTCTGTGGTTGTGACACTAACACTGGGACCAAATCTGGGCTCTGACCTGGCCAGCAGTAGTCACTCAACATGAGTGTTGCTCCTGACACTGGGGGAACCAATAGAAGGTCTTCCAGAGGGTGCCAAAAGATGAAGGTGCCCTATCATTATGTTCAAAATTTTTCAAAAACTAATGGCCTCAGCGGTCGTGTGGCGGTGGACCCAGCTACAGGCAGCCTGCGGCTGCTGCTGTGGTTGTGTGGGTATTGCAACTGAGGCGGGGACACAAATTGATCCTGGAATGTTGATCTCTGCTTGCGTCTTCTTATTGGTCTTAAATTATCCTTTTAGTAATGTTCACAAGCTATCTGTCCCTTGCTGGTGGGTAGCTGTCACCCCTCCTAATCTGCCTCCTTAATAATGGCCCAGAAGCAGGAAGATGCCAATAAATTAGCATGCTGACCAGCTCTGTGAAATTCTGAGCTTGCCTGTTTTAATTCCTTCCTCCTGGCCAAATGGCCAGCAACCACAAGAATACTGTGACAAATGTGTTTACAGACTGATACAAGACCAGGAAAAATGTATTCAGGATTTAGAGAGAACACTGGCCAGGAGAAAAAATAAATAAAGTTGCATGCGTCCACAATTTTTAAAAAATTCATGTACTGTCTCTTTGACAGGCACCGCTCATGGCCAGCATGGACATTATTGGCTTAAGGGCAGCACGGTAGCATTGTGGAGGGCAGCACGGTAGCATTGTGGAGGGCAGCACGGTAGCATTGTGGATAGCACAATCGCTTCACAGCTCCAGGGTCCCAGGTTCGATTCTGGCTTGGGTCACTGTCTGTGCGGAGTCTGCACATCCTCCCCGTGTGTGCGTGGGTTTCCTCCGGGTGCTCCGGTTTCCACCCACAGTCCAAAGATGTGCAGGTTAGGTGGATTGGCCATGATAAATTGCCCTTAGTGTCCAAAATTGCCCTTAGTGATGGGTGGGGTTACTGGGTTATGGGGATAGGGTGGAGTTGTTGACCTTGGGTAGGGTGCTCTTTCCAAGAGCCGGTGCAGACTCGATGGGACGAATGGCCTCCTTCTGCACTGTAAATTCTATAATAAAATAAAAAATAAAAATATCTAATGACCTCTTTCCATGCCGCATTGACCCGACTAGCTGTATGACTCATGGGCAAATTGTTTTTCGACAAAGAATGAAGTATCTTATATTTATTTGCATATTTGTGACCTTTGGATATTTCAAAACAGTTTACGGCCAATGAAATATTATTGGAGCATAGTCACTGTGGCAATCTATATTAAAATTTTAGCTATTATGCCATATCAATAGTGCTCTTCTCAGTTTTTAAGACTGAGGAGTTTCCAGCACACATTTTTTTTTATAACATTATGAAAGCATTACTAATGAAAGCATCATTAATTTTCAGGCCACGCTTGGATACTTCACCTGATATGCGGTACTCCATGGGCTCATTGATAGATAGCCAAGCTGACCATTATAGATCGTCAAATGTGCTAAGGAGATCACAGGAAGTGCGTAAACTAGGCCACAGAGAAGAACCAAAGGTTCGTGCCTCAGATTTCATGTATAATTGAATACTTATTAAAGCAACTATTTTCTGATCTTAAATGTTTCCACTAAGTTTCAAGGGATATCAGAATATGTTTAGTAAAATATAGACAGGTTTTGTTAACATCTTCTACCTTTTTCTCAAACTACAATTTTAAGACACCGTGGTCAAAATCAATGAATGTCATTTGCAAACAAAGCAGGAAAAAAATTAAAAGTTGCTCAAGATCTACCACTGCAAACATACACCATTGGATAAGGTGAAGGAAATGTGTGAAATTGATTTTTTAATTAAAATGTAGAAAAATTACTGCCCAAAATCCACTGAATAGACTGTTAAAAATAAGGACAGACCTTTAGTGCACTTTGTACAATTTATTTTTATTTCTTAGCAATTAAGCTTTCTATTTAACTTGGAACCCATAGCTCCAAGCCTTCATGTTTTACTCGTATGCCTTAATCCTTTAAAACAAATCTAAGACAATAAGATTTTCAGCAACAGAAAATATGTGTCCAAATATTTTATGTAAATTCTCTTTAACCTTTGTACCGAAAAGCTGAGTAAATATTTCCGAATTGCCATAAAAGAGATGTAGGGTACATGAATTACTTTGTATGGAAAAATGCAATAGAGCCTCAATATTAACACAGAAGCATGGAGGGAGCAGAGGAAGAGCAGATTTCCCTCATGTTCTTCTATTAAGCCCCATTCTTGGAATCCATAATAAGTACAATTTTTGAATCTATTTCTAAGCCACAGCTGAGAGTCTGGCTGGCTGTATAGTGAATAGGCCTGCATCACTGGGCTGTAAACAGGGAGCTGAACGGAGGGATGGAGAGATCGAGTTTCAGGGGGAACATCATTGGCAAAAGTGAGGGAGATTAAGTTTTATAGGGAATATTAATGGGAAGCTTGGAATAAATGGGCTCAGGGGACATTGATAATAAGGACAGGGAGTTCAGGGGTTGAGGATACTTTGATGGTAGGGAAAGTTTGGGTATTGGGATGACATCATTGGGAGGTTTCCCTGGAGAAGGGCAGTCACTGATAGGGAGAGCAGAGACATCAGAAGCTGGTGTGGGCTTGGAGAAATTGGGGGTTGAGGATAATAATGATGAGGGGAGCCGGAATGATTGGGTCAGGGGCCATCAATGTGAGAGCATGACTGGGAGAGATCGGGGTCAAGGTGACATCAATAAACTGAAGTCAAGAGTGAATGAGGTAGGATAGGACATTGATTTGGGGGCCAGGAACAATTGGAGGCATTGATAACTTGGCGGAAGAGGTTGGTGGACGTGGACTCGATTTGTACTAGAAAGATCAGAAGAGGGGAATAGATCGCAGAGGGGCCATAGAAAACATACGAGGGGTGCTGGGAGGGGATGGTGGGCTGTAGAGGACATCAGAGGATATTGGATGAAGAGGAGGTGAGGTGTCCAATTTCTGAGGGGGTAACTCATTTCCTAGGTGGACCAGGAGAGAACTGCTTCTCCTGCTGGCCCTCATGGCTACAGGAAAAGCCACCCACTGGTTCGATGTAGCAGTCCTTGCTCATTTAGCTGCTGGGTTGCCAAGGCCCAGAAAACCTGTGACATTGTGGTGAATGTACATTGCATAATTCACACTGGAAAAGCCACCCACTGGTTCGATGCAGCAGTCCTTGCTCATTTAGCTGCTGGGTTGCCAAGGCCCAGAAAACCTGTGACATTGTGGTGAATGTACATTGCGTAATTCACACTGTATAGTATTGTGTCCTTGTGGGCTCTGTCTGTGAGCCGTTGCGCGGCTCTGCCCACAGGGGGAGATGAGGAGCTTGTACAGAGCTCCACCCGTGGCTCTGCCCATGGCCCCTCCCACTACCGGAAGTATAAAGTGCTGCAGCCTTGTGAGTCTGCCCTCAGTTCTTTTGGTCGCAGGCAGGCTCAGTTGTAAGTCTATAAAAGCCACAGTTTACTTCCTATCGTGTCTCGAGTGAATTGATGGTCACATCAATTTAATAGACTTAAGAAAACCAGTATGGAATCAGCCCTCAAACCTGATCGACTAGAACTCGACCCGCAGGCTGCAGAAGTGAAGGAAATATTTCTACACTGGCTTCGGTGCTTCAAGGCCTACCTGGCTGCGTCGACTACCTCCGCTACTACAGATGCGCAGAAACTCAGTCTACTCCACGCACGGGGAGCCATCGCATCTCTACAGAACTCAACAGTACCGACTCATACTCCGAGGCCCTCGCTATGCTCAACCGACTATACGTACAGCCTGTAAATGAAGTCTACACGCGGCATATTTTCGCAACCTGCCGTCAGCACCCCGCAGAGTCGCTAGAGGACTACCTGCGCGATCTAAAAGCCCTTGCTCGGGAATGTAACTTTCAGGCTGTAACTGCCTCCCAGCATATGTAACTTGCTGTCCGTGATGTGTACATTGCAGGGGTCCGGTCTAATTATGTGCGCCAGCGCCTCCTCGAAAAGGGGCCCAGAACTTGGAGGACACGGTAGCGCTAGCAAACTCAATGGAAGTCGCGTTTCAAAGTCTTAACTCAATCCCCGCAGACCACGCAACCCCATCGTGGACCCCCGACCAGCGACTGCCCCAGGCCAGCGCCGAGCGGCCACCCACCCACTATGGAGCGCGTCTGGGAGGACCTCCTGCCAGTGGGAGGTCGGGAGATTCCTGGACCGTAGGGTCAGTAGGACGGTCTTCCAGACTGTCGCGTTCTCCCTCTCCACCTGCCCGTTTCCCCTGGGGTTATAGCTGGTAGTCCTGCTTGAGGCGATGCCCTTGTCGAGCAGATACTGATGCAGCTCGTCGTTCATGAAGGACGAACCCCTGTCGCTGTGTACATAGCTGGGGAAGCCGAACAGGGTGAAGACACTGTGCAGGGCTCTGATGACTGCATGGGAGGTCATATCGGGGCAGGGGATAGCAAACGGGAAGCGGGAGAAAGGGCCGGGAAGCCTTTACCAAGTTGGCCTTGTCTGGTCTATAGAAGTGCAGTTTGCACTCCGCGCAATCCCTGGTGATGGCTTTTACCTCCTTGGTGGAGAAAGGCAGATTGCGGGCCTTGATGTAGTCGGCGAGCCGGGTGACCCCCGGGTGGCAGAGGCCATTGTGGATAGCCTGTAATCGGTCGTCTTGTGCGCTGGCGCATGTGCCGCGGGACAGGGCATCTGGGGGCTCGTTGAGATTCCCCGGCCGATATATGATGTCATAATTATAGGTGGAGAGTTCGATCGCCCAGTACCGCATATTCTCCACGGTGGACCTGAAGTCTGCATACCACCAGCTCCCAATCCGCCCGGAGGACCGCCACTACATGGCGTTCGAGGCAGATGGCCGCCTCTTCCATTTCCTCCGGGTCCCCTTTGACATTACAAATGGGGTTTCGGTGTTCCAACGAGCGATGGACCGAATGGTGGACCAGTACGGGCTGCGGGCCACGTTTCCATACCTGGATAACGTCACCGCCTGCGGCCATGACCAGCAGGACCACGATGCCAACCTCCACCGATTTCTCAAAACCGCCCAGAAACTCAATCTCACCTACAATAAGGAGAAATGCGTTTTCCGCACTACCAGACTAGCCATCCTCGGCTATGTCGTGGAAAAAGGAGTCCTGGGCCCCGACCCTGACCATATGCGCCCCTCCTACAGCTCCCTCTCCCTCATTGACCCAGGGCCCTCAAGAGGTGCCTGGGATTCTTCTCCTATTACGCCCAGTGGGTTCCCCAGCATGCGGACAAAGCCTGCCCACTATTTAAGACCACACTCTTCCCATTGTCAGCAGAGGCCTGCCAGGCCTTCAACTGCATCAAGGAGGACATCGCCAAAGCTACCATGCGAGAGGTGGATGAATCCGTCCCCTTCCAGGTGGAGAGTGATGCCTCAGAGGTCGCTCTCGCCTTACTCTGAACCAGGCAGGGAGACCAGTAGCTTTCTTCTCCCGAACCCTCTCCGCTTCAGAACTTCCGAAACTCCTCAGTCGAAAAAGAAACTCAAGCCATTGTGGAAGCCGTATGGCATTGGAGGCACTCCCTCACAGGTAGCAGGTTTACCCTCATCACCGACCAGAGATCGGTTGTCTTCATGTTCGACAACTCGCAAAGGGGCAAAATAAAATACGATAAAATCTTGAGGTGGAGGATCGAACTCTCCACCTATAATTATGACATCATATATCGGCTGGGGAAGCTCAACGAGCCCCCAGATGCCCTGTCCCGCGGCACATGCGCCAGCGCACAAGACGACCGATTACAGGCTATCCACAATGACCTCTGCCACCCGGGGGTCACCCGACTCACCAACTACATCAAGGCCCGCAATCTGCCTTTCTCCACCGAGGTGTTAAAAGCCATCACCAGGGATTGCCCGATCTGCGCAGAATGCAAACCGCACTTCTATAGACCAGACAAGGCCCACTTGGTAAAGGCTTCCCGGCCCTTTGAACGCCTGAGCATCGATTTCAAAGGGCCACTCCCCTCGACCAATCGAAATGTGTACTTGCTCAACGTAATAGACAAATTCTCCCGCTTCCCGTTTGCTATCCCCTGCCCCAATATGACCTCCCATACAGTCATCAGAGCTCTGCACAGTGTCTTCACCCTGTTCGGCTTCCCCAGCTACGTACACAGCGACAGGGGTTCGTCCTTCATGAGCGACGAGCTGCGTCAGTACCTGCTCGACAAGGGCATCGCCTCAAGCAGGACTAGCAGCTATAACCCCAGGGGAAACGTGCAGGTGGAAGACCGTCCTACTGACCCTACGGTCCAGGAATCTCCCGACCTCCCACTGGCAGGAGGTCCCCCTCGATGCGCTCCATGCAATTAGGTCCCTCCTGTGCACTGCCACTAACCAGACCCCTCATGAGCGATTATTGTTTTCCCTAGGGGCACCATCACGGGGGCTTCGCTCCCATCTTGTTTGAGGACACCGGGCCCGGTTCTCCTCCGGAAACACGTCCGGACACATAAAACTGACCCACTAGTAGAAAGGGTACTACTGCTACACTCAAACCCACACTACGCCTTTATTGAACACCCTGACGGCCGTCAGGACACCGTTTCCCTCCGGGACCTAGCGGCCGCAGGATCCACCACCACCACCATCACTGCCAAGGTAGCCCTCACACTACACCCCACCCGACGCCCCATGCCCTGCGCCTCCACGCCTACAGGTTCCTGCGCCCCTCTTCGCCCGTCGCACCGGTCAGGAACAAAGCTCTGAATGAACCACCCCCGGAGTCCACCCTCAGATCCACATCGCCCGTCACCACTCAGCCATCCGAGGAGGCTGCAACCCCAGTGCTCTGCCGATCCCAAAGGACGACTCGGCCACTGGACCGGCTCAACCTGTAGACCTGTCACCCCCGCCGGACTTGATTTACAGGGGGTGAATGTGGTGAATGTACATTGCGTTATTCACACTGTATAGTATTGTGTCCTTGTGGGCTCTGTCTGTGAGCCGTTGCACGGCTCTGCCCACAGGGGGAGATGAGGAGCTTGTAAGGGCTCCACCCTTGGCTCCGCCATGGCCCCTCCCACTACCGGAAGTATAAAGTGCTGCAGCCCTGTGAGTCTGCCCTCAGTTCTTCTGGTCACAGGCAGGCTCAGTTGTAAGTCTATTAAAGCCACAGTTTACTTCCTATCATGTCTCGAGTGAATTGATGGTCACATCAGACATGTAGCCTCATTCAGAGTTTTAAATATAGGACACCCCACCCCCCAACCAACCACCCACCCACCCACCCACTCCTGGGAGTGGATTGAAATATTTTACGATGTTGGAAGTTAGTGAGAAATTCTGTTATCTTAGAAAATATATGCTTTTGGAAAGGTGCAAGATATAATAAAAGGGATAAAATTAAGTTAATGTAAAAATATTAACTGGTTATTGTCTAGCTTTTCATTTAATTTATGCTTTCTGCAGTGACTGAAATGGCAAAATGAGAGGGTTATGGAATATTCAGGTCATCCACCAAACAACTATAGTGGAAGATCATAAATGGTATTCATACCATTTCACCAAAATATCTGCTGATCTTCTCTGAATTTGTGGTTGATTATCAAGAGAACCATTGTGGAAATTTGTCTCTTCTTTTCTGATTTCAGATACAGACACTTGGTGATAAAGATTGGACCAGAACTCAACATATTGGTATGCTGAGCAGCCATCAATTTGAGAGTGACACTGAAATGTCTGATATCGATGATGATGACAGGGAAACCATATTTAGTTCCATGGATCTTCTTTCACCCAGTGGGCACTCTGATGCTCAGACTCTTGCCATGATGCTACAAGAACAGCTTGATGCCATTAACAATGAAATAAGGTGAGTGGTGTTCTTTGGTCTCTAAGGCATGATATATTAGAATAAGGAAATATGCCCGTCACTTCCGAGCTCTAGGGGGTTGTTTCTAGGACATAGCCCCAAAGATGCACTACCTCAGGGGACATTGATAATAAGGACAGGGAGTTCAAGGGTTGAGGATACTTTGATGGGAGGGAAAGTTTGGGTATTGGGATGACATCATTGAGAGGTTTCCCTGGGGAGGGGGAGGCACCGATAGGGGCAGCAGAGACGTCAGGGGCTGGTGTGGGCATCAAAGAGGCTGCCTGGAGAAATTGGGGGTTGAGGATAAAATTGATGAGGGGAAGTTCCAGGTAAGGATTCCACAGCAACTGCCTGGGAGGAGATATCTTCCCATGGGCACTTGCTCTGCACTAGGAATTCTTTGGGAATCATCCAAAAATTGTGATTTTCACAAGCATTGGATCGTTCCAACTGTGATATGTCAATAGTTATCCAGAAAATGTAGAAGTATTAAAACCACTTATAGCTTCTGGTTAACTGGTACACCAGCCACACCCACCACCCACAAGACTCCCTTGTACCCCTGAGCCACAGAGGACTCCCACCAGCTCCCTGACTACTCTCTTCTCCCCTCTGCAGACATCCATGTGACACACTCACTACCCCATGAGATCCAGAAAACCTCCAAGGGATCCGACCCCCACCTGCACAGAACCTCCCCAACAACCCCCGGCATGGGATTTCCCAAACCTCCACCCAAGCCTAACCTAACCTGACCCCCGCCCCACAAGGCCTAGCCCAATCCTACCGACCTTCCTCCTTTCCACATGCCCCAAGAGCCATGCCAATCTGACCAGACTACACTTCCACTCTCCCCCAAATGCCCAGGCAGAGTCCCACATGCCACCACTGCTCACCTCCACAAGTACTCTACACCCCAACCCGCACCCCCCCACCCCTTCTCCATGGAGAAACGTGACCAGATTCACCCCCAACCCCAACAAGGTCCGACCTGACACCTCCACACCATAAGACCGACCCAAACTACCCCATCCTTAAGGCCCGACACAACCTCATCTGGCCCAGTCTAACCGTTCCGAGGACCCAACCCCTCGTCCGCCTCAATTCCTATCAACATATCTTATACATTTGTCAAATAACTTTTAAACTGGCTGGACCTTCAGACTTCCCTGGTCCATGGCAGCCAGTTCTGGAAATAAAGGGTTCATGACTTATGTTGATCTATTGCCCTAGTTTCTGGGCCTTGGGGTCATGCTGCACTGCCCAGATTTTGCCTAGCTTGATTCAAAATGTCAGACAAGATAGGATTGGATGGATTTTCAGGTAAGGATTTCTGCGTGAAGTGGCTATGCGACTCAATTGCCACTCCATCGGAAGTTACGGAACTATCTTAAAAGAGGCTGATTACAACAGGCCACATGTGGGTGCTCCCTGGACAAATGGAAACCCCAGAGTGCACGGGCCCGACCTCATTGGGAGAACAGTGTCCATGGCCATTTTGGACGGCCCCCTAACAAAGGGAAACCCCGGAGTGCAGGGGCGCGTCCACCAGGTAAGTATGGTTGATCCCACAGGAGTGGGGGAACAAAACACTGCATCAGGATAGTCATCTGGAACGTCAGGAGACTTAACAGTCCTCGCCCAACTGAAAAGTTTTGAAGCCAACATAGTTTTCCTCCAAGAGACGCACCCGAGAGAGAAGGATCCACTGCGGATAAGGAAGTGCTGGGTCAGAAAGACCTATCATTCGTGCTATGGGTCGAGGGCCAGGGGGTAGCCATACTGCGAAATAAGAAGACAGTGCTTACTGCAACGAGGGTGGTTATGGACCCAGGGGGACAATATGTCATGGTCAGCGGTGTCCTGGACAACTAGGAAGACACGGAGTTTATAAAAGAGACCATGGCAGAAATCCCTGACATAGATACGCACTGACTAATCAGGGTGGGGGGCTTTAACTGTAAAAGGAATCTCTGACAGACCAGTTGAATCCCATAACAGGAAAATCCTCCAACATGGTGAAAGAACTCGGCACATTCATGTAGCAGAAGGGGGCTGTGGACCCAAGGCTACCCAGGGGAGAAGGAGTTCTCCTTCTCCCAAGTACACAATGTATATTCACGGATCGACTTCTTTGTAGTGTGGAAATCAGTGCTTCCACGGCTAGTAAGAGAGGAATATTCCATGATTGTAATCTGCGGCCGAGGCCTCCAACCATAGAGCTGATAGGCAGGGAGGAAAAAGTTATAAGTGAACTTCGGCCTGCTCTCCACCAGGAAAGCAGTGCATCAACTGCGCCAGGCTCGGGGGACCCTGAACGAACACGGAGACAAAGCCAGCTGCCTGCTGGCTCACCAGCTGAGAAAGCAGGCAGGCAAGAGGGAAATAGCCCAGAGTAGGGCAGCAGAGGCAAACTAATAGCGGAGTGGAAAATGTTAACAAAGCTTTCAAAACCTTCTTCCGGGGCTGTACACCTCCGAGCCCCAAGCAGGGGACTTCAGGATGAGGCAGTTCCTCAATGGACTGGACCTGCCAGTCACGGGGGAGGATAGGAGATGGGGCCTGGAACAACGCTTGAATTGGGCAAAGTCATGAAGAGTATTAATTCCATGCAGGCAAGGAAGGGGCCAGGACCAGACGGTTTCCCGGTGGACTTCTACAAAGAATTTGCAAGGGCACTGGCCCCACACTTGCAGGAGATGTTCATAGATTCACTAGCGAGGGGCACAAGCCTCAATCTCGCTGATACTCAAGAAAGACAAAGACCCAACTGAATGCGGGTCTTACAGACCCAACTCACTGCCAAACGCAGATGCGAAAATACTGGCCAAGATCCCAGCCAAGAGGCTGGAGGACTGCGTACCAGACGTGGTAGTAAAAGACCTAACGGGTTTTGTCAAGGGTAGACAGCTAACATCAAACATCAGGCGCCTGCTCAAAGTGATTACGATTCCATCCGAGGAGAGAACACCCGAGGTGATCATCTCCCTGTATGCAGAAAAGACCTTCGACAAAGTGGAATGGAAGTACCTCACAGAGGTACGGAGCGATTCAGGCTTGGAGCAAGGTTCACTGCCTGGGTGAAATTCCTGTACAGCGCTCCCACAGTGAGCATATGGACAAATACCACCAGCTCTAAGTACTTCCAGTTGCACAGATGCAGAAGGCAGGGATGCCCCTTGTCCCCGCTGCTGTTCGCCCTAGCGATCGAACCACTGGCAATCGCACTTTGGGCGGCAAAGAATTGGAAGGGGATCAGGAGAGGAGACCGAGAGCACAGAGCCTCGCTCTATGCGGATGACCTGCTCCTCTACATCTTGGACAGAGCAGCATGGAAGAAAACATGGCGCTCTTGATAGGGTTTGGAGCCTTCTTGGGGTACAAACTCAACCTGAGCAAAAGCGAGATCTTCCCAGTGAATCCACAAAGGGGAGGGGCAGAGCTGGAGGTAATGCCATTTAAACAGGCCCAACACAAATTCCGCTACCTGGGGATCCACAAATGGAACCTGACCAGCCTGATGCAGAAGTAAAAAAAGGACCTACAGAGATGAAGCACACTCCCACTCTCCCTGGCAGGGAGGGTGCAGACGATCAAGATGAACGTACTCCCCAGGTTCCTCTTCCTGTTCAGATTCATCCCTATCTACATCCCTAAGGCCTTTTTCAACTTGCAAGAAAAACTGATCATGGCATTTGTGTGTTTGAACGCAAGGATCCCAAAAAGAGTACTGCAGAAAGCGAGAACCATGGGAGACTAGCCCTCCCAAACACTGGACAGCAACCGCAGAGAGGGTATAGGGGTTATAAAAGAACCAGAAGCTGAGTGGAAGCTGATGGAGGAAGGCTCCTGCAGAGGTACCTTCCTCCAGGCCCTAGCCACGGCGGCACTTCCATCCCCACCGAATGAATACTCAGCGAGCCCAGTGGTGATAGCAACACTCCGGTCATGGAACTAGCTGCGACAACACTTCGGGCTAACCAAAATGTCCGACAAGGCACCCATCTGCAACGAACACAGATTCACGCCCACGACAATGGACGCCCCCTGCAAAAGATGGAGAGAGAATGGGGGAGACGCTGACAGTTAAGGACGTCTACACTGACAACAGACTGACAACACTCAAGGAACTAACAGAGAAGTTCCAGCTGACGGGGGTGGGGGGGGGGGGGGGGGATGAACTATTGGTCAAAAGCTTTAAAAACACTTTTTTTCATTTACGGGATGTGGGCGTCGCTGGTTAGGTCAGCATTTATTGCCCATCCCTAGTTGCCCTTCACAAAATGGTGGTGAGCTGCATTGTTGAACCGCTGCTGTCCTTGAGGTGTAGGGAGGGAGTTCCACGATGTTGCCCCAGCGACAGTGAATGAACGACGATATATTTCCAAGTCAGGTTGCTGAGTGACTTGGAGGACAACCTCCAGGTGGTGGGGTCCCCCGGTGTCTGCCGCTCTTGTCTTTCCAGATGGTAGTGGTTATGGGTTTGGAAGGTACTGTCTAAGGAACCTTGGTGAATTACTGCAGTGCATCTTGTAGATGGTACATATGGCTGCCGCCACTGTTTGTCGATGGTGGAGGGTTTGAATTTTTGTGGAAGGGAGATCAATCAAGCGGGCTGCTTTGTCCTGAATGGTGTCCAGCTTCTTGACTGTTGTTGAGCTGCACTCATCCAGGCAAGTGAAGAATATTCCATTACATTCCTGACTTGTACCTTGTAGATGGTGGACCGGCTTGGGGGTTCAGGAGGTGAGTTACTCGACTTTGACCTGCCCTGGTAGCCCCAGTATTAATGTGGCTAGTCCAGTTCAGTTTCTCGTCAATGGTAACCCATAGGATGTTGATTGTGGGGGGTTCGGCTATGCTAATGCCATTTAATGTCAAGGGGCGATGGTTAGATCCTCTCTTGTAGGAGATGGTCATTGCCTGGCACTTGTGTGGCGCAAATGTAACTTGCCAATTGTCAGCCCAAGTCTGGATATTGTTCAGGTCTTGTTGAATTTGGACATGGACTGCTTAATTATCTGAGAAGTTATGAATGGTGCTGAACATTGTGCAGTCATCCGCAACATCCCCACTTTTGACCTTATGATGGAAGGGAGGTCATTGATGAAGCAGCTGAAGATGGTCGGGAGTAGGACACTACCCTGAATTGTGACGAGGATGCAGGGATCCTACAGCAAGATCTGGACAGGTTGGGCAAGTGGGCAAACCAATGGCAGATGCAGTATAATTTGGATCAGTGTGAGGTTATTCATTTTGGAAGCAAAAGCAGGAAGGCAGATTACTACCTGAATGGTTATAAATTGCGAGAGGGGTGTGTGCAGCGGGACCTGGGTGTCCTTGTACACCATTCGCTGAAGGTAAGCATGGAGGTGCAGCAGGCGGTAAAGAAGGCTATGGTCTTTTGGTCTTCATTGAGAGAGGCTTTGAGTATAGAAGCAGGGATATGTTGCAATTGTACAGGGCCTTGATGAGGCCACACTTGGAGTATTGTGTGCAGTTTTGGTCTCCTTCTCTGAAGAAGGATGTTCTTGCTCTCGAGGGAATGCAGTGAAGTTTTACCAGACTGATTCGAGGGATGGCGGGACTGTCATATGAGGAGAGAATAACTAGGTTGGGATTGTTCTCGCTGGAGTTCAGAAGAATGAGGGGGGATCTCATAGAGACTTATAAAATTCTAACAGGACCAGACAGGGTAGATGCAGGGAAGATGTTACCAATGATGGGTGTGTCCAGGACCAGGGGTCACAGCCTGAGGATTCAGGGTAAACCATTTTGGACAGAGATAAGGAGACATTTCTTCATAGAGTGGCGAGCCTGTGGAATTCATCACCATAGGAAGTAGTTGATGCTAAAACTTTGAATATATTCAAGAGGCGGCTGGATGTAGCACTTGGGGAGAATGGGATCAAAGGCTATGGGGAGAAAGCAGGATTAGGCTATTGAGTTGGATGATCAGCCATGATCGCGATGAGTGGCGGAGCAGGCTCGAAAGGCCAAAAGGCCTCCTCCTGCTCCTATCTTTGATGTATCTATGTATGTACCCTGAGGAATTCCTGCAGTACCATCCTGGAGCTGAGTTGATCGACCTCCAACCACCACAACCATAAAACATGGAACAGTACAGCACAGTACAGACCCTTTGGCCCACAATGTTGTGCCGGCCATTTATGCTAATCTAAGATTAAGTTAACCTACACCCCTTCAATTTACTGCTGTCCATGTGCCTGTCCAAGAGTCACTTAAATGTCCCTAATGACTCTGACTCCACCACCTCTGCTGTCAGAGCATTCCATGCACTCCCCACTCTCTGTGTAAAGAACCTACCTCTAACATCTCCCCTATACCTTCCTCCAATCACCTTAAAATTATGTTCCCTCGTGACAGTCATTTCCGCCCTGGGGAAAAGTCTCTGGCTATCCACTCTATCCATGCCTCTCATCACCTTGTACATCTCTTATCAAGTCACTTCTCTTCCTTCTTCGTTCCAGTGAGAAAAGCCCTAATTCCCTCAACCTTTCTTCATAAGGCATGCCCTTCAGTCCAGGCAGCATCCTGGTAAATCTCCTCTGCACCCTCTCCAAACCATCCACATCCTTCCTATAATGAGGCAACCAGAACTGGACACAATATTCCAAGTGTGGTCTAACCAGGGTTTTATAAAGCTGCAGCAAAACCTCATGGCTCTTAAACTCAGTCCCCCTGTTAATGAAAGCCAACACACCGTATGCCTTCTTAACAACCCTATCAACTTGGGATCTATGTATGCGAACCCCAAGATCCCTATGTTCCTCCACACTTCCAAGAATGCTGCCTTTAACCCTGTATTCAGCATTCAAATTCAACCTTCCAAAATGAATCACTTCACATTTATCGAGGTTGAACTCCATCTGCCACTTCTCAGCCCAGCTCGGCATCATGTGAATGTCCTGATGTAACCTGTAACAGCCCTCGACACTATCTACAACTCCACCAACCTTTGTGTCATTGGCAAACTTACTAACCCACCCTTCCACTTCCTCATCCAAGTCATTTATAAAAACCACAAAGAGCAGAGGTTCCAGAACAGATCCCTGTGGGACACCAGTTGTTACCGACCTCCAGGCAGAATACTTTCCATCCACCACCGCCTGCTGTCTTCTTTTGGCCAGCGAATTTTGTATCCAGACAGCCAAATTTCCCTGTATCCCATGCCCCCTAACTTTCTGAATGAGCCTACCATGGGGACCCTTGTCAAATGCCTTGCTGAAATCCATAGACACCACATCCACTGCCCGACCTTCATCAATGTGTCTCGTCACATCCTCAAAAAATTTTATGAGGCTTGTGAGGCATGACCTGCCCCTCACAAAGCCATGCTGACTACCATTAATCAAACTATCTTTTTCAAAATAATCATAAATCCTATCTCTCAGAATCCTTTTCAATATTTTGCTCACCACAGATAGGGGTCCAGGTCTGTAATTCTCAGGGATTTCCCAATTCCCTTTCTTGAACAGGGGAACAACATTCACCTCCCTCCAACCATCCGGTACTACTCCAGTGGAGAGTGAGGATGCAAAGATCACCAATGGCACAGCAATCTCCTCCCTCGCTTCCCGTAGTAACCTTGGGTATATTCCATCAGGCCCAGGGGACTTATCTATCCTGATGCTTTTCAAAATTTCCAGCACATCCTCCTTCTTAATATCAACCTGTTCGAGTCTATTAACCTAGTTCACGCTGTTCTCCTGAGCAACAAGGTCCCTCTCTCCAGTGAATACTGAAGAACAATATTAATTTAGGGCCCCCCCCTATCTCCTCAGACTCTAGGCACAAATTCCCCCCACTATCCCTGATCGGCCCGACTCTCACTCTGATCATCCTCTTATTTTTCATATAAGTGTCGAACGCCTTGAGGTTTTCCCTAATCCTTCCTGCCAGGGCTTTTTCATGACCCCTTCAAGCTCTCCAAAGTCTATTTTTGACTTCTTTCCTGTCTACCTTGTAACTCTCTAGAGCCTGGACACCCCGTCTGACAGAGAAGCATGAATCTCCTGTGCCCAGCCTGTCAGTTTACTTTGCATGGGTTATGTCCTCATTTACCTCAACTGCTCCATTTGCATTGCTATTTTCTCAAATGCCATGAAGAAAGTCTCGACATCCTTAACCTCAAATTTTGGTAGGGCCTGTATATGTTAAAACATATCCCCACTATGATTTGGACAGGAAGGGTTACTCCTTCCTCTTGACTTTCCTCAACTACTTTGTTTAACTCCAACCTTTTCAGTTGATATTCTCTATCTCTCTTTCTCTCTTTCTCCTTTTCCCTTGCTTCCCTTGCGAATAGTTCCACATCAAGTTTTGTCATTTCAATTTTCTTTTGAAAAGCCCTTTTCCCGCATCTCAATTTCTCTTTCTCGCATGTCCATTTTTAAACATACCCTCTCATGCTCGAACTGGAACTGAATTCTCTCAGGTTTGGGATCCTCACCAGAAATTGCTTCTGATGCTACACTACCTGGACTACTTGCTCATGTGCTCTCCTGTGTTTCTAACAGACCCAAACGCGCAACGAATACATCTATATTTCTGCCTTCTTAGCTTTAACCAGCACCTCTGCTTTTAATTCACTTGCCAATTCAATCAACTTGTCTTTTCTAAGCCCTTGTAAATAAACCAAAGGCAAGTCCTCCACCTGCAGAAAGGCTTTAGAGGCTTCCAGAGCCATCCTGTTCTGCCATTAGAAACCTGATGCCACTTTAAAATATACTGGGCGGATTCTCCGAAATGGAGGCAGAGTGTCCGCGCCGTCGTGAACACTGTAGCGTTTCACAACTGCGCGAAACGGGCGTGGGCACTACCATTTCTGGCTCCCACAGGGGGCCAGCACGGCACTGGAGTGGTTCACGCTGCTCCAGCCTCCCTTCCCGGCGCCAATTGGGTGCCGCGCCAACCCGCACATGTGCAGTGCCGTCGTGCCAACCCGCGCATGCGCACGGGACTTCCTCAATACGCCGGCCCCGACATGGCGCGGGTGTTCAGGGGCCGGTCGCGTAACGAAATGGGGCCGGGGTTGGAGAGGCCGGCCCACAATCGGTGGACCCCCATCGCGGGCCAGACCCCATCAGAGCCCCCCCCTGGTGAAGGAGCCCCCCCCCCCCCCCCCCCCCCCCCCCCCCACAGACCGCCCCCCGACCCTGCGCGCAGAGTTCCCGCTGGTTGCGAGCAGGAGTGGTCAGCACCTGCGGGAGTCTTCCGTTTCCGCTTGGCCCATCAAGACTGGAGAATCGGCGGCCCTGCCACGGACAGCGGCCCGCGACCAGTGCCGTGCCGGCGCAAATGGCGCCGATTCTCCGCTCCTCGGAAAATCGCAGGGCGGCGTGGCGCGGTTGCAGCGATTCTCCGGCCCGGCGCGGGGCTCGGAGAATCCCGCCCCTTGTACCCCAAATTGTCGCTGTCTACTGTTCCAAAGATCCCAGGAATGGGCTCCCAAACTATGTCAAACACCTTGGACTAGTGCGCAGTTAATTCCGGCTCCACTTGGCCCAGTCTCAACACAAGTGAAATTAGATTTTATTTAAAATACCCAAGGTCCTTAGTTGAATCCAACAACTACAGTCACCATGTTTGTAACTTTACAATTCAAGTAACCTTTTTTATGTACGGTAGTATAATTAAACAGACAGAAAATGTAACTGACTGCCTACTACCTCTTCCCACTCCCCCCCCCCCTCCCCCCCCACCCCCCACAACTTCCCCCACTGTCTGCACACACGCACACACAGAAACAACACGGGGGGAAAGGGGAAAATAATAAATTAAAATAGATGGTAACAAAGGAGATAAACAGGAAGGACTCTTACACCATGTATGGAAGTCTCAAACCAAGCTTTAGGGATAGCATGACAAAGCTTGTGAGTCCATCATATGACGAATAATGAGTATAAACCCACATTATAGCTTTGTGGCACAGTATATTGATAATTTTATTGAACTTTGCTTTGAGCCACTTTTATGGCATTTTAATGAATTTGAAATGTCTCTTAGAACTAATAATGGCACTTCCAACTGCAAGCACATATGATCTAAACGCAGATGTGAAAGCACAGAAGTGCATGATTCTTTTTGAATTCAAACCATTATGGATCTTTCAGGTTAATTCAGGAAGAAAAAGAGTCAACGGAACTTCGTGCTGAGGAAATTGCAAATCGAGTCGGTAGTGTTAGCCTTGAAGGTCTAAATTTGGCGAGAATGCATCCAGCAAGATCTATTACAGGCTCTGTCACTGCTTCATCGTTAGCTAGCTCTTCCCCTCCTATCAGTGGACACTCAACACCAAAATTCAGAGCACGTAGCCCTGCCCGGGACATTGATCGTATGGGCATCATGACATTGGTGAGTTTAAGGAAACCTAGGGCAATGGGTTATTTCTATTTTTTTCTTTCAAATATTAACAAATGTCTCAATAATGCTACTGACTATATTTAAAATGAAATATTCATGTGCATAGGAGGTAATCTGCAGATAAATATTTTGTATTTAAAATTTTTACATCACAGAAAGCATGGGCCATCATCATAGTTCAAGCTTAACATAGAGACTTACATGATATTTTTGAATGGAAAGTATTGGAGTCTAGGTCCCCAAGCATATTCGAAATTCTGGTTATAAACATCTCTGTTGGTTTGTTCTGTATGAGACATGGTAACCTCTTATTCAAAGTCAAATTAGAAAATGAAATAATATTTAAATTGGCAATCTGCCGTTCTGTTTAATTTCTGTCTTTACTCTTTTGCGAACATCAGCCTAGTGATCTCAGGAAACATCGGAGAAAGGTAATTATGTTGACAACGTTCCATGATAACAGTAGATTTTAGGCTTCTTTGTTCTTTGAGAAATCGGTTTAAAACCTTGAAGGCGTTTTCCTAACTTATTAAGCAATTTTTTGTTTAATATTGCTGAACATATTATTTTCAGATTAATTGTTGTTATGCCTAAATAAATAAGTGCTTATTAGTAAATTTCATGTCATATTTAACAGTACTTTTAGAAATAATTATTATTAAAACTGTAATTTAGAAATATTATTAAAACATATGAATATAGTGACGTTTAAATAACTTCAGCATTTATTATGGGTGGGATTTTCCCGCTCTTCTTGCCGGTGGGATCTTCAGGTCCTGCAGAAGGAGACCCCCAGCGGAAATTTCCCCAGCGGAGTGACGGATGAGCCACACAAAATGCCAAAGACATCAGCGGGATCTTCTGATCCTGCCAGCCGCCAATGGCAAGCCGCCTCGCCCACGGAAAACATGCTTTGAGGAGGTTGGAAAATGCTGCCCTATGTGTTTAACGCTAGACATTTTCCTACTTATTCCAGATTGCAGCTGTGCAAGAAGAAGGTCGTGAAGATAAAGCCACAATAAAATGTGAAACATCACCTCCATCAACGCCAAGACCAGTAAGAATGACGCACACACTTCCCTCCTACCATGATGATGTACGGAGGTAAGTCCATCTGGGACCTACGCCCAAGACATACTTAGAAAGTTGCATTGATAGGTGTACCGATGATATTTAAAAAAGTGCATCATTAGTTTATCAATAAATTTTCCATCAGGATAAGGATAGTTCACAGAGGTGTTACATTACCTCTAGTCGGGAACTATTTTGGCAAATCTAGATTTTCCTCTTCATGGAAGGCTATTTTTGGGTTAAACCTTTTGAGACCTTCTTGTAAATTGTTCTTCTTCCTTGCACTGAACTTAGTTTAAGAGATCAGTTTAGAAAATTAAGCATGCAATAATGAATTGTTCTTGACAGATTTCTTTTTAACTTTTTAAAAGTATCAGGGAAAATTTGTAATTTGAAATTTTCTTGGTAATCTCATGTATTTTTCATGACATACCACATGATTATCTCATGATTTATAACAATTTTGGTTAGTGATCCATTAATTTATATATTTTTGCTGAAATAATTTTGTTTTATGCTGAAGAAATTATCAGCAAAAATGTGTGAAGAATCATTTATTAAAGGTTGAATGAGAAGAAATAACATGAAATGTCAACTTCTGAATTGATCCTTTACAGTTTTTCAGCATCAATAGAAGCCGAAATGGGCAACTATAGCAGTACTAGTAGCCAGGACTCACTCCATAAAGCACAAAAGAAGAAAGGAATCAAATCCTCTATAGGTCGTTTATTTGGCAAAAGAGAGAAAGGGCGGCTAGTACATCTTGGCAAAGACCATTTGGCCTCAGTACAAGGTTAGCAACCTGTCTATCAATAGTGAGTTTGCTATAGTGGATTAATAGTTTTTTCAATTTATAAAATAACTTTACATATACATTTTGTTTTCATTTTAACTAATTTTCTTTCGAACTAATTTGCTGCGTTTGTGGTGTTTGATGCTGTCGCTTTTAGTTTTTGAGGAATAAGCTAATAAATGAGAACATTTTCAAAAGTTCCCTTTAAACTATTCATTCTAAGTGAGAAATAGGAGATGTTTATTGTTAGGATACAAGTGAAATAAAGCCTGAATTAAAATTAATTCTGTTTGGTTCTATATCTCCTCAGCAAGGAGAAACCTGAAAACAGTATTCCTGTCTAAAAAGCTCTCAAATAATACTGAAAGCTAATCAAGTGAATTTAATATTTTAATATTTTTCACAAAGTAGAGAGAAATTGTTCCATGGCCTTCCTACTGGGTAATTCTAATGTGAAATTGCTGAATCCCCCCCCCCCCCCCCCACTATCAACATCCTGGTCCGTACCATTGACCAGAAACTGAACTGGATTAGTCATATACATACTGTGGCTACAAGAGCAAGGAAGAGACTTTGAAGCCTGCGGGAGGAACTAATCTCCCAACTCCCCAAAGTCTGTCCACCATCTACAAGGCACAAGTCAGGAGTTCGATGTAATACTCTCCCCTTCCCTGGATGAGTTCATCTCCAACAACACTCAAGAAGCTCAACGCCATCTAGAACAGCACCCCGCTTCATTGGTACCCTTCCACAAACATTCACTGCCTCCACCACCGACAAACTGTGGCAGCAATGTGAACCACCTGCAAGATGCACTGCAGGAACTCACTAAAGGTCTTAGGCAGCACCTTCCAAACCCAGGACTGATACCATCCAGAAGGACAAAGGCAGCAGATACCTGGGAGCACCACCACCTGGAGGTTCCCCTCCAAAGTCATTCACCATCTTGATTGGAAATATATTGCTGTCCCTTCACTGTGACTGAACCAAAATCCTGTAACTCCCTCTTTAACAGCACTGTACATCTACCTACACCTCAGCAACTGCAGTGGTTCAAGAAGGTAGTTCCACACCAACTTCTCAAGGGAAGCTAAGGATGCGCAATAAATGTTGGCCTAGGTAGCGACACCAATATCTCGTAAACCCTATTTTCAACCATAGCTCGTAAAACGCGATGCAAAATATTGTTAAACTATTTCTGCCTTACCTGTGTTCGATTGGATTTGGATTTATTGTCATGTGTATGAGGTATAGTGAGAGTATTTTTCTGTGTACAGACCAGACAGATCATTCTATACATGAAAAACATAGGACATGAAATAGATACACAATGTAAATACATAGACATTGGGTGAAGCATACAGAGTGTAGTACTATTCAGT
Organism: Scyliorhinus canicula; assembly: GCF_902713615.1. NCBI lineage: Eukaryota > Metazoa > Chordata > Chondrichthyes > Carcharhiniformes > Scyliorhinidae > Scyliorhinus > Scyliorhinus canicula. The sequence continues at coordinate 19,307,573 of NC_052165.1, read as the reverse complement.
AGAGAAGATGCGTGGAGATATCAGTTCAGTCCATAAGAGGGTCATTCAGGAGTCTGGTAACAGTGGGGAAGAAGCTGTTTTTGAATCTGTTAGTACATGTTCTCAGACATTAGGCACACACTGCCTAATGGAAGAGGTTGGAAGAGAGAATAACCAAGGTAGGAGGGATCTTTGATCTGTTGTCCGCTTTCCCACATTGGCAGGAGGTGTAGACAAAGTCAATGGATAGGAGGCAGTTTGCGTGTTGGACTGGGCTGTGTTCACGATTCTCTGTAGTTTCTTAAGGTCTTGGGTCTAACATTTGCCATTCCAGGCCGTAATACAGCCAGATAGGATGCTTTCTATTTTCTATGGTGCATCTTTAAAAATTGGTAAGGTTTAATGTGGACATGCCGAATTTCCTTAGTTTCCTGAGGAAGTATAGGTGCTGATGTGCTTTCCTGGTTGTAGCTTCGACGTGAGTGGACCAGGATAGATGTGTACACCTAGGAATTTGAAGCTGTCAACCATCTTCACCTCAGCACCATTGATGCAGACAAGGGTGTGTATAATAATTTGCTTCCTGAAGTCAGTGACGAGCTCCTTGGTTTTGCTGACTTGAGGGAGAGATTGTTGTCGTTACATCCTGCCACTAGGTTCTCTATCTCCCTTCTGTACTCCAACTCATCATTGTTCAAGATACGACCCATTATGGTCCCTCCTCCCCTCACTGCACCAGCCCTGTCATTTTTCCCTGATGTACCATCAATTACCACGAGACGAGAATGGTGGAACAATTGAGGCTTTATTGAACAAGATGTTGTGCCTCCTGTAGCTGGAACCAGAATGGCTGCAGCGCAGGAGAGCACACACTTTTATACGCCGCCTGTTGGACGGAGCCAGCAGGCAGGGATTTACCATCGTACCTCTAATATACGGGCAGTGGTGTAATACATATAATATACCACAAGTGGTGTTCACCACACTCGCTTCACTGCACCAACCCTGTCCCTCCTCCCTTCACAGCACCAGCCCTGTCCCTCCTCCCTTCACAGCACCAGCCCTGTCCCTCCTCCCTTCACTGCCCAAGCCCTGTCCCTCCTCCCTCACTGCACCAGCCCTGTCCCTCCTCCCTTCACAGCACCAATCCTGTCCCTCCTCCCTTCACAGCACCAACCCTGTCCCTCCTCCTTTCACAGCCCCAGCCCTGTCCCTCCTCCCTTCACAGCACCAGCCCTGTCCCTCCTCCCTTCACAGCACCAGCCCTGTCCCTCCTCCCTTCACAGCACCAACCCTGTCCCTCCTCCCTTCACAGCACCAGCCCTGTCCGTCCTCCCTTCACTGCACCAGCCCTGTCCCTCCTCTGTTCACAGCACCAGCCCTGTCCATCCTCCCTTCACTGCACCAACCCTGTCCCTCCTTCCTTCACTGCACCAACCCTGTCTGTCCTCCCTTCACTGCACCAGCCACGTCCATCCTTCCTTCACAGCCCCAACCCTGTCCCTCCTCCCTTCACTGCACCAGCCCTGTCCCTCCTCCATTCACTGCACCAACGCTATCCCTTCTCCCTTCACTTCATACCACCATCCCAGCTCCACCTCTCAGAGGGTCCCAGTAGCATCTCTAAAGGGTGTTGGCCTAGGGCAGGCAGTGTGAGCGGGTCTTGTCCATGGGACTGATGTTGATGACGACTCGCTATGAGGTGAACTTTGGTGCTTCTCATCGTTTGACTAAGTCTGAGTCCTGCCTTCAAGATCACATTCCACCGTCCGCCTGGGTGATCTCTGCATGTGTGCTGGCCATTCTATCTCGCAGGCCCATATATCTTTTGGGGGTGTGGGGGGTGGTTATGGAGATGGTGAGCTGGATAAGCTGTCCTACAAAGACGGCCGCAAACCTGGCCCAATTCCCTGCCACCTCCAAGGCTGACCCCAGGTGGAATGTTCAAGTGTCTGGGGCCCTGCCCCGTGCCATCCTCCAACACCTAAACCTACAACCTCCCACCCGGCTCACCCTTTACACCCAGTCCAACCCATCCCTCACACCTTTCAGACAGTGGATTGAGGCAGATCGAATGTTAGTGAAAAGGTGTTTCATTGGGACTATGTACATTTGTTGTTCTCTGACCCCTACCTCCAGCCTATGTGTTGCACCACCTTGACTGGTGTCTAACTTTTTTATCTTACATGCTGTAATGCTCCTTCTGGGTGTGACTCCAAACAGCCCATCAGACATGGCCTGCTGCATATTTCGCCCTCTGACCTAAGATGCTTCTGGCAGCTGTCCTCTGGAGGGCCTGGCCCAGGATGGGCCGGGCCGACTTTTGGCTGTCACAGGTGACGAGGTGCCAACCTGTTCTGCCCTCTGCCCATGAGATGCTCCCATGTCAGGTGGGGGATTCCAAATCATTGAGGTGTTCCAGAAACTCCACTGCGGGAGACACCGGCATGGGCCCCATGACCACCTCCTCCCTCAGGGTGCTCGATAGCCTGCGGTTTACTCCATGGGATGGAAATGAGGCCGGAGTGAACTCCAGAGGGTCCACTGTCACCTGCTCCTGCCAGCCCTGGAGACCCACACTCATCTGAACTAGGGTCTCAACCATGGAGCCATGTCCCTCAATGAAGAGCTAGCCATCAAGTGTACAGTGTGCCCCAAGCCTGGGAAGTCTTGACCCATGGTTGTGACTTTTTGACCTCAGGCTTCTACCTCGAATGCTGTCTATTCAGTGTTGGACTGGGTACCATGCATCGTTGGCACAATCTCCTGCACCTGAAGGCGGTTGGACTCCTCCAGCTGCACCTGCAGGCACTGGAAAGATGCTGTCACCCTATTCTGTAAATCCTGGCCCTGCGTCTTCATATCCATCAGTGATGGGATCATACCTTCCAGCTGCGATATCTGTGCGGACTGCAGCTGCTTCCTGGAATCGGACGGCCCTCCGACTGTCAGCCCCCTTGAGTCTTCCTACCTCCACATGATGTGCTGCTGCATGTGTGACATTTGCACCAGAAAGTGACCCAGGAGCCTCTTCACTGAAATGACACACTGAGATGATAGTCTTTGCGATGGTGGATGTCTTGAAGTGCAGTGCATGTGACAAATGTGATGAGAAGTCAGTGTCTTCCCTGGACTGGTGCTCCGGGGTATGCTGAGGATGTGGCTGGGAGCAAGGTACCCCAGCGGGCCGACATCACCTGATGGCAAGAAAAAAGACAAGACACATTGTGTGATCTTGGGAAGAAGTGGTCTGGGGGAGAGGGATGACTCACTTGCTATTGGGACATTACACTGCATTGGGAGCTCAATTGCTTCTCGAATGTCGACCTCTGCATCTGAAATGGTCCTCTCCTGCACCTCCCCGGCTACTCCATCGCCCTCTGCTCCACGGCGGTTAGAGCCCAAAGGCCAGGATGCCCCCTCCGGTCTTCTTCTGCTCTCATCTATTATGGCTCCCATTTCCCTGGGGACACATAAAGGATACAGTGAGATACATGGAGTCAAGTTACAGGAGGGACAGGGGCGTGATCTGTGGCTGGTATCCTCTTTGGCCAGGTGCGTCTGGCCAAACAGGACAATACAGGTGTTGGGGTTTGCTGCAGGGTGGGATATGAGGGAAACGCAGGCAAGTGCTTTTTGATTAGCCTCCAGGGGAGTGGATGTGTGATGTGAGGAGTGAGCAACGGGATTGATGCCAAGGAAACAGAGATGGTGACCAACCCGAGCTGCCCTAAGGAGGTCATTCGGCTTCTTTCTGCATTGCATTGCATGTCAGTCCACTTGATGAAGCTGGCAGCACTGACTGCTTCAGCCACCTCTGCCCAAGTATAGCGAGTTCGAGCCTCCTGCCCTCCCTGGGGAAGAGGGTGTCCCGCCTCGCCTCCACTGCATCCAGCGCCCCATTCTGACTATTGTCCAAAGATGTGCAGGTTAGGTGGATTGGTCATGCTAAATTGTCTTTTAGTGTCCAACAGGTTATGTCGGGTTACTGGGTTACGGGGATAGGGTGAAGGCATGGGCTTAAGGTGCTCTTTTCAAGGGCTGGCGCAGACTAGGTGGGCCGAATGTCCTCCTTTTACACCGTTGCTTCTTGGATTTTCGTGGCTGGAATAAGAGTGTGTGGGGATTGGAGTGCTTATAAGCAGCTTGACAAGCTCTCCAGCACCAATTCCAGGCCCTGCGAATCAGACGCTAGCCGGAATGAGAATTTCTCTTGATTCACATGGGCAGAATGTTGCCCATTTAAAAAAAAAATTTAGAGTACCCAATTCATTTTTTTCCAATTAAGGGGCAATTTAGCATGGCCATTCGACCTAGCCTGCACATCTTTGGGTTGTGGGAGCAAAACCCACGCAAACACGGGGAGAATGTGCAAACTCCACACGGACAGTGACCCAGAGCCGGGATCGAACCTGGGACCTCGGCATCGTGAGGCAGCAGGGCACCACGGTGCAGCTGTGCTGCCCATATTAACATGTCCTGAATTGCTCCAAAAATAGTGATCCCAATGCGGACCTGAGCCGCACACAATTCAGCTCCCAACATTACTTATGTGCCACCTTAACCCCACCCCTTGCCCTTTATGTCACCACTCACAGTCCATGGTCCTCATACCTCCCATGATCCCTCAATACCTCCTCATATCCTCTTTTATAGAATTTACAGTGAAGAAAGAGGCCATTCAGCCCATCGAGCCTGCACTGGCTCTTTGAAAGAGCACCCTAACCAAGGTCCACACCTCCACCTTATCCCCATAATCCAGTAACCTCACCCAACACTAAGGGCAATTTTAGACACTAAGGGCAATTTAGCATGGCCAATCCACCTAACCTGCACATCTTTGGACTGTGGGAGGAAACCGGAGCACCCGGAGGAAACCCACGCACACACGGGGAGGACGTGCAGACTCCGCACAGATAGTGACCCAAGCTGGAATCGAACCTGGGACCCTGGAGCTGTGAAGCAATTGTGCTATCCACAATGCTACCGTGCTGCCCCTTTGTCCCCTCCATGTCTCCCCATGCCCCATCCATCTCAGATCCCCTATGCCATCCTATTCTCCCAAATCCCCATGTAGTCAGAGGCCATACCAAAGACAGATGATGTTATTAGGGGCAGCAGGGTAGCATGGTGGTTAGCATAAATGCTTCACAGCTCCAGGGTCCCAGGTTCGATTCCCGGCTGGGTCACTGTCTGTGTGGAGTCTGCACGTCCTCCCCCTGTGTGCGTGGGTTTCCTCCGGGTGCTCCGGTTTCCTCCCACAGTCCAAAGATGTGCGGGTTAGGTGGATTGGCCATGCTAAATTGCCCGTAGTGTCCTAATAAAAAGTAGGGTTAAGGGGGAGGTTTGTTGGGTTACGGGTATAGGGTGAATACGTGGGTTTGAGTAGGGTGATCATGGCTCGGCACAACATTGAGGGCCGAGGGGCCTGTTCTGTGCTGTACTGTTCTATGTTCTATTACAACCTCTTTAATCTTCCAACTGACCTACTGCGCAGCTATGATAATAGATCACCTGCTGAGCGACGTACTCCAACATATTTTGGAAGTCGACCATGTATTCATAACAGCCACACCACAGCTGTCAAATTATTAGATTGCAGCTCCAGGACCTTGAAATGGAAAGAACCGAAGTTGTTACATTTTGAAGCAGATTGTTGACCAACGGAAAGGAGCAAGCAGGTGATTAGATTTTGTTGAACGTAGTAACAGAATTCAGGATGAGTGGTGAAGTCAAAATAAGACACAGAACCATTCTGTACCAAGAAAGTTTGTTCAGTCTCATACCTCTCCTCCAACATCCGTGTTCCATCTATTCCCTAATTGTGATCAAAGTACTTAATTAAGCATTGCCCTTCAACAACGGATCTTTACAAAATACAATTAATATACTATTAACAAGCAAGGCCATTTTTTCAAAGTAAAAGATATATATGGGCATTAAATCTCAGCAATAAACATGGCAGTGGAGCTTCCCAGCACAATATTTCTACAGTTTTGAATGCATATGGCACTTTCTCCGTTAAGAAAATTACTGTAATATGTGTCAATACTCACACAATGCTTGTCAATGCACTGGCCAGTTACCTTTGCAGGACAGAGCCCTCTCATGAATCACTATTAAAGCATATCTACATTGTATCACAATATACATTTGAAGGTGTGAAGACATTTTACACTTGTTAGAATGTTTCAGCAGAAGTCACAAATTCTCCAAGGAGGAGTGTTCTGGGGCTTCAGAATCTGCAACAGCGCACAAGAATAGCATACAGGAGGAAATACATTTTAACTGTGGTCTTCACAATGCAGAGCCCAAACTCGGAAGGTGTGCATGTGTATTTTCCAGCGAAGGCCTCCCCAACCCTCAAAAGGACCACATAAAAATGATGCGGAGTCAGAAAGGCAAAGGAAATCGATGTTTCCTGCATAAAAACCTTTCTGCGTTTTGCGAGCCGATTCCTGCCTCCATGAGGAGATGAAAATCAGGCCCTGTGTTTCAAACATGAATCCTTGGATAAACTGTCGGTCGTCCTCATCTGCATTATCTTAGTTTTTTTTATAAATTTAGAGTACCCAATTCATTTTTTCCAATTAAGGGGCAATTTAGCGTGGTCAATCCACCTACCTGCACATCTTTGGGTTGTGGGGGCAAAACCCACGAAAACACGGGGTGAATGTGCAAACTCCACACGGACAGTGACCCAGAGTCGGGATTGAACCTGGGACCTCGGCACCATGAGATAGCAATGCTAACCACTGTGCCACTGTGCTGCCACTGCATTATCTTAGTTATCGCGATTGACAATGTCTGGACCAGGAGTACAAGTGAGAGCGCAGTTTAATGAGTCTGTTATTCTCAGCAGCCTCTTTTGCCCCATTTTTCTAGTTTATTCTGAGGATATATAAGTGAACAAATAATTAGCATAGTTCTGCTGTCATTGAATGATGTGCATCAGCTCATGCTTTCCCACTCAAACATTTTGTTCAATCCCTGGTTTATCTACATGGTTGTTGTTTATTATTAATTAATTGATTGCAGGCATGGGGTCTTATTCATTCATCACATCTTGGGAAGAGGTAATACACATGATTTCAAAAATGCCTTCTATCACGCTTAACTTACCATTCTCGGGGACTATGCAGCCTCCTTTTGTCTAATTGCACCTCAATACTGAACTAACCTACACTGAACTACTGCAGACTCCACACCCGGCTAAATTTTCACACTTCGCTCATTCACAGTTCAATTGCTTCTCAGAGTCACAAAATTACAACATAGCATCAGCATGAATCCAGTATAATTGTGGAAACACATGGACAATGAAAATTATGCTTCACAAATAATTTGATTTTCTTGTAGGCAGAGTTTGAAAGCATGATCAACTCATGTTGGTAGCCCTGAGACTAACACACACAAAATAAATAAAATAGAGTAGTGTGTTGCCTTTATCGCTGAAATATAACATATATACTAATTTTGCTAAAAATATTTTGTTCCTTTCACCCTGACCTCATACTTCCTTTCAGCAGGTATATTCGATGCAGAGATTGGAAATCCAGATTCCCTTGGACTGGGAAAACTAGGAACACAAGCAGAAAAAGATAGAAGATTGAAGAAAAAGTAAGTGTTCAACAAAACAAAATCTAATATTACAAGGAAATAAAAACATTGCAAAACATTGAAATCTTCAATAAAACTAATTTTAACAATGAACATATCATCATGTTTAGAGATTTATAAAGAGAAAAGACAGGTAATAACATTTCAGATTTTTACTGTCCATCAGACTGAAGATCAACAGAATAATGGTGGAGTAATATAAAAAAGGGAAGCAAATCAATAATCTCATCAATCTCAGAAAGGGAGATTAGGTGTTAAAAGTCACAAACGACTTAATGAAAAACGTTAAAAGCTAACTTAAATTTTTGCTCAGCGAGTAACTAGCTTAATCAAGAGGGACATCATGGCAGGAGACCTCAGACCTGTGATATGCTCCTCCTGCACAATGTGGGAAATGAGGGACGCTTCCAGCATCCCTGGTAACCATGGCCGGGATTCTCCTGCAATCGACGGGCGGGCCGTACCAGCGTCACAGAGTGGCATGAACCACTCCGGCGTCGGACTGCTTGGAAGGTGCGGAATCTTCTGCACTTCCTGGCACTAGGCCAGTGCTGGAAGGGTTGGCAGCGGGCCAACTGGCGCCAAAGGGCCTCCACCGGCAGGCGCGAGTTGGCGCATGTGCAGGAGCACCAGCGTATTCTGGCGCATGCGCAGAACTGCTGCCGTGTTTCCTGCACATGCGCAGAGGGCTTTTTCTCCACACTGGCCTGTGTAAGGGAAAGAGTGCCACCACGGCACAGGCCCGCCCGCAGATCGGTGGGCCCCGATCGTGGGCCAGGCCACTGTTGGGGGCCCCCCGGGTCCGGATCCCCCCGCCCCCCGCACCCCACCGAGGACTCCGCAAGCCAGGTCTCGCCGATATGGACCATGTCTAATCCACGCCGGAGGGACTGGCCGAAAACGGCTGGCCACTCGGCCCATCGGGGCCCGGAGAATTGCTGGGAGGCCCGCTGCCAATGGCCCCTGACCGGGCGGCGTGATCCCCGCTCCCGCCCAAAAACTGGCGCCGGAGAATTTGACAGCCGGTGTCGGAGCAGCAGGGCGGACTTCACGCCGCCCCCAGCGATTCTCCGACCCGGCGGGGTGTCGGAGAATCCCACCCCATGTATGCAGAAGTTGTGTCCAAAAGCAGCTTCTAGCTAACCAGAGTTCGGCGATGGAGCTGCCGGTGGACTCACTGTGGAGCATCTGCGATGCTGAGGAAGTCTTGTATAACACGTTTAGTGAGGTGGCCACACTGCAGGTGAGGAATGCACAGGCAGAAATGGAGTGACTGATCATCAGCAAAAGTAGAAGACTCAGGAAGATAGTGCAGGGGCCCCTTGTGGTAACCCCCCTCTCAACAGATACACTCTTTGGATACTGGCGGGGAGGATGGCCTCTCAGTGGAAAGCAACAGCAGTCACGTTCACGGCACCGTGGATGGCTCTACTGCTCAGATGGGTGAGAGAAAAGCGATTGGCAGGGCGATTTGCAGCCAGCGAATGACCTGCCACCGAGAAACAAATGGCTGGGGTACTGGAGAATCCAGCCAATTATGGCTTCAATCATGGATAATTGACAACTCTGATTTTAGGGGAATTTGAACTGCATAAGTACTTGGACATTTCCCTATAATATCTAGTTCTGGGAGGGAAAGGAGAATTTAAATTTGTACAGTGTTCTATTTAATTCTCAAAACATCTCTTAAATATTTCATATACCGCGGTTTCTTCAAAGTGTTGTGCAGATGACTGATTTGAAATCCATGGCTGAACAATTGTACACATATAACATTTTTTCCGAGTGATGAATCTTATTGTTTCATCCAAAATTTGTTAACTTACATTTACATTCTTTGAAACGGAATCTAATTTTGTTGTTTTAAATTCTATGTTGATGCAGAATATTGCATTATTTAATCTCAATCTTAACATTAAAAAAATCTGATAATTAACTTTAGAATAACACAAGGAGTAGTGGAAAAACGGATGTCCCAATTGACCTAATTAGGAGTTAATGTGAGAGCACATGCAAGCTTATACATATATGGAAAGTATAAAGATTTGTATTTAAAATTATTAATTCTGCTTCTGAAAGTTGCTCCTTTTGAATAATGAGCAGAAGCAAAATATGTTGGAGAAAAGTCCCAAATGGAACTGCAACCTCCTAAGTCATCGCCAGGAAATAGAGAAATTTAATTCATGAGACCACCAAAATTCAAATTGTTGTCAAGGGTATAGCTTAGATTTCCAAATAGTGTTATTTTAACATGATCACAAACTCAATTATGGAAACTGGTTATTCCTGGCATTATGAAACAACAATCGGAACAACAAAGTGGAAATTATGCTTTTACTGGGAGGTAAGCACTGAAAGACAAAACATTTTCATATTGTGTGATTAATTTATGGAAAATATTATCACAATTTGTTACTGTGCTAGAAATGTGCCTTCTAACAATATAATTTGATATCTATCCCAATAGTGCAATAACACATTAATCACATTGGTCTTGCAGTGACATTCAACTGAGATATTTGTTGGGTCACTTGGGAGCACTCTAATCTCTCAGTCTGTACTTTTGGTTTCCAGGCCCACTTTTGCATATAATCTGCAAATTCAGTGCAGTATAAAGGTGCAGTGCATTGGGGGGAACTTTTCAGTGACATTTGTAAACAAGTCACCTGCCTGTTCATTTGAATACAAGAAATCACATGGCACTGTTTATGGAAGAGCATGGAGTGTTCTTGCTAAAAGATTGCCCTCAACAAATGACATTAAGAATAAATTGGTTGGTGATTTGCTGTTTGTGGGAAGTCACTGAGAGCAAAGTGGCTGCCATTTGGGCCACATTACAATAACGATTAGCTGCTTTGAGATGTCCTGACAGCATGGAGCATGCTGTTTAAACACACAGGAGATTAAATTAATCTTCAGTGGTAGACAGGGTGTAAAACACATTGCCATTGTGCTATTTCCCATTTTGCACTATTGCTGAAGACAGATTTCATCCTCACTCTTTTATTGATTGATTTAAGAATCATGCCCAAGTCAAACAACAAAGAATAGCCAAGTATAAAGGATTGCCAATTTCAAAATATCTGTGTAATGTGGTGTTCTTTACAGGCATGAACTATTAGAAGAAGCCCGGAGAAAAGGTTTGCCATTTGCACAATGGGATGGACCAACAGTGGTTGCGTGGCTTGAGGTAAAACTGCATTATTAACCCTTTCACCTCCAAATAAAAACAGTACACTAACAAATGATGTAACAAATGTGTATGAGCAATAAATGCTATTATAGTTAACTAAATAACAATTTGTACTAAGACAAAAAGCTTCATATATAGAATAACTTTTCATTATTTGTGTCAAAAATGTGCCTTCCAACAATATAATTTGATATCTATCCCAATAATGCAATAACACATTAATCACATTGGTCTTGCAGTGACATTCAACTGAGATATTCGTTGGGTCACTTGGGGGGCACTCTGATCTCAGTCTGAACTTTTGGTTTTCAGGCCCACTTTTGCATATAATCTGCAAGTTCAGTGGGGTATAAAGGTGCAGTGCATTGGGGGGAACTTTTCAGTGACATTTGTAAACAAGTCACCTGCCTGTTCATTTTAATACAAGAAATCCCATAGCACTGTTTATGGAAGAGTGTTCTTGATATCCTGTCTACTCGTTTATGAAATCATGATCGATTAAATGTAATATGTGTGTCAAAATTGTAACACTTCCTTAGTTATTTTTCCATCTGACAAATCTAGAAGTTTAATAACATGCTTAATGCCATGTTCAATGACTATAGTCAGTGGCAACCTTCAGGTTAACTTGCTGGATTCTCTAAGGCATGCAAATTTTAAATCCATTTTAAAAAATTTGCTCTCCCAGATGCCTGCCTTAGCCAATTTACCAAGTTTATTTTGGTGTGGCTGCAACAGTATGCAATATAAAAGCAGCTTTAAAAAACTCATGGATCTTTGTGTATATGATCAGAATGTATTGGAGTGTCAACTAATTTGGGTATGGAAGGCTAGGAAGATTAATCAACCAGGGACCCACAGAATGGAGCTAAATAAGTGCTGCAAATTGGAAAATTGGTGGCTTATGGGATTCAATACAGATGAGTGCAAATATTGCAAACACTAAATTCAAGTGACACAGGTGGCATTTAAATATATTGGAGTTGAATTCTGCCTTGATGTAACTTATTACACATTTCTGCTGATTTTTCTGCCAAATGTTGCAGCAAGTAAGAGGAAGAACATTTGAACATTTGCAGAAATTCAGCCGCATGGCAATTGTATGGCTAGGGCAGGCATATGAAATTTTATTGGTTGGGGGGGGGGGGGGGTTGAAATTGATTTTGGCACAGCAAACTGCTGGAAAAAAACTGCTGCACACCCTAATTTGTTTCCTAGGAATAAAAAGACACAACAAAAAAAAATGCGATTCTAACCTATAATTCTGCACGTTAATTAAATTAATTTTAAAACTCTTTTGAACAAATTAATAGTAAGGTTTTTTTTATTCCCACTCTTCTGCAAAATTCCACAAGCTTACCAGAATATTAATTTGTACACCAACCATCTGTTTTTGGATTTGGCAGGTGGTTGCCCTTCCTGCCACTAATTCTCATTATTTATCCAGCTTGAAGACCAGCACTGATATTATTATGATCCCAGTTCATGTTATATCTGGACGGGAATATCCTTGAATGAAACCTTGGCTCAAAAGAGCACAACTTTTACTTATTTTACCATCAGGATGATGAGTGAATTGGAACGAACCTCTTGTCCTTCTAGATGGTAATGGTCATAGGTTTGGAAGGTGTTGTCTAAGGAACCTTGGTGAGTTACTGCAGTGCATCCTGTAAATGGTACACATGGCTTATTGTTCGCCATGGGTGGAGGGTTTGAATGTTTTTGGAAGGAGGAGAAAGCAGGTGAGCTGCTTTGTCCTTGATGGTGTCCAGATTCTTGAGTGTTGTTGGAGCTGCATTCATCCAGGCAAGTGGAGTATTCCATTATACCCCTGCCTTGCGCCTTGTAGATGGTGGACAGGCTTTGGGAGGTCAAGAGATGAGTTACTCGCCATAGGATTCCTAGTCTTTGACCTGCCCTGGTAGCCCCATTATTAACGTGGCTAGTCCAGTTCAGTTTCTGATCAATGGTAACCCAGAGGATGTTGATGCCATTCAATGTCAAGGGGCGGTGGTTAGATCCTCTCTTGTAGGAGATGTTCATTGTCTGGCACTTGTGTGGCGCAAATATGACTTGCCACTTGTCAGCCCAAGCTTGGATATTGTCCATGTCTTGCTGCATTTGGACATGGACTGCTTCATTATCTGAGGAGTCACGAATGGTGCTGAACATTGTGCAGTCATCCGCAAACATACCCATTTCTGACCTTATGATGGAAGGGAGGTCATTGATGAAGCAGCTGAAGGTGGTTGGGCCGAGGCCACTACCCTGAGGAACTCCTGCAGTGATGTCCTGGAGTTGAGATGATTGACCTCCAACCACCACAACCATCATCCTTTGTGCAGGTATGACTCCAACCACTAGAGAGTTTTCCCCCTGATTCCCATTGACTCCAGTTTAGCTGGGGCTCCTTGATGCCATACTTGGTCAAATGCTGCCTTTATATCAATGGCAGTCACTCTCACCTCACCTCTGGCATTCAGCTCTTTTGGCCACATTTGAGCCAAGCTGAATGACCCTAGCAGAACCCAAACTGAGTGTCCGTGAGCAGGTTATTACTGAGTAAGTACCACTTGATAGCACTGTTGATGACTCCTTCCATCACTTTGCTGGTGATGGAGAGTAGACTGATGGGGCGGTAATTGGCTGGTTTGGATTTGTCCTGTTTCTTGTGTACAGGACACACCTGGACAACTTTCCACATTGGCGGGTAGATACCAGTGTTGTAGCTGTACTGGAACAACTTGACTAGGCGTGCGGCAAGTCCTGGAATACAAGTCTTCAGTACAATTGCTGGGATATTGTCAGAGGCCATAGCTTTGCAGTATCCAGTGCCTTCAGTCATTTCTTGATGTGTGGAGTGAATCATATTGGCTGAAGACTGACATCTATGATGCTGGGGATCTCTGGAGGAGACCGAGATGGATCATCCATTCGGATGATTATTAAACATGAAAAAATTTAGATTGTAATACAATACTCCTTCACTCCCCCTTACACACGAGTTTTAAGATTAATACGGGTTACAAAATATACCTTAAGCTATAATGGTCTCATTAACACACAAAGTCCCTTTTAAGCACACAAGATGACTGTGGTAAGACACATTCCTCTTGGAACCCAAATGAATGTCTGTGAATTTCTCCTCAAAATCCCTCCAGATGATTCTTATGCCATGACCCACCTCCTCTCAATGAACCCCAGCTTCTACACAAGTGACTTCAAATTCTCCTTTCATACGTTACACTTCAGATCTTCGTTTAAATTATTCTTCTGTCCACTGCTTCCATCAAGGTTTTGCTTTCAGGTTTTACCCTTCAGGTTTCTCTTGTTTTCAAGGCTTGAATCCATTACTCACAAGTCCAACAACCATTTTCCACAATTATGTCCCCCAAACTGTAGCAATTTTTCAAAAACCGTAATACTACTGCAGATATCTCTCTGGCCTCTCACATCCCCTGCCCTTTCAACTCTCTGGGACTTCACTGAACAGTAATCTGTTCTGGTTTTCAGCTTCCTCTGCTCTGTTCCCTCCAGACTTCTTGTAAATTTCTCTCAATGTCTCTAGTTTGCTTAACTAGTTGGACTTTAGCTTTCCGGCATCTGTTTTCTTAACTACTATTCCACAGTAGGGTATGTTTTTCTAGGAAGGCTGAGAGATGCTCCCTCTTGCGCCTTCTAAATCCAACAGCTTCCAGCAGAGATATGAGAGCTGCCTTCTCTTTCACTACCTATCTCCAACTGCAATCAAATCAGCTAAACTAAACCTTAAAAACTTCTCTATCTTACAGGCCCTCGTTGCTAAGCAACCACTGCAGGTTTATTTACTCTTCATACCGTAGCCCTCTCTAAACTAGAATCACTGTTGGAATTGAAACAAACCTCCATGCATACAAACACCTTGTCCAGCATGAATCTAATTATAGGTCTTACCTTTCCAGGCATAGAAACATTATATTAAACCCACTTAAAACTATACCTTATTTCTAATGTTTAAAAAAAGGAATACAAATCCTTTAAGATTATCTTTGTTTTCCTAACAATACGCACTGGCTTACATAGTTTTTCCTACGACCAAAAAGTCTTGAAGTGGGAATTGAACCCATGACCTTCCAGCTCAGCGACAGAAATGCCACTAACAATGCTGCTCAGACTGCACTTAATTTACTGACACTGATCAGGGATTTTAATTATAGTGAAGGTTTATTCTTTGCTAACAAGTAAATAGAATAATGACCTGGACTCAAATAATTGACAACCTGGCTCACATCAACGTTCCAGCTCCAGTTGCAATATTGCCAAACCGTAATCAATCGTATTTCTTTATTAGCTATGCCACTAAATTGTGCCACTTAGTAACAAGGTGTTTGAGGGAAGAAGTAGCTGGGATTTCCCACTTTTGCCTTGCGGAAATAACACCTCCTCTTGTCTGATATCAAAACCACACTGTGATTGTGGAGGAGGCGGTGGCTCATTCTATCCAACTTGACAAGTGGAGAAAGTGTATAATGATGACAGACTTACAAAGGCATTAATATATATCAAAATATAATGTGAAATAAATGGTATTAAAATATAATTAAAGGCGTTTGGTCACATTCACTTTCATGAAATAAGAGAAAAAGAAAAAAATGGAGGAAATATTAAAAAAGAAAACTGTTAGTTGAATCTAACAAAGGTAAAAGAAAAAACAAAAATATGTTAAAATAAAACAATTAAAATAAAGATGCAACACAGAAAAGCAGCAAATAGTTTAAAGGCAACTGAAAATAAGATTTGATTTTAAAAGTGAAAAGAAGAAACTGATTCAGTTGTACTTCATAGTTAAATCTAGATATGTACTAATCCAATGATATTAGATGAATGATTTCAGAAATGAGCTCCTTCAGCATTGATCCTTCCCAAATGGGCATGCATAATAAGAAACTTGAGCTTTCTCATTCATTGAAAGGAAAATATGAAAAATCAATGGTCATGTGCCTGTGAACTCCCAATGGGTCAGGTACTTTGTAAAATCAGCTCTTGTAAATAAGGGATAATGAATCAAAAGTGGAAAATAAATGAGTAAGAGTATACACTTTGGAATTTAAAACATTGCTGAATGAGTTATGTGTAAGAGTGCCCACCTCATGTTCCAGTTATTCACTGGGCATTCTTTTCATATCCTGATTTTGTTTTATACATGGAAAATATTTTCCTACTGGTCTACACCTTATGCACTGTGACTGGTCAGATACCAACCCGCTCGCATTTCTTGGTTTATGTTATTTATAAGGCCCAGACACTGCCCTGGCATGCAGAGACATGCCCTGGCAAAAAAACAAGCACCTTGAAGCAGGGAATGAAAGAACTACCACTGCTGCAAATCTGAAACTTCTGTATCAATGGCAGTGGGCATTGCTTTTCAAACAATGGGTTTAATAACATAAACAAGTCAGAGAACGCATGGAAGAATAAATTTAAAACTAAATATATTTAAAAAGATAAGTAGGAATAGAAGAGGGAAAGCAAAAGTAATAAAGCTGAATTTTGCTGACTTTTTTTGGAGTGTTGGTAGCATCGTGTTAGAGAAAAGCACGACTCACAGCATAAAATGGCTTGCTTAAACTTGTTTAGCTCCGAAGGTGATGGCCTTTGGCCCATTTGCGCTGCTAATGCAGTAACTATGCGAGTGGTATTCTCCACGAACAGGATGCTGCGGTCAATTCAAAAAGATGTTCCGCATCCCACACAATTGAGCAAAATCATGTATCAATTTCAGTGCCAGTGCAATAACAGGGTATGTAAATACCAATGATTGGCTGATCAAATCAAACAGCCTCTTCCTTATGTTATTTGAAACAAGCAGAGTACATATCACACTCAACCAGCCCATGCTTGCAAAACTCAAAACAAATGTCTACTATTAGACATTATTAGGCACTTGTTAAATAATCCTGAGTGTGCTAATAGCTACACTAACCACCAATTTAAGATACTCAGCTGAGCTCATAATGTGTCTCTTAAAGTGACATATATCCACATGCATGGATCCATTCTCTGCAAACAAAAGGAATATATTTAGGCTCAGTGCCTACTTTGGATTGTCTGGGAACTTGGTGAGACTTTAGTTCCCTGTCACTTTGACCATGGCATTGTTTTGGCAACCAGAGTTATCTTGCCAACCATTTTCTCCTGTAGTCAAAATTGTTGTGATTGTTTGAAATTGTGTATTCTTGCATTTGGCCTGATGAGTGTAAGATGAAAAGCTTTGGCAATATGTTTCACTTTTCAGCAATATTCAAATTCTGTACCACTAAGCGACTGGTAGTAATAAATCTATATATGGTGAAAATCCTTTGTTGTGATAACTAATACAGTGAAGTTTCATTTATTGTGAAAATATATGTCATGTACAAACCAATTTATTATGTGAGCAGAATGAATTGTCACTTACTAATTATAAATATCCACATTAATCTTATTATTCAATCTTTAGAAGATTTTTAAAAAATAATTTTAGAGTACCCAATTCATTTTTTTTTCCAATTAAGGGGCAATTTTTTTTAGCATGGCCAATCCACCTAGCCTGCATATTTTTGGGTTGTGGGGGTGAAACCCATGCAAACACGGGGAGAATGTGCAAACTCCACACGGACAGTGACCCAGAGCCTGGATCGAACCTGGGACCTCGGAGCCATGAGGCAGCAGGGCTAACCCACTGCGCCACCGTGCTGCCTTTTCTTTAGAAGATATTAAAGCATACTTCAATAACCTGGCTAATAAACAAATTATGCTTTTGTGGTCTACAGCTGTGGCTTGGAATGCCTGCGTGGTATGTTGCTGCTTGTCGTGCAAATGTAAAGAGTGGTGCCATCATGTCTGCCTTGTCTGATACTGAGATCCAAAGGGAAATCGGAATCAGCAATCCACTTCATCGATTAAAACTCAGGCTGGCAATCCAAGAGATGGTGTCACTAACAAGCCCATCAGCACCCCCAACATCTAGAACAGTGAGTGATATTTATCATATCTTGGCATTCTATAACTTTGGCATTCTCATTTTCATACTTGCAGGAAGATCTTATATATAGAACAGTTGGTAGCTTAGAATTAATTACAAAGATTTAATGTCATCAAAAGGGGCCATATGACATAAATGGAACACAAACAAGTTATATCATCAGAAACCTGAGATTAGAATATATTTCTGAAATTGTTCCAAACTACCTATTAGCTGAAATCTAACTATAATTTTTAATGTAATTAATTCATAAAACTGCGTATTCTGCAGTGTTATAACATTTGGTTTTAGTCAATGAACAAGATAAACTGATATCTAGAAGCAATCCCATTATAATGTTATAATGTTCAGAATTTTCTTTTATATAGAACTAATTTTGTTAACTATTGGAAAATTCTACCTTCAGGGTCATTTCTTTGTTTAGCTTTAGTAATTAAGCATATTGATCAGAATGTTGTTAGTTCAAATAGACAACTATGCTATTTACCAGGTCACGATCGATGTAATATCGATGTCTGTCACAGTGCTCTGAATCCCTTGTATTCTCAATAAAGTGTAGTTTGTTATTTTAATTATTTTTTCTGATTTCTGCTGATGACATAACTTTTATTTCTCACTATAAAATATAATCACAAATATTCTGCACGTTTTCTTACTATAATACTATTTTGAGTATGTTGTTCCATTTGTAATTATATTTGTATCCATGGTTTTATCAGTTTGTTTTCATTTTGTTTTGTTCTTTTTATGCTAAAACAATAACTCGTACAGTAAGCCTCCAGTATACATGCATCATTTCATTTATTATTCTTTCATTCCTAATATTCCTGACAGTTAACATATTTTTTGTAAAACAGGGAATTTGATTTTCCTTGATTATTTTTATGCATGTTCAAAATCAGAGATCGGGGCACCCTTTCTCCTTGTGGCTTGATCTTTGAGGAATCTTACTGGCCAGCAAGTTCAGCTCCGAGTGATGAAAAAATGTGTGGCCTAGCCCAAAAGCGTGGGCTAGCCCACAAGGCCGGAAGAAATGACTACGTGTGGTTAAATAGTAGTGAGGAACCCGCTGACAAAGCCGGGTAGAAACACCCAGCCAAACTCGCCTGAAATGACACTTAGAAAATTTTCAGTTAGATCATGCTGATCGAAAGAAAAACCTGGGAGGTACATGAATTTTATTTGTATTATTCCTACCTTCTAGAGGAGGTTGTTCCACCTCTGTAAATCCACTCTGACACTATTAAATGGCTTGAGTAGTTTAATTTATGAAGTGAGGCCCAATTATGGGCCACCCGGACCCCCAAATAACAGAAACTGGTGTTGGAAAGGTATTGAGCTGAACTGAACTCTTCTACCAGGGGTGAGGGTTCACTGGAAAGCATTCACTCTTGCCTAAATTCAATTTGTAACCGGAGAAGGAACTAAATGTATTAAGAGTCATCATTATGCTATCTATGGAAGGAGTTGAGTCTGTAATGTGCAGAAGTAGGTCATCCGCTTAAAGCTTGACACGATGCTCCACCCCATCATGACAAATACCCCTTCATTGAGTAGAGGCCCTCAATGCTACAGAGAGAGGCTCTATCACCAAAGCAAACAAAAGTGGGGAAAGAGAGCAGCCCCTAGCCAAAGGCAAGTAATGAGTGCACAGTGTTCGTGCAAACTCTGACAGTAGGGGCATTATAGAACAAACGAATCCAGTCGGCAAATTTATGGCCGAATCCAAATTTCCCGAGAATCTCAAATAGGTATTCCAATACCACCCTGTCAAATGCATTTTCAGCATTCAGAGATACTATAAACTCAGGCTCAGGTACTGGGGAAGGGGAAAGAATAACGTTTAAAAGGTGAAGTATATTTGCCATCAATTGTCGGCACTTCATAAAGCCTTTTTCTTCCTCCAAAATTATACCTGGGAGGCAAGACTCCAGCAAGAGCGCCAAGACCTCAGCCAGCAGCTTAACGACAAGGTCTAAAAGTGAGATGGGTCGGTATGAACCGCACTTGGCTGGGTCCCTGACCCCCTTAAGGTTCAAGGAAATAGAGGCTTGTTTGAGGGTTGGAGGCAATAAACCCCGAGACAATGAGTCGTTGAACATGAACATGGGGCTGGTTTAGCTCACTGAGCTAAATCGCTGGCTTTTAAAGCAGACCAAGCAGGCCAGCAGCACGGTTCAATTCCCGTACAGCCTCCCCAGACAGGTGCCGGAATGTGGCGACTAGGGGCTTTTCACAGTAACTTCATTGAAGCCTACTCATGACAATAAGCGATTTTCATTTTGTTTCATGTCCAATATTAATGGTATGAGCTGTTCCAAGAATGTTTGGAAATCTCGACCGGGAAACCATCGGGGCCTGGGGTCTTGCCAGTTGCATCAGCCCAATACATTTTTAAATCTCCTCCAGGCATAATAAGGAATCTAACTCACAGCTCTTGTTTACCTCAACAGTTGGGATATGCAGACCATCCAAAGATTCAGCCATGATCAATTTATCTGCAGGGGGCTCTAACTTATACGGGTCACAGTAATAAATTCTAAAAGCTGCATTGATTTGGTGAGGGGCCAAAAATAAGATTTCTGCCCTTATTTGGTTTCCGAGGGATCTCACGAGAGGCTGCTTGCCTTTTGAGTTGATGAGCCAGAAGACTGGCCTTCTCCCAGTGCTCATAAAATATATACCTGGAGCACTGTAACTGACGCACAGACTTGCCAGTGGACATCAGCTCGAACTGGGACTCTTTCCTGTTTGCCAGTACCTCCAGAGTAGGATCAAATGAGTAATGCTGGTCCACCTCTAGGATGGACTCCACCAGACTCTGCTGCTTCTCAGCATGCCAGACACCAACAGTGTTGACAAAATGTGGGGCATTGTTGGAAATAACAATCACTGAATACTCAGCCATAACCACCTAAGGGAGGACAGCTCTATCAAAAATTTTAAAAATCAATGCGGGAATGCATATGATGGATATGTGAAAAAAGAGAAGTTCTTGGACGACATTTTTTGTTCCAGCAGCTAAGTGCCAGTGCCAATGGAGAATCTGCGGGTGGTTCACGACGGGAAAAGCGCGAACCCCTCACCGATTCCGGTACCAGTGAGGTCTGGCACAGGCACCGCGTGAACTGCGTGGAAAACGGCAGGTGAATCGCCCGGGTCCTGTGCCACGCATGCTTAGGGCTGAAGGCCTGCACCAGTCGTGCGGGAAAACATGGCGCCAGCCGTGCTGGAACCATAACCCGCAAACCCCGACCCCACGGCCCATCCCCTGTCCAGCCGCCACCACTCCCCCTCCCCCCCCTCCCCCCGGCCACAGCCCCAGCAGAAGCCCCCGGGCCAGCGATCCAAGATGGCCACCTTTGTCCTCTTTGTTCTGAGAAACACAGGATGGTCGTTGACTACAGTCAGACCATCAATCAGTACACGCAGCTCGACGCGTACCCCCTCCCATGCATATCTGATATGTGATATGGTCAATCAGATTGCACAGTACCAGGTCTTCTCAACTGTGGACCTGAAATCTGCCTATCGCCAACTCCTCATTCGCAAGGCGGACCACCCAAACACTGCCTTCGAGGCAAATGGCCGCCTTTTCCACTTTCTTAGGGTTCCCTTTGGTGTCACCAATGGGGTCTCGGTCTTCCAATGGGAGATGGACCGAATGGTTGACCGGTACGGACTGCGGGCCACTTTCCCGTACCTGGACGATATCACCATTTGCGGCCACAATCAGCAGGACCATGATGCCAATCTTGCCAAATTTCTCCACACCGCCACTCTCCTCAACCTAACCTAAAACAAGGAGAAGTGCGTGTTCAGCACGAATCGCTTAGCCATCCTCGGCTATGTGGTCCAGAATGGAGTTCTGGGGCCCGACCTCGACCGCATGCGCCCCCTCATGGAACTCCCCCATCCCCACTGCTCCAAGACCCTCAAACGATGCCTGGGGTTCTTTTCTTATTACACCCAGTGGGTCCCAAACTATGCGGACAAGGCCCGCCCACTCATTCAATCCCCTGACGGCCGAGGCTCACCAGGCCTTCAACCATATCAAGGCCGACATCGCCAAGGCCGCAATGCACGCGGCCGACGAGACGTTACCATTCCAAGACGAGAGCGTGCATCAGACGTCGCTCTGGCCACCACCCTCAACCAGGCATGCAGGCCTGTGGCATTCTTTCACACACCCTACATGCCTCTGAAATTCGGCATTCCTCTGTCGAAAAAGAGGCCAAGCCATCGTTAAAGCTGTGCGGCATTGGAGGCATTACCTGGCTGGCAGGAGATTCACTCTCCTCACTGACCAACGGTCGGTTGTCCTCATGTTTGACAACACACAGCGGGGCAAGATCAAAAATGATAAAATCTTGAGGTGGAGGATCGAGCTCTCCACCTACAACTACGAGATTTTGTATTGCTCCGGTAAGCTCAACGAGCCTCCTGATGCCCTATCCCGAGGTACATGTGCCAGCGCACAAGTGGACCGACTCCGTACTCTGCACGACAACCTCTGTCACCCGGGGGTCACACGTTTTTACCATTTCATCAAGGCCCACAACCTGCCCTACTCCATCGAGGAAGTCAGGGCAATCACCAGAGACTGCCAGGTCTGCGCGTAGTGCAAACCGCACTTCTACCGGCCAGACCATGCACGCCTGGTGAAGGCCTCCCGCTCCTTTGAACGCCTCAGCGTGGACTTCAAAAGACCCCTCCCCTCCACCGACCGCAATACGTACTTTCTCAGTGTGGTCGATGAATATTCCAGATTCCCATTCGCCATCCCATGCCCCGATATGACGTCTGCCACCGTCATCAAAGCCCTCAACACCATCTTCGCTCTGTTCAACTTTCCCGCCTACGTCCACAGCGACAGGGGATCCTCATTCATGAACAATGATCTGCGCCAGTACCTGCTCAACAGGGGTATTGTCTCGAGCAGGACGACCAGCTACAACCCCCGGGGAAACGGGCAGGTGGAGCGGGAGAATGGGACAGTCTGGAAGGTCGTCCAACTGACCCTACGGTCCAGAAATCTCCCGGCCTCCCGCTGGCAGGAGGTCCTCTCCGACGCCCTTCACTCCATTCAGTCGCTCCTGTGCACCGCGACTAATGAAACACCCCATGAACGTCTATTTGCCTTCCTTTGGAAGTCCACCTCCAGGGTTTTGCTCCCGACATGGCTGGCAGCTCCAGGACCCATTCTCCGCAGACACGTTTGACTCCACAAGGCGGACCCGTTGGTTGAGAGGGTACAGCTACTTCACGCCAACCCGCAGTACGCCTATGTAGTGTACCCCGAAGCCAAGACACAGTCTCCCTCAGGGACCTGGCACCAGCTGGTTCCGCACACACACACCCCTCCGACCCGGCGCCACCCTCCCGTCCCGCGGCGCAGCCCACCGCAGCCCTCGCTCCTGGACAATCCGTCCTCCCCAGCTCACATCCGGGGATGAAGAGGATTTCGACATGCTCCCGGAGTCACCAAAGACCAAACCGTGTGCTCCCAGTACAGCAGCCATTTGGCCAGCTGCTGTAGGAGGCCACACATCTTAGTGTAATAAACCCTCGATTGCATCCAACTCTCGTCTTTGTGTAATTGATCATGCATCAATGAGGTCCTCCTTAATGGAGTCCCTGTGTTTTTGGAGCTCTGTTAAACAAAGCTCCATCCACTGCTCCGTCGGTGGGTAGGCCGCCATCTACATATTGGGCAATTTAAGGATTAAAAACCGAGGGTTCGAGTGTGTTTGAGTGCAATGGTGCAGACTCGCAGAGCAGAATGGCTTACTCCTGCTCCTAATTCATATGTTTGTATGTTTTGCAGCAGTTCAAGAAGACATTTCACCACCAATTCGTAAGGGCAATTAGGGCTAGGAATAACTGCTGACCGTGCTATTGTTGCCCTCAAATAAATAAAAAATCACGTCCTTAAAGTAATTAGAAGAATAAAAGATAGTTACATATTTGGAAACCCATTTGACCCATCTAAATTAATTCACCTAGGAAGATCCTACAGTTCCTATTCTACATCCAGTTATTTCTTAATACATTCAGAGTTTTCATTTTTATATCTATTCATTAAGTTGATCAGTCCCTCTATCTGTTGGACGAATATCTTAATTTCAGTCATTTTTCCACTACTGCTAAGACACCCTGGGGGTGTGCACAATCAATTCCAGCCCCACTTGACCCAGAGTCGCGACACAGTTGAAATTAACTTTTCATTATAAAAATACCCAAAGTCCTTGGCTGCCCAATAACTACTATCACAAAGTTTATACATTTGAACACAATTAACTTGTATCAATAACAGTAATATAATTAAATAGGCAACAAACACAACTGGTTAACTGCTATCTATTTTTTAACCCGCCCCTCCCCCTTTAACTCTTCCCACCCTCTGCACAAACAAACACAGGGAAGTGTGGTGTAAAAATATACATATTAAAAGGGTAAAAGTCTCTGTTTCAGACAGATGTCTTTCCAGTTAGATTCTTCCTTCAGTATAGGCCTACGGTTCGATGATACCTTTGCCTTTAATCTGTAATGGTTTTCATTGTAGACTCACCAGAGTCTAGAGACTTCTGCCTTTAGACAGTAGACAGCAGAGCACAGAGAAATTGCTGCTTATACCTTGAGGGTCCAGTGGCTTCTCTGTAAATTCACAGCAACAGCAAGCAGCCAACATTTTACAGAAAGCAGGAGAGAACAACGCATCTTCCTCTTTCGGGTCCAGAATCTTTCTGCTGTGTCATCTGAAAAGAGCACCACCCAGCAGGACCCAATTGCTGACTATTTCCGGGCAGAATACCGCCATTCCATTGGTTACCAGCCAACCATCGAACTGAATCCCTCCTATCTCTCAGGTGCTATAAAGTCTGGGTTCTGCTATTCAAAATCTAAAACCTCATATCACAGTGTACTATTTTGCAACTTTTGAGTTCCTCACTTCCCCTCCTCGACTTAAAGATATGTCTCCATTAAAGATCCATGGACCGAAAAAGATAATGACAAAATAAAATAAATAGTCAATAAGGGAATTAATAGAAGGGCTTTGAAACGACTTTGAAACTATTTCGTCTTGACCTAATGTTGCAATTTAATGTAGCATAATATTCCATATTCATCTTTTACATTTCCTAAAGTTTCTTAAATACTTGTTTAGACACCCAATTGAAGGCTGAAATGCCCATGGGAAAAATTGCCCAGGCTCTGCCCTCAACAAGGAACTAGGACCTGGCTAGTGGGACGTTTTATCTAATATCCTGATTAGGCAGCAAGACCATCCACAGAAAGTCGAAGAGTCCTTTATGATTTCTGCATTTCTGGTCCTGATTATGTCATCGAGACATGATTATAATTTAACTTCAAAAGACTAAGTGAGAAGCAGCATTCTGTTTCTCACCAGGCTGATCAAGTAAGAAAGATAATTGGACAAGAAGAGGCCTGAAAGGATTTTTTAAAAATATCAGGTATGGAATTGATTAAACTACACAAAGGCATGTTTGCAATAATTAATTCAAGATTTATCGGTTTAAAACTACATCACAGCTCTGGTTTGTTAATTCAGGAATAAAAACTTAGTTCAATTCAGCTTAATTATAATCTGCCTCAGAAATGTCACAGAGCATTTCCTAAACAATAATTTAGTTTGAACTGCTGTAACCATTGGTTATGTAATTAATATTCTAATCAATATTGAAGTATGATCATTTGGATGAAATTTGAATTGAGATTCACCTGGAGAATCCTAAACAAAATATCCCAGAAATAATCTTTGCAGGTCTCAAGAAGAAGGGTGAGCATGATATCTTATCTCAAATCTGGCACAGCTAAATAGTTTATTCATATAGAATCAGAGAAATTTTGAACATAAAAGGAAGCCATCAGCCTATAATGTCCAGAGCAAGGAGCTGGAAAGGAGCTATCGAGCCTAATCCTATTTTCCAGTTCTTCGTCCTTTGCTTTGCAGGGTACAACACTTTAAATGTATCTCCAAATACCTTTTAAATGTTGTGTGGGTATAGAGACATAGAGGTTTACAGCACAGAAAGGCCCTTTGGTCCATCATGTCTGTGCCGGTCAAAAACAACCACCTCAGTATTCTAATCCCATTTTTCAGCACTTGACCCATAGCCTTATATGCCTTGGCGTCACAAGTGCACATCTAAATATTTCTTAAATGTTATGAAACTCTCTGCCTCCACCACCCTTTTAGACAGTGAGTCTCGGCGGATTCTCCTAAATGGAGACTAAATGTTCACGACGTCGTGAACGCCGTCGCATTTCACGACGGCGCGAAACGGGTCTGGGGACAACCGATTCTGGCCCCCACAGGGCCGCACCAACCCGCGCACGCGCGGGGGAATTCATCAGCGTGCCAGCCCCAACACATCATGGCATGGTGGTTCAGGGGCCAGTTGCACAACAAAGTAGGCCCAGGGGGGAGAGGCCGGCCCGCCAATTGGTGGGCCACGAATCACGGGCCAGACCCCATCGGAGCACCCCCTCCCCCCACAGGCTGCCACCTGACCCTTCGTGCAGTGTTCACGCTGGCAGCGACCAGGAGTGAATGGCGCCGGTGGGACTCTGCCGTTTCCGCGCGGCCACTCGGCCCATCCGGGCTGGAGAACCAGCGGCCTGGCCGCAGACAGCGGCCCGCAACTGGCACCGCGCCAAACGCGCCGGCGCAAATGGCGCCGATTCTCCAAACCTCGGAGATTTGTGTGCCACGTCGGGGCGGCATGGCGAGGTTGAGCCAATTCTCTGACCCGGTGCGGGGCTCGGAGAATCGCGCCCCCAATCTCCCACCACCCTCTGGGTGAAAAAGGTTTTGCTCACATCCCCTCTAAACTCCTGCCCCTTACCTTAAATCTGTTCCCAGGTCATTGATCGTTCCACCAAGGGGGGAAGTTTCTTCCTGACTACTCTATCTACCCCGCATAATTTTATAAATTTCAATCATGTCCCCCCTTAGTCTCCTCTGCTCCTCTCTGCCCCACCACCCTTTCAAGCAGTGAGATCCAGATCCCCACAGCTATTAAACCTCCTACCTCTTACTCTAAATCTATGAAAGTTAAAAATGCAGCACACTATTTGAAGAATAGCAAAGAATTATAATAATCCAGCCAATGGTTCCCCCTCATCCAATATAGCTTCCCAACTCCTGCATAAGGGTGATTTCAACCCAAAAGATTAATTCTGTTTCTCTCCATAGTTGCTGCCAGATCTGCTAAGCTTATTCAGTATTTTCTGTTTATATTTCAGCATCCCAATTTGTGTGGTTTTTGTATATTCTGAAAAGTAACCTATATCGGACCCATTCTATTTCCATTACCATAGGCATCAATTACAAACACTGTAATAACATGCTGGTTTTGTCGACAGTTCACAACTTGCACAATCACTTTCTTTGCCATGCCTGTTATTCCTGTTTCCTGTCACAACTTCCAGGTTGTAACACATTGCAAACCTTTCAGTGCAAAGATGGCAGAACAAACCCTCTGAATGTAATGGAACTTATATTAATTAATAATTAATTAACATTCCTGCCACCTGCAATTCCAGTGGACCACTAACCCTCCCAAGAAACTCTTCGCTGATAAATTCACTACCTCATCATTGTAAAGAATCCTGCCCTGACACTTCTGCATCATCTTGAATACCCCAATCCTGTACCTGACGCTTTTACATGACCTTGAAGACTACAATCCTAGCCCCAACATATCTATACGTGCTTTCTTAGTTACAACAGCCAATGCGCACAGTGAGAAAAACCTGTTGACTCCAGTGTTCTCACCTTTTGTGGCAGAGGCAGTAATGTTCATCCATTTTCTTGCTGTTTGTTGGATTTTCCTGTGCACAGTGATTGCAACTGTATTGCAAAGTAACATCTTTCTGTCAGTGCTTCTGGAGAAATTGTAAGTTAATGTGTAAGAACATAAGAACTAGGAGCAGGAGTAGGCCATCTGGCCCCTCGAACCTGCTCCGCCATTCAATTAGATCATGGCTGATCTTTTGTGGACTCAGCTCCATTTTCCGGCCCGAACACCATAAACCTTAATCCCTTTATTCTTCAAAAAACTATCTATCTTTACCTTAAAAACATGTAATGAAGGAGCCTCAACTGCTTCACTGGGCAAGGAATTCCATGGATTCACAACCCTTTGGGTGAAGAAGTTCCATCTAAACTCAGTCCTAAATCTACTTCCCCTTATTTTGAGGCTATGTCCCCTAGTTCTGCTTCACCCGCCAGTGGAAACAACCTGCCCGCATCTATCCTATCTATTCCCTTCATAATTTTAAATGTTTCTATAAGATCCCCCCTCAATCTTCTAAATTCCAATGAGTACAGTCCCAGTCTACTCAACCTCTCCTCATAATCCAACCCCTTCAGCTCTGGGATTAACCTAGTGAATCTCCTCTGCACACCCTCCAGTGCCAGTACGTCCTTTCTCAAGTAAGGAGACCAAAACTGAACACAATACTCCAGGTGTGGCCTCACTAACACCTTATACAATTGCAACATAACCTCCCTAGTCTTAAACTCCATCCCTCTAGCAATGAAGGACTATATTCCATTTGCCTTCTTAATCACCTGTTGCACCTGTAAACCAACCTTCTGTGACTCATGCACTAGCACATCCAAGTCTCTCTGCACAGCGGCATGCTTTAATATTTTATCGTTTAAATAATAATCCCGTTTGCTGTTATTCCTACCAAAATGGATAACCTCACATTTGTCAACATTGTATTCCATCTGCCAGTAAATACGAAAGTAAATACAAGTCTTTATTTTCCTTCATTGAATTAACTGAGCAAAAACCCATATTTTTGCATCGTTAGTAGGGCTAAATCGCTGGCTTTTAAAGCAGGCCAGCAGCACGGTTCGATTCCCGTACCAGCCTCCCCGGACAGGCGCCGGAATGTGGCGACCAGGGGCTTTTCACAGTAACTTAATTGAAGCCTACTCGTGACAATAAGCGATTTTCATTTCATTTCATTTCATGTTTCAAAAACAGTAATGATATTATGTAGTATTGTAACCTAAATAAGCTACTCAATATTGTATAGTCAATTTCTTATTAATACATTTACAATCAAATGTACAGGATCTATCACAGCATTTAACAATCCATCAATGTATGGGTTGGCTTTTCCAGCTATCACAGGCTATTTGAAGTCTTTGAATTATACCTGCTGATTCCATGGCCTTATTTTGATTAAATAACAAGATCACAAAGTAATACTAGCTGAAGAAGGTTCAAACCATTTATTTTTTTTCTTCTAGAATGCCAACCCCATCATCTCTCCCTAACAGATGCTAGCTGTCTCAGTTCAGTGCCTTGACCTCAACCACCTTTCGTAGCAAACTAATCCAGCCGATGACTGAGACCTGTACTGAGCCTTGATGTTATCTAGAAAATGCTATAGGCCGGTGTAAATAAAAAGAAGTATGAGAAATGATTTAATCTGTTAGGACTCTCCAGCTTGAAAGATCAGAGGAAACCAGATAGATACTTAATAGAATAGAAAAGATAAAGTTGAAACAATACTTTGAGACATGCGTCTCAACTCAAGATGACAGGCACTGTTTCAAAGTTGTGATGGCCACTTCCGACAGACGTTGTGGTGTAATCTTTCCACAAAGAGTGAGCAGAAATTTAAGATGGATTTGCATGATATAATTAAATAATATATAAAGAACAATGTAGGATTGGAATTTTGACATGACAAGATCAAAGGGTGAATTCTACAATTGCACTTTCAATGAGGAGCCAATCTTTCAGGACCCGTGGGTCAGGAAATCTGTGCAGCAATGCTTTAGCCCCGCATTGCAATGCATACATTCAACAAGCATAGCTGCTTACTAGGGGTATGGAATGATACTTTAAATTAGCTAAAGGAACCTCTTCATGCAAACATATCTTATGATATTGTGATTTATAAAAAGTATGTTGCTTAATGTGAAGAATGAAACTGTATACACATTTCAGTGAGTTAACAAATGCAGTAGCAGAACAAAGGATGGAATCTTATGGCCTTAGATTTTAAACACAGACTGGGACCATTTCCAGATCCCAACTCCAATGGTTTCTGAGGTTCGCTTGCCTGTGCAATCTTCCCAGAGACATCCAATTAATAAGTCACCTCCAGGAACTTAATCCATTTAGGACAGCAGGTGAGTTTCACAGAACAATGGGAGTGCCCAAGGCTCTGGGCAATCAGCAGCCCCACATGGAGTGGTGAGCACTGCCACAGTAGATGGGAGACTACAAGGGTGGTTTAAGATTTAATGCTTAAAACTAAATTGCGGTCACAGTTGCCAGACCCTCAACAATATGGTCTGTGGCCGCAGCTGTAGCCTTATGGCATCCATGGCTCCAGGGTAGGGTGGGGCAGCATCATAAATTTTTAAAAGGCCTCACTGGTCCCCCGACCTGCTGATGGGTATTGCATCTAGGTTCATGCATCACCTGCTTTCCCCTAAGTGGGATCTTAATTGCTAATAATTAGCTACCTTTCACTACCAGGCAGGAGGATGATGATGGTCTAACCCTGCCTCTGCCAATATTACTTGGGGGAGAAGGGGGGTGGCGAATGCACCAGGTACCAGGTACAGAACCTCGTACCACACAATTCAAGAATTGCCTGGCATCCTGCCTCTAAAGCATCTGAGTAGCTGTCTTCTACAATGTGATTTACAAATTCCTGATGAAATATTCTTATTTTTTTGTTGTTATTAATATTTGATTTCTGTTCACTTCTCTCATGCAAAAAATTCTAATATTGCAGTTACTGGATTCACAAATATATTCACGAAACAAAGCATGAACATGTAGGGAACATGGTCATTTTAACAGTGAGGCTGTTGTTCTCATTATGATGCTATACGCTATTGGCTTACAGTGGTGCTGCCTTTCTTCTTTAACACTGCTTGCCTCACGTGGATTGTCATTGGTTCTCTGTGGGCTTTATAATTAGCCCTCAGGAAATGTCTGGGTGACCCATGAGGAAATGGAAAACTTAACATCTTCTACAAGAATGGTTAGTCTCCTCTTTATTGCTTTATTTACACTGATGCAAATTTACCTTGGCTATGACACAATTTGCTGCTTGCAAGCTTTAAGTTTATTTTTTCAAATCTCTTTGATTTGTAGCTTATAAATAAAAATGTATTAACTAAGTGTTCTGGGGCAGCACAGTGGCGCAGTGATTAGCATTGCTGCCTCACAGCGCCAAGGCCCCAGGTTCGATCCCGGTTCTGGCTCGCTGTCTGTGTGAAGTTTGCACATTCTCCCCGTGTTTGCGTGGGTCTCACCCCCACAACCCAAAGATGTGCAGGGTAGGTAATTGGCCACGTTAAATTGCCCCTTAATTGGAAAACAATAATTGGGTACTCTAAATTTATTTTAAAAAACTAAGTGTTCTGCTTCGATAATAAAAAAACAATATTTTAAGAGCAATCGCCCATTGCTCTCAGCTTACTTTTCCTTTGCTCAAGGAAGGATTAGAACGATTTGTATCAGTTTTGCCTGTAAAGTGAAAGTAAACAAAGAGATTTGCTGGGAAAGGTAAACATTTCTCTGTAATTTTACCATTTGTCTGAGTTATTCTGTGTCTCACAATTATCTTTTGAAAAAATAAAAGTAAATTTGTCCAAAATATTTTGAATGCAATCAAAGTTTTATTATGTAAAATCTCATGATATTGTGAATACGATTTAATATACTGGCAATTTGAACTAAAGGAATCTTTTAATCCATATGACTAACACAGTAATCGTTATAGTCATGAGTAAGTTTTTTTTTCCAGTTACTTTGATCTACTGTTTATTAATGTGTTATTATTTACTATATAATCACCGTAAACTCCTTAGGCCAGGACATTCTTCTGAGCAATTTTCGCTCCTTCAGCATTAAGTCAATGAAGATGCAATATAAACCCTGGTATTTCTGTCATACATCTTGTTAAGTAATGCCTATAAGAGCAGAAACAGATTTAAGAAATTTTCTGATTTTAGTTTTCTCGTTTGGATCAGAGCACGAATCTTAAAAAGATGCTCACAGGAATGTTTTGCCATTGCTAGTTTAATAGTTACACTAAGTAACTATCTATCATCACACTATATTTTACTCACTTTTCAGATTACTGCTTTTTGTTTGGTTTCTTAATAGGCCTCCAGCATATACAAAAGTCCTTTGTGTAACAAAAAAAGTAGCTTAATCTAACTCTCTTTCTAGCCATGAACAACATTTTAGTGCTTTCTAGAATTTTTATAGATGGAATAACTCATGCAAAATTTTAATATAAAAAACATCGCCAGAGCTGAAAATATGTAAATGAATCTGAAAATGTTGTGAACAAACAGCACGTAAGTCAGCATCTGTGGAAAGAACAAAGAACAGGTTAAAATACTTGCTTGTTTTCTGTACAGGTGTTAACTGACCTGCCATTTGTGTCCAGCATTTTCTGTTTTTATTAATGATTCAGAGGAGATCAATTTATCGCCCTGGTTGGCATGGTTACATAACATTTTTTTGTTCTAATGTAGTAACCGTAATTACTTAAGAATCGTGCTAAAATACCACAGAAAATGACATGTGAACCAATTCAATAGCAAATATCTCTAAAACCCATACTAATCCAATCTATTTTTCTCTTATTCATTCACGTGATATGTGCATCACTGGCGAGGCCAGAATTTATTGCCCATCTTTACATTCCCTTGAAAATGTGGTGGTGACTAGCTTTCTTGACCTTCTGTAGTCGTTGTGGTGTAGGTACACCCACTGTGCTGTTAGGGATGGAATTTCAGGATTTTGACCTGGTGCCAGTGAAGGGATGGCGATATATTTCCAAGTTAGGATGATTCGAGGATAATTTCCAGGTGGTGGTTTTCCATGTGTCTTCTGCCCTTATCCTTCTAGATAGTAGCGGTGGTGAGTTTGGAAGGTACTATCTAAAGAACCTTGGTGAGTTCCTGCACTGCATCCAAGAGATGGGATGCACTGTTGTCATTGTCCATTGGGTAGTGGAAGGAGTGAATATTTGTGGAAGGGGTGTCAGTCAAGTGGGCTGCTTTGTCCAGGATGGTTTCAAGTTCCTTGAATAGTATTAGAGATGCGCTCATCCAGGCAAGTGGAGAGTATTCCATCACACTCTTGACTTGTGCCTTGTAGATGGTGGACAGGCTTTGGGGAGTGAGGAGGTGAGTTACTCGCTGCAGGATTTTGAGCATCTGACCTGTTCTTGTAGCTAAAGTATTTCTGTAGCCTGTTCAGTTCTGTTTCTGGTCAGTAGGAGCCCTCAGCACATTGATAGTGGAGGATAGAACCATAGGAAGGTTATGGTACAGAAAGTGACCATTTGGTCAGTAGTAACCCTCAGCACATTGATAGTGGAGGATAGAACCATAGGAAGGTTATAGTACAGAAAGTGACCATTTACCCATTGTGTCTGCGTTGGCCAAAAATGAGAAAAAAGAAACTAGCATAGCCAATTTTTGTGTCATCTGTAAATTTCCCAATCATGCCACACGCGTTTAAGTCTAAATCATCAATGTACACCACAAAGAGCAAGGGCCCTGCAGGATACTGTTCTCCATTTGAAAAACATCCATCGACCATTACCCTTTGTTTCCTGTCACTGAGACAATTTTTCAATCCAACCTGACACCTTTCCCTATATCTCACTTTGCTGACCAATTTGCCATGTGGGACGTGTCAAATGCCTTACTGAAATCAATTGTTGACAATATCCAATGCACTATCTCATCAATCCTCCTTGTTCCTTCCTCAGAAATGCTATTAAGTTACGAAGACACAATGTTCCCTGATCAATTTGTGCCTATCTAGCCTCTGTTATGGGCCAGGGTTTATAGAACCCCAAAGTATATCACCTGACCCACAACTTTTAATAGATTGTGATATGGGGAGTACACGGCCCACTCTACAGGTTTGTGCAGCAGAAATCTAAAAATATTTTTTAAGTAAAACAAGGTTTATTCTATGAACTCAGTTAACCTTTTTAAAACAGACAGTAAACATCTTAGCAACCATCGATTCAAATACAACCCTCAAAGATTACAACACTCTAAGTAATCCTTAAACTTTCCTTTTAACATCCATAAGACAAAGACCCTTTTTGCAGAAGCACACCAGGTTTAAATTCTCTACTGAGAGCAGTTGTCACTCTGAATTCACCAAATGATCTAGAGATAGTCTTTAGATGGCACAGAGATCAACATTACACCTTCTTTGGCTGGCTGCAGCTCCAACACTAAAACAAAACTAAAAAACACAGACACCCAAGCTTTTCCTCAAAGCGAAACGAAAAAACAGAGCCAGAGCTCAGCTCCACCCACACTCTGACATCACTGCAGCTACTTGAGCAGACAAATATTTCTTAAAGTTACATTCGCATGACACCTCGCAGAATTGTTTCCAAATATTTGCTTACCACTGAAGTCAGACTGACTGGCCTATAGATTTCTGACCTATCCCAAGCATCCTTTTTAAATAATAGTACAATGTTCACAGATCCCCAATCTTCTGGCACCTCACCTGTATCTAGTGAAGATTGGAAAATGATCCCCAGAGCATCTGCTATTTCCTCCTTGGTTCCGTCAACAGCCTGAGATACAATCAATCTGACCCTGTGACTTCAAAGATTCCAGTTCCTCCAGTGCTCTCTCTCTCTCACTGTACTTATTGCATCTAATAGTCTAGAGTTCTCTTTTTTTAAATAAATTTAGCATACCCAATTATTTTTTTCCAATTAAGGGGCAATTTAGCGTTACCAATCCACCTATCCTGCACATCTTTGGGTTGTGGGGGTGAAACCCACGCAGGCATGGGAAGAACATACAAACTCCACACGGACAGTGACCCAGGGCCGGGATTTGAACCCGGGTCCTCAGCGCCGTAGGCAGCAATACTAACCACTGTGCCACCGTGCTGCCCCAGAGTTCTCCTTTTTAACTAGACTGACTGAATCATCCCTCTTCTTGGCAGAGTCTGCACGTTCTCCCTGTGTCTGTGTGGGTTTCCTCCGGATGCTCCGGTTTCCTCCCATAGTCCAAAGATATGCAAGTTTGGTGGATTGGCGAAGCTAAATTGCCCTTAGTGTCCAAAACAAAAAGGTTCGGTGGGGTTACTGGGTTACAGGGATAGGGTGGAGGTGTGGGCTTAAGTAAGGGTGCTCTTTCCAAGGGCCGGTGCAGATTCGATGTGCCGAATGGCCTCCTTCTCCACTGTAAATTCTATGAATCTATGAGACAGGACTCATTGAGAATCTGCCCACATCTTCTGAATCAACCCACTAATTTACCATGTACATCTCTGATAGGCCCTACCTTTTCCATAGTTATTCTCTTGCTCTTAAGGAAAAACATCTTAGGGTTTTCTTTGATGTTTTTTTAATAAACATTTTATTGAGGTTTTTTTTGGTGTTGTAGCAGCAGCAATATAAACAATGTTCATGAGAATATAAACATAGGGCAAATACCATCTCCCTCCCCAACATGTCCCACCATTAATTAACCCCCTAATGTACGCTAACCTACCCCCCCCCCCCCCCCCCCCCCCTTTGCTGATGATTAATTTTCTGCTAAGAAGTTGATGAATGGCTGCCACCTCCGGGCGAACCCTAACAGTGACCAAGGCGAACTTTATTTTCTCCAGACAGAGAAAGCTAGCCATGTCCATTAGCCAGGTCTTGGACTTCGGGGGCCTTGAGTCCCTCCAAGCTAATAGTATCCGCCTCCGGGGTACCAGGGAAGCAAAGGCCAGACATCTGCCTCTTTCTGCTCCTGGAATCCCGGATCCTGCGACCCCGAAAATCGCCATCTCTGGACTCAATGCCACCCTTGTTTTTAATACCTTGGACATGACATCAGCAAACCCCTGCCAAAATCCCCTCAGCTTGGACATGCCCAGAACATGTGGACATGGTTCGCTGGTCCTCCCGCACATTTTGTGCATTTGTCTTCCACCCCAAAGAATCTGCTCATCCAGGCCACTATCATGTGGGCCCGGTGAATGACCTTGAATTGAATCAGGCTGAGCCTGGCGCAAGTTGCGGTCCAGTTGACTCTACTCAACGCGTCCGCCCAAAGGTCCTCCTCTATCTCTCCCCCCAGCTGCTCCTCCCACTTTCGCTTCAACTCCTCGGTCTGCATCTCCTCTGATCCCATAACTTCCTTCTAAATGTCAGAAACGCTCCCCCCTCCTACCCATCCTCTGGAAACTACCCTGTCCTGAATCCCCCTTAGTGGCAGGAGTGGGAAGGTTGATACCTGTCTACGCAGAAAGTCCCGCACCTGCAGATATCTAAATTCAGTTCCCCCCACCAATGCAAACTTCTCTTCCAGCGCCCTCATACTCAGAAAGCTCCCCTCTATAAACAAATCCCCCATCCTCTCAATCCCCGCTCTCCGCCATATTTGGAAACCCCATCCATACTCCCCAGGGCAAACCGGTGATTATCGCAGATTGGGGACCAGACTGATGCTCCCACATATCTCCTCCATTCCCCCCAGACTCTCAGGGCCGCCACCACCACGGGCCACGGGGCTGGTGGAATACGGCAGAGGCGGGAACGGCAGAGGCGCAGTT
This sequence comes from Scyliorhinus canicula, assembly GCF_902713615.1. Lineage (NCBI taxonomy): Eukaryota > Metazoa > Chordata > Chondrichthyes > Carcharhiniformes > Scyliorhinidae > Scyliorhinus > Scyliorhinus canicula. The sequence continues at coordinate 19,271,158 of NC_052165.1, read as the reverse complement.
ACCAGTGCCCCCAAACCTGTGCCCTTGCATGAAGCTGCCTCCATATGGACTTATGTCGGACAACACCACCCCCCCCCCCGCCCAGTAATAATTGCTAAAGTTCAGCAGCGCCAGCCCACCCTCACCCCGGCTCCGCTCAAGCATTACCCTCCTCACTCGGGGACTTGCCCCCCCCCCCCCCCCCCCCCCATACTATGCCCGCAATAACTTTATTGACACGCTTAAAAACGGAACACGGAATAAAGATGGGGAGACATTGAAATACAAACAGGAATCTCTGAGGACCGTCATTTTCACCGTTTGGACTCTCCCAGCTAGAGACAACGGAAGCGCATCCCATCTCCGGAAATCATCTTTCATCTGATCAACCAACCGGGCCAAGTTCCATTTATGTAGCCAGTCCCAATCCCGCACTACTTGAATACCTAGGTACCTGAAACTGTCCCCTGCCAAATCTAAACGGCAGTTCCCCCAGTCGCCTCTCCTGACCCCTCGCTTGGACCGCAAACATCTCGCTCTGCCCCATATTAAGCTTATACCCCAAAAGCTGGCCAAATTCCCCTAAAATTCCCATGATTTCTTCCATCCCTCAATTGGATCTGAAACATACAGAAGCAGGTCATCCGTATACTGCATACAGCGAGGCTCTGTGCTCCACACACCCCCCTCCCCCCACCACCACCACCGGACCAGCCCCTTCCAGCCCCTTGAGGCTGTCAGAACAATTGCCAGCAGCTCCACAGCCAGTGCAAACAGCAGTGGAGAGAGGGGGCATCCCTGTCTTGTCCCCCGGTGCAGTCTAAAGTAATCCGAAGTCGCCCTGTTCGTCCGTACACTTGCCACAGGAGCCTAGTACAGCAACCTGACCCAGTCAATAAAGCCCCTCCCAAATCCGAACCACCCTAGAACCTCCCATAAATAATCCCATTCAACCCAGTCAAAAGCTTTTTCCACATCCATTGCGACCATGACCTCCACCTCCCTACTTTCCAGGGGCATCATGATTACATTTAACAGCCTTCTTACATGGGCCACCAGCTGCCTGCCCTTAACGAACCCCGTCTGATCCTTCATAATGACATTCGGTGCACATCCTCAATCCTGGAGGACAAAATTTTGGCCAACAGTTTGGCGTCTACATTGAACAAGGATATCGGCCTGTAGGACCCACATAGCTCCGGGTTCTTGTCCCGTTTCAGGGTAAGCGAAATCGTGGCCTGTGACATCGAGGGGCATAACCCCTCTTTCCCTTGCCTCATTAAACACCTTCATCAGCACCGTCCCAATATCCCGGAGAACGTTTTGTAGGTTTTGTTTTGATTTTCAGTGCCAAAATTTTTTCGTATCCTGTCTTTGCTTTCCTAATTGCCATTTCTATTTCACCCCTGTACCTTCTATACTCCCCTGGGCCTTGTACGGTATTAAGTATTTTGTGACTATCATAAGTTTCCTTTTTCTGCTTTATCTTGGCCTACGTGCTTCTGGATAACCAGAGGCTCTATGTGCTTGTATTCCTTACTTAAATGTAGGTAGTTGCGTTTCCTACTTAATTGTAAGTAGCTGTGCTTCTTACTTAAATGTATGTTTCTTACATAAATACTAAAGGGGAGTGTGAGCAGAGGACCCTGAAGAAGGCAGTCAGCAGCACTGAGAGGAGAGTGCAAGAAGAAGACTCTGGGACAGGCATTCATCAACACCTAGAGAGGAGTGTGAGCAGAAGCATTTGAGCCAGGCAGTTAGTAGCACCTGCCTTGGGCAGCATGGTGGAACAGAGGTTAGCACTGCTGCCTCACAGCTCCAGGAACCCGGATTCAATTCCGGCCTTGGGCGACTGTCTGTGTGGAGTTTGCACTTTCTCCCTGTGTTGTCTGCATAGGTTTTGTCTGGCTGCTCCGGGTTCCTCTCACAGTCCAAAGATGTGCAGGTTAGGTGGATTGACCACGGTAAATTGCACCTTAGTGTCCAAAACGATTAGGTGGGGCTGGGTTACAAGGATAGGGTGGAGGCGTGGGCTGAAGTAGGGTGTTCTATCCAAGGGCCGGTGCAGACTTGATGGGCCAAATGGCCTCCTTCTGCACTGCAAATTATGTGATCTGTTGAAAATCTATCCCATTTAGCATGGAGGTAGTACCACACAATATGATGGAAGGTATCCTCAATATAAAGTTGGGGCTTGGTCTCCACAAGGAGTGTACAGTGGTCACTCCTAATCAACCTACAGCAGGCACATTCGTGAGGACGAGGTCAAGTGCTTTTTCATTCTGTTGGCTCCCTCACCACCTGCCCCAGACCCACTCTAGCAGCTATATCCTTTAGGAGTTGGCTAACTTTATCTGTGGTGGTGTTTGATCCACTCTTGGTGATCGGCATTGAAGTCCCCACCCAGACTACATTCTGTGCCCTTGCTTCCTCCACGTGCTATTCAATTTGGAGGAGTATGGATTTATCAGCAGAGGGGAGATGGTGTGTGTTAAGCAGCACAAGGTTTCCTTGCTCATGTTTGACTCGATGCCTTGAGATTTCATGGAGTCTGGAGTCGATATTGCCCCTTCTAACAGTATGCCACTGTGCTGCCATCTCTGTTGAGTGTGACAGGACTTAACCAGTCATGGTGATGGTGGTGCTGGAGGCTGGGACATTATGTGTAAGGTATATGATAGTATGGGTACGACCATGTCAGGCTTTGTTCAACCAGTCTGTGAGACAGCTCTCCCAATTTTGGCACAAGCTCCTAGGTGTTAGGAAGTAAGACTTTGCAAGGTTGACAGGGCTAAGTTTGCCATTGTCATTTATGATGTCTTGGCCCAGTGTTCCATCCAGTTTCATTTCTTATCTAATATTTTTGTAGCAGTTTAATACAGCTGAATGGCTAGCTAGGCCACTTCAGTGGACATGAGAGTTAATCACATTGTTGTGAGTCTGGAGTCACAGGTCAGCCAGACCATGTAAGAACGGCACATTTCCTTCCCTAAAGAACATTAGTGAAACAGATGGGTTTTTGCAACAATCAATGATTTCATGGTCAGCGTTAGACTTTTAGTTCTAGATTTCTTCCCACCAGATGCTATGGTGGGATTCAAACCTGGGTTCCCAGAGCACCATCTCTTACAACCATCACTCCTTCAAAAAAACTGAAATTCTATCACAGGAAGATATAAACTCAATTTATGTTGTCACTGCATACTAATGATTTCCTAACAATGTATAATCAAATGCAGACCCCCTAAGGCAAGCCACTGCATAAATTTGAAATCTGGATTAAAGCAACGTGTAATGGTAATTTAAATAAGCATGTACATGTTTGTGCAGACAAACATTTTAACATTCGTTAATATGTAGCTTTAGTTTCAATTTCATTAGAATAATGAATAATGTTGTAAAAGTTGAAATCCCTCAAGTCTGTAAGTTACAGTAACTGAGACTTTATTCAGAAATGTTTGAGAGAACTAGCCCTGCTCCTACAAAATGTCTGACTGGTTACAAGGCTGTGTAACATTTTTATCTATTTTGGTTATCACTCCTTCATACAAACCCTAATAAACAGAATGATACTGGCCGTAGCTGTAATTGAACTAACGGAAGGCAGAGCGCTTCCTGCGAAGGTGATTAAATTTGTGAATTGTTATATTCCCACACCAGCATGCTGAGAAAGGGCTCTAATAACTATTATTTCAAAGCTGTTAATGCTCATTACTACATTTGCCTACTTCAAAGCTATTAATATTTAATGTTAAATTATTTCAATTACTCACTTTGGTTTCCCCTTTTGGACCCCTTGTCAGGCATTACCTGGTCCAGGTGGGCCATTCCCAAAACCGTTTGCTCACCAAAAACTCTTGCAATCCTACTAGAATTCAGTGTGCTTCAGATCTGCTACCCTATAATTCTCTTATAATTCTCTTGACCTAAGCTAGGCCCGGAACCATCATTTCATTAAATTGCAAAATCCTTATCAATGTTCCCAAATTTGTATTTCCTGGGAGGGAAGTGTCAGTGGCAGTGAAAACCTAGATATATCCCTTATTAGTCAGTGCTACTTCGGATACCAATAGTCTCTGCTGTTACTCTCCCTACTTCCCACTGTACTGCATTCCTGCCATGCTGGCCCAATTCCTGACAGAGCCCTCCAATCTCCCACCCATTCCTGTGACCAGATGCACCGGCACCCTTCCCCTTGTGATAGCTGACAGCTTTGTTCCAAAACCTCCTGGTAATAATCAGGGCCCTTTCCACTGCTACCCGAGCTATCCGACACTGGGTGCCAGCGGTGTTTAATGTACTGTCCTAGCATGGTCTGAAGGCCCTATCTGCAAGATGAAAATTCTCCACCGTAAAGCACACCCACCAATTTCCTTCCACTCCCAGGAATTCAAATTTATCTCCACCCTGATATGTTTTTGTGCTATACTCATCAGAAATGTTATTGCGTCTCCCATATCTCGTATCATGAGCGGTTTAACTACTAACTCCTGTTGTTCCTCCTGTAAATCGGTACGGTCTAATTTCTCCACAGCCAGATACATGTTGAGGTGCAATACCAAATATTTATATCTTGAATATCTGACTTAACATTATCCATCAAGTCTGAGCCAACATGTCATATGCCCTCCCCCGAGACTGAATCAGTCATATTAATGCCCATCCGGGGCGGTGACATGGTGGCTAGTTTTTTAGTGGGTTTCTATCCTTACATGTAGAATCATAGAATCCCTACAGTGCATCGCCCTCTGCAAGAGCATCCACCCAGGCCCTGTTCCCCACTCTATCCCTGTGACCGCACCTAGGGGCAATTTAACTTGGCCAAGCCACCTAACCTGCACACCTTTGGACTGTGGGAGGAAACCGGAGCACCTGGAGGAAACCCATGCAGACACGGGAAGAATATGTAAACTCTACACAGTCACCCAAGGTCGGAACCGAACCTGGCACTGTGAGGCAGCAGTGCTAACCACTATGCCATCATGCTACCCCATGCCTTGGACAAGTTAAAACTGTGCATTGCTACAGCCAAGTTGATTTATAACATTATACAATGCTTTTGGCTGCATTGCCTGGTCAATGCCAGTCCCCAGACAAATGAGGCAAATTAGCCCGATCCACTGTAATATTCACTTCTGTGTTGGACACAGATAACATTTGGTGTTGTACGCTCCTTTATGTCCATATATCCAGCTATATCATTCATGTAAAAGGTCAGGACAATGCTACCTCAGTTAGTCTCTCCCCTTTCTGATAATGAAAGGAAGATGAGTGGAGACGGAGGCATGGAGTGGGTGGAAGGTTAGGGTTGGTAAGGTTAGTTCGTCCTCACCATGATTGACCATAATTGAGGCCCCTCCCCATTTAGAGCTAAACCATTCGAGTTTTTCTTTTTTCTTTGAGATTTGATTTTAAGCTTGTGTACCATTAGACTGGGCTGAAATTTGTTTGGTATTCATGGCTGAGGATTAGGTGAGAGTGGCCCTGTGTATCCTTTTTATTACGGTGGTTACCGTGAGTTGATTGGGTGTCCCCTCAATGTTATGAGTGTGATGTTAGATCATAAGTGTGTACAATTTTGTAAAAGATCTAAGTCATCATCCTTTCCCTCTGTGTGATGTTAGTATTCACTCTGAGTGACAATCTAATTAAAATCTCCACTTGGAAACTTAATTCTTATTTGTGGCCACAAGTAAATTCTATCAGTTGACAACCCCAAATATTCTTATGCATGATTCACAGAATCTAAATTCTGAACTATATTGTTTACCTTGGGGCTATTTGATAGCCTATTGAGATAACTCAGACAAAAATAATTTTGAGAGAAAACTGCCAATTTGTGAATATTTCTAAAATGCTACCTGGCTTGTCAAGTGATAACTTATGCATGTTTGTTTTTTACTAGTTTGAATTGTTATTCCATGGGTAATGAGCTTGTTTTTTCCTCTTGAGTAATATACAGCATGTTGATGGAACATGAGAGTAATGTGTGCAAGCCGAATACGCATGAATAGGGTAGTTGTCGCTTAAGTAAAATTCAACATAGATAAATGTGAGATAGTACATTTTGATAGGAATAATAAGGAATTCATTTAATACATGGAAGGAGCAAATTTAAGTGGGCTAGAGGAAAAATAGGATCTTGCAAACTAAGAACTAGGCTTTATCTCGAGAGGAATAGAAGTTAAAAGTTGTGGAAATTATGCTAAATCGGTACTGAACTTTGATTTGACCATACTTAAGAGTTCTGCGTGCAGTTCAAGTTACCATATTATAGAAAGAATACAGAGGCACTGGAGCAATAATTTGCAAGGATACCAAAAATGGGTATAAATATCAGGATAGAATTGATAGGCTGGGCCTCTTTTCTCTTGAAAAAAGAAGGTTGAGGTGTGACCTAACAGAAGTCTTTAAAATGATAATTTTGAAAAGTGGATAGTGTTTCTCTTGTGGGGAAGAGAATAATTAGAGATCATCGATATACGATAGTCACCAAGAAATCCAATGCGAAATTCAAAATTAACTTCCTTGCCCAAAGAGTGTTATGAATGTTGAACCTGGAAATGGTTGCAATGAATAAATTAGAGGTATTTAAGGAGGAAATAGACAAGGGCCAGGATTCTCTGTCCCGCCGCATCAGATTTCCGGTGCTGGCCGTCCCCGGGATTCTCTGCCTCGCCAGCCGGACAATGGGGTTTCCCTCTGTGGGCAGCCCCAGACCGTTGGGAAATCCCCGGGCTGCCATCGCAATGGAGAAACCCGACAGCAGAGAATCCAGCCCAAGAATTTGAGGGAAAAAGGAATCTATGGTTACAATGGTAGATTTAGATGAGAAAAGTTGGAGGAAGCTCGAGTAATTGGGTTGTTAGCTTGAATGATATGTCTCGGTGTCATATATTCTATGTAATCCCATGCAATACTATGTAAATGTGTTATAGTATTTAGATTTTTTTTTATATATTGAAAAGTTGAGTATTTCATTTTGAAAGAGCCTTTTGTGCATTAAGATGCTGGCTCATAGCTTGTTTCATTTTAATTTGACTGAAGCCTTGTGTAACTAATGCATATTTTACTACTTTCATTTGAGAATCATATTACCTGTTAACTGTATTTATTACTTGATTTTTATTAACTGTACTTTCTGGTAATCCCCAAGGAGTCTGAAGAAGGCAGTTGGGCTCAGGTAATGCATGTTAAAATATATAATCCAGTTTGAAGATTTTAGTGCTTCAGTGGTTGACTCCTCAATGCTTAACTGATTCTATAACATGCAGTGGAAAGCATCTCATGATCTGTGAACTTATCTTTTTTTAATAGCTTAAGTTTAGATGAATTATCATTTGTAGTTTGAGTGCACTTCAGATAAAGTAAAGCTTTATTGTCCGCATATACCAAAGAGTAGTAGATGACATGGGCTGAGAATCTGTGGGGTTATTCCGTTGGCTATTCCATTTCCAGATCTGTGGAAAATCTGTCAAGAACCTTTACCTATAACACTAGGAAGGAGTCTCAGGAGGAGATTCTGTAAGGATAATGTAGAATGAACCATTTAGCCTTCCTGTAAATAACTTGGCATTTTGTTTACGGGTTCACGTCAAGACCCATACTGGATTCCCAGGTGAGTTCTACTGGACTGAGTACTGCCGTTCCTGGTTGGGCTTGGTGTACCAACTGCTCAGTGTAACTCATCAGTAGGACAAGGAAATTGCTGGCCTGTGAGGTCCCTTCATCCAGGTCAACTTCCTCTAACTTACCGGCATGGTGCAACACCAAGACCTAGCATATTTGGCAACATTCCCATTCACTCTGTTGAACTTCTAGTGGAGTTACCTTCAGAGTACCTCATTGGGATTCCGATTTGGTTCTCATGGAGTATATAAAAATGTCAAATGTGTTTCCATATCATGTAATGTAATAATTTAGAAAATGTTGATGCATGAAGTCAGGTGGTTTCACCTGGATGGATAGTATCTTCCTCAGCGTTGCTTCTGCACTACATTTATATTACCTTCTTTCCTGGGGTGTTGATGCTCATGCTTCATTTCCCTAAACATCAACAATGAATACACAACAAACATGAGCTTAGGTGTCACTTTGCATGGGTACTTCAAGGTACAAAATTCTGTGTGCACACAAACAATGAACAGCACACAGTTTAAAGTTGCTGTGAATTGAATATAGACAGTAAAGATTGGAATTCTCCGACGGCAGAAGCCTCTGGTGCACCGGCAGCAAATCCACGTCTGCAGGTTTCCCGACGGCGTGAGGTGGGAAACTCCATTGGCCGTCTGCAGGAATGGAGAATCCCGCTGATGGCGGGGGCACACTGCACTGGAAAACGTGGCTGGCGGACTGGAGAATCCCGCCCCAAATACTTCCTTTCTGCCCTCTTCCAAGTTATTCTCCCATTCATTTTGCTGAAGTGAAGATTCACTCATTTAGGAGATTTTTTTTTAAACCTGCTTCCCCACTTGTACTTTCTTCTCCAAGTGTTGTGATTATTTTTTTAAATCTTTCCCTCTTTTAAACGGAATGGATAGAATTTTCCAGTAAAGTTACACTGGATACCCAGCAACGCCTCAACAGAATGCTATACATCTGCTAGCTGTTTGCTGTTCATTGCCAGTTCCAAAATGTCCAAATGCAGGTTGGTGTTTTATAATGGCATACAAATGACAAAAATATGTTGTTCGATTTATTTCCCATCATTTGTGCCCTAGTAATGTTGGATCTAAAAATGCCCGTGTGTTCCTGGCATCCAGGATTCCTATAAAAATTGCAGGGGATAAGGGGGTGGGATTTAAGGTATAATTTGAAGGATGGCTTTAACCTGTTTAACCTTTTAGCTAAGGCTTTTTTTATAAATGTAAATCATCTCCAGTAAACCCCTGAGCTAACCAATCCTGCTGACTGCTTGTAGAAAGGGGTCGGTTACGTTACTACAGGCCAGACTCCAAGTTATTTTTGCCTAGTTTGCAGATGATACAAAGATTGTTGTGTTGAGGAAACAGAGGCTGCAGAATGACCTGGACAGGCGAGGAGAGTGGGCAAAGAAGTGGCAGATGAAATACAGTGAAGAAAAGTGTGATGTTATGCACTTTGGTAGGAAGAATAGAAGCATAGACTATTTCTATGGGAAACGGTTTGGGAAATCAGAAGCATAAAGGGAGTCCTAGTTGAGGAGTCTCTTAAAATTAATATGCAGGTTCAGTTGGCAGTTAGTAAGGCAAATGAAATGTCAGCATTCATTTTTTAAAAATAAATTTAGAGTAGCCAATTCATTTTTTCCAATTAAGGGGCAATTTAGCATGGCCAATCAGCCTAGCCTGCACATCTTTTGGGTTGTGGGGGCGAAACCCACGCAAACACAGGGAGAATGTGCAAACTCCACACGGACAGTGACCCAGAGCCGGGATCGAACCTGGGACCTCGGCGCCATGAGGCAGCAGGACTAACCCACTGCGCCACCGTGCTGCCCAAGCATTCATGTTGAGAGGACTAGAATACAAGAGCAGGGATGTACTGTTGAGGCTGTACAAGACACGAGTCAGACTCCATTTGGAATATTGTGAGCAGTTTTGGACCCTGTATCTAAGGAAGGATGTGCTGGCCTTGGAGATGGTCCAGAGGAGGTTCCCAAGAATGATCCCCGAGATGAAGGACTTGTCATTTGAGGAACGGTTGTGGACTCTGGGTCTGTACTCGATGGAGTTTAGAAGGATGAGGGGGGATCGTACTGAAACTTATAGAATACTGAGAGGCCTATATAGAGTGAACGTGGAGAGGATTCGACCAGTAGGAGAAACTAGAGTCTGAGGGCACAAACACAGACTGAAGGGACGATCCTCAACAACAGAGATGAGGAGGAATTTCTTCAGCCAGAGGATGGTGAATCTGTGGAACTCATTGCTGCAGAAGGCTGTGAAGACCAAGTCACTGAGTGTCTTTAAGACAGAGCTAAGTAGAAACTTGATTAATAAGGGGAAGAAGGCAGGAGAATGGGGATGAGAAAATATCAGCCATAATTGAATGATGGAGCAGACTCAATGGTCGTATGGCTTAATCTTGTTCCTATGTTATGGCCTTATGGTCTACCAGTCCAAAATATGCAATATGGCCTCATAGACTGGTGTCGTGAAAAACCCTACCCACTAATTTTACCTATTACAAGCAGTCGGCAGGATTGATTAGGTCAGAGGTTAGTTAGTCAGTTGACTGAACAGCTGGTTCGTGATGCGGAGCAACGCCAACAACGCGGGTCCAATTTCCATCCTAGCGGAGGTTATTCATGAAGGCCCCACCTTCACAACCTTGCCGCTCGTCTGAGGTGAGGGACCCTCAGGATAAATCACCACGTCAGCTCTCAAAAGTCTATGTCCCTCTGGCGATATTTGCTTATATGAATGCTCCTCAAACTCCTTATTAATGGTGTTAATAATCCGTTGTATGCTTTTCGTTCATGTTTGTTAATCTATCCTTGAAAGGCTGGGTTTAATCATAACAATACCAACATTAAGAAATATTCCTGTAGTGCTATTTATTGACATAATGCCACTATTTATTCATGGGTTTGCTAAAATTAGGAAACAGAAGGAAGCATAGTCATGTGCCAGAAACTGCTGTGTATTATAAAACGTTTTTTATTGGTTCAGTAATTATGGCCTAAGAGAATTTGAATTAACCTGTTCTTGCATTTTCCATCAGACATTGGCTTATGGTGACATGAATCACGAATGGATTGGTAATGAATGGCTTCCTAGTCTAGGATTACCTCAATACCGCAGCTACTTCATGGAATGCCTGGTAGATGCAAGGATGTTGGATCATTTGACAAAGAAGGATCTTCGTATTCATTTAAAAATGGTGGATAGCTTTCATCGGTATGCTTGATCTTAAAAAACTCTGTCCATGCATAAAATATACTGTATTGCAGATGTACAAGCTTTTTTAAAATTCATTTCTGGGTTGACTTGAAGAATCCTTCCAGCAAATTCCTACTAAAGGGACCCAGGAACACTATGCCATGGCATTCTCTGGTGGAGATCAGAGACAAAACTAGGAAGGAAAGAATGCCAGCTAGATCAACAGTTTCAGTCATCCAAGTCAGGCATGAGAGCAGCCGTCAAGCATACTATGTGAAAACAGACTAGCAAGCCCACTGATAATTGTGGGGCCTACCCAGGGCCCTGGTCTGGATTGTAACCTCAGCCCCGAAAGATTTGAAAAATACTGGCTGCATTTTGAAACCACCCGTAAATAGGAACCAACCAAACAGAAATCATGTACTACTCTGCAATTTGCAGTCTCAATAATATGGTAGGTTTCTAAGATGCGCCAATAGTAGTGTGGCCATCCACTTGGTTTATTTAAGTTCTGTGATCCTCCCAAAACCCCTATGGTTTTGCTGGGGTAAGCATCAGAGGTCACCGATAAGCAGATCGCAATATGTAATCCAGGATCAAAGGCCCTTGGATTTTCAAAGCCAAAATATCCATGAACTTAATTGTTGTAAACATTTGTCTGACAACTTTCCTTTTAAGGTTTTATTAATTTGTTTTAAAAAAACACCTTGCAAACAATTGCAAATGCTGTTTTATTGTTCTTTGTCAGAACAAGTTTACAATATGGTATTATGTGCTTGAAACGTTTGAACTATGACCGAAAAGACCTGGAAAAGAGAAGAGAATTAAGCCAACATGAAATTAAAGGTGAGAGATCTATTCCTGCAGTTTGAAAATAAGTGATGCATGAAACATCTAATAATTTCTCAGAAGGGGAATTGTGTATATGTAATATATAAAGCAGTATATGGTATTCTTCAGTAAGACTGAACATACACTGAGCCATAATATAGGAAATATAATGATTAAAGTATGTCAGGAAGGTGGTGTAACATTTCCTGGGAGCTATTACTGTGCATAAGAATTTTAATCTATGAAGTTTCCCCTCCCAAGGGCAATTAGGGATAACCTGGCCAGCAACTTCCCGCGAACAAATAAAAAAAGATGAATGGGTGCGTTTGTTTCATATCTTTATATATGGACATATAAGTAGTCAATCTTTAGAAATTCTTAATTGCCTTTGTTATGGATCAGGGTTTAACAACTCCAAAGTATATTATGGAGTCCACCTGACCTACAATCTTTATTTACAATTTGGCTAAAATGAGCATAAGAGCTTGCCTTTCAGGTGTTATTCCACAGACGTCTGAGGCGCTTTACATAAAAAAAACAAGCTTTATTCTAAGAATTTAGTTAACATTTGTACACATAGATACATAGAAGATAGGAACAGGAGAAGCCTTTTGGCCCTTCGAGCCTGCTCTGCCATTCATCACGATCATGTCTGATCATCCAACTCAATAGCCTAATCCTGCTTTCTCCCCATAGCCTTTGACCCCATTCTCCAAAGTGCTATATCCAGCCATCCCTTGAATATATTCAAAATTTTCGCATCAACTACTTCCTGTGGCAATGAATTCCACAGGCTCACCATTCTTTGTGTGAAGAAATGTCTCCTTATCTCTGTCCAAAATGGTTTACTCTGAATCCTCAGGCTGTGACCCCTGGTTCTGGACACACACATCATTGGGTACATCTTCCCTGCATCTACCCTATATAGTCCTGTTAGAATTTTATAAGTCTCCATGAGATTCCCCCTCATTCTACTGAACTCCAGCGAGAACAATCCCAACCTAGTCAATCTCTCCTCATATGACAGTCCCGGCATCCCTGGAATCAGTCTGGTAAACCATCGCTGCACTCCCTCGAGAGCAAGAACATCCTTCCAGAGAAGGAGACCAAAACTGCACACAATACTCCAGGTGTGGCCACACCAAGGCCCTGCACAATTGCAATAATACATCCCTGCTTCTATACTCGAAACCTCTCACAATGAAGGCCAACATACCATTCGCCTTCTTTACCGCCTGCTGCACCTGCATGCTTACCTTCAGCGAATGGTGCACAAGGACACCCAGGTCCCGCTGCACACTCCCCTCTCCCAATTTACAACCATTCAGACAGTAATCTGCCTTCCTGTTTTTGCTTCCAAAGTGAATAACCTCACACTTATCCAAATTATACTGCATCTGCCATTGATTTGCCCACTCCCCCAACCTGTCCAGATCGTGCTGTAGGATTCATGCATCCTCGTCACAATTCACCCCCCCACCTAACTTGGTATCATCTGCAAATTTTGAGATGTCACATTTTGTTCCCTCATCCAAATCATTTATATATATATTGTGAATAGCTGGGGTCCTAGCACCAATCCCTGTGGTCCCCCACTAATTACTGCCTGCCAATTTGAAAAGGACCCATTAAGCCCTACTCTTTATTTCCTCTCTGCCAACCAGTTTTCTATCCACCTTAATACATTTCCCCCAATTCCCAATTTAATTATGCACAATAATCTCTTATGCAGGACTTTGTCAAATGACTTCTAAAAGTCCAAATATACCACATCGACTGGCTCCTCCTTGTCAACTGTACTGGTTACATCTTCAAAGAATTCCAACAGATTTGTCAAGCATGATTTTCCCTTTATAAATCCATGCTGACTCTGACCGATCCTGCCACTGCTTTCTAAATGTTCTGCTATGAAATCCTTGATAATGGATTCAAGCATTTTCCCCACTACTGATGTTAGGCTTACTGGTCGAGAATTCCCTGCTTTTTCTCTACCTCCCTTTTTGAATATCGGAGTGACATGAGCTATCCGCCAATCTGCAGGGTCAGTTCCAGAGTCTATAGAATCCCGGAAGATGACCACCAATGCATCCACTATTTCCAGAGCCACCTCCTTAAGCACTCTGGGATGCAGATTCTCAGGCCCTGGGAATTTATCCGCTTTCATTCCCATCAATTTTCCCAAATTTCTCTACTAATGTTGATCTCTCTGTTCTTCCCTCTCACTAAACCTTTCATTCTCCAACATTTCTGGTACCTGATTTGTGTCCCCTTTTGTGAAGACAGAACCAAAGTATTCAATTGCTCAGCCATTTCTTTATCACTTATTATGCATTCCCCTGTTTCTGTCTGTAGGAGGTCTACATTTCTCTTTACTAATCTCTTTCTTTTCACATATATATAGAAACTCTTAGTGTCAGTCTTTATGCTCCCTGCAAGCTTCCTTTCATACTGTACTTTCCCCTTTTTAATCAATCCCTTTGTCCTTCTTTGCTGAATTCTGAACTGCTCCCAGTCCTCCGACCTATTATTTTTCTTGACCAATCTGTATGCTTCTTCCTTGTATCGGATACTATTTCTGATTTCCTTTGTAAGCCATGGATTGGCCCTCTTCCCCTCTTTGCTTTTGTGCCAGACAGGAATGAACAGTTGCTGTAGTTCCCCCCTGCGTTCCTTGAATATTTGCCATTGTCTATCCACTGTCATCCCTTTAAGTAACTTTTCCCAATCTATTAAGGCTAACTGATGGCTCATATTTTCATAGTTCCCTTTATTTAGATTCAGCACCCTGGTCTCCGAATCAACTATTTCACTCTCCGTCTTGATAAAAAATCCTATCATGTTATGGTCGCTCATCCCCAAGTACAGCCAGATTGGCAATGACTCCCTTCTCATTACACAGTACCCCGTCTAAGATGGCCTGCTGACTAGTTGGTTCCTCCACATATTGGTCAAGAAAACCATCCTGTATACACTCCAGGAAATCCTCCTCTTTGGCATTGTGGCTAATTCAATTTGTCCAATCTATGTGAAGATTAACATCACCCATGATCACCGATATTCCTTTGTTACATGCATCTCTAATTTCTTGTTTAATGCCATTTCCAACCTTACCACTGTAGTTTGGGGGTCTATACATGACACCCACTAATGTTTTTTAATCCTTTCTCACTACTGTGTTAATCTCCTCTTTAACCAGCAGTGCCACACCACGACCTTTTCTTCATGCATGTCCTTCCTAAATACTAAAAAGCCTGGGACATTCAGTTCCCATCCCTGTTCACCCTGCAGCCATGTCTCCGTAACCCCAATTATATCATACCTATTTATATCTATCTGCATGATTAGTTCATCATCTTTATTGCAAATGCTCCATGCATTAAGGCACGGAGCCTTTAAGTTGCTCCCAATATTTTTCTCTATTGCCCTGTTTAAATTTTGCACTTGGTTTCTCCACCTATCACTTTTCTTCACTTCGCTACCTATTGTTTTTGTCCTTGCTCCCTCTTTCTCTGACTCCTTGTCATCCTTCCTGGCATATTAGTTTAATCCCTCCCCAAACGCTCTAGCAAATCACATCAGTTCCAGTCCTGCCCAGGTGTAACCCGTCCAGCTTGCACAGGTCCCACCTCCCCTAGAGCTGATCACAATGCCCCAGGAATCTGAAACCCTCCCCCTGACACCATCTCTTCAGCCACATATTCATCCTATATATTCTGTCATTTCTACTCTGACTAGCACGTGGCACTAGTAGTGATCTTACTACCTTTGAGGTCCGATTTCTTAACTTCCTTCCGAAATGCCTGTATTCTGCTTTGAGGACCTCATCCCTATTTTTTACCTATGTCATTTGTACCGATGTGGAACACGACGACTGGCTGTTCTCCCTCCCCCTCCAGAATGTCCTGTACCCTCTCTGAGACATCCTTGATCCTTGCACCAGGGAGGCAACATACCATCCTGGAGTCTCGTTTGCAGCCACAGAAATGCCTGCTTATTCCCCTTACAATTGAATCCCCTATAACTATTGCAGTGTCGCACTTATTTCCCCTCCCCTCTGCAGCAGAACCAATCATGGCTATTGCTGTTTTCCCCTGAGAAGCCATTCCCCTCAACAGTATCAAAAATGATATATCTGTTTTGCTAGGGAATGGCCACAGGAGATTCCTGCACTACCTGCCTCACTCTCTTGCTCTGTCTGGTGGTCACCCATTCCCTTCCTGCCTGTGGAGTCTGAGCCTACGGCCTGACCACCTCTCTATACGTACTATTCACGAAGCTCTCCAACTCACGGATGCTCCACAGTGTCTCCAGCCACCACTCCAACTCTGAAACTCATGCTTCCAGGAGCTGCAACTGGAGACACTTTCTGCACACATGCTGACCCTGGGGACTGTCGCCAGCCTGCCACATGGAGTAAGAGGAGAAAACCATGCCTTGGAGCTGTCCTGCCATGATTTATTCCTTTAACTTGAACTTTTGAAATTAAAGTTTAGAAAAATGTTTTTGTGTCAGATTATATCCAATGTCTCCTACACTATTTAATAAACTTTTTTTTTTTAAAAACTGAGTATTTACTCCTTTTGATCTGAAATCAAATTTAAAATAGTTACTTAATTGAAATTAAAATTGTTATTTAAATCAACTTAAAAATAGTAATTTAAATGAACCCCAAATAGTTATTTAAGTCAAATTAAAAATAGGAATTCAAATGAACTTAAAAATAGTAATTTAAATCAAATTAAAACTAGTATTTAAATCAGTAACGCCACATATATTCAAATTTAGCCCAGTCTGCTTTTCAGCCAATCAGGTCACAGTCTCCTGTGACGTCACTTTACCAGTTTTTTTCAATTTTGAAACAGACAAACAACTGTCTTACCGATAGAAGTGTCCCACGCCTGTCCGACTCCTCTCTGCTCCCGGAAGGTAAGTGAAGGCCCCCGAGCCTGGTGCTGTATTTATTCTCTCCCCGTAGAAGCGTCCCTCGCAGGCCCGACTTCTCTCTGCTCCTAGAAGGTAAGTAAAGGCCTCCGAGCCTGGCGCTGTATTTACTCTCTCCCTGTAGAAGTGTCCCAAGCAGGTCCGACTCCTCTCTGCTCCCTGAAGGTGCAAAACACATACAGCAAGAATTTTTATCAACTACAAATATAAACACCCCACACAGCAACAGTGATTATAGATTATAGAGAAATATAGCACAGAACAGGCCCTTCGGCCCACGATGTTGCGCCGAACTTTTGTCCTAGGTTAATCATAGAATTTTGGACAATTTTTCATGGCCAATCCACCCAACCTGCACATCTTTGGACTGTGGGAGGAAACCGGAGCACCCGGAGGAAACCCACGCAGTCACGGGGAGGATGTGCAGACTCCACACAGACAGTGACCCAAGTCGAAATCGAACTTGGGACCCTGGAGCTGTGAAGCAATTGTGCTATCCACAATGCTACCGTGCTGCCCTTAAGAAGTTAACCTACACTCCATTATTCTACCCTAATCCAAGTACCTATCCAATAGCCGCTTGAAGGTCCCTAACTTTTCCGACTCAACTACTACCACAGGCAGTGCATTCCATGCCCCCACTACTCTCTGGGTAAAGAACCTACCTCTGACATCCCCTCTATATCTTCCACCATTTATCTTAAATTTATGTCCCCTTGTAATGGTGTGTTCCACCCGGGGAAAAAGTCTCTGACTGTCTACTCTATCTATTCCCCTGATCATCTTATAAACCTCTATCAAGTCGCCCCTCATCCTTCTCCGTTCTAATGAGAAAAGGCCTAGCACCCTCAACCTTTCCTCGTATGACCTACTCTCCATTCCAGGCAACATCCTGGTAAATCTCCTTTGCACCTTTTCCAAAGCTTCCACATCCTTCCTAAAATGAGGTGACCAGAACTGCACACAGTACTCCAAATGTGGCCTGACCAAGGTTTTGTACAGCTGCATCATCACCTCACGGCTCTTAAATTCAATCCCTCTGCTAATGAACGCTAACACACCATAGGCCTTCTTCACAGCTCTATCCACTTGAGTGGCAACTTTCAAAGAACTATGAACATAGACCCCAAGATCTCTCTGCTCCTCCACATTGCCAAGAACCCTACCATTAACCCTGTATTCCGCATTCAGATTTGTCCTTCCAAAATGGACAACCTCACACTTGTCAGGGTTAAACTCCATCTGCCACTTCTCAGCCCAGCTCTGCATTCTATCTATGTCTCTTTGAAGCCGACAACAGCCCTCCTCACTATCCACAACTCCACCAATCTTCGTATCATCTGCAAATTTACTGACCCACCCTTCAACTCCCTCATCCAAGTCGTTAATGAAAATCACAAACAGCAGAGGACCCAGAACTGATCCCTGCGGTACGCCACTGATAACTGGGCTCCAGGCTGAATATTTACCATCCACCACCACTCTCTGTCTTCTATCGGTTAGCCAGTTTGTTATCCAACTGGCCAAATTTCCCACTATCCGATGCCTCCTTACTTTCTGCATAAGCCTACCATGGGGAACCTTATCAAATGCCTTACTAAAATCCATGTACAGTACATCCACTGCTTTACCTTCATCCACATGCTTGGTCACCTCCTCAAAGAATTCAATAAGACTTGTAAGGCAAGACCTACCCCTCACAAATCCGTGCTGACTATCCCTAATCAAGCAATGCCTTTCCAGATGCTCAGAAATCCTATCCCTCAGTACCCTTTCCATTACTTTGCCTACCACCGAAGTAAGACTAACTGGCCTGTAATTCCCAGGGTTATCCCTATTCCCTTTTTTGAACAGGGGCACGACATTCGCCACTCTCCAATCCTCTGGTACCACCCCTGTTGACAGCGAGGACGAAAAGATCATTGCCAACGGCTCTGCAATTTCATTTCTTGCTTCCCATAGAATCCTTGGATATATCCCGTCAGGCCCAGGGGACTTGTCTATCCTCAAGTTTTTCAAAACGCGCAACACATCTTCCTTCCTGACAAGCATCTCCTCAAGCTTATCAGTCTGCTTCACGCTGTCCTCTCCAACAATATGGCCCCTCTCGTTTGTAAATACTGAAGAAAAATACTTGTTCAAGACCTCTCCTATCTCTTCAGACTCAATACACAATCTCCCGCTACTGTCCGTAATCGGACCTACCCTCGCTCTAGTCATTCTCATATTTCTCACATGATCTATGTATAATTGAATTAATTCCCCCTTAACTGTTCCAATTCAATAACAAAATCCAAGTAAAGCCAGAAACCCCTTTTCAAAGGTGTTGCCCAGCACACAACATTCTTACTGGTATAAGACTTGCTATTGATACTCTGTTCCCCTTTTAAAACAGAAGGTTTGAATTTCTTGCAGAAAACAATTATCTCTTTTAAGTTACCAAGCAGTCTGGAAACAGCTTTTAAAAATGAAGATAGAGACACATCTTTCAACCTGTGCTGTTCAAACCAGCCCAAACTCAGAGTGAAAGTAAAAACTTCCAGAGCCAAAGCCCAGCTCCATCCACACAATGACATCACTGAAGCCATGTGATAAGAAAAGAAAATTTCTTCAAGGGAAACTCACATGACACCTTCACAAACACCCATATATAGTTTTAAAAAACATATACGATTACGCAGTAGAAGCTAGAGTAGGCCATTTGGCCCCTTGAACCTGATCTGTCATTCAGTAGGGTCGTAACTCATTTGATTGTGGCTTCAACTCAACTTTCCTTCCTACCCCTTGACGCCCTTGACAATAAAGAATCTATTGAATTCAGCCTTAAAAATATTCAATGACCCTGTCTCCAACACTCTTTGGCAAGGGAAATCCACAGACTCGCGACTCTCTGAGGGAAAAGATTTCTCCTCATCACTCTCTTAAATGGGAGACATGATATTTTTAAATTGTGATCCCTGGTTCTAATTTCTCCAACAAGGAGGAACGTCAGCCACCATTTGACGGGGAAAAGCAGAGTCCTGTTTCGAGCATGTTTAGCGGGTTGTTTCCCAGCCGAGAACAACCATGCTATCAAATTGGACTCTTTCTTTTTTGCCTCTGTAAAAAACTTCCCACCAAGGACACGCTTACCACATGTCCTGCATTTCCTGAACCAAGGAGCTCAGCTACGCTCGTCAGTATACAAAGAGATCGAGGCGCCATTTTTCAATTCTGACCTCCCCAACATCCCAACTTATCTGTTAAGTCTTGTAAGGCGGCCCGAGCATCACAAGAAACCTCTTGCAGATTTAACAACTTCATCACATCCCTAGTCAGGTGCGACAAAGCTGTTCAATCAAGCCTCAGCATTCACTGAGTCCCCTCAGGATCTTATATTCCCTCTTATTCTTCTAACCTCCACTGGATACAGGCTGAATATTTCCTTAGATGATAACCCCTCCCCATCCCAGGAATCAGTCCAGTGAACCTTCTTTAAACTGCATCTAATGCAGTTATGTCCTTTCTTAAATAAGGAGACCAAAACACAACAGTCTAGATGTCACCTCACCAATATCCTACACAACTGCAACAAAATAACCCTAATTTTATATATCAATTCCTCTCGTAATAAACACCAACTTTTCATTTGCCTTTCTAATTATTGTTGTACCTGCATACAATTTGTTATTCATCTACCAGAACACATGATTCCTTATGAAACTTCTCCCCCATTTAAAGAATATGCTGCATTTTTATTCTTCATGCCAAAAAAGTCAAGTGCACATTTTTCCATATTATATTTCCATCTGCCAAATTTTTGTCCACTCACTAACCACTATCTATGTCCCTTTCCAGACAGCTTATGTCCTCTTCACAACTTACTTTCCCACCTATCCTTGTGTCATTTGCAAATTTAGCAGCTATACATTTGATCTTGTCATCCTACTCATTAATAAAAATTGTAAATAGTTGAGGCCCGAGCACTGATCATTATGGCACTACACTCATCTTGCCAACCCAAAAATGAACAATTTATGTCTACTATGTTTCTTGTTAGCTAACCAATCCCTGGTCCGTGCTAATATGTCACCTCCTCCACCATAAACTCTTGTTTTGTGTGGTAATCTTTGATGTGAAACTTTGTCAAATGCCTTCAGGAAATCTAATTACACCCCATTCACAGGGTCCCCTTTGTACATTTTGCTTGTTACTTCCTCAAAAAACTTCAATGAATTAGTCAAACATGATTTCCATTTCACAGACTCTGCTGATTGCATTAAGATTTCTGAATGCCCCGCTACAACCTCATTAATAATTAGGTTCTAACATTTTCCCTATGGCATATATTAAGTTAAGTGGCCTGTAGTTCCTGCTTTCTGCCTCCCTCCTTTATTGCATAGAGGATTTACATTCTCTGTGTTCTTATCTGATTGAACTTTTCCAGAATCTAGGGAATTTTGGAAAATTAAAAACAATGTATCAAATTTTTCAGCAGCCACTTCTTTTAAGGCAAAGGTTGAAGTCCATCAGGATTTGGGCATGTGTTAACTTTTCGTTCCAGTATTTTTCTTGGTATTCTTTCCTGAGCAATTGTAATGTTTTAAGTTCCTTCCTTACTTTCATCTCTTGAAGCACACTTATTTCACTTATTCACCACGGGCACAATGACCGTTAACTCTTGCAAGAGGACCACAATGGGATTTTAATTTTTATTCGTGTTACAACTAGACTCGTATTGCACTGCAATGAAGTTACTGTGAAAATCCCCTAGTCGCCATGGCACCTGTTCGGACACTGAGGGAGAATTCAGAATGTACAATTCACCTAACAAACACATTTTTGGGACTTGTGGGAGGGAACCGGAGCACCCGGAGGAAACCCCACGCAGACACAGAGAGAACATGCAGACCCTGCACAGGCAGTGATCCAAGTCGGGAATTAAATCCGAGTCCCTGGCGTTGTGAAGCAACAGTGCTAACCACTGTGTTACCACCCAGATTTGGGGCCGCCAATATTTCTAAGTGCGATGTTCCCTGGCCCTCCCAGATGGCATGATCCAGTCCAGAATGGTTGTGAACCTGATTTCAGTATAATAGAATACATTTTAATGTAATTCAGTGGATTGACACCATGGGCGGGATTCTCCGTTTCTGAGGCTAATTGCAGAGGAACTGTGGCGTTTTACGTGAAAATATTCGGCGTCACCCCCTCACCGATCCTGCGGCCGGTGAGGGGACAGCAGCCGCACCGTGTAAAGCTCCCAGCTTCCACAAAACAAATGGCAGGAGAATTTCCGAGTCTGTAGCCACGCATGTGGACGACGACGGCCTGCAGTGGTTGTGCCGTCAAACATGGCACCTGCCGTATGAGGACTCAACCTGCCAGATAGTGCCCCACTGGCAACCCCCCACCAGTCCCCCCCAGCTGTCGCGGAAATTCCACACCCTCCCCCCCGGCCTGCAGCCTGGCTTCCGCCCAACTGTGGCGGCGCTGGACACATTCTGAAGCCACCACGTCGGGTTCCCGACCGCTGAGACCGCACGTGCTCTGCGCGGTCAGGAACTCTGCCCATCGGAGGCGGAGCATCAGGGAGGACCTTCAGGTGACACGCTGAGGTTGTCCCAATGGCGTGCGGTGCGCACCAAGATGACGCTGTTTCAGAGGGGGCGGAGCACGCAAAATCCTGCGTCAAAGAGGCGGCGCCCCCGATTTCAGCCCGATCACCGATTATGAAATGTGTGGCTGACAAGCTGCAGCCGCACATACACATTACACTCCCTACATACAATTATCTGAGCCAAAAAGATGGCACTGGTTGTGCCGGAGCGCGCCCATACAACTGATAGGTTGGCTGGGGTCAGCAGGCATCCAGGTGAGTGCCCTGAGGGACACCTATATGGCCCTTGGCACCAGGTTCAATGTGGGTTGTTAGCCATGTGCGCAGCTTCATGGCTGCCTTGCTGCTACGGCAATCGTGTTCTGTGCCCGTCCATCCCGACCCCACAGCCCACGCCCTGGCCACCCCTACTACTCCTTCCAGCCCTGGCAGAAGCGCCCAGCCAGCTACACGACTGTCAGCAAACTATGGCGATGTTGGACACTTTCCGTACCCCCCCTCTCTCCCTCAGCAGCCGCCACGCCAGTTTCACGATTTTTTAAAGTATAAGTGAACCATGCCAGAGGGAACTCGGGCCATCGGAGGCAGAGAATCGCAGAGGCCCTGGAGAACCCGCTAATGATATGCAAATTGTGCCTACTGTACGTGCGGAATGAAACGCATTGAAGCCGTTTTCGAGGTGACGGAGAATTGCGATTTGGCGTCAAATTCGCACCTGCCGCGATCTAGGCGTTGGCATCTATCCTCCACCCAATCGCCTTTCTCGATTTCAACGTCAGCCAACGGAGTATCCCGCCCCAGATTTTCGGACAACGTCAGATGCTCCTCAATTGGTGCACCCACCCTCCGTTGGTGATGTCAGCAGGAATCACTGCTGGTTTACAAAAATGAAACTAATCATGATTATCATGCCACGTAGGTGAATACAACCCCCTGGTGGTGAGGGACTTGGCTGAACAGTCCCCTGGACTGGGCAGTGTTAACCTGCCAGTTTGGCAGTGCCAACCTGCCAGTTTGGCAGTGCCAACCTCTATGGAACCGCATTTGGATGGACTCCCATTATGTGAGGGAGGCAATAGTGAAGGTGGGGGCGATGTGCCTGCTTGACGGTGGGTGGGGGTGAGGGCAGACACTTAGAATGTAGGGGTGCTCAGATACATGTGAAGATTAGAGGGGAGGGGAGGGTCACCCCGATGCATGCATAGATTGGGAGGGGGGACCTAACCATTGAATGGTGGGGGAGGTGGGAGGTTGACCATCTGTATTGGAGCTATCGGTACTGTTTCCCTTGTCTGCCCTCTAAATCCCAGATTTGCTGACGAGTTTAGCTGCATTCCCCCCCCCCCCCCCCCGCCCCCGCGCCCCCTGAAAGTTTGCTGTGTAATTCTCACCAGCATTTTGAAATTGCACAAAGTGCCATTTTATCTGACTAGAAAAGGCAACTGTGAAACCAGCAAGTTTTCTGCGACATTCCGTGCCTGATCCAACACTGCATTTTTTAGAAAACTACGCCCATTATTTGTATCCTCTACAATGAAGACAGATACGTCAATTCATCCACCGTTTCCTATTTTCCATTATTCATTCCCAGACTCACTTCATGGAGGACCAACATTCACTTTACTTTATCTTTTTAAACACCTGTAGAATCTCTTACTACCTGTTTTATATGTCTAGTTAGCTTTCTCTTGTGCTCTAATTTCTCCCTCTTTTTTTATAACCCATTCTTTGCTGATTTTGTATTCTGTCCAATCTTCTAACTTGCCATTAACCTTTTATGAATTGTACGCTTTTTCTTTCAATTTGATACTCTCTCTAATTCCTTTGTTGGCCACGGATGTTACCTCCTCCCCTGTGAGTCTTTCTCACTGAAATGTATCTTTGCTCACAGTGCATAAGAAATATTAATAACCTTATAAAACTATATTGTTCTGTCACACAGTTTTGTTGTCATTCCAAAACATGTGAATTTTCCTGATAATTGAGGGGAAAAGATTGGTTCATGTAGTGCCAATTCAGACCATGTCAGTTTCCCTGAGGGGAAAGCCTCATGCTCCACAGTAACCTCCCCACATGCTCTACTAACACTTTATCCAACATTTAAAGACCAATTTCATGCATGCATGTCAAAACTCCTACTTCTGCTGTCACAAATCTTGGTCACATTTTTCTGTCAACATTTACAATTATAAATGATGATGTCAATATTTTCCACTCCACTGTTGTAAATTCTGACCACTAGATGACACTGCATAATCAGTTTCTGCAACCACTTTCAGCCCTGGGTAGAAATTGGTTTGCATTGCACCCAACTTTTGGGTGTAAAATAGGTGCAAAGCATTCAAATTTTGCAGTGCCCCCCCCCCCCCCCTTTTGCCTGAATTCACATTGATTCTCTGATCTGTTAGAGGACAAGCGTGTCATATAGTGCTAAGGCTGGGCTGTAATCAAAATCTGCCTC
The DNA here is from genome assembly GCF_902713615.1 of Scyliorhinus canicula. Classification (NCBI taxonomy): domain Eukaryota; kingdom Metazoa; phylum Chordata; class Chondrichthyes; order Carcharhiniformes; family Scyliorhinidae; genus Scyliorhinus; species Scyliorhinus canicula. The sequence goes on along the minus strand of NC_052165.1, from coordinate 19,246,485 downwards.
TCTGTTACTTTTTTAAATGAATTTACGGGATGTGGTTAGGCCAGCATTTATTGCCCATCTCTAGTTGCCCTTCAGAAGGTGGTGGTGAGTTGCCTTCTTGAACCGTTGCAGTCCTTGAGGTGTAGTGCTGTGCTGTCAGGGAGGAAATTCCGTGATGTTGTCCCAGCGACAGCGAAGGAACGACAATATATTTCCAAGTGAGAATGGCGATGACTTGGATGTTAACCTCCAGGTGTTGGGGTTCCCAGATATCTGCTCCTCTTGACCTTCTAGATGGTGGTGGTCATATGTTTGGAAGGTATTGTCTAAGGAACCTTGGTGAGATAATAATAATAATCTTTATTGTCACAAGTAGGCTTACTGCAATTAAGTTATTGTGAAAAGCCCCTAGTCGCCACATTCCGGCGCCTGTTCGGGTACCCAGAGGGAGAATTCAGAATGTCCAAATCACCTAACAAGCATGTCTTTCGGGACTTGTGGGAGGCAACCGGAGCACCCGGAGGAAACCCACGCAGACACGGGGAGAACGTGCAGACTCCGCACAGACTGTGACACAAGCCGGGAATCGAACCTGAAACCCTGGTGCTGTGAAGCAACAGTGCTACCCACTGTGCTATCGTGCTGCCCAGATACTGCAGTGCATCTTGTAGATGGTACACAAAGCTGCCACTGTTCGTTGGTGGTGGATAATTTGAATGTTTGTGAAAGGGGAGCAATCAAGCGGGCTGCTTTGTCCTGGATGGTGTCGAGTTTCTTGACTGATAGGGGGGTAATTGCTGGGTAGATGCCAATGTTGCACCCATCCAGGCAAGTGGAGAGTATTTCATTACACTACTGACTTGTGTCTTGTAGATGGTGGACAGGCTTTGGGAGAGTCAGGAAGGGAGCTACTCGCTGTAGCATTCCTAGCCTTTGACCTGACCTGGTAGCCACAGTATTAATGTGGTGAGTCCAGTTCAGTTTCTGATCAATGGTAACCTCAGGATGTTAATTGTGGGGGATTCAGCGATGGCAATGCCATTGAATGTAAAGAGGTGGTGGTTAGATTCTCTCTTGTAGGATGTGGTCATTGCCTGGCACTTGTGTGGCGTGAATGTAACTTGCCACTTGTCAGCCCAAGCCAGGATATTGTCCATGTCTTTTGGAAATGGACTGCTTGATTATCTGATGAGTCACAAATAGCGTTGAACATTGTGCAGTCATCTGCAAACATCCCCACTTCTGACCTTACGATGGAAGGGAGGTCATTGATGAAACAGCTGAAGGTGGTTGGGCAGAGGACACTACCCTGAGGAACTCCTGCAGTGATGTCCTGGAGCTGAGATGATTGACCTCCAGACACCACAACCATCACAGCCATCTTCCTTTGTGCCAGGTATGATTCCAACCAACGGAGAGTTTTTCCCCTGATTCCCATTGACTCCAGTTTAGCTGGGGCTCCTTGATGCCATACTCGGTCAAATGGTGTCTTGACGTCAAGGGCAGCCACTCTCACCTCACCTCTGACATTCAGCTCTTTTGTCCATGTTTGAACCAAGGCTGTAACGAGCTCGGGGGTTGAGTGACCCTGTCGGAACTCACACCGAGCGTCCGTGAGCAGGTTATTGCTAAGTAAGTGCCGCTTGATAGCACTGTTGATGACTCCTTTCATCATTTTGCTGATGATGGGGAGTAGACTGATAGTGGGTTAATTGGCTGGATTGGATTTGTCCTGTTTCTTGTGTACAGGACACACACAAGCAATTTTCCACATTGTCAGGTAGATGCCAGTGTTGCAGCTGTACTGGAACAGCTTGGCTAGGGGTGCGGCAAGTTCTGGAGCACAAATCCTCAGGACTACTGCCGTGATATTGTCAGGGCCCATTGTCTTTGCAGTAACCAGTGCCTTCAGCCGTTTCTTGATGTCACGTAGAGTGAATCGTATTGGCTGAAGACTCACATCTGTGATGCTGGGGACCCCTGGAGGAAACAAGAGATGGATCATCCACTCGGCACTTCTGGCTGAAGTTTGTTGCAAATGCCTCAGCTTTGACTTTTGCACATATATGATGGGCTCCTCCATCATTGAGGATCGGGATATTTGTGGAGCCTCCTCCTCCAATGAGTTTTTTGATTGTCCACCTCCATTCACGGCTGGATGTGGCAGGACTGCAGAACTCAGATCTGATGCATTTGTTATGAAATCGCTAGGTCTGTCTATTACTTGCTGATAATACTGTTTAGAAGTCAAGTAGTCCTGTGTTGTAGCTTCACCAGGTCGACATCTCATTTTTTTGATGTTGCTCCTGGCATACTCTCCTGCACTCTTCATTGAACTAGGGTTGATCCCCTGGCTTGGTGTTAATGGTGGGCGACCAGGTAGCATAGTGGTAAGCTCTGTTGCTTCATTGTGCCAGGAACCCGGGTTCAATTCCTGGCTTGGGTTACTGTCTGTGCGGTGTTATGAGCCAGGGCTCAGAAACTCCAAAGTATATTATGAAGTTCACCTGACCTATAACTTTTATGTTGAATTTGGCTAGAATGAGCATGAGAGCCTTCACGTCACTGCCGGGCAGCACGGTAGCATAGTGGTTAAGACAGATGCTTCACAGCTCCAGGGTCCCAGGTTCGATTCCCGGCTGGGTCACTGTCTGTGTTCTTCCCCTGTCTGCGTGGGTTTCATCCGGGTGCTCCGGTTTCCTCCCACTGTGCGAGTTAGGTGGATTGGCCATGCTAAATTGCCCTTAGTGCCCAAAAAGGTTAAGTGGGGGTTATTGGGTTACGGGGATAGGGTAGATATGTGGGCTTGAGTAGGGTGCTCTTTCTAAGGGCCAGTGCAGACTCGATGGGCCAAATGCCCTCCTTCTGTGCTGTAAATTCTATGATTCTGGTGTGATTCATCAGACTTCCTAGGCGATTTTATCAAAACAAAGTTTATTATAAGAATGTTATAATTGCAGTATTAATGTAAGCATACTTGTAACACTAATAAAGATTTTTATCATTAGAGTGGGGGATATGCCAGGTCATGAGGTTGCAGATGGTGGTTCAATACAATTCTGCTGCTGATGGCCAACAACGCCTCATGGATGCCCAGTGTTGAGTTGCAAGATCTGTTCGAAGTCTATCCCATTTAGCATGGTGGTAATGCCACAGAACACAATGGAGGGTATCCTCATTGTGAAGACGGGACTTTGTCTCCATGAGGGCTATGCGATGGTCACTTCAACAGATATTGTCATGGACAGATGCATCTGCAGCAGGCAGATTGGTGAGGATAAGGTCAAGTATGTTTTTCCCTCTTGTTGATTCCCTCACCATCTGCTGCAGTCCCAGTCTAGCAGCTGTGCCCTTTAGGACCCGGCCAGCTCAGTCTGTGGTGGTACTACCAAGTCACTCTTGGGCATTCAATCCCCCACCCAGAGCATATTCTGCATCCTTGCCACCCTCAGTGCTTTCTCCAAGTAATATGCAACATGGAGGAGTACTAATTCGTGAGCTGATGGTGGCCAGTACTGGTAATCAGCAGGAGGGTTTCTCGTCCATATTTAACCTGAAGCCATGAGACTTCATAGGGTCCAGAGTCGATGTTGAGGACTTCCAGGGCTACTTCTTCCCAACTGCATACCACTGTGCCGCTACCTCTGCTGTCCTGCCAGTGAAACAGGTGATAGTGGTGTCTGGGACATTGTACATTGTTTGTAAGGTATCATTCTGTGAGTCTGACTATGTCAGGTTGTTGCTTGACTTGTCTGTGAGACAACTCTCCCAACTTTGGCACATTCCCCCAGATGTTAGTAAGGAGGACTTTGCAGGGTTAGGAGGGCTGGGTTTGCTGTTTTTGGTGTCTTGTTCGATGCAGGGTGGTCCGTTGGGTTTCATTCCTTTTTTGTGTTTTTGTAGTGGCTGAATACAGCTGAATAGCTTGCTAGGCCATTTAAGAGTCAATCACATTGCTGTGGGTCTGGAGTCACATGTTAACCAGACCAAGCAAGGATGGCAGATTTCCTTCACTGAAGGATGTCAGTGAACCAGATGGGATTTTACAAGAATCGAAAATGCTTTCATGGTCATCATTAGATTTTTAATATTTTATTGCGTTTAAATTCCAGTTCCATCACCTGCTGTGGTGGGATTCAAACCCAAGTCCCCAGATCATTATCCTGGGCCTCTGGATTACTGGTGCAATGACAATACCACTATGCCACCACCTCCCTGTATCTCTTCTGTATTCATTAGTTGAGCATTGTTAGTGCTATATAAAATTTACCAGTCAAACAACTGAGCATACCCTATGACTCTTTTGGAAAATACCGATGTAATTGTGAAGTATTAATTTGAGTCTCTGCCTCTTGGATAACCTTTTGGAATGTGTTTTCACATAACAGAAGACTGATGTGTTTTATGTTGAGAAAGAACAAAGTTAGAGAAAAATTTAAAGCATGTGAAAGTCAAGGTGCAACTAGTTTTGCAGCATATACTGAACAGACGAGAACATATCACATTTTTACTTTTTTAGATGCAATAGTATGGAGCAATGACCGTGTCATCAGGTGGATACTGTCCATCGGCCTTCGAGACTATGCAAACAACCTCATGGAAAGTGGTGTTCATGGAGCACTCCTGGCTTTGGATGAGAACTTTGACTATAGCAGTTTGGCATTGATACTTCAAATTCCCACACAAAACACACAGGTAAACTTAGCCCTGTCTGAAATATTTCAGCCATTTTTTAAAAAACTCTTTGTTTTTTTAGTAACAGTTTCACTCTTACTCATTGAAAAATATTTCTGTGCAAAGGTTGGATAGTGTATTGGGTTTGTATACTGCCCTTTTGGCTTCTGGTACTTAAGTTAGAATAAGATAGACACAATTCTGCTCGGTCTGTTTTTCAAGAATTCCTTGAATTCAAGATTATTCAGACAATATCGCTCATGTTCAAGCAACATCGTTATTAAGTTGGCATGCTTTCTCTGTTGAGAAATAAGGATGGTCAGTGTGGGCAGTCAGTTCAGTTTTGGTTGCTGATTTGATTTTGAGATGAAGGTACTCTGCACTTTGCCTTTACTATCCCTGCGCTGGGAGTGTTAGTTTCTGGCACTAATGTTATTTCAAACGTATTAATCTATATGAAACAACTAAAATGTGAATTCAATCCCACTGTTACATTTTAACTATTCAAAAATTATAACACGATATCACATCTTGCTTTTATTCTGTAAGATATTCATGTAAATATTTGTGGGCTGATGTTGGCTGATAAATTGAGCTCAGTATTGCTGGTTGTGTCAGCATCACAGGAGCCAATTAAGGTTAAAAATCGCATTGGACTGCTTGTAACCACGTCCAGAATGGCCCACGCCAATTGCCAAGTTGTAGAGGCCAATAGTGTGAGTGTTCTGTGCATGCACTGGAAATATGCAGCAATGTCTAATGCTGATTTCACACATGACTTGCCATTTTCGACCTTGCTGCTCCAGCTAGTACCCTCTCTTAAACACGCACTGCTAAATATGTGTTCAGCAGTACCAGGGACTGCGACCAGCACTGTTCAAAGGCATCAAATTCCAACCTGCAGGTGAGTTATTTTAAACTGTTTATTTGTTAAAGCAGAGCGATATGGCTCTCTTACCACTGCCTAAAGAAATTAAACAGTCATTCCATCATATCATTGGGAAATCATCTCTTTTCTTCTGGAATTTTGTGATTTTTCTTTCCTTCCTCTAAGTTAATTGAAATCTTAGATCCTCAATACGCTTTCAGCCTTTGATACAACAGTGGAGGATACAGCTGTAACAGTTTCCCCTAGAGTTGAAGATGATTTCACTTCTGAACCTTCTTCCCATAGTCTTTCGAGAGAGCAACTAGTTTCCCAAGATCATCCTGAGTTCTTACCTTTTAGTCTCAGAAGGTCCAAGGCTCAATTCTATTTTGGATTAATCTTTCGTTTAAAAATCTTTGTTGCCTTTGCAGTTCAGTTATCCTGAAATCTACTCTATGTTTCCCAGCAATGCTGGAAAAGTATTCTGATAAAGTGTTGTCCCATTCTGCATATGATGATGTCCTACTGGATGCATATATACCTCCTGCTCTTTGACTTTGATTAAAATTACTAGATTTGCAGAAATGCTTGAAATGTCCAGTTTTGCCACACAGGAAGCATTCTCTGACTCTGCTGAGCAGTCTTGGTTACTATGGTAGATTTTTGTGCAACAGTGCAAGTATCCCAAAATGGCTGTTGGTGTGGACTTTCCTGCCATTTTGCCTGATTTGGCAAGCTTTCTTATTGATAGGGCTGGTGCTCATGCACCTACCAAATCCACAGAGACATTGAAGCATCAGAGCCGCCACAAATTATACCGCGATTAAATGCTCTTAGCTCGGTCTCCCTCGCATACTGGACCACTTCATCCAAAGTAAGATCATCTTTGGTCACCAGAAAGTCAGAGAGTTTTTCACCCCAGACACGCACGGCTCTGCAATCATGGATTAGTCTGTCCTTCGGTGCCCTGTACCCACAAGAACTAGCTAGGTGATAGAGACCGGTTAGGATTAATTCAGTCAATTGCCTAGGTCATTGTAAGCGCTGGTTAAAACATGCTTATTCAATTGCTAAGTTTTGCCTTGGGTTAAAATAGGTGTCAAAGGCTTTACAAATGAAGTTCACGGTGGACCATGGAGAAGGTTGCCCGGGGCAGCATGGTGGTTAGCATAAATGCTTCACAGCTCCAGGGTCCCAGGTTCGATTCCCGGCTGGGTCACTGTCTGTGCGGAGTCTGCACGTCCTCCCCGTGTGTGCGTGGGTTTCCTCCGGGTGCTCCGGTTTCCTCCCACAGTCCAAAGATGTGCGGGTTAGGTGCATTGGCCATGCTAAATTGCCCGTAGTATCCTAAAAAGTAAGGTTAAGGAGGGGGGGTGTTGTTGGGTTACGGGTATAGGTTGGATACGTGGGTTTGAGTAGGGTGATCATGGCTCGGCACAACATTGAGGGCCGAAGGGCCTGTTCTGTGCTGTACTGTTCTATGTTCTATGTCTTGCCCGCAAAAACAGGACAGATCCAGTCTGGTCAATTACCTCCCCATCAGTACATTTTCTATTTTCAGCAAATTGTTCGAATATGTCATTAATGATGCTATTAACCACCATTTACAAATAATAGCTTGATCACTGATACTCAGTTTGCCTGTCACAATGCCACTTAACACCTGACCTTATTGCAGCCTTAGTTCAAACATGGACAGAAGAGTTGAACTCAAGAGGCGAGATTTAATTTCAAGGCAGCATTTGACCTAATGTGGCATAAAGGAGCCCGAGCAAACCTGGAGTCAATGGAAATCAGAGAGAAAACACTCCTGGAGTCAAAACTAGCACAAAGGAGGATGGTTGTGCTGTTGGTGGCTAATCATCTCAGCCTCAGGACATCACTGAAGGAATTCCTCAGGGTACTGTCCTACTCCAACTATTTTTGTCTGTTTTATCAACTACCTTCCCTCCATCATAAGGTTACAAATGGAGATATTCATTGATAATTGCACAGAGTTCAGTACCATTTGCCACTCCTCAAATACTGAAGCAATCCATTTCCATTTGCAGAAATGCTTGGACAACATTCAGGCTTAAGCTGATAAGTAGCTTGTAGTATTTACGCCACACAAGTGCCAGTCAATGACCATCACCAACAAGAGAGAATCTAACCATCTCCACTTGACATTTAATGTTATTACCATTGCTGAATCCCCACCATCAATATCCTGAGGGTTAGTATTGACCAGAAAATGAACCATATAAATACTTCCTGACTCCCCAAAGCTCATCCATCATCTTCAAAGGGGTGAGTCAGGGGCCTTTTGGAATTCTCTCCTCTTACCCAGGTGAATGTGGCTCCAACAACATTCAACATGCTGCACAGAAACCAAGACAATGCTGGCAATAATCGGCAATAAACATTCACTCCCTTCACAACCGATGCACAGTGGCAACCATGAACACACTCTATAAGATTCATTGCAGCAAATTGTCAAGGCTCTTTGACAGGATCTTATAAACCCATGCTGTCACTGTGTGTCGGTAGTGGAGGGAGTGAATGTTTAAGGTGGTGGATGGGTTGCCAATCAAGCTGGCTGCTTTTTCCTGGATGGTGTCAGATTTCTTGAGTGTTGTTGGAGCTGCACTCATCCAGGCAAGTGGAGAATATTCCATCAAACTTCTGACTTGTGTCTTGAAGATGGTGGGCATGTTTTGGGGGGTCAGGAGGTGAGTTACTCACCACAGAATTGACAGCCTCTAATTTGTCGTTTTAGTTACAGTATTTAATTGGCTGGTCCAATTCAGAAATTGTTAAATTCTCTCATTTTGGAAATGGTCATTACCTCGCAATTGTGTCACTTGGCACTTATCAGTCCACGCTTGAATACTGTTGAGGTCTTGCTACATAAGGATATGAACTGCTTCAGAATCTGGGGAGCCACAAATGGTTTTGAACGTTGTGCTATCACCCACGAACATCCCCTCTCCTGACCTGATGATGGATGGAAGTTCATTGATGAAGCAGCTGAGGATGGTTGGGCCAGGATACAACCTGCAGAACTCCTGCAGGGATGTCCCAAGACTGAGATGATTGACCTCCAACAACAGCAACCATCTTCTTTTGTGCTAGGTATGACTGCAACCTCAGAGTGGTTTTCCCTCTGATTCCCATTGATTTCAATTTTTCTCGGGTTCCTTGATGCTGCACTCAGTCAAATGCTGCTTGGTGTCAACAGCAGTCACTTTCACCTCACCTCTGGAGTTCATAACCTATGTCTATGTTTGAATCAATGCAGGAATGAGGTGAGGAGCTGAGAGTCCCTGGAAGAATTCAAACTGAGCATTAGTGAAGTTTATTTTTGAGTAAGTGCCATTTGATTGCACTGTTGACGACACTTTGAAACACTTTTGTGATGATCGAGAGTAGACTGATGGAGCAGTAATTGGCTGGATTGGATTTATATATATTGTAAAATATACACACAAGTATACATTGTTGTTGTTTCTCTTACCGCACATAGTGGTGCAGAAGGCGGACTATCATCTTCTCCTATAGTGAAGTTTTTCCTGAGACAGGTCACTAGCCTGGCTTATAGCTTGAGGAGCACCACACAAGTGCCAGTCAATGACCATCACCAACAAGAGAGAATCTAACCATCTCCACTTGACATTTAATGTTATTACCATTGCTGAATCCCCAACATCAATATCCTGAGGGTTAGTATTGACCAGAAAATGAACCATATAAATACTTCCTGACTCCCCAAAGCTCATCCATCACCTTCAAAGGGGTGAGTCAGGGGCCTTTTGGAATTCTCTTCTCTTACCCAGCTGAATGTGGCTCCAACAACATTCAACATGCTGCACAGAAACCAAGACAATGCAGGCAATAATCGGCAATAAACATTCACTCCCTTCACAACCGATGCACAGTGGCAACCAATGGAATCTCTCCCACTCTTACTGCCTGCCATTGGCATGTTGGATGGATTTTACTGGTTGACGTACAACTGTTGGCTCCGTTAGGAACACACCATCCTTGGCCCTCGAACCCAGAGCTTCTGGCTTAGAGGCAGGGTTGCTACCCACTGTGCCAAAACCTCTACCAAGTGTACATGATGCGCATAAAATTGACAAAACAATAGAATAATAATAGTAGTTTGGTGTTGCAGAGCTTAGAATTACTGCAAAAAAGAGATATAATATCAAAGCTTTTCGTTTTGCACTCATCAGAATAGCTCGCAAGACATCACCAATGCCTTGAGCAGTCAGAGTTGACCTGCCCAGTTTGTACAAAGCTAAGCAGTTAATTGTTCCATGTTGCATTCTCCATGGCAGTGCCTCTACCAATCAGAGTGCACTTGCCAACCAATCATCACTCTCTGCTCATGAGGTACAAATTGATGTTCCCCAGTTACAGTTGGTTATTTCTTCCATCTGTCCTGATGAGCGCAAGCTGAAACACTTGCATGGCATGTCTTTTTCAACAATATTCAAGAATAATGTCAATTGAAGTATTGTTGGGAGGCATATATGTGTATAATAAATGGTGTTTTGTGATTTGCAGAAGTGATCAAAATGGTAAAGCTGGATGGGATAATTTTGACTTTAGTTGATAGGTGGAAGGCCCCGGGATGTGCAAAATCAATAGAAATGAAAAGTGCAAGAGATGTTCACAACAGGGGCCTAGGTCACTCTTTTACATTACCACCCAAAGACAAAATGACTCCTGACCTATTTCTACTGCAACTGGTGCCTACTGAAATATTTGAGTTCCTTAAAATGGTGACCTTCTTTATACAGACATAGATGGCAGCTGACTACTGTATCCTTTATCGGCTTTCAGAAGGCCCTTTCACATAAAACTGAGGGAAATGGGGGGTTTCTGTGCCACTGGTGGTAGTCTATATAGTTGAATGTTTAACTTATTACAAACCAAGTGACACATTTCCCTTACAATTTCCATACCAAGGTAAAAGGTTATTACACTGCTCCTATAAGATGCCCAGGAAAACTAGTACATTTATTGCCCAGGGTAGTTAACACTGGGATATTTCACATATGCCTTTGGCACTCTCATAAGAACATAAGAACTAGGAGCAGGAGTAGGCCATCTGGCCCCTCGAGCCTGCTCCGCCATTCAATTAGATCATGGCTGATCTTTTGTGGACTCAGCTCCACTTTCCGGCCCGAACACCATAACCCTTAATCCCTTTATTCTTCAAAAAACTATCTATCTTTACCTTAAAAACATGTAATGAAGGAGCCTCAACTGCTTCACTGGGCAAGGAATTCCATAGATTCACAACCCTTTGGGTGAAGAAGTTCCTCCTAAACTCAGTCCTAAATCTACTTCCCCTTATTTTGAGGCTATGCCCCCTAGTTCTGCTGTCACCCGCCAGTGGAAACAACCTGCCCGCATCTATCCTATCTATTCCCTTCATAATTTTAAATGTTTCTATAAGATCCCCTCTCATCCTTCTAAATTCCAACGAGTACAGTCCCAGTCTACTCAACCTCTCCTCATAATCCAACCCCTTCAGCTCTGGGATTAACCTAGTGAATCTCCTCTGCACACCCTCCAGTGCCAGTACGTCCTTTCTCAAGTAAGGAGACCAAAACTGAACACAATACTCCAGGTGTGGCCGCACTAACACCTTATACAGTTGCAACATAACCTCCCTAGTCTTAAACTCCATCCCTCTAGCAATGAAGGACAAAATTCCATTTCCCTTCTTAATCACCTGTTGCACTTGTAAACCAACCTTCTGTGACTCATGCACTAGCACACCCAAGTCTCTCTGAACAGCGGCATGCTTTAATATTTTATCGTTTAAATAATAATCCCGTTTGCTGTTATTCCTACCAAAATGGATAACCTCACATTTGTCAACATTGTATTCCATCTGCCAGACCCGAGCCCATTCACTTAACCTATCCAAATCCCTCTGCAGACTTCCAGTATCCTCTGCACTTTTCGCTTTACCACTCATCTTAGTGTCATCTGCAAACTTGGACACATTGCCCTTGGTCCCCAACTCCAAATCATCGAGCATCTCAGGCCACCCTCTCCTTGAGCTCTTTTATTAAAATGTCTTTAAAGACATTGGGTGCGAATTTCCCACTGAGTTGTGCCTGGCGCCGATCTGAGTGTGTCAGATGTATTACGGGAGAGGCCCAAATTGAGATTCGCAACGGGCGCGAACCATTTTGCAATTCACCTGACTTGCTGGTGAGATCCATATCTCACCAAAAAACGGTGATAAGCTCAAAATTCATTTAATATTCATATTCATTTGCATTAATTTGAAATCTCATTAGTATCTCCTCAGCAAGAAGTCACGCGCGCATCATTTAGCGCTCCTCTATAGAAACGGCAACCTAGCGGATTGGCTACTGAGGGGAAGTGAGAAGGTGAGAAGACATCTCCATTTACTGATGAGCAATTCAAGGGCACTGGAGCTGCTTTCCCAGTGCTCTGGGAGGTGGGGGCCCCTCAGGGGTCTTGGGGTTGCCTTCAGAGCTGCAGGAGCTCCAGGTCAGGGGTTGCCCCTGGGCCGGGTGGGTGAGGGGATTTGCGTCTGGAAGCCTTCAAGCCATCTTTAAATTTTGTGAAGACCCATAACAGGGGCAACCACAGCTGACCTACCAAACTCTCTCAGGACAGAACCATGCCGCAGCGTTTCTCATGAAAGTCAATTTCACCCCCTTTAACTGTGAGAAGCCTCCAGCTTCACTGCTGAAGGCTATTTCAAAGGAGAGATAATTTTGTTAGTTGTGATGGCGCTTCTCGTCTTGAACTCTTAAGTCCCTCCTCGAAGGTGCCTTGTCTGAGAGGATGATTAATGGACACGATGCCTTGAAACCTTTGATGCCGGAACAGCATATCTGTTCTCTAGGAGCATCACCACCATAGAGGCAGCTACCAACCATCAAACACAAAAGAGCAGGGCTTCACCACTGAAGGACCACCTTGTAACCAAAGGGTAAGTGTCTGAATGAGCAGATGGTGGCTGAACATGACCTCCAAAATGTTGCTGGCAGAGGTCTAGGGTCTAGGGATCTGGCATGGAGTGGGTGCAGAGCAAGGTTTGCCAGTACAGCTGGCTCTCTGGATGGCACTCTGAGAGAAGGAGGGACAGTCATGGTAAAGGTGTGGGAGGCTTGGGAGATATGGTCCCAAAATGGAAGACCAAACTGATTATCTCTCCTTCTCCAATTCCTATCTCATGCAAAAAAGATTGCTGAACTCGATCCCGTGAAGGCTACCCTCACTGTGCTTGTCACAGCCTAAGTGGACAGAAGACTGCAAGACCACTGCACATCCTCAAGACTCAGCTGCAAATCAGGATGAGGAGGGGGCTAGAGATGGAGGCCAGCGATGTGCCAGGTTGGGCTGGAGTCGTTGGTCCTTCAGTGAGTGGCGGACAGCATATAAGTCGCAGAAGATTGCATCTCAACAGAGACAGGGCAGCACCTGTGCCATGTCCTCGTGGACATGGCACCCTGTGGAGGAGGGGAGCACCCGCTCATGTTGGCTGCAAAGGACTCTACAGCACTAATTTTCTACACCAGCGGATCATTCCAGGGTTCAAGCGGGGACCGATATGGCATTTCACTGTCACCAGTCCAAAGGTGCATCCGGGAGGTGATGGATGCTCCGGGCATCCGACTATATCACTTTCAACCTGGGCCAGGCCCACCAAAATGTCCAGGCTGCAGGATTTGCCATCATCACTGGGATGTCCTGGATCCAGGGGGTCATCGATGGCACACATGTCGCCCTGCAAGCACAAGGGAATCAAGGAGTGGCTTATATTAACTGGAAGGATACTGAATTCCTGAATGTTCGGAGCATGTGCGACCACCGCCTGAGAACCATGCACATGCATGCCTGCTATCCTGGGAGCGTCCATGACTGCTACATCCTGAGGCATTTGAAGATACCCAGTGTCTTCGACAGCCACCCCAAGATGATGGGTTGGCTCGTAGGAAACAAGAGATATCTTATGAGGTCATGGCTAATGACATGGATATGGAGGCCTGAGACTGAGGCAGAGACCCGTTACAAGGTTTGGAGGCTCACGTTGCCACCAGTGCTGTCATTGAGCAATGCATCAGGCTGCTGTAAATATGATTCTGCTGCATGGATCGCTCTGGCAGGGCTCTACGGGTGGCTTGCTGTGCCCTCCACAATCTGGCACAGCAACAGGGCGACATGTGAGACGAGGTGGATAAGGAGGAATGTGCGGCGTCATCTGAGGAGGAGAGGACCAGGAGGGGCTGGAGGACAAGTCCAAGGAGGAGTTGAAGGATTGAGGACAGGCAGCGGCAAGGGTCCAACATGCATGAAGGACTAGGGAGACCCTCATTGTCTTGAGATTCTCATGAAACTAGGCTGCGTCTGTAATCTAAACAACCCTCTCCCCCACCCAAACCCCCCCCCCCCCCCCCCCCCCCCCCCCCCCCCCCCCCACCCCATTGCACTGCCCCTTCCCGGCCACCCTGATCCCTCTTTCAAGGGTCTATGTAACATCACTCCAGGGTGATCAGCATCTGTTGGCACCGTCAGCGGGTCCCTCTCCAAGACATGAGAGTGATGATGACTCGCTGTGAGAAACTCTGGTGCTACTCAGGATCTGATTAAGTCTGACTCCTGCCTTTCTGCTGACAGCATGCTCACACCCATCTTCCTGACAGAGTCATCATTGGGGGCTTTTGGATCACTGTGCCGGGGTGGGAGGGAGTTGTAGGGCACCAGGGATGGGGATGTGTGCAGCCCCACTGTGAAGACAAAAAAGACAGGCTTCACATGTATTAGGTGTGAGATGTTTTAATGGTGAACAACTTGACTGATTTCATTTCCCCCTGGGTAGGTACAGTACTCCGTGCTCCTCACTCTCCTTGATATGTCTATTTCCGTAGGATGCACATCAGAGGTGGAGGCAGCCTGCTGCTTTCCGGGTGTTGTTGCCTTTGGCGGACGTCCTCTAGAGGGCCCGGATCCTGAGATCCCCGGACAACTTATCAGTGCCATAGACATTGCTGTGCCACGCTGTTCTCCCCGCTACCCTTGAGATGCACCGGTGTTAGGAGGGAGGGATTCAGAAGACCTGGAGACCACTTTAGTCCAACTCGTGGACGACCCTGGGATGTGCTCCACCACTTCCCCCTCCTTCAAAGTGGCCCTGGGGCATGAGTGACTCCACGAGAGGGAGGGGCAGCTGTAGTGAGCTCCGGAAGCCTCTGAGTCACCTGGCACTGACAGTCTTGGAGGTTCCTCTTTGTCTGCACCATGGTGTTGGCGCCCTCAGCAATGGTCCTCAGTGACTGAGCCGTACTCTGGAGTACCTCAGCAAAGTCCATCTGATCTGGGACATGACCTTTAGTATCTCACAGACTGAGCAATGCCTTGGACACCACCACACAAGGCTCGGATGTCATTCTGCAGGTTTTCCACTGTGGTCGCCATGCTAGCAGTGTTGGCCTGAGTGCTATGCAAAGCCGGCATCATCTCCTGTACCTGAAGGCTTTTAGACTCCTTCAGTCAGCATTGCAGTCACTGGAATGTCGCTGACGCCCCCTCATGAATGTCACGACTGTGTCCTAGCATCTGCATCATTTCTGGGAGAACTTTGTCCAGAGGCTTGATGTGCGGCTGGGACCCAGCTGAGTTCAGGGATCCAGCAGACCTCTGACTGCTGTTTCCCTTGGATGTTCCAGCCTCCACCTGATGTGCATCAGCAGTTGTGTGGTGATCACCAAATAGTGCCCCAAAGCCTTTCCACATGTCACCCACTGAGGTGTGAAGCTCTGCGCTGGTGCAGGGGAAAGCTGTGATGCATTATCGATATTCTCCTTGGAACTCTCCTCCTAGGAGTTCACTTGGGTTGTAGGGTGGGGTACGACTCCAGATGGCCCAGCCTCATCAGATGATGATCTCGAGAGACAGTGGACATGTGGTTAGTGAAAGAGAAGGATAATTTAGTAGGACTTTAAAAATCACATGAGACAGGTCATCTGGGTGAAGGGGCAGTGGATCCTCACCTCTGTGGCACAGACCAACCTCTCTGTCAGTCACTGCTCTCTCCTTGGGCAACTCCATGATCTCCAAGGTGGTTCTTCATAGGAGATGAGGACTTGGATCTCTGGCATCCACTCCCCGTCTTTGCCCTATCCCACTTATTCTGGACTATCTTTTCCTGTCAGCCGCACGCTTGATGGGTCAGTGGGGTCTATAGCAGGTGGCATGTGCGGGCAGCGTACCTAGACATGAAGGAGTTGAGATTGTGAGTTCCAGGGGGTTCTGAAGAATACACTTGGAGATCAAATGTTGGGAGGGTGCGAGGTGTCAGCCAGTGGATTGGGGAAAGGCGGGACAGTGGGTTGAGAAATTGAACAATGGCAGTTAGAACTGATGCCAGGAGCGAGGTGATAACTTACCCTTGCAGCTCCTACGAGGTCATTCATCTTCTTCCTACATTGCTAACCCTGATGATGGTTCTCCGATCCCCTCGGAGGATCAGGGTGCCCCGCCTCTCATCCACGGAGTGGAGAAGCCTGGCCAGATTGACATCCTCAAAGCGAGGAGCAGGTCTCCGCACTGCTATCTTTGTATCTTGACTGGGAGTGGGTGGTGAGGGAGCGTTTAAAAGCAGCTTCCCCTTGGTAATAACGAGCAGCTGAGCTGGAAGTCGGATGAATCAGACGGCGAGGACTCAGACATGGCGAGATCCACGTGGGGGCTCGTTATTTGCACAAAGTACGGATGAATACAGGTTGTGATCTCACCATTACAGCTTCTGCTAAACACCCTGCCAAACTTGGCCAACATGACATTTGTCTTTAACAAGTCTTTTCTGTGGAATATATTTTGTAAGCATCTGTATGCACTGTAGCAAATTATAAAAACAGAAGAAAGATTTATTGCTCACGTCTGGTTTGATTTTCTAAATTTAAACCTTATTGATACACTTTCTAAAGATAAACTCTTGCATGAATATTAAAATGGTTACTTTGTTCAATTCGCATTTAAAACCATTAATTATGTACATTATCTTCTTCAGGCAAGACAGGTCCTTGAAAGAGAGTATAATAACCTTCTTGCACTCGGAACAGAGAGGGCCCTTGAAGAAGTAAGTAATTTCCCCATGCTACGTTGAGATTTTAGCAATGATTTTTATTGAAATTATTTTATAAAATATGCACGAAGGCTGGTATTTAATGCCCTCCCTCATGGAGAATGTGGAGGTGGGTAGGGCATTCAATTTGGCAGGGTGGTGATGGGTGTAGACCCTGCCACCTTACAGCCTCCATCCCATCAATTGAGGCCCTTAAGTGGGCAATTAATGTTCAGGACATTGCAGGCTCTTCTGTAAATTTGCCTGCCTGACACCCAGTTGTGAGGAGAGGAAAGACAACCATCTCATTCATTGTTAACCACTAAAAATATCTGATATTTTCTTCACATGTATTGTCACAAGGATGATGAGAAAAACTTTCAGCGAAGGCCGTCTTGGAGAAAACACTTTCCTTCACGTGAAGTTCATGGAATCAGCATGATGCCTGGATCTTCTGAAACACTTCCTGCAGGTTTCAGATTAACAACCACATCCACAAAAAGATCCTCTGATGGTTTGTATTAGTAAATTGCACATGCACCATTTTAATTCTCAAAATATCCAGCAACAATTGTTGCCAGATTCAAACTGGACCCCTCTCTTAACCAATGGAGGTGCTTGGCTTCCCTCAAAATAGGTAGTTATTGTGGCTATTGATCTCAATAGCTATCCATTACCCTAATTTAAAGTATTACATTACATTTCACTAGTTTTGCCACAGTCCATGGGAATTTCACAGCTGCTTTCAATGCATTTGCAATGTACAAATAGTACAGGAAGTTGGTTGGAAATTGGTTGGACGTTGATTCTGTCTTTTGTGGCAATAACAAGCTTTCACTGACAAGTCCAAGGAGGAGTTGAAGGATTGAGGACAGGCAGCGGCAAGGGTCCAACATGCGTGAAGGACTAGGGAGACCCTCATCGTCTTGCGATTCTCATGAAACTAGGCTGCGTCTGTAATCTAAACAACCCTCTTCCCCACCCAAACCCCCCACCCCCCACCCCCATTGCACTGCCCCTTCCCGGCCACCCTGATCCCCCTTTCAAGGGTCTATGTAACATCACTCCAGGGTGATCAGCATCTGTTGGCACCGTCAGCGGGTCCCTCTCCAAGACATGAGAGTGATGATGACTCGCTGTGAGAAACTCTGATGCTCCTCAGGATAACAAGCTTTCACTGACTCTCTTTACTTTTATGTGATTTACCAGTCGAGTGCCCTCAGTCCTCATTTTTACATTGCATGTTAGATTCAGAGCAGTTGCACTGCACCTATAAATTTCCTCAGTTTACACCATTAATGCATTCTGCTTAAATTAGACTGTAATATCAGGCTCAGCAACTGCTGGAATCATCTGATGAAGGTGAAAGTGAAGCGACTTTGAGCCTAAGCACTGTTTTTTTTTTTTTTGCAGGTTTGTTTTCAGATCAGAACCACCTCCAGTTGGAAACTGATTAAAGTTAAGATTTTTGCCTGGGAAGTCATTAATTGATTAAACTTTTCCTTAAAGCATATGCCAGTGAGAATGGAGACAGGTCTAATGAATTATGGGACTCATTTGGACTCATCATAGAGGCTGCTGGGTGTTCTGAGGGATAATTCTGCTGACTGTGCCATGGCTTTCCGCCTCACCAGAGGGAAGGGAGATGTCACAGGGATTCTGCTGGCCTGACACTCAGAGAGGGCTACCTCTTGCTTCATCGTTGTTGATCTGGAACTAATTTTGGAAGTTGTGAGGGAGAGGGTGGCAGGAGGAGGCCACCTTATCCTGCAGCAAGGACACCACTCTGTTCAGTGTCACAGAATCAGAATCACAGAATTTTTACAGTGCAAAGGGAGGCCATTTGGCCCATTGAACCGACACTGGTCTGCTAAAAGAGCATTCTACCTGATCTACCCTACACTATCCCTGTAAACTTGCACAATCTTTCTTTTCAGATAGAAATCCAATTCCCTTTAGGATACCTTGTTAGAACCTGCCTCTCTTAACCTTTCAGCAATTTAGTTCCAGACTCCAATCACCCTCTGGGTTAAAAAAAAAATTCCTCACCTCACTTCTACTCCTCTTGCCCATTATTTTGAATGTGTCATCTAGCTCTGATGCATTCTTGAGAGGGAACAGTTTCTCACTATTTAGCCTGTCCATACACTTCAGGATCTTGAATACCTCAACCTAGTCTCCTCCCAGCCATCGTTTCTCATCTCCCTCTGCCTCCTCTTGCTTCTCCTATCGCATCTCCTGCTCCTGTTACACCCTTAATGAGCTGTCTCCTTCCACACACTTTTCTGGAGGACTATGTAATAAACAGTAGACAACCACAATGGCTTTCAGGAGGTATTTGAGGGCACCCCTAATCCTAATATCAGAATTGTTTCCTCAGAGGCCTGATGACTTGTTCAATGCTGTTCTAGTGGGTAGGTAATGTTGATTGTATCATTTATGTGCCTCTGTCCTGGGGCTCTAGAAGAGGGATCAGTCACCAGCTCTTGGAAAATTCCTTGTCCCCGAGAGGGTCCATCCAAGCACTTTGGGGGTTCGAGTGAAGATCTTTGGCAGCTTGACTGGCGGTGGATGAAGGGGTTAACATTTTCCAGAAACCGAATATACAAATGGAGGAAGCTTTTGCTGTTGTTGCAAATCAGTTGGATATTGTGAGAGTAGAAGTTTTTCCTGTTGATGGACCTCACTGGCTAGTTGCTGGGTGACTTAATGGCAATACGGGTGAATTGATTATGCCCTGCATCTGGGGGAAACCCACTGCCCTCTGTTCCTGCAAGGCGATATCTGTCATTAAATAAATATACTGTCTAACTGTGATAAAGTAGTGTTGTGTAAGTGACTGCCTTTGACATTGCTGTATAAAGAGTAATGCTAAATATATATCTGTCATCAGTGATGTAGCATCACATGACAACAGTCTGCTGAAAATAATTCTGCTGCTAAGATATGTACGTTCAATTATGTAATCAATACAGCCATTCAAATCCTGTTGTTTCCAAAGTTGTGATAACTAAACATTTTTTTAAATAAGCAGAGTTGCACATGACATTTGTGTCCACAGTTACCTGCAGAGAATCAGCAACCTCAGCTGTAGGTAACTGTGGATATAACTGTGTAACAATCTGTGTACAATACTTACCTACAGGATGATATGAGAAATCTTTTGACTCCTTCTTCCAACCAGTTTCTACACTGGGACTCACCCATCCACACATCTTTTAGGCTGAGGTCAGAGTTATGGTGTAAATCCAGTTAGAATCATGCTTTGCCAAAACATGCATGAAAGGAGATGGGAAATAGAGCAGAACACCTGGTTAAAAAGAGGAATGAACATTCTGTGAGAACAACTGCTCTTGAACTCAAGCCGACACTGGTGAAAAGAAAATTGTAACAAATAAGCATCACACAAGCAAAATAAGTAAATCATCAGTTCTTTAATTTATATTCAATGTTGAAATATGTTTATTTCAATAGAGCAAAGCACAATGGTTATATAAGTTAAAAGACAAGATCACTTGTGTATTAATTGATAACTTGTGCAATTCTAGTTGGCACATCAGGAATGCAAAGGATAGATAACTCCACCATTCGGACTTACTCTTGCTGACAGCCAGAGATATTGGAACAGCACTATTTTGAGGTAACTACCTTACTTTACCTTTTTAATGTTAACAAGATAAAATTATATTTGTATGTATTTTATTGGGAGATCAACCATTTATATGCATGAGTTTGCAAACTGAAAAAGTATGAGCAAATACCTGTCACCAGTTTGCATAAACCTAAATTTAGCTTAGTATACACAAGGGCTTCAACTTGATTAAGTTAATAGGTGCAAGTTCATAAATGTACCAGCAAGCTCTGATTTTCTGTACACTTGGCTGAGAGCCCAGATAGCTATTAAAATACAAGAGCACCTTCCCCCCAGAGGAAACATGGTTTGATTGACAGGTCAACGGCTGGGATTTTCCGTTCCCATTTGGTGACGAGAAAAAAATTTGGTGAGACGGCCGAAGTTGTGTTTCACGTCAACATAAAAACATGTCCTCCTTCCATCAGTGGCCAGCTGTGTTTCACACCTTTCAAAATTGGGAAGCTCGTAATAAATTAGCAACTCATTATCAGGCCCATAAACTGGAATCACATCCCTACGTCAAATAACACATCAACAGTAATGTAATGTCAGAACGGCGTGAAGCACAACTTGTCTCAGAAGGCCTGCATCTGGCGAGAAGTACTCCAGCGAAGCTCAGAGGGGTGAGTGCAGCACTCAGTAAGGAGAGAGTCATGCCAGGAGGTGCCAGGGTGGTTCAAGGGTGTGCCGGTTTGATGCCAGGTAATGACAGGGTATTGACAGGGGTGCCAGAATGTGCACCTGGATGAAGATTTGTTCCTGGTGTGCTTACTGTGCACTGTGGTGGTCTTTAAATATGGTGTCCAGATCGTCAATTCGCTAACTTGATGGCGGGGCAGGCGAATCAGAGGCTACCCACCAGTGATATGGCATGGAACCCATGCCTGTCTTCATTTTGCACTATATGGCAGAATAAGTTGCCATTGTCATTGTTGACCTAAATGGCGCTTTTTCCCTACGAAATCACCGTTTGCCAATATTGGAGTAAATCTCCCCCTGAATCACTGGATTTCATAAAGTTCGTTGACACAAGTTAGTTGGTTTCAAGGGTTTGTGATTTTTCAAACGTCTTTCAAACGATTGGCACTTTTTAAAAAACTTTTTTCTGAAATTTAGATTCATTTTGTTTCCAATTAAGTGGCAATTTAGCATGGCCAATTTACCTAGCCTGCACATTTGTTAGGTTGTGGGGGGGAAACCCACACAAACACGGGAAGAATGTGCAAACTTCACATGGGCAGTGACCCAGAGCCAGGATCAAACATGGGACCTCAGCACCGTGAAGCAGCTGTGCTAGCCACCGTGCTGCCGAAGATTGACACTTTTATCAGTGTTCTGACACCCTGGCAAGTGCACAGTCAATTCCAGCCCTTCTTGATCCAGAGTCGCAACACATCCATGAATTAACCAAAAATTCTTAGAAAAATATTCAAACTCTTTGGTCCTTGGCTGACCAATAATTCCAGCTACCAGATTTTAAATGTAAACATAATTACTTTTTATTTATGAAAAGAACTATAATGAAATATGCAGCAAGTACAATTGGTTAATTATTATCTAATTCCAAATTCCCCGCTTTAACTTGCCTTCACCCTCCACACCCACACACACAAGACAGAGAAACACAGAGGGGAAGAAAGGGATAGAAAATCATAAGTAAATCATGAGGGGGAAAAGAGGGCGGGATTCACCCGTACCCAGCGGGGCGGGGGGTTCCGCTGGGACGGAGTGGCGTGAACCACTCCGGCGTTGGGCCGCCCCAAAGGTGCGGAATTGGGAGAACGGCGGGGGCAGGATTCATGGTTTACAGCACTTCACTCCTCTTCAAACTATGGTTTCAGTTTGTGACTTTATTGTAGGTTCATTTAGGTCTCTGTAGTTTCAGAATTACAGTACTCAAGGGCCTTTCTGGAGAGATAGCAGGTTCTGATCTTTGTTTGCAGCCTGTAATGGTTTTCCTGTAGATTGATTCATTCAGATTCTCTGCAAGTTAAGAAATACAGTACTCCCAGCTTTTCTGGAGAAAAATCGGAGGAGAGAGAGTAGCAGGACCTTGGCCGGGATTCTCCCCTACCCGGCGGGGCAGAGGGTCCCGGCGCGTTGGAGTGAACCACTCCGGCGTCGGGCTTCCCCAAAGGTGCGGAAGTCACCGCACCTTTAGGGGCCAAGCCCTCACATTGAGGGGCTAGGCCCGCGCCAGAGTGATTACCGCTCCGCCGGCTGGCATGAACGGCCTTTGGTGCCACGCCAGCCAGGGCCGAAAGGGCTTCGCCGACCGGCGTAAGTCTGCACATGCGCCGGAGCATCAGCGGCTGCTGACGCCATGGTGAAGACAATGGCGAAGGCGGAACAAAATGAGTGCCCCCACGGCACAGGCCCGCCCGCCGATCGGTGAGCCCTAATAGTGGGCCAGGCCACAATGGGGGCACCCCCCAGAGTCAGATCGGCCCGCGCCCCCACAGGACCCCGGTGCCCGCCCGCGCCGCCTGCTCCTGCCGGTCAGGTAGGTGGTTTAATCCACGCTGGCGGGAGAGGCATGTCAGCGGCGGGACATCGGCCCAGCGCGGGCTGGAGAATCGCCGTGGGGGGCCCGCCAATCGGCGCGGCGCGATTCCCGCCCCCGCCGAATCTCGGGTGGCAGAGAATTCGGGACACGGTGGGGGGTCGGAGAATCCCGCCCCTCGTCTCAATGCTGCCAGGATAAAACTGAAACTCCTCGGAACTCTGAAAATAATTCCACTGGGATAGGAGCCAATCAACACCTATTACCGGGCAGTGTAGGGCCTCTGAGGCCAATTTATTAGCCACCAGCCAATCAATCAAACCAAGTCTCACCCCATCTCTTTCTCTGATGTCGACAAGTCTGCCACTCCTGTTCAAACCAGCAGAGACTACCAGAGAGTGTTTCCTCTGCTCACTTCTGAATTCTGCCTCAAAGATACATGTCCATTAATCATCCATGGATCAAAAATTTATCAATGAATTACATTTTGCAAAGCTTCATTTACACACCCACTATGCACTGTGGTGTTCATTGGTTCTAGAAAGTGTACAGTTGGTCAGTGGGTATTGAAGTGCCAGAGCTTGGTATTGGGGGCAATAAGGACCTGGAGGGATGTGTGGAAGGGCAGAGTTTGGCATCATGAGCATGAGGGGGTCTTTTTAAACTTAACCTTTAAAAGGTCCCCTCATGCACACTGGGGTTCATCACTCCTCTAAGACCATGGGTATTTAAAAACCTGGTCCGACTCCATGAAAATTGCAGAGGAGTAGGAGGCATCTATCTCCATGATGGAGACGATAAGGTCGGGAGTGCCAGATGCAGACTTCTGACAGAAACCAGCCCACATCCTTTGAAGGTACTCCCGAAAATTAATTACCTGAGAATAGAGTTGGAAATCCCAGAATCAGGTTCCACCTGCTATTTTAAAGGTCAAGCCAACAGGTCAACATTTCAGATCAACGATTTCATCAGAACTGGCCTATTGTGTCCGTGCCTTCTCTCTGCGGGAACTCATGTACCCCCCATTCCTCTGTCATTTCTCCGTAGCGCTGTATTTTCTTTCTCTTCAAATAATTTTCTAATTCCCTTTTCAAAGGCAGAAAGCTCTCAGGCAGTGCACCACTCGCTACAATAAAAAAAGTTTATCTTCATATTGTCCCTGTTTCGTTTTCCAATCACTTTAAATTAGTAACCTTTGGTTCTCAACCTTCCGCCAATAGGAAAAGTTTTTCCCTATCTACTCTATTCAATAATAATCTTTATTGTCAAAAGTAGGCTTACATTAATGCTGCAATGAAGTGACTGCGAAAATCTATTTAGACCCCACAGGATTTTGAACGTATCCATCAAACCTCCTCTCAATCTTGTTCCTCTCTCAGGAGAAAAACCCCAGCTTCTCCAACCAAAAGAGAAAACGCTGGAAAATTTCAGCAGGTCTGACGGCATCTGTAAGGAGAGAAAAGAGCTAACTTTTTGAGTCCAGGTGACCCTTTGTCAAAGCTGGACATCTGGACTCGAAACGTTAACTCTTTTCTCTGCTTACAGATGCTGCCAGACCCCCTGAGATTTTCCAGCATTTTCTATTTTGGTTTCAGATTCCAGCATCGGCAGTAATTTGTTTTTACGCAGCTACTCCAATCTAGCCTCATAACTGACACCCCTCATCCATGCAGCCATTTTCGTAAAGATTTTCTGTACCCTCTCCAATACCTTCACATCCTTCTGAAATTGGAAGCCAAACAAGTGTCTTATAATATTTTCACGTAACTTCCTGGAAGGATTTTAAAAAGGCATTTGACAAGTCTTCCACATGGCAGACATCAAAAAAATGAAATCTCATGGGATAGAAGAGAAGGTGGCAATTTAGATTCAAAATTGGTTTAGCAACTGGAAACAAAGGGTAATGGTCGCTGGATGTTTTTGCGAATGGAAAGCAGTTTCCACTGGCATTCCACAGGGCTTAGTGTTGGATCTCCTGCTGTTTGTTGTAGAAATATGTGTGCTTAAATGTGGGATGCATGATTGGGAAATTTGCAGATGACCATGTAGTTGATAGTGAAGAGGAAAGCTACTGCCTCCAGGATGGTTTGGTTGAGTGCGTGAAAAGAGGCAAATTAAATTCAATCCAGAGGAATATTAGGTAATGCATTTGGGGAGGGCAAACAGAGCAAGGAAATAGTCAATAAAAGGGAGGGTATTAGGGGCAGGCTGTGGCATAGTGGTATTATCACTGGACTAGTATATGGGGGTATGAAGGGGCTTCATAGAAGTAGGAGGTGAAGGGGTCCCTGGAAAAGAGAGGTGGGTGGTCCTCAGAGACCCAATAGTGGGGTGTTCTCGCTTGGGAGGTGGGGAGGATAATGCCTATGTCTGCAGGGGGTGGCATTGCCCGTGGGTGTGGGGACTCTCAAATTTACTTAGAGATTGGGGTTTCAAAATGAGCGGCCCGAACTCTGAGGAACCATTCTCGCCGACAACTTCAGCTCCCCACTGCTGAAAAGATTTCTAGGTGTGGGCTAGACCGGGAAGAAACTCCACAAGACTCAAAAAATGACTAAGTAAGGGTGAACCCAGGTCTTGATCTCACCCAAAAGGTCGGTGGGAAACATCCAGCAAAACCCATCCAAAATGACACTTCATTTTTGGGAGAGTCGCGCCCAATGTCACTGGAGTAGCAATCCAGAGATCCAGTCTAATGCTCTGGGATTATGGGTTTAAATCTCACCATGGCAGTTGGTGGAATTTAAATTTAAGTAAACTGGAATTGAAAGCTAGTCTCAGTAATGGTGATCATGAAACTATCATCGATTATCGTAAGAACGCTTCTTGTTCACTAATGCCTTCGACGGAATGAAATCTGCCACCCTTACCCAGTCTGGTTTACATGTGACTCCAGATCTATTGTAATGTCGTTGACTCTTAACTGCCCTCTGAAATGGCCAAGCAAGCCACTCAGTGCAAGGGCCATTTGGAATGGGCAACAAATGCTGGCCTTGTCAGTGATGTGCACATCCCACAAAAAAATAAATTAAAAAAACTGGGGTGGTTTCACTTCTCACCTAAATCAAAAAAACATACGGTATGCTTGCCTTCAGTGGACAGGGCATCGAGTATAAAAACTGGCAAGTCATGCTACAGTTGTATAGAACCTTGGTAAGGCTACACTTAGAATATTGCACACAATTCTGGTCGCCACACTACCAGAAGGATGTGGAAGCTTTGGAGAGAGTGAACAGGAGGCATACCAGGACGTTGCCTGGCCTGGAGGGTGTTAGCTATGCAGAGAGCCTGAATAGACTCAGACTGTTTTCATTAGAATGACGGAGGTTGAGGAGCGACCTAATAGAGGTCTACAAGATTATTAGAAGCATGGATAGAGTGGATGGGCAGGCACTCTTTCCCAGGGTGGAGGGGTCAGTCACCAGGCACATAGCTTTAAGATCCATGGGGCAAAGTTTAGAGGAGATGTCTGCGGCAGGTTGTTTACACAGATGGTGGCGAGTGCCTGGAATGCATTGCCGGGGGAGGCTGTGGAAGCAGATACATTAACGATGTTCAAAAAGCATCTCGACAAATACGTGGATAGGATAGGTATAGAGGGATACGGCACAAGGTAGTGCTGAGGATTTTGGCTAAGGGATCAAACCGGTACAGGCTTGGTGGGCCTGTATTGTTCTTTGTAAATACTATCATCTGTGACAATGCACAGCACTTCTCAGTACTCCACTTTCACTGAGGTGTCAGCTTCATGTGCTTATGTGCTTAATTCCTTAGAATGGGGCTTGGATTCCGTAACCTTCTGTCTCAGGTGAGAGACGAGATGCAGATTAAATTGAGGAAAATGCAACATTTGCCATGCTTCCCATGATTTATCATGAGGTTAACTGAGGTATCCTAACATGCATAAAAAAATCTTATTCATTCTGAGAACTCCACTGATGGGATATGAAGGCAGAAAATGACATAGGCACACTACTATATTGGGTATATAGGGTGCTGAGAGGTGGCAGCAGGGAACCCAAAACCTAAAGAAGAAATGGTTAGTCACAATACTCCATTGCATAACAATCAACTTGTTGTCTTTCAGCATATTCCTGATGCCTGTATGGAAACACATCCATTGCCTTTGAAGACTGACATAACCAGCAGCAATTCGCCAGCTTGCTGAATTGGATATTGCTGATCGCGAGGAACAGTCTCAAAGTGTAAAGACTTTTCTTGTGAAAATATTGGTATATGTAAGGGTTATGATTTTTAGATGTCAATTTAATATATTTCACAATCAACTGAGTTGATATTATTCAGTAAATGTTTGACAAAAGTACGGCACTCACCTTTTCAGACATTACAGTGTGGTAATGGTGGTGTTTTAGCACCATCTATCATTGTCATTTGTTCCCAACTCTCAGTTTCTATAAAAAAGGGTCTTGTATAATACTGGTTGAACATATGTACTGTGTATGTATTTCTTTATATCCATGTTTGTTGTATGTAAATGAATATAAATATTTTCTAAAAACAAAAACTACACAGAATTTACATGTGGGTTTAATCAGAATACACTTCATTGTCAAATAATGCTGCTGTTTGTACCTCACCGTTTACCATAGAATTTGTGATATTTAATAAATAGGAAACAATCACTTTTACAAGAATTTAGTAAACAATTGCGGTTTGGACTGTAGTTTCAGTTATCGTCCTAACTTTCTAACATGCAGTTGAAGCTGGAATCCTGCCACAATTCAGATGTTAAACATCTGAAAACCTTACATTACAGAATAAACTTCCTTCCAGGCCTAGTTAAAGTGATGAAACTGTATACAGATGGCAGAAAGGCATTGTGATGGTACTCTGCTAAACTGCTGTTTACAAGACATGATGGTGAACTTTGTTCCTGGACTCTATTCTGCAGGCCACTACTAATTTGACTTGTGGACCAAGTTATACTCTTCAGCTTTCGTCAGAATCGTGCTATCATGATCTCAAGTTGTGTGCCAAAATTTTGCAACCTAGTATATTTGGTGTTGCCACTTATGACAAATCTTCAGTCTTTATAACTAGACATTTGTTGAATTCTCTCAGATTGTCTGCAAGCTACAGCCAAGCTTGCCTTGTAAAGACTTTGTACTGTTAAGTTCACTTTATTAGAAGAAATAACTGAAAGACAGAATGTTATGCAAAATAAAGAGTATAAAATGTTTGTTATTTGATCAGATTTATTGCCTGCTGTGGTATTATTTGTTATATTGTTTAATTGTAAAAAAATGGGGGAAATTGTGGTAGCTTTAATATTCTAGTTGCAAGCTACAGCTGCTTTGACTTCAGCTTTATGAATTGTCTTTTAGTTATTTCTCTTTGTTGTTCTTTTGCTGTTTTGTATGATCAAACACTTTCTGTTTAGTTCTAGGTTTGTTTATTGCCTGATTTCAGTCATAGCTAATGGTGATGCAGTTATTTTGCACTGTTAATAAAGAGTACTACTGCCAAGTACTACTTCAAAGTCACTTCAATGAACCATTGCGGTGGGTTGTTCAACTTCTCTCAGCTTTTCTTTGTATGGTGGAATTCCAGAAGTTAAGCCCAAGTTAAAGTGGGAAATCAAGGAATCCAATGCCAATTCTGTTCCTCAGAATATTTTTCTACTTTTTGGCAACAAATTCATGTAAAGATGTTTGTATTCTGCTACGACATTGTATCTGGATCTCAAGGATAGAACAACAATTGTCGTCAGTTGAACAATTATATTTTCCACTTTAATTTTCTGTCTATGCTGACTAAGTGAGAGAACTAGCAAATTTGGACTAACTTATTACTGAAATGTGAGCAGTTTTGTCTTTTATAAAGTTCATCAGGAAATGGGATGTTTTATCAATCTTTCTTGAGGGAAAATCTGGGATCCCCTCTGCTGACATTTAGGGCTCA
Source organism: Scyliorhinus canicula (assembly GCF_902713615.1). Lineage (NCBI taxonomy): Eukaryota > Metazoa > Chordata > Chondrichthyes > Carcharhiniformes > Scyliorhinidae > Scyliorhinus > Scyliorhinus canicula. Next base: position 19,217,801 of record NC_052165.1, on the reverse strand, counting down.
ATTTACTTAAATGGAAACCAAGTCCCACAGGGGGCATGTTTAGCCGCATGTTTCCCAATGCTCACAGCGTTGAGAAACACAACACTATTAAACATCACCCAGGTTAGATAGGGGGCCTCAGCGGGGGATGGGCAGCCGAGGCCGCATGTAGCCCCATTTTCTGCACTAAGGAGCTCTTTCTGCTCACCGGAACTTCTCAGTGTAGCAGAGATCGGTAGCCCCCGACACAACCCCCCTCCACCCGGCATCCCCCCCTAAGACCTGCGCAGAGCATCCCTGGCCCAATCACCGCCACATTAAAATTGCCAGCTTGGGACATTGGCAGTGCCTACCTGGTACCATGGCAGTGCCCCTCCTGGCAGTGCCACCTTGACATTGCCAGGTTGGCACCCAGGTGGCTCGGCCAGGGTGCCCAGTTGGTACTAGCAGTGCCAGGGTACCACCCTTCCCAAAGGGCATGCAACTAGGGGCCTCTGAAATCCTAGTAGACCCCTATGAGTGCCATTCCATCTGGTCCCCATTTGTGGAGACCAGTTCTGAACGGTATCGCCAAGGTCTCCGAGGCAAAGGGGATAGATCCCAAAGCCTCGGGTACCTTAGAAATCTGCACATTAAAATGAGACCAGCTGTCTCGCTCTACTATGCAGATTTGTCAATCGTGATCCTGTCCACAGTGGACGGGATTTACATTGCAATTTTCATGATATCGCGTTAGATCTCACAAGGTGTTAAGGGTCAGGTAGATCCCTGGAGCGGAGTCTCCCAGCTTCTATCGGCCAAAATGTGCCACTGTGCAGCATGGCATAAACTCTGGATTTTGGATTCTAACCAAAATTCAATGTGGCTAAATCATGGGAAATATGGCAAAGATTGCGTTTCCCTCAATTTCATCTGCACACGTGTGACACCATGATTATTCTCCAGCAATGGATAGGGCCTAAAAATGCACCTTCTGCACTTTTCTGGTCCCACTTAGCCCGAGATCTGATACGAAACAGGTGAGGCAGGCTGCAGAGGCAGGACACATAGTCAACTTTCAGGCACCAAACAGATTTGATGGAATCAAAGAATTCTGGCGAACAATTTTTGTTTAAGCCAAGCATATAATTATACCACTTTAAATTAATTAGATCATCACAACCTAGCAATTAAATATGGAGAAATTCAGATTAATTTTAAAGTATAATTTTTATCTAAATCATTGAAAATAGACAGACGATTACAATAATGAAGGTCACAGTGAGAGATCCTACAATTCTCAGCCTCCTCAGCCATGTGTTCCATAGCGGCGTGCCATCACTGGCAGCAGGATTCTCCCTGCCGCCATCCAATGGGATTTCCCATTGTGACCACTTCACGCCGCTGGAAAAACCGCGGGGTGGGGTTGCATTGCAAGCGAAACAGAGGGCGAGATTCTCCGCAAATGCGGAGAATGTAAAGGCTGCTGTGGGACAGGTCGTGACCCACGGCAGCCTTCACGCCTACTTCCGGGGCCGATTCTCCCCCCCCCCCGGGCGGGGCTAGGAGCGCGGCCCCATGCGTCACGGCGGCTTTTCCCTCAGCCGTCCCGCAAGATGTGGGCCAAGACCGATCGCGGGCTTATGCCCCCCTTGGCACGGCCGTGGTACTGCCGTGCCAATCGGGCCTCTAGATGCCCCAAATGGGCATCTGGTGCCCGTTTCACGATAGCAGCAAGCAGGTGTGTTTGCTGCCGTGTTGAAACGGGCGCGAAGACCCCGCCGCTCGGACCATCGGCCTCGGGGAATCGGCGCTCGCCGTTTTTCGTGGCGTGAGTCGGGCGTGGGAGGGGGAGAATAGCGAGAGGGCGTGAAAAATGTCGGGAGGCCCTCCCGCTATTCTCCCACCCGGCGTGGGGGGCGGAGAATCGCGCCCAGAGAGTCCCACCAGCAGAGGTTTCACCTTAGACCATTACATTCAATGCAGACAGCCAGGAAACTTTGAGTTGCCTTTTAATTTGAAAGATGCAGCTTGTGCGAAATGTGCTGTTGAGCGGCTGCCCGTCAGAGCAGAAGATGCCAAACAATGAGAGGCTAACACAAGTAAACTTAAAGAAAGCCTCCACATCGTAATTGGAATATGCAATTATGGTTGGAGAAAATGCTGGCAATCATTCTCAAACTGAATTTAAAAAAAAAAAAATTTTTTAATTTAGATTACCCAATTATTTTTTCTATTAAGAGGCAATTTAGCATGGCCAATCCACCTACTCTGCACATTTTTTTTGGGTTGTGGGGGCGAAACCCACGCAGACACGGGGAGAATGTGCAAACTCCACACGGACAGTGACCCAGAGCCGGGATCGAACCTGGGACCTCAGCGCCGTGAGGCGGTTGTGCTAACCACTAGGCCACCGTGCTGCCCCTCAAACTGAATTTAACTTGGTGAACACTGAAAATTTTCACTCTGTCAGAAAGCAAGCTCTATGATTTCCCCGTGCTTCAATGGAAGCCTCAGTGCAGGAGTGGAGAGGAATTGAGATGAGGGGTCCGTTCCCTGATGGGTCAGAGATCAGATGCAAGGGGAAAATAGAGATCGACACGCACGCCGACCCAAACGCGATGCTCTGACCCCCGAGATTGAGGTCAATGCTGCACACCAACGGGAGCATGTAAACTAATGCAAATTTGTCTTAATGATCCGTTTGCATCCATTTCGCAGACCTGGGGCGGGATTCTCCCCTACCCGGCGGGGCGGGGGGTCCCGGCGCAGCGGGGTGGCGCCAACCACTCCGGCGTCGGGCCTCCCCAAAGGTGCGGAATTCTCCGCACCTTTGGGGGCCAAGCCCTCACATTGAGAGGCTAGGCCCGCGCCGGAGCTGTTGGCACCACACCGACTGGCGCCAAAACCGGCACCAGTGGCCTTTGACGCCCGGCGCCGGGGCTGGCCGAAAGGCCTTCGCCGGTTCGCGCATGCGCCGGTGGTGACGTCAGCGGCAGCTGCCGCTGACGTCACCACCGGCGCATGCGCGCTGGGGGATTCTCTTCTGCATCCACCATGGCGGAGGCTGTGGCGGCAGCGGAAGAGAAAGAGTGCCCCCATGGCACTGGTCCGCCCGCCGATCAGTGGGCCCCGATCGCGGGCCTGCCCACCATGCGGGCATCCCCCGGGGTCCGATCGCCCCGCGCCCCCCCAGGACCCCGGGGGCCTGCTCGCGCTGCCGATCCTGCTGCCACCAGAGGTGGTCCAAACCTCGGTGGCGGGAGAGGCCTCCCAGCGGCGGGACTTAGGGCCAGCGCGGGCCGGAGAATCGCCGCAGGGGGCTCGCCGCTCAGTGCGGCGCGTTTCCCGCCCCCGCCAATTGCCGGGTGGCGGAGAATTTCTGCCACGGCGGGGTGGGATTTTCGGCGGCCCCGGGCGATTCTCCGACCCTGCTGGGGGTCGGAGAATTTCGCCCCTGGTACCCTATGCTCAGGCCCGCCGTGATTCTTCAGTCCCCGCAGCCGGGTATCACGTGGGCATGGATCATTTCTTTTCTCTTCTGGTGGACATTGCAATGGGGCATGGGGGCAACACCCCCCCCCCCCCACCTCAATGAGATATCCCTGCAAAGTCCACCATGCCAGGGCCACGCTGGTAGAGATCATCTGAGCCCACCGAAAGACACCACCACCCCCCACAATGCATTCCTGTCCACACCCCCTCTATCAGATTCCCCCGCCCTCCACTCAGGGACCCCTGTAATAGGGAGACCCCCCATAACAACCCCTGTAATAAGGAGACCCTCCATAGGGCCCCCTGCAATGAGGGACCCTCCAGGGAGCCATGAAATAGGCAGATCCCCAGGGATCTCTATACGGGGACCAACCCTCCAATAAAGAGACCCCAGACAGGAGTAGTGAGACGAATTACAGCTTTAACACTTATCTTGAAGCTCCACATATCTATTCCTGGAAGGGAAACAGCTGTGACCTCTGTTTCAACCCTACTGATTCATTAACTGCAAGCCATTCATTCCTTTCCAGTAGTGGACTGTGATTGACAGCTTCCATCAACCCGCTGCTGTGGGGTTTCGTCAGTAAGGGGACTCCTGTGGGGGGTTCCTTAGTCCGGAGGCCCCTTTATTTAAGGGGTCTCTGAGGGGGTCCCTCTGGTTAGGGGATCCCTATGGTGGATTCCTTCAGTTAGTGAGTCCCTGTGGGGGGCACCTTTAGTTAGGAGGTTGCAGTAGGGAGTCCCTTTAGTTAGAGGGTCTCTGTGGGGGGGTTCCTTCAGTGGGGGTATCTGGTAGGGGACGCGTGGGCAGGTAGTGCACTGTTGGTGGAAGCCCTCAGATGGACTTTGGCACCAGTGAGTAGGATCAGAGCATGTGGGCGCCGATCCCGATTTTCCCCCGACATCCAATTCTCTGTCCCATCAAGAAACGCACTTCGGATGTCGCGGAACGGAGAATCCAGCTCTATCCGGGATTTAGCTATCTCCGGTTTTCTGCTCGCTCCAAATACCCACTTTCTCTGGCATTCTGTTCTCCCCGTAGATCTGCTAACTCCCTGCTGTGCTTCCTCCGTAATCATGATCTCCCTCCCACCCTATTCCCGTATTGTTCACTTAATTTATACTCCCTCAATCCTAATTCTCACTGTGATTCTGCCAAGGATAGACAAATTCAGTGACCTGCATATCTATTTCACTGATCCCTATATGTAAATATCTATTTTTTAAGAAGTTTTATTAAACTCTCTTTACGTGCAGTACTTTTGTATTATGGTATAATTCAGATGGGGGGGGGGGGGGTGGAATTTCAAGATCGCTAATTTATTTGAAAAGGGACACTTCAATCATCAAAGTTTATGAACTGCTTTAGAGGATAGCTAAAAGTCAGGATTTGCACATAGCGAAGTGGCCTGCGCCTAGCCTAGGCAGGGATAAAGATACCAGTTCCTTGAAGGGTGAGGTCAAGAAAGAGTTCTGCTGGAGTGGATTCAGTTGAAGGATTAGATGGGACAGCCTACAGAAGAAAGTTGGTTGGCGTGCACAAAATACGTGGTAAATTAGCAGGCTTGCCAGAAAGTCTATAGTCAATGTTAAGGGGCATGAAAAAGTCTGGCACCAAATTGACAGAGCAATATGGAAGTATTTGCCAATTTCATTAACACACTCATAGACGCAACTAGGTTGCTGTCGAGGAAACCTTGGCAACTTGCTGATTTTCTAGATGGTACATATGGCTGGTCCAGTTCATTTTCTGGTCAATGGAAACACCCAGGATATTGACGGTGGGATATTCATGTCACTGAATCTCAAGGGAGAAGGTTAGATTCTCTTTTGTTGGAGATGGTCATTGCCTCGTACTTGTGTGGCATGAATGTTACTTGCCACTTAGCAGCCAAGTTTGAATGTTATCAATGGCTTGCATCATGCAGGCATGAACTGTTCCAGTATCAGGAATTCTTTTTTTTTTATTTGTTCATGGGATGCAGGCGTCGCTGGGTGGTCCAGCATTTATTACCCATTCCTGAGGTCATTTAAGAGTCAACCACATTGCTGTGGATCTGGAGTCACATGTAAACCAGATCAGGTAAGGACGGCAGATTTCTTTCCCTAAAGGACATTAGTGAACCAGATGGATTTTTACGACAATCGCTAACGGTTTCATGGTCATTCGACTTTTAATTCCAGATTTTTATTGAATTAAAGTTTGAAACCCCTGCCCCCAGAGCATTAGCTTGAACCTCTGGATTACTAGTCCAGCGACAATGCCACCACTCCACTGCCTCCCTAGCCTGGAATGAAATGCGTTCCAACTAACCTGATCCCAAGCCATTAGCCAAGGCCCAGTTTGTACTAAAGGCCTTGCACCTGCCAGAGCTCTTGCTCTATGCCCATACAAACTAACCCTCAACAGTGAACTAAACCACCAAACCTTGCCCATCTATAGCATTTAAGTGACATTGGAGAGATGCAAGGGCAGGTAAACAAGCCCAATCTGAAAGGAAAAGAGAAATGATGTTTAACCAATTTATTGGGACTCTTTGAAGGAGAGGCGTGTGCTGTGGATAAAGGGGAGCCTGTAGATGTGCTGTTTTTGGGTTTCCAAAAGGCATTTGATAAGGTGCCACATTAAAGGTTATTGTAGAAAATAAAAGTTCATGGTGTAGAAAGTAACACGTTAGCGTGGATAGAAGATTGGATAGCTTGCAGAATCAAAAGATAAATGGTTAATTTTCTGATTGGCAGGCTGTGGCAAACAAAATCCTTCAGGGGTCTGTGCTAGGGCCTCAACGTTTTGAAGTTTACATCAATAAAGTAGATGTGGTGAGATAAAGCATGGTAGCTATTTTGCAGATGACACAAAGATATTTAGGAAAGTAAATTGTGAAGAAGAGATAAGGGACGTCATTCTCCCAAACCCTGCCAACAGATTCAATGACAGGTGGGGGGAGCGGAGAATTCAGCCAGAGGCCCAAAAATCAGGTTTACGCCAACATGAATTTACAGCAGGGTTTTCCTCTGGTGCCTGCCATGGAAGATCAGGAAACCTTATGGAGGTAAGTGCAAAACTGATTTGCTAATGGGATGCAGGGGGAGATGCGACCACCTACACCTGATTTACCGTGGAACCAGCAGGGAAATATGCCAGTGCGAAACATGTTGGAATAACGTGGCGTGCAAATGTCAAATTCACCTAATAATGCCTGCAGAATTCAAGCTGGAACCTGGACCCCGGAAAACCACAGAAGAGGATTCGGGGGTGCATCTACAGTTGGATCTTCCAGATTATGTGTCCTGAAGGGGGTCCATCTTCCAGTCTCAGATTGTTCCAGGAGTTCCATCTTCTTTCTCAGGAGATCCACTTTCCAGTCTCAGAGTGCTCCCAGAGACCCATCTTCATTTTCAGGAGATCCACTATCAAGAGTGGATCAATCACGTTGGGCGCCTTTTCAATTTGGTGCCCAAAAAGGACGGCAGACTATGTGCCATCAGACCAGCCCTGCCACAGAATATGGTGCAAAGCACCCAGTTGCACAATTAATTAGTTTGGGGTCAGAAGATTTGGCATGTTTTCCTGCCAGCCTGCACAGCAGAAAATATTCCATGTTCTTACCCCTGCCATAAGACGTCGTCCCCAGATGAAAAAATTCCACCCAAGGAGTTTTCAGGTGGATATAAATATGTTGAGTGAGTGAGTGAGTAAGCAAAAGGCTAGCAGATGGAGTATAATGTTGGAAAATGCAAAGAATAAACAGCAGAGTATTACTTAAATGGAGAAAAACTAGAATTCTGAGGTGCTGAGCGATGTAGGATACTCATGCATGAGTCACAAAAGGTTAGTATGTGAGTACTGCATGGAATCAAACAGGCTAAAGGTATGCTATCCTTTATTATGAGAGGAATTGAAAATAAAAGGAAGGAAGCCATCTTTCAGTTTTACAGGATGTTGATGAGACGGGGAGGGGGTGGTACAGTGGCATTGTTGCTGGACTAATAATCTAGAGATCCAGCTTCGAATCCCATCATTAAATTAATTTAAATTCAATTTTTAATATTTAGAATTGAAAGTCTAATGATGACCATGATTAGATGACCATGGCCATGAAAAAGTCCAAAGATGTGCAGGTTAGATGGATTGGCTCTGCTAAATTGCCCTTAGTGTCCAAAAACAAAGGTTAGGTGGGGTTATGGTGATAGGGTGGAGGCTTGGGATTAACTGGGGTGCTCTTTCCAAGGGCCGGTGCAGACTTGATGGGCCGAATGGCCTCCTTTGGCCATAGGATTCTATGATGAAACCATTATCTATTGTCATAAAAACCCAACTGGTTCACTAATGTCCTTCAGGGAAGGAAACCTTTTGATCTTACCTACATGTGACTCCAGACTCCAGAAATATGGTTGACTTTTAAATGCACTTTGAAGTGGCCATGCACGCCACTCAGTTGTGTCCAACCGCGATAAAGAAAACAAAAAGGAATGAAACCGAATGGACCAACTGACCATCTCGGCGACCAGAAAGGACAATGGCACAAGCCAAGCCATGTCGACCCTTCAGACTCAACCTGACTAACTTCTCGGGGTTTGTGCCAAAACTGGCAGAGCTGTCCCCCAGACTAGTTAAGCAACAACCTGACATAGACACACTCACAGGTGCACACTTACAGATAATGTCCCAGACACGACCATCATCCACTGACTGAATCGACCCAGCAGAGGTGGCAACACAGTGGTATCCAGTGCTAGGAATCCTCAACATCGGTTCTGAACCCCATGAAGTCTCATGGCACCAGGTCAAACATGGGCAAAGAAACATCCTGCTGATTACTTATTACACGCCATAACCCCATCGCTGATAAATCAATATTCCTCAATGTTGAACACAACATGAAGGAAACACTTAGGGTGGTAAGGATGAAGAAGGTACTCTGGGTGGGGAACGTCAATGTCCATCAGCGAGTGGTTTGGTAATACCAGCACAGACCGAGCTAGCTGGGTCCTAAAGGACATAGCTGCTGACCTGGGACTGCGGTAGCTGGTGAGGGAACCCACTGGAGAGAAAAACATACATGACCTCAACCTCATCAACCTACCTGTTGCAGGTGCATCTGTTCATTACAGTAACAGTAAGAGCGTTCACCACACCTGTCTTCACTCTCAGGATGTGCTCCATTATGTGTGGCAATACCACCATGCTGAATTGGATAGGTCTCAAACATGCCCAATTACAGCCTAATCAGTCAACTCTCGGCCATCAATAAAGTAATGGAAGGGGTCATCAATAGCACTATCAAGCATCACTTGCTGAGCAATACCCTGTCCACTGATGCCCAGTTTGGTTTCTACCAGGGTCATTCAGCTCCTGACCTCATTACAGCCTTGGTTGAAATATCGACAAAAGAGCTGAATTCCTGAGGTGACCAAGTATGGCATCAAGGAACCCAAGCCAAACTGCAGTCAATGGGAATCGGAGGGGGGGAAACCTCCACTGGTTGGAGTCATATCTGTCACAAAGGAAGGTGGTTGTGTTGGTTGGAGGTCAATCTTCACAGTTCCAGGACATCACCTCAGGAGTTCCTCAGGATAGTGTTCTAAGCCCAACCATCTTCCGCTGCTTCACCAATTACTTTCCTTCCTTCATAAGATCAGAAGTGCAGATATTCGCTGATGACTACACAATGTTCAGCACCAGTCACAACTCCTCAGATACTGAAGAAGCCCATGTCCGTATACAGCAACACCCGGACAATATCCAAGCTTCAGTTGCTAAGTGGCAAGTGACATTCATACCACACAAGTGCCAGACGAAGACCATCTCAGAAAACGAGGATCTAACCATCGGCCCTCGACATTCAATGGCATTACTATCACTGAATCCCCACTATCAACATCAGGGGAGTTACCATTGACCATTGAACTGGACTAGTCATATACAAACTGTGGATACATGAGCAGGTAGGAATCCTGTGGCGAGTAACTCACTTCCTGACTCCCCAAAGCCTAACCTCCATCTGCAAGGCACAAGTCAGGAGTGTGTTGGTATATTCTCCACTTGTCTGGATAAGTGCAGCTGCAACATCACTCTAGAAGCTCAACACCATTCAGAACAAAGCAGCCAGTTTGAATGGCAGCGGGATTCTATGCTCAGTGGGCGGTGCCGGCGGGAAAAGTGAATCGCAGCAGCCAGAGAATTACGGCCCACATCTCCAAAGGTGTGTGCAGTTTTGGTCTCCTTATGTTAGGAAGGATGTAAATACTTTGGAGTTAGTTCAGAGGAGGGATCCTGGATTGATACCTGAAAAGAGCAGGTTGTCTTATGAGAGGATAGGTTAAACTGACCGGGCTTCTTTCTACTGGGGATTAGGAGAGTGATGGGTTACTTGATTGAAGTATATAAGATCTTGAATGGTCTTAACAAGGTGAATGTTGATACAATGGGCACAGTTCAATGAGGAAAAAAATCTGTGTCCATTTTTGGGCTGCAGTGCCGAGAAACGCCTTGTTATTCAACAGCACTTTGCCGTTTATTTTGGCCTTGGGAGTTTCTCTCCGCCAAGGCCGCACACGAGTCATTTCCTGCTGGCAAGCCCATCAGGAAAGACTCCTCGCAGATCAGGGCCCCATTGGGGAAGGCGGGATCAGGGTATTAAACTTGATGCGTACAGATTAGATGATTCAAATTAGTCAATGAGAAAGGATTAGTTGTCAATCTAATTGTGAGAGAATCCTTGGGGATGAGCGACCATAATATGGTAAAATTCTTTATCAAAGTAAATGGTGAGGTAGTTGATTCTGAGACCAGGGTCCTGAACCTCAGTAAAGGTAACTATGATGGTATGAGGCATGAACTGGCTATGATGGACTGGGAAACATTACTGAAAGGAAGGACAGCAGACAGACAATGACAGGCATTCAAAGAACAAATATGTGAACTCCAAAAGATGTTTATTCCTATTTGGCATAAGAATAGAAAAGGAACTGTGGCCAAACCATGGCTTACATGAGAAATTAGAGATAGTATCGGATTCAAAGAAGAGGCATATAAATTAGCAGAAAAACAATAGACCTGAGGATTGGGAACAGTTTAAAATTCAGCAAAGGCAGACCAAGGTATTGATAAAGAAGGGTGAAATTACATAAATAATGTACCAGAGATTCGGAGAAACACAAGTTTTAGTGAGGAGCTGAAGGAAATTAGTATTAGTAAAGAAATGGTTTTGGGGAAATTAACAGGAGTGAAGGCAGACAGATCACCAGGGACTGATCATCTTCATCTCAGAGTACTAAACAAATGGCCCGAGAAAAAGTAGATTCATTGGTGGTCATTTTACAAAATTCTTTGGATTCTGGAATGGTTCCTCCAGATCGGAGGGTAACGAATGTAACCTCGCTATTCAAAAAGGGAGGTAGAGAGAAAACAGGGAACTATAGGCCAGTGAGCTTAACGTCGGTAGTAGGGAAGTTGCGAGAGTCCATTATCAAGGATTTCATTTGGAAAGCAGTGGTAAAATCAGATCAGGTCAGCATGGATTTACGAAAGGGAAATCATGCTTCACAAATCTACTAGAATTCTTTGAAGATGTAACTAGTGGTGTTGACCAGGGAGAACCATATGATGTGGCTTATTTAGGCGTCCAGAAGGCTTCGATAAGGTCTCACATAGCAGATTAATATGTAAAGTTAAAGCGCATCGGATTACGGTTGTCTCTTGAGATGGACAGAAAGCTGGTTAGCAAACAGAAACAAAATGTTGGAATAAATGGGTATTTTTCTGATTAGCAGGCAGTGACTACTGGAGTACTGCAAGGATCTGTGCTAGGACCCCAACTGTTCACATTATATAATTGGACGAGGGAACTAAATGTATCTCCAAATTCGCAGATGGTACAAAGTTGGGTGGGAGGGTGAGCTGTGAAGAGGATGCAGAGATGCTTCAGCAGGATTTGGACAGGCTGAGTGAGTGGGCATATACCAAGTCAGATGCTGTATAATGTGGATAAATATGAGATTATCCACTTGGGTGGCAAAAATAGGGGGCGGGATTCTCCCAACGGGAGTCTAAGTGCCGACGCCGGAGTAAAAACCGGAGTGTTTTACTCCGGGGTCGGCGCCTGTTCCCAAACCGCTATTCTCCGCCCTCCGTGGGGCTAGAAGGAACGTCGCGTGATTTACGGGGACGGGGCCTCGGCGTGTAGTCAGAGACCCGGCACCACGTAAAAGACGCGACGCCTTTGGTTCCGTGCATGCGCAGTTGGGCCTGCGCCAACTAAGGCATACGCGGTGGCCGTCCTCCTCCAGGCCGGCCCGCACAAAAATGTCGGAAGAAAGGAGGCCCGCCAGCAGAGAGGCCAGCCCGCCGATCGGTGGGTCCCAATCGCGGGCCAGGCCACTTTGGAGGGCCTCCCCGGGGTTAGAAACCCCCCTCCACCCCCACAGGCCACTCCTGGCCCTTGAAGCCCCAGGTCCAGCGGCCTGAGAGCAGGTTAGAATGGCACCGGTGGGACTGTCACTTTTTTCGCCAGCTGCTTGGCCCAATCGGGCCGGTGAATCGCCGCTCGCCATTTGCGGCAATTCTCCGAGCAGCCCGGCGCGATTCGCGCGGCGCTGGTTTCAAGGGGGGTGGGAGAATCACGTGCGGGGCTCGGGGCAGTGTGGCGCAATTCGTGCGGCGCCCCGGCGATTCTCCCACCCGGCAGGTGGGAGGTGGGGGAGAATACCTCCCAGGAATTATTATTTGAATGGGTGTAAATTGAGAGTGGTGTATACACAGCAAGACCTTGGTGTCCTTGCGCATCAGTCGCTGAAAGTAAGCGTGCAGGTACAGCAGGCAGTAAAGAAGGCAAATGGTATGTTGGCCTTCAAAGCATTTGAGTATAGGAATAGAGATATTTTGCTGCAATTGTTTCGGACATTGGTGAGGCCACACCTGGATATTGTGTGCAGTTTTAGTGTCCTTATCTGAGGAAGGATAGAACATAGAACATAGAACAGTACAGCACAGAACAGGACGTTCTTGCTATGGAGGGAGTGCAGCAAAGGTTTACCAGGCTGATTCCTGGGATGGCGGGAATGTCACACGAGGAGAGACTGAAGCAGTCAGGATTATATTCGTTGGAGTTCAGAAAAGTGAGAGGGGATATTTTTTAAAATTATAACATTTTATGAAAAGAAACTTATAAAATTCCAACAGGATTGTACAGGGTAGATTCAGAAAGATTGTTCCCGATGGTGGGGGAGTGCAGAACTAGAGGTCATAGTTTGAGGATATGCTTTGAACCTTTTAGGACTGAGATGTGGAGAAAGTTCTTCACCTTGAGAGTGGTAAATCTGTGGAATTCACCACCACAGAAAGTAGTTGAGGCTAAAACGTTGTGTGATTTCAAGAAGGAGCTATGGTGATCAAGAGATATGGGGGAAGGTGGGGTCAGGGCATATTTTCTATGGATGTTGCTGTGTATTTTGTCTGTCTGCCCGATCTCACCCCCCCCCCCTTTTTCAGCCTCTCCATTTCTGACCTCCACCCCCCCCCCCCCCCACCTCAGAAAGCCCACGGGAACATTTCTGACCCCCTCACCTCCCCTCCACCTGCTCAGGCCCCCCCCCCCCCCCCCCGGGGGGGAGGGGGGGTGATTCCTTGGCAGTGTCAACCTTGCACCTGGGCAGCCTGCCACTGCCAGCCAGGCACCCTGACATTGCGAAACTGGCAGTGCTGAGGAACCTGGGTGCCAGAGGGAGTGCTGGGGTACCACCCTGACCTCTCCCCGACCATTCAGTGGTCGTATTGGCCTTGGAGACTCCCCCAGGTGCCACTATGGCTAGTCCACATTTGTGGAAACCAGTACTAAACGCTAAACGGCATCCTGGCGAGGTCTCCCAGCCGCAGCCGTTAGATCCCCAGTGCCAGGGGAATCCCGCTAACGCATATTTAAATGAGCCTAATGGTTCATTTAAATATCCAGATCTGGATCACGCCCAGTAGGGACCTCTTGTGAGATTCAATGACCTCATCTCAACACCAAGTCAGGTGCGACGAGACCCTTCAGTTGCACCCAATGTTTCCTCGTGTCGGGGGGGGGGGCTGAGAACGAGGGGACACTGTTTTAAAATTAGGGGTTACCCTTTAGAACAGAGATTGGGAGGACTTCTTTCTCTTGAGGGGTGTGCAACAACGGTACTCTATGCCTCAGAAGCCGGTGGCACCGGGGTCCTCTCCTTAAGGCAGAGTTGATTGATTCTTGTCAGACAAAGCAATCAAAGGTAAATGGGAATGTGGAACTTGAAACACAAACAGTTCAGCCATAATTTTATTGAATGGCGGAGCAGGCTTGAGGGACTGAATGGTCTACATCTGCTCCTATTTTGTATATTCGTATGAAACTGACTGTTCCTACTCTCCACCTAGAATCTTGCTAAACCACAAAGTGAACCTCTCTATTCATTTTCCAACACAGAATGGAGGAAAATCAAAGTGTCGCGGTGGATATAGAACCTCATTGAATTACCACTGAATTACATGGCTCCCAATACCTCATTCCAACTTTGTATAGGATTACATAGAACATAGAACATAGAACAGTACAGTACAGAACAGGCCCTTCTGCCCTCGATGTTGTGCCGAGCAATGATCACCCTACTCAAACACACATATCCACCCTGTACCCGTAACCCAACAACCCCCCCATTAACCTTACCTTTTAGGACACTACGGGCAGTTTAGCATGGCCAATCCACCTAACCCGGACATCTTTGGACTGTGGGAGGAAACCGGAGCACCCGGAGAAAACCCACGCACACACGGGGAGGACGTGCAGACTCCGCACAGACAGTGACCCAGCCGGGAATCGAACCTGGGACCCTGGAACTGTGAAGCATTTATGCTAACCACCATGCTACCGTGCTGCCCAAATGATAGATGGATTAGTCTGTAATCCATCTATCATGAGAAAATAAATTAATTCTTGAAATGTTTAGTATTTATAAGTTAAAAACAACTCTCGCTTTTAATTGAGAAAAACAATTTGTATGTATTTGTTCAAACATAACTCAATTCTGCAAAATATAATATAATCTTTATCATTGTCACAAGTAAGCTTACATTAACGCTGCAATGAAGTTACTGTGAAGATCCCTTAATCGTCACACTCCGGCGCCTGTTCAGGTACACAGAGGAAGAATTCAGAATGTCTAATTCACCTAATAAACACGTCTTTCGGGACTTGTAGAAAGAAACCGGAGCACCCGGAGGAAACCCACGCAGGCACGGGGAAAAAGTGCTGACTCCACACAGTCAGAGACCCAAGCCGGGAATCGAACCTGGGACCTTGTTGCTGTGAAGCAACAGTGCTAACCACTGTGCTACCGGGCCGCACATGGCATACCTCATAACATTACCTCATGACATTACTTATAATCTTATTATTTTGACATTTTTCATTTGAAAATCCAATTATTTTTTCATGAAATTGTTTTCTCAATATGGTATGAACAGTTCAATCAGTGAATAATCTCCAAAACAAAGAAGTAATTAAAGCCAAACCCATATTTCCTGGAATAAACCCTTGGTCACTGAAATTAATCATTGAATTTTACATGATAAAGTGATATAACAATGTATTTCCACCATATAAATTCATCATTGTTTGTTTGAATGTCAATGTCAGGAAGTTAATTGTCTCAAGTTCTCACTGAAAAGCCCCTCTGGACTATGAAAATATCTACACCAATTGGAACTTCTAAAGGATCTGAGCAAATCAGATAAAAACTTTAGTGGAAGAGGAAAGTTATACAAGGGAAATGTTGAAACAGAAACTCTCTTCAAAAATCTCCAAAGAACGCAAATTTTCTCAACTCTAAAGTCAAGTAGCTAGTATCACAAATTTGATGACCCAAGAATAAACTTATTTCAATTTACCGGTGCTATTTTTACTCAAAGAGAGAGATAGAGGTTCAAAGTAGCAATTAATATAGTCACGCATGTTACAATGCATGGCAGTGGACAATGCTGAAACGAGTCAGTTTTCCCATCCAGAGATGCATTTGCCTTCTTCAGCTGCAGCTGCACGGAACCAACAGTGCTGACAATAAATTTGAAATGTAAATGGTATCGAAGGCCCGAAATGAATCCTAAACCAAATCATCCAGGACATGATCTGACCTCGTGTGTTGCACTTGAGATACAGTTACAGGTATGTTACTCACTCAGCTTGGTTCTAGTATTAAATTGGTCCCTGTGCGAGCTTCAGGCTGCATTTACACTAACTAAAGTGTTAAAGCAAATCAAATCAACTGCAGGTATATGAGCAATGTAGCCTAAATCAGTGTTTTTCAAACTTTTTTCCACTGGGGCCCACTTTTGCCAACCAGCTGACCTTCGCGACCCACGCCAGGCGACCTTCGTGACCTATGCCAGCTGACCTTCAGTTACCGTTAATGTGAAAGGAAGCCTGCTTGGTCCTCGCGATCTCACTCTAATCAGATTCACAAGAGGAGAGGGTAATGCGCATATCAGGTGCAGACTTCGGCCAGTTAATTTGTGCCGTATTCACCTTTGTGAGAATGGAAAATCTAACCTCACAGATGTAGGCTGTCGTGAAATGCAATAGTAACAAAATGCTTGTTTTATTTAGCATTGGCTACTCATGGGAGATGTTACTCAACAATGCTGACAGTCCCGTAAGCTTTTGGTGTGTTTTTAGTGTGCTGTCACAGGCAAGGTACAGCAGTGTAGTCTTCGCATTTGGAATCAGCTGCAAGTTAATAACTGATTCTGGGGTCTCAAACTCAAAAGGAATTTTTCACCCACCTCTTCTCTTCCAAAATCTGAAACTTCTCTTCTCATTTGCCAGTGCTTCCCTGCATATAACACACATGGACTTTGCATCCTTATTTGCTTTGACACAATTGACAAAACCATACCTCACAAAATCATCTTCATACTGCTTTGTTCCCAAGTTAAGTTACTTGTGTATAGGTTGTGACCCAGAGAACCTGGAGCTCTGTACAGAGCTAAAACAAGCAGTGCTCTGTCCTGCCCTGGATTTTCTCTCTCTCTTCAGTAACCATGGGCAGGAGTCAGACGTTGTCAAATGATACGGTGCACCAGAGATCATCGCAGAGCGGATTATCATCATCCTCCATCCCGTGGACCATATCCGCTGTTACTGCCAACCCAGGGCTCGCACCCACGTGGTGCAGCAGGTGGGAATCCTGGAGCGGGTTGGTTGAATGGCCTGTCATCTGCAGGGCGACATGCATCCTGTCGATCCCCACCTGGACGTGGGGCATCTACTGATCGCAGTGAACTCCGCTGTCTGGGCACCCTAGTGGGCTCAGTTCACATTGCAATGGATGTTTTGTGCCAACTGGACATATATGGTCTTTATGACTGCACGGATGTACCTGTGCACCGAGCTCTGAGAGATACCGGGCAGGTCCCCACTCAGCACATGGGAGGGCCCGTGGTGAAGAAGTTCAGGGCAATCGTCACCTTGACAGCAACTGCAGGTGGGTGTCCTCCCCCAGTCCCCATCATCTGGCAGATATATCGCAGTCCCCCTGCTCAGCCGGAGTCTTCGACGGCATGCCTGGTCCGGCTGGGAGGTCCTCGAATGACAGACAGTGCCGGTACACACAAATCTTCATGTGGTGCCTCCTTTGCACCTCCTCCTCGGCCTGTAGGGCGGCCAGGTCTCCATCCTCAGTGGCTGCCACCTGTTCCTCTGGGGCATGCCCCCGCTGCTACAGCTTCTTCTTCCTCGAGAAGCTCCAGCTCATACACAGCAGTGCACCCCCCTGAACTGCGGCAACTAGCAGGAAGGCCGCCATTGTTGGTTGTATTCAAATATTCATTGTGTTCAGGGGGTGAAAGGATGACATGTAGCATGGTGCATAGCCCCTTGCCCAATCAAGTCCAGCGGCCTACATTGTGCCCCCGTGGACACCATTGCAGACTCTGTCCCTGCATTAACACTGTTGCTTCACAGCACCAGGGTTCCGGGTTCTATTCCCGGCTTGGGTCACTGGCTGTGCGGAATCTGCACGTTCTCCTCGTGTCTACGTGGGTTTCCTCCGGGTGCTCTGGTTTCCTCCCACAAGTCCCGAAAGGCGTGCTTGTTAGGTGAATTGGGCATTCTGAATTCTCCCTCAGTGTACCCGAACAGGTGCTGGAATGTGGCGACTAGTGGATTTTTGCAGCAACTTCATTGCACTGTGTCATGTGAGAGCACCTTTAAGAAATGGGTGTTTAAGAAATGTACCTTTAAGAAATGAGTGTTTATCAGTGATGTCAGAGTGTGGGTGGAGCTGGACTGTCTGTCAGCTTTTTATTTTTGTTTAAGGCTGTTTGCTGCAGGGTGTTTTTTAGTTTCGGTTTCAGAGCTGGATAGCTGCAGTCACAGCCAAAAGGGGTATTAGTCTCTCTCTCTGTAATCAAAAAACTGTAAATTGATCCTTTGGTGATTTAAAACTAATAACTGTTCTCAGTAGTGACTTTAACCTTATGTGCTTCTGTTAAAGGTTTTGTTTTTAAGTCTTATGGATGTTAACTGGAAAGCTTAAAGGATTACTTAGTGTTGTAGTCTTTGGGGGTTGTATTTGAATTAATGGTTGCTAAGATGTTCACTGTATGGTTTAAAAAGTTTAACTTGAGTTAATAGAATAAACATTGTTTTGCTTTAAAAAAATACTTTCACATTTCCAGCTGTAGAGTGGGCCATGTGCTCCCCATACCACAATCTATTAAACGTTGTGGGTCAGGTGAACTCCATGATACACTTTGGGGTTCTCTAAACCCTGGCACATAACAAATTGGGGGCTCGTGGTCGATAAA
This sequence comes from Scyliorhinus canicula, assembly GCF_902713615.1. Taxonomy (NCBI): domain Eukaryota; kingdom Metazoa; phylum Chordata; class Chondrichthyes; order Carcharhiniformes; family Scyliorhinidae; genus Scyliorhinus; species Scyliorhinus canicula. Next base: position 19,199,527 of record NC_052165.1, on the reverse strand, counting down.
AGTCTATCTATTGGATTGGCTTAGTGAACTTAAAGACAGTGAGGGGTGAGCATATCGTGGTTGATTTTCAGGTGTGGTATTTTAGATTAAGTGGGGCATGTGTTGTGGAAAATGGCTCTTTCAGAGGCTCTGAAGTTTTTGGGTGTGGAGACAGTCACACGCAGTACCTTATGGATAGAGTCTAAAAGCAGACTGTTTGATTTGGCAAAATCATTGCAGTTAACAAAATGCGAAAAGATGAGGTAATTATGGCAGTGGCTAAGCATTTAAAGTTGCCTGAGATACAGTCTGACTCATTAGAAATGGCAAAGATCCAGTTGCAGCTTAAGCAACTTGAACATGAAAAAGAATTAAAGCAGCTTGAATATGCAATGAGAGAAAAAGAAAGAGAAAGGGAGATACAGATCAGGGAAAACAAAAAGGAGAGAGAAGAAAGAAACAAAGAAAGAGATAGAGAGGAAAGGGAAAGAGAGAGAGAGTTTGAACTTCAGAAAAAGGCTATGAAACATAAGTCATATAAAATTGGCAGATGTAAAGGGAAACATACAGTTGGAGGATAGTGATGAGGATAGTGAGAAAGAACTTCATAGTCAAAGGCTTGGTGGGGATCTATTTAAATATGTCCAAGCATTGCCAATATTTGACGAGAAGGAGGTGGAAGCCTTTTTCATTTCATTTGACAAGGTAGCTAAACAAATGAAATGGCCACGGGACATGTGGGTATTACTGATTCAAACAAAGCTGATAAGTAGAGCTAGTGATGTGTTTGCCTCACTACCGGAGAAGGTATCTGGGACGTATGAGGAGGTGAAAAAATCCAGCTTAGGTGCATATGAACTAGTGCCTGAAGCTTACAGACAAAGGTTTTGAAATTTAAGGAAAGAATTTGGTAAAACATACATGGAGTTTGAGAGGCTCAAACAGAGTAATTTTGAAAGGTGAATAAGGGCTTTGAAAATAGAGCAAACGTATGAAGCTCTCAGAGAAATTATACTTTTGAAGGAGTTTAAAACTTCAATTACTGATGTAGTGAGAACTCATGTGGAAGAGCAGAGGGTTAAAACTGTGAGGTTAGCAGCAGAAATGGCAGATGATTATGAATTAGTTCAATAGGCTGATCATGAAGCGCATCACCTCCATACTCCCGGAACGCCTTGACCCACTTCAATTCGCATACCGTCGCAACCGGTCCACATCAGACGCCATTTCCCTGGCCCTACACTCATCCCTAGAGCATCTCGAAAACAAGGACTCCTACATCAGACTCCTATTTATTGACTACAGCTCCGCCTTCAACACCATAATCCCAGCCAAGTTCATATCAAAGCTCCAAAACCTAGGACTTGGCTCTCCACTCTGCAACTGGATCCTTGCCTTTCTGACCAACAGACCACAGTCAGTAAGAATGAACACCAACACCTCCTCCACAATAGTCCTCAATACCGGTGCCCCACAAGACTGCGTACTTAGCCCCCTACTCTACTCCCTGTACACACACGACTGCGTGGCAAAACTTGGTTCCAACTCCATCTACAAGTTTGCTGACGATACGACCATAGTGGGCCGGATCTCGAATAACTATGAGTCAGAATACAGGAGGGATAGAGAACCTAGTGGAGTGGTGTAACGACAACAATCTCTCCCTCAATGCCAGCAAAACTAAAGAGCTGGTCATCGACTCCAGGAAGCAAAGTACTGTACACACCCCTGTCAGCATCAACGGAGCTGAGGTGGAGATGGTTAGCAGTTTCAAATTCCTAGGGGTGCACATCACCAAAAATCTATCCTGGTCCACTCACGTCGACGCTATCACCAAGAAAGCACAACAGCGTCTATACTTCCTCAGGAAACTAAGGAAATTCGGCATGTCCACATTAACCCTTACCAACTTTTACAGATGCACTATAGAAAGCATCCTATCGGGCTGCATCACAGCCTGGTATGGCAACTGCTCGGCCCAGGACCGCAAGGAACTTCAGAGAGTCGAGAATACCACCCAGTCCATCACACGAACCTGCCTCCCATCCATTGATTCCATCTACACCTCCCGCTGCCGGGGGAAAGCGGGCAGCATAATCAAGGATCCCTCCCACCCGGCTTACTCACTTTTCCAACTTCTTCCATCGGGCAGGAGATACAGAAGTCTGAGAACACGAACGAACAGACTCAAAAACAGCTTCTTCCCCACTGTCACCAGACTCCTAAATGACCCTCTTATTGACTGCCACCAACCCACCCAACTCAAATGGGAGTGGAAAATCTTGGCTATGTGTGTTTCACTAAAATCACCTCTCATTCTTGTAACCTCCACCTTCCTTAATAAGCCCTTAATCGAAGGAATGAGTCGAGTGAACCCTCTCTGAACTGCTGGAAGCAACTCCCATGTTGCCAGGAAACCCACGGGCAGGAGTGCGCTACCAGCGGGAATAGAGGATCCCAATGACTGGAGAATTCCGGCCACATTCCAAATGTGGGACTGGATTCTCTGGCGCCGAAATCCCGTTCGCCGAACGGCCGGAGAATCCCAAGTTTACGACCGAATTGGTCCAGCACCATCAGTCGGGGAGGGCCGATCTGCTGGCAGGGGGGGGACATTATTCAGGGCTGGGGCACAATGGGGGGGGGGGGTCAGGGGCATGCGAGCCAGCCGAAGGATGGGATATTTCGTGGGCCGGGTCCGCGAGTGGCCTCCGCCATGAAGCACAGCACGGCCGCTGCAGGCCGCCGCCGTGCAAATGTGCGGCCACAGACCCTGTAATTCTCCAGGGCATATTGACAGCTAGAGCCAGGTGCTCTACGCTGCCGGCATGCTAGCCCCCAGCAAAACGGGGGAACAGTGGCTGCTTTGCACCAGTTTTCCTGCCGTAAAACGCCACCGTTCTCACACCGGACATAGCCCCAGAATCGGAGAATCCAGGCCCTGGTTGCACCAAGGCTCTGTAAAGCTGCAGTAAAACTTTCCTACTTTTATATTTAATTTCCCTTGCAATAACATTCTATTTGCCTTCCTAATCACTTGCTCTACCTGCCAACTATTTGTGATACATGTACTGGTACACCCAGGTCTCTCTGTACCACTGAGTTCTGCAATCCCTCCTATTTAAACACTACACTGATATCTATTATTCCTGCCAAAGTGGAAAAATTCACATCTCCCACATTATACTCCATGTGCCGAGCTTTTGCCATTTCACTTAACCTGTTTATATCCCTTTGCTGACTCTCTACCTCCGCACAACTTACTTTCCTATCTTGGTGTCATCAGCAAATTTGGCTCCCAGATATTTGCTTCTTTCATCCACATCGTTTATATCCCTTTGCTGACTCTCTACCTCCGCACAACTTACTTTCCTATCTTGGTGTCATCAGCAAATTTGGCTCCCCGATATTTGCTTCTTTCATCCACATCATTAATGTAGATTGTAAATAACTGAAGGCCCTGTGGCACGCCATGCGTTATATCTTGCAAATGCAAAAAAAGATTATCCCGATTCTCTGCATCTTGTTAGCTAACTAATCCTCTATCTATGCTTTTGTAACTTCCGTTCCTTTTTTGGGGTTACAGAGATTCTCCGCCTCACATGCGCCAATACAGAAGTCCTGACGCAAGGCCATGTGCGCGTAAAGCGCGCCCCGCTAAAACTACCAACCCAGTTTACTTGACCTGTTTTTCTTCAAGCTCTGTGCTGAACCGGCTTAATGAAAATTACCGGGACAGCGCTAACTTGGCCAAGTTGTCGGGATGTTCGGTAAATTTTTAAACTTGTTTATTTGCACTTTTTTTTCTCAATCCAGAATGATCGAGCAGAGGCAGGAGACATCGGAGACAATTTTTTCGGTGGGTTAATGTTTTATAACAGTGATTACAAATATGTTTAAAATGCACCTGAAGTGAAAGAAACTATATATTATTTTAACTTTGGTTTGTCATGAGGCTGTTAATTCCTTTAAAGGAACCGTAATGGATAGAATGAGTATGGAGTTTCTGTAATCTTTGGTGATCACTCGCTAACCAGTACGATTGTCCACCTAGAAACTCCGTGTTACTGGTCATGGGTTTTGTGGGCCCTTGCGTGACTGATGAGCCCGATCCTAGTGTTGCGTCTTTGACCACATACTTGGCAGATATTTCCAGTAGGTGGGATCGGTCCTTGGACTCTAGATCACTGGTATTCTTTTCTTAGACTCCTTTTCTAGCCATCAGTTGATGTATGCAAGCCTCTTGTAAGCAATGTGAACTATCTCTCTGACAGGTATAGCAGAATCTAGTGCAGATTCAAAATCTGTAGTCAGGTTATATGTCTGCCAGGTGAGGAAGTGAATCAATTATCCACCCCTGAGAGCGCACAGGCAAAGGACGTCATAGAAACGATGTCAGGGGAGATGTGTGCTACAAGACAGTGCTTCAGCAAGGAAGCATTGGGACATCTTTGTGAAATGTTGAAGGATGATCTGAAGCCAAACTCTAACTGCCACCCTACATTAATTGTGAAGGTGAAAGTCATGACAGAAAGTCATGGAGTGTGTTGTGCCCAACTTTTCCCTTCAACGTGGACTGAGTATTCACCCAGAAAATGACTTACCACCAGAAGTGGAGGAGTTGGAGGAGGGTAATATGGAGGCTGATACGGACATACCTCCTGGTGCAGGTTCCAGATGACGCAAGGGCAGTGCAGCAGTTAGCAGAATCCATGGTCGGGTTTTACCGACCCCCGGCCGGGTCAGAGAATCGGCGGGGGGGCGGTGTGAATCTCGCCCCCGCCAGCCACAGAATTCTCGGGTCAGAGATTCATCGGGGGCGGGAATCGTGCCGCGCCGGTCTGCCCCGCCCCCCCCCCCGCCCCGCCGAATCTCCGGCCCGCGATGGGCCGAAGTCCAGCTGCTTCTATGCCGATCCCGCTGCCGTAGATTGAACCAGATCCCTTACCGGCAGAACCTGGCGGCGTGGGCGGACTCCGGGGTCCTGGGGAGGCACGGGGAGATCTAGCCCTGGGGGTTGCCCCCACGGTGGTCTGGCCTGCGATCGGGGCCCACCAATCCGTGGGTGGGCCTGTGCCGAGGGGGCACTCTTTTCCTACGCGCGGACTATCAGCCTCCGCCATGGCCAACGCGTAGGTGACACCCTCCCCTCGCGCACGCGCGGGGATGACGTCAGCAGCCGCTGGTGCTCCCACGCATGCGTGAACCCCCGCCGGCCGGCGGAGTCCCTTCGGCCTCGACTGGCATGGTGCCAAAGGCCTTCCACGCCAGCCGGCGGGGCGCCAACCACTCCGAGGCAGGCCTAACCCCTAAAGGTGCGGGACTAGCCCCTAAAGGTGCGGAGGTGCTCAACAAGATTGGTGAATAGCGGGAGAGGCCAAAAACGAGAACTGCGGCAGGTGCCAAACAGTTTGCAATGCAATCGGCCCGCTACCGTAGGCAAAATCAAGATCTCACTGTAGCGCGGCAAGAAACAAATTATCACCACATAAACCCTTTTTTCATACAATTAACAAGAGCCATCCCATGTCCAATGGCCTCCCGCGATCCAGCAGCCTCCCCAGCAAGTGGCCACGCTGGCACCGATTAGTACTCCTTTTCAAAAACATGAATCTGGCAGATAAACTGCTGCGGGGAGCCAAGGAGGTGAGCGGCCATCTTCACTCACAGAGAGTGAGCCGGGGGGGGGGGGGGGGGGGGGGGGGGGGGGGGGGGGGGGGTATTGGGGCAGAGGGGATTCCACTGGAAGAGAGGGAGGGGTGCACTGATGGGGGGGGGGGCAGTTGGCCGTGCCGGGGGGTGGGTTCCTCCATACCAACCCCTGGACTGCGTGGTCCCGTTCCGGGGGCAACCCTGGTCCCTGCCTGTTAGTCCAACAATCACCCATAACTCCAACTGATCATGGAGACTTCAGGCTGTGCGGCTTTAAGCTATTACTCATGGGAATTGGCAATCGTGGTTAAGTGAGCACTTCACATCCCAAGTGGATCCCACGGGTGGGCGTACCATGTAGTATTTGGGGCTCATTGTCTAGTGTCCCAATCACACCTTGATGAATGGACACTGTGCTTGAACACTGCGGGAGGCAACACCACAGACGCAGCAGCCAACCTTAAATCACCCAGGGGATGGGCCCCAGCCCTGGGTACATGTTCACACTGGGCATGGCGTGTTGGGTTGGATGGGGGACAAGTGGCATGGGATTGGTTGTCAGCCCGCATTGTGGAACAAAGAGCCAGAGGCATCATTCCGGATGTGGTGAGGGCATTTTAATGTTTCTTGCACATCTCTGCCCCACTCGGTTCTGCCCCACTATCCCCACTCCCCCCCAATGCGTCCTCCCCTCCCGCCCAACGCACACACGATTCCTCAGCCGCCGCCCAGTGCTCTCTCAGTGATCCTCGATATGCTTGGCTTTCCTGAATGAATGAAATGAATGAAAATCGCTTATTGTCACAAGTAGGCTTCAACTGAAGTTACTGTGAAAAGCTCCTAGTCGCCACATTCCGGCACCTGTTCGGGGAGGCTGGTACGGGAATTGAACCGTGCTGCTGGCCTGCCTTGGTCTGCTTTAAAAGCCAGCGATTTAGCCCAGTGTGCTAAACCAGCCCCTTGCTCTACCACTACGCCTAGGTGTATCAAAGGTGGTGGAAGCCAGCTGCTTTCCTTGTCCCATGGCCTTCGATGCCTCTGGTGGGCGTCCTCTGGGGGCTCTGGGGCCGGAGGGCCCCGGCTCACTTGATGGCAGCACATGCACAGCCGTGCCGCCCAGTTCCTGCAGCTGGCCGTGAGACACAGATTATCGGGGGAACGAGTTGCCACCCTGCGCGCCATCTACCCGCTCACTACACATAGGACCCTGGGGTTCACATCAGGACAGAGAGTCTGCTGATTCGAGCTCCGGCTGCCTCTTCATCCTTTGCCTCTTCCAGCCCTGGCGGCTCCCCAATATCTGCGCCATGGTATTGAAGCCCTCAGCGATACTCCTCAGACTGGGACATGCTCTGCAGCGCCTGGGACATCGGTCCATTCCCATCTGAGAATGGGCATGTCCCGCAGAACCTCATTAAGGTCAGCCTAGGGCAGCACGGTGGCGCAGTGGGTTAGCCCTGTTGCCTCACAGCGCCAATGTCCCTGGTTCCATCCCGGCTCTGGGTCACTGTCCATGTAGAGTTTGCACATTCTTCCCGTGTTTGCGTGGGTTTCGCCGCCACAACCCAAAGATGTGTAAGGTAGGTGGATTGGCCACGCTAAATTGCCCCTGAATTGGAAAAAATGAATTGGGTACTCTAAATTTACACAAACAAAAATCAAGGTCAGCCTGGTACTGGGTCTCCCAGCGAGTCGGACAATCTGCCAAGGTCCTCAGGCTTGGCCGTCACTGACTGAGTTACAACTTGAACACCTCCCCTAATATTGACATCATACAGCCGGCTCTCCACTGCCGTCGCCAGCCTAGAAGTATTGATCTTGGTGCCACGCATTGCCGGCGACATCTCCTGCGCCATAGCCTCTGGGACTCCTCCAATCGGCTATGGATCTGCAAGAGTGTTGCTGACATCCCCCCCTGAATGTCCCGGCTGTTCCCTGAAACCTCCATCAGTTCTGACTGCTGCCTCGCTTGGGAGTTCCTGCCTTCACTTGATGTACATCAGCAACTGTGTGGTACTCACCAGATTGTGGTCCCGAAGCCTTTCCACTAACATTGTCCAGCGAGGCGTGTATCTCTGCGCTGGTGGAGGGTGGGGATGAGAGCTATGACGCAACGATCATGGCATCCTTGGAGTTCTCCTCCGATGTGGTCTCATGGGAGGCAAGGGAGGGGGCCGCCCCGAATGGGGCGGCACCATCAGCTGGAGGACCTGCGGGAGAATGAACACATGGTCAGTGGGAGGGATGGGTCAGTCTGCATCACAATGATACAGTGGGTCACAATGGGTCAGTCTGTATCACAATGATACAGTGGGTCACAATGGGTCAGTCTGTATCACAATGAACACATGGTCAGTGGGAGGGATGGGTCAGTCTGTATCACAATAACTCATGTTTGACAGGTCCTCCGGGTGGGGTCCGGTGGATGCTCACACTGCAGCGTGCACCAACCTCCACATAGATGATCGCTCGTGTCTTCAGCCATCCCCATAAACATCTGGGTGAAAAAGTCAACATGCTCCCGCACGCACAGGTCTCGACACCGGCGTCCACACCAGCCGGGATCAAGGCGGTCACAGCGGAAGGTCAAGGTCCCCAACAGACTTGACCTGTAAGACCACCTCACCCCCGCTGGACTCTTTTTTAAACAGGGGGTGAATGTGGTAAAGCACGTTATTGTTTTATATTCACTGTGCTGTGTTGTACATGCCTGGGCTTGTCCAGACTGGCTCCGCCTGTGGCTCCTCCCCTCAGGCTTCTGTGTAAAAGTGGCAAGTCTCCACCTCTAGACCCAGTTCAGGTCCAGAGGCAGGAGGCTTGCTGTTTAGTGTATTAAAGCCTCAGTTATGTTTATCACTCATCGTGTATTATTGATGGTGTATCAGAGGTTAGGTGTCGGTGGGCCATGGCTTCCTACCAATACTCAGATGTTCGGGCCTGATATGTTACCCTTACACAATGTTCTCTTACCTTGAGTTTTAACATTTGATGTGGCGCCTTATCAAATGCCTTTTGGAAATCCAAGCACACCTCATCTGCAGGTTCCCCTTTATCCACCTTGTTTGTTATTTTCTCAAAATATTCTCACAAACAGGTTTTCCTTCAGAAAAGTCACATTGTCTTTGCCTGGCCTCATTATGCATTTAGGATTTCAGCTGATTGTGTGAACTGAAGGAACTGATACCAGCATTCATTTAAATAACAGGACAGTGGCAACCTTGCAGAGAATGACTAAACTTTACCCGTGTGTTTGGTGGGAGGGGTTAAAATTAGCCCTGTAGTCACTTGTAATGAGGCTGAAATGTTTTATTGTTGAAGAGCAAGGTTTATTATAATTTCCCACAAGCGATTGAAGCATGCACAGTAAAAGTGTTAATCAAGTTGGTACAGCAGGCATTTAAAAGGCACCTTTAGTCTATTAAAAAGTTCCAAAAGCACTTCACAGGATCATAAATCAAAATCACACATTGAGGCACATTACGGCAGATGGCTAAGATGCCACACTATCCATTTTAGGAGGTTGGTGCGGTGAACAAAAGTGCATAATGGAAAGCTAAACTCTTCTTGAATTTTAATAAATAGGAGTTGTGTTTATGAACAGAAGTTCAAATAAATAGACTAGTCCTCAGCACAAAAGGGTAAAAAATTAATTACAAATTAACTTTTCTACTAAACCGATAACAGCATTGGGTTCCTAAAACGAAGCATTAGCACTGCTGCCTCACTGCGGCAGGTACCCAGGTCCGATTCCAGCCTTGGGTGACTGTGTTGATTTCACACATTCTCGCCCTGTCTGCCTGGATTTTTCAAGGTACTCCGATTTCCTTCCACAGTCCAAAGATTTTCAGGTGGGTGGATTGGTCATGCTAATTTGCCCCTCAAGTGTCCAGGAATGTGCAAGTTAGGTTACGGTCTTACAGGGATAAGGCAGATTTGGTAGGGGAGTAGGCCTGGGTAGACGGCTCTTTGAGAGTGTTGGTACAGATTTGATGGGCCAAATGGCCCCCTTCTGCACAGTAGGCATTTTATGATTCCAAGTTACAACTCAAATATATGAGAAATAGAAGAGAGTCTGTGAAATGATGACGAAAAATCATTAAATCTGGTATCACTTTAGGTTTCAAACGCAGGTAAACAATTGAAGTATTGGCTGTTGGTCTCCAGGGATTACATTGACAACTATAACTGTTTATGGCTTTTAATATTTCTACAAATATTTAAACCTGTAATTGATATTTCTATATTACAATTTACAGATACAACATATATCCAAGATAAAGTTCATAAATTGTGTTGCCTATGCAAGAAGTTTTGAGACCAGACAATAAATTTTGGATGACACTTAACGCAGGGGGCAAAAGAAGATTTTATTAAGCAACACATTTTATACTTAACAAAAGAAAGCAGATGGTATCTAGTTAAAGTGGGTCTTCGCTTCTCAATGACTCCAATGGCTGTTTCATGACACCTTGCCTCTTGTCTCTTCACGTGTCATCTTTAAGTCTGCTACGCCAATCCTCTCCAAATGTACTCTTTTGTATTCTACAGCGTCTTGCTGTGTTCTGATGTTGCTTTAATCTTGTCTTTCACTTGTCGTGGACAAATGTCTCATGGTCATAGACCGAACGAGATAGCCTCAGCATATTACAACCCATCACTAACGTTTTCCTGTATAGCCATTTCCCAAACCGACAACTTCATTTTTAATTCAGATTTCCAGCATCCATAGTATTTTGCTTTTATATTAATAACCCTTACTCATTTAGATGCAGCTCCAAGGTTCACTGATGTATACATTTCAAAGCCTATCCCTTTGATCACAACTGGTAACATAGTTTAGACCATCTGTCCCACTTGCCTCTTTGCTATTCACACTAACACCATCAATTCCTGTTACAGTGTGACTTCGATTTGACTGAAGTCACACAGCCATATGTCGCAAGCATACATTTAGAATTAACCCTATTCTTTGCAGGAGTCTGTACAAAATACACATTAATAGGAAATTCACAGAAGCACAAATTCCAGAAAGTGCAAAAAAATGTAAGAAGGTAGACATTGTCTCTCCGACTGCAACAAGTGGATTTGAAAGGGATTTAATCAAAGTTTTGACTTTAAAATATTTTGATGCAGCAAAGAAGGAAGAGAAATTTGAAATATTGTTTCTTTTAGTATATTTTTACAAATATAATTACAGATTGTTTAGATTACCATGTAACATCCAGCCAAATAATTTTATGAATTATGTTCTTTGCAATCAGCTGATTGGTCCACGACCAATAAAGAGCAATAGAAGGGAATGATGCCGTGAATTAATGGTGATTTCTCCTTTGAATGAAGTGGCCATTAAACTCTAACCATCTCTCTTTATACATCTACCCCCTCTCCAAGTATATAATTCCTCATGTTTCTATCCGTTTATCAGCTCTGTGGAAGGATAAAATAGACTCGAAACGTCGTCTCTGTCTCTCTCTCTCTCCAAAGATGCTGCCACTCCTGATGAGTTTATCCAGTATTTTCTGTTTATATTTTAAATATATCTTATTTGCTAAGTAATGGGAACAACGCTGATCCTTTGACCAAATCTATTATCGACACATTTTTACCCAAAATTGGCCTGAACATTTTGGCTTAATATACCTTAAGGATTTCTCTTAATAATTGGAAATGTAAAACATATTTCCAGCATAAGCGTGTGATTTCAATTTTGCTCCGATTTGCATGATAATATTTGATATTCGGTATTCTTTCTTAAATACGAGCAAAACTTTAAAATTATTGTTACGGTAGATATAAAATAAAACTGTACAAGTCAGTTTTTTTAAACATTGGTCGGAATTTTCTGGCAGTTCCCACCACGAGATATTCCGATCCCGCTGACGGTGAATCCCCGCCGCGGGATAAAACAGGAAACCCTGTTAGCAGCGGCGGGATCTAACAATCCTGCCACCCGCCAATGAAAGCCCATCTCCGTCCGCCGCAAAACACACCATGTGTGGGGTGTGGAAATTCCTGCCCCTTGATTCGGTACATAAAATCTTTGACCGCAGTTCTAATTTCATTCCATGATCTTTTGAGGAAAATGGAAAATGACCCCAGTTAGCAATGGCGTGTAAACCGTTTCACTAATTTCTTCAAGAGACATGTGACCTATTCACCATACAGATAATACCCGGACGGAAACGAATAAGCAAAATGCTTTAAATATTAATTAAATTTGTAACATTATGGATAAGACATACGCTATGGATTTGACCCTTTCATGATGCACATATCAGATATAAATGTTTGTTATGTGCTATAAAGTTGAAAATAAAGGCAGAAATTTAAATTTGGTGGTATTCAGTGGTATGCTCAATATGGACACAGCATTGTTGATCACCAAGGAGGAAGTAATCATAATTCATAATATGGGAGCAAATGTTAAGGTAAGAAGATTTTCTGCTTCAGAATTGCTTCAATTTCTGTGAATACACGAGGGTCTTCAATGGTTGATGTTATCTACGGAAGAAGGTAAAAAAGTAGTCAACTGGTAGAAAAGAACCTGAGCATTGCTGAAAAAAAGTGAACTGTCCTGATGGGTGCAAGGTGAAAAGCTTTGATAGCATGTCTCTTTTTCTCAGCAATACTCAAGGTGGACAATGTTAACTATGGCGATAGAAACAGAATGTACAGCAAACTTACCAGAACAATTTTAACACAGTTTTCTCGATCAAACATTGAAAAATAATTGTATTCTGCTAACCCATGAAAGGATAGAAAGAAATGCCAAAATCAATTGACCATGATGCTTCAAGTGTATCAGTCCGGTGTAATCTGACAATCTTGGGTAGAGCCTTTTGATGTATTAACCACACCAATAAAGAGTTGACAAGAGATATTACCATAACATTTAGAAATGTGAGAATCCAGTGCTTTAAAGTAATTTTCAGTTTTCATTTATGATTGGGAATGTTATTCAAGGACATTAAATAATCAGCCCATCTTCATTTATCAATTGAGAAGGACTATTGTGGCATCCGATAGGTGTAAATATTATCCCAGGGTTTTCTCAATTAGCTTTCAAGTATAAACAGCCAATAGTCTGCAGTCTTTCCTGGGATCTCGCACCTTTAACATCAGATGTTGTAGTGCATGATGCCAAAGCAGAGCCAGCGTAAGTGAGAATATAAAAGACGACTAATCAAAATGGCATTTTACATTAAGGGAATGGTTTTCCTTTAATGCCCCAGCTCATTGGCATGGGCCTGTGATGTGGCACCAGAGAGAGGGGAAATGTGGCATGTGAAAGGACTGTGGAAGCGCAATCAGAAGTTTGTTGGAACTGGACTTTCACACACTGGTAGAGAATTTGGGCTTTCCCTCATTGGTAGTTTCCTGGGGTCTGTAACATTGAAAGAAAGGGATAGGGCATGGGCCAAACAGAGTGCACAAGGTCCTGGATCTGGCAGAAATAGTCTGTGGGTGTCTAAATTAAAACAATTGAACATTCAATTCATTATTTTGTGATAAGCTGGTGTCTTCTCGGTCTTGTATCGGCCTTCACGTCTTTGTTCCGTCACCGGTCACTGACTCTTTCTCTCTCCGCCTCTCTCAGTATAAGTTGTCACCAATTTGAATTGCTATGTTTCGTTTGATTAACCAAACTTTTTGTTTTGGGCGGAAAGACTCAAATTAAGATGAAGAAAGATACCATTTTGGCCCAGTTCTCTCAGTGAAAATTCCCGTGAAAACCCGGTATAAACTTTACTCAAATTAGACTTTGCAATTTGCCCTCTGACACTCTTCCAACCATTTTGTAAACAAAAAAACAGATACTGCTGGAAGCTAAAGAGAATACTGGAGGAGATGGGCCAACTAAATACGAAGCATATACTCATTTATGTTTAGAGAAATACTTTACATTTGATGCTGTTATCAGTGCGTATTTTGAACTGTTTGACATTGATTCTTTGCTTTCTACTGGTTTGTTCGCCTAAGCGCTCATTCAAGATTTTCTTAAGTACCTTTAGTTTCTTGGCATTCCAAACCACTGTTCCCATGTTTCATATACTAAATATTTCTTCAATTTTGACTTGTTTTGTTTTACTTTTAGCCCATCAAATTAGTTGTTACAGGAACTGGAATGTGCCGAACAATATGCCTGTGGCATAGTGGGGGTGTCACTGAGCTAATAATCCAGAGACCCAGGGTAATTCTCTCAGGAACCAGGTTTCGATCCCACCACGACAGATGGTGAAATTTGATTTCCAATAAAAATAAAGTCCAATGATGAACGTGAAACAATTGGCATTAAAACCCATCTGGTTCACTAATGTCCTCTGGAGGTGGAAGACTGCCATGATTATGAATTCATTGGACTGTGCCATTAAATTTAGTTAAAGTGAAGGCCGTTATATGACTACTCCTACTCTTTTTGCTTTTATAAATTTAGAGTACCCAATTCATTTATTCCACTTAAAGGGCAATTTAGCCCAGCCAATCCACCGAGCCTGCACATCTGGGTTGTCGGGGGTGAAACACAAGCGAATACGGGGAGAATGTGCAAACTCCACACGGACAGTGACCCAGAGCTGGGATCGAACCTGGAACCTCGGCGCCATGAGACTGCAGTGCGCCACTGTGCTGCCCCTTACTAGTTCAACTCTGGCCTGACTTCAAGTTTGGCTACGTCAGGAGACTCGCTGAGAAAGGTGAAGCTGTCACACCTGGGAACAAAAGGCCGACAATAAATAGACATACCACTCCAAACTTTGGATATAAGAGAAAAGGAAAATGGTGAAAAAACAAAAGAGCTGCAGGTTCTTTGCAAGCTACTGAAGCCCATTTTTCAGCCATCTGCGTAACCCAGGAGCTTCCCCCCGGCATAGCCAGGGCATAAGCAGATTCATCGGAGCGGGCTTTACCGGATTTGGAAAACTGAGAGAAGCGCCTGGATATGATCCCACAAAGTTACTGCTTAATGAAATGGGAAAATGGAGCCGCGTTGGAAGCTGGAACAACTGTTTGCTATAAGGACTGTAATTCTGTAGCGAGTATGATGTGTGGTAAGTATAAAAGCAAACTTTTTATCACTTCTCAGCCTTTTGGCTAAGATCTAACATCAGATCAACACCAAGATGAGGCATAATGCCTTTTCTCATCAGCTTGGATCTTGTATGTCTCTCTTGTGGAGACCATGATTTCGATTCAATTTGAATTGTTTTCTGGAGCAAGCAATGAGCTGGATTAAGGGCTTGTCCAGTCCACTCTGCGAACTGGCTTTGTAACTTAAAGAATGGGATTTAAAAAAGAAATAAAAGAAAATGTTCCTTTCCGTAAGTTAAACTACAAGTTGTCTGCAAAAATAGTATTTAATTAATAGTGTTTCTGGCCATTTATTACAGTAAAAATCTTAAACCGTGAAATCATGTCCTGTCGTTCTTTTCAGAAATTAACTGGAAGTTTACATTTTTTTGAATCAGTCTCCATGGGGGATCATACCCCTGTATAAACCCATGCAAGAAGATATGTCAAATAAAGACATCGCATGGCAGCACGGTGGCGCAGTGGTTAGCACTGGGTCTGTAATGCTGAGGACCCGGGTTCGAATCCCAGCTCTGAGTCACCGTGCGTGTGGAATTAGTACATTCTCCCCTTGTTTGCGTGGGTTTAACCCCCACAACTCAAAGATGTGCAGGGTAGGTGGATTGGACATGCTAAATTGCCCCTTAATTGGAAAAACAACAATTGGGTATTCTAAATTTATTTGAAAAAAATAGAGATCACATTGATTTCAAACCAAAGGTGTCATTAACAAAAGGACAACTTTCAAAAATCAAATGCATTGCTCCATAAAATAAAGTAAAAACACCAACTTACTGAGTAGGGTTTCCCATTTGCAACAGCTGAAAGTGTAGAACGAGGTATTTTGCCAGACCGAGTCTTTGGTAACACCGGCACAAAAACTACTTTCCGAAACGCAGCAACTGGTCCAATGGAGTCGCGAACAATTTTAACAATCTTTTCTGCGACGTCTCCCAATTCCTCGGTCACACCTGGTTGCATATTTTTCATAAAAGTTGACGAAGCTATTTATTTACATGTGAAGTGGCAATGCATAACACTATTTAATGGGAAAAATTAATGACCTCACCAGTCCTCAAAACACATAAAGCCAGCGGAACCTGCCCCTTCAAGGAATCCTGGAGGGCCACAACGGCACAGTCTGCTACAGTTGGATGGGTAATGATAGCCTGAAAGAACGTCAGCAAACATATTCAGTAAATTATTCACTTTTTTATTAACTCATCTCAAACATTTTAATAGCAGTCTTACATTCGATTAATTAAAAAAAATAAGGAATTGGTGACAAAGTACTGTTAAAATTCATCAAGAGCAGTGCCCTCCAGAGGAAAGATACTGTATCAAGACAGGCCGCCTATTCACAATAGGGCAGCATAACTATATGATGCTATCACAAACAGCACCGAGGGTTTCCAGAGTGAGAGTCGCGACCCGCAGGTAGGTCACGGGCAGGCGTCAGAAGGGTTGCGGAGTTAAGGGTCGCGGCGTTTGTGTGTCGGGCCTCAGCACCAGATTTATGGGCCCTTCTTGTTTCCTGTCATGGGATCACACTGCCCTCCTGCTTAGGCCTCAAGAGAATTGAAGGTAAAGTTTTAGTTGAAGGATTTTGTTTTGGAAATACCTTCCTAGCTTTCCTCATGGTCACGCAGGAATTCCAACTGCTGTGTTTTCATACAGCCAATAGCTTTATTTGAAAGGTCATTGCTGACAGGATTTTAGGTTTGAATCCAGTCACAAGTCCACCCTCTCATTCTGTCGTAATTGATCCCATAGTGCAATGCTGAACACGAGCAGTGGGGTTATCCTCGAGCACTGGGAATTTCAGCTTGAATCGGATATTTCAATTATTCTCAGCATTTATTGGGAGCTGAGTTGTATGTGGAATTCCAGTTCAGGATCAGAGATTGCCCTAGTGAGAGAACAATGGTGTCAGCAAAAGGAAGACACCTCCTTTCTGTTCCGTTCCCTCCAGATTTAGTTTCTCCCAGTAAAGAGGGAATGGAGGAATTAACTTAACAGGTAACATGTACAGACTGGGAAAGAATTTGAAAACCTGTTCAGTCCAGGATAAGGAAGATTGGAATGTAGGAACAGGAATAAACATTCTTCCTCATGGCTGCTCTGCCATTTAATGAGATCATGACTGGTCTGTGTTTTAACTCCATTTACTCACTTTTGTTTTATATTCCTCAAAAGGCTTACAAAACACCAGTTTCAGTTTGAAAATTTGCTGTTAATCCCCAGCTTTAACAGTTGTTTTGTGGGAGGGAGTTCAATATTTTCACCATCCCATTCGAATGACAGGGGGTGGGGAACCTCAGCAGGATGTCAGAAAGTTGGAAGAACACTTCCCCAGGTCACCCGAGACCGACCTGCCGGAGGAACAATTTTGTGAAGAGAAAAAGAAAACGAAATGGCGATAAGACGTTATTAAAATATTACCTCTTCAATAGCACCAGCTGAAATCCTATGACCTGCCACATTGATTACATCATCCACCCGTGACATGACATACAAATATCCATCATCATCGACATAGCCAGCATCCATGGTATCGTAATAACCCTTGATAGAGATATAGGAAAACATTTAAAATCATGGAGACAGGTTTACTTTAACCATTCAAATTTTCCGTTTATTGCGGAGTACAATTTCCGAATCATGCCCAATGTGATTGTTTAGTATCACCTCAACTTCTCTGATAAATACAGTAAAATACAGGTGAAGAGGGCATTCAGTACACCGGATACCTCCATCACACCGTGTTGACCCAATAATATCTCAATTATGAAGCTCTTGCTTGAGGGTTCTTCCTGCCTGGTACTCTAACAACAAAGCTGAAAAAGAAGTCATTTTATTAAAGGCTTCCATCTTACCAAGGAGGCTCCAGGTCAATGCACACACAATAACCTGCTCAGAAAACTCTGCTCACATTTTGATAGCTGGGAGAATTCCCAACATTCTAAATAAAACAACCCACAACATTCTAAAAAAAAACCTCAGTTCGTCCTATCTCCCAATGTTAACAGATCCATTAAAAAAGTACCAGGATCTGGTTCTGGATCCACAGCTTTACCTAAAGCTAATAAGCTCTGCCTTAGGGGTCATACCCTATCTGTTTATCAAGTTTTGTTGAATTCCATCCATTAATTGTTGAGATATTGGCCTGGATTTACATCCTTGAGGTAGTTAGGGGGAATTGGGAAAATTACTGCTTGTGGAGAAAGTGCTCACAAAGGTGGAGCCATCACTGTTGAGGGATTGGTGTGGGCTGGAGTTGAGCCAGCCGACCCAGGAAGAGGCGCAGTACAGAGGAGCAGAGGAGAGCTATTTAAAAGGCATTTCTTCAATGGCATGGGGATGTTAAAATAAGAACAAGAGTCCTCCATCCCTCACTCCTCAATATTAGAGTACTATAACACCTGCTCCCCAGAGGAATCGTTTTTCTATTGACAGTCTCTCTGATCTCTCTTGTCAATTCCACAATGTATGCTTACACAGTTACGTGCTTTCAAGGGATTGTGGTTTATGTTTTTTGAGGCTTTAAAGGGCCTGGATAATTGCCACCTTTATTAGCTTGGAATTCAGGCTTTTATTAAACGTTGGAGAAAGTTTTCAATGAATTTCACTTTTTAAAAGATTCTCCCCTCCCCACACATTAGGCTACGTACTATAGTGTTCATTGGTTCAAGAAATCGTACAATCCCCGAAGCAGGGATTGCCCACCATTTTTAAAGGGCTCCCGAGGTAAAGGGTTCATGAGTCAACCTGACTCAGTGGAAATTCCGGCCATGTTGTTTATGAACAAAGAGACTTCACAACTATGGTCTAAAACATTACACCGCCCACTTTCAGAGGCAGAGGTTAGAAGCTTGTGACCCAGGACAGAGATCAGCTATTATCACAACTATATATATTTATATCCTGATACTGATGGAACGGCATTGCGATTAGGTGGTTGTAAAAAGCCCAACCAGCAGAGGCCCAAGATTATGTCTTGGTGCCTGGAGCAGCATTTCTGCTATCTGATCCAGGCTGCAGGCAGATTTCAATGACTTAACTAAAGTCCCACTTGCCTATTTAAATGAGAACACTATTACCATCCTGTGGCTGTCATTATAACCTGCCTATTAATAGCGGGATTAAGACAATAGGATCAGAGGGAAAGCTGCACAGAGTATTTTACCTCATTGCCCACATAGTTTCTGCCAGCTGGTGATATGTTAAAATTTCCTTCTGGATGCTAAAATTAGAAAATATTCCAAACACCCGGGGTGCCAGCCCTTACTTGGAGTATAATAATTCACCAAAAATCCTCAAATGCTAAACGGTTTTCTCATCTTACATTCACAGTAAAAGGGACCTTTTCTTTTTGGAGTATCACACTTACTGGATATTTAGTGAAGTAAAGCTCCTTGAACAATTTTTCATTTTCCCAAAGTGTAGCGAACGCACCTGGAGGCAAAGGTAACCTTAAAAGGAAACAAAGGTGTTAAAATAGGGAGAGTAGTGTGCAAAGTCAGTTTTTTATATTTTCACCGGGTGTGGTTGTTACTGGCTCAGCCATTCCCAATCGCCACTGAGAAGGTGATGGTAAGACACCTTTTTCAATCGCTGCATTCCATGTGGCACAGGTACACCCACAGTGCTGTTAGGAAGGGAGATCCAGCATTTTAACCCAGCAACCATGAAAAGACAGGGATATATTTCCAAGTCAAGATGGTGTGTGGCTTGGAGAAGAACTCGGAGGTGGTGGTGCTCCCATGCATCTGCTGCCTTTCGCCTTTCTACCACCTCTAGGTGGTAGAGATTGTGGATTTGGAGCCTTGGTGAGTTGCTGCAGTGCATCTTGCAGATGGTACACACGGCTGCCACTGTGTGCGATGCTGGAGGGAGTAAGGTGTTGGTGGATGGGGTACCAATCAAGTGGGCCACTTGTTTCTGGGTGGTATCAAGTTTCTTGAGTGGTCTTATCCAGGCAAGTGGAGAGCATTTCATCACATTCCTAACTTGTGCCTTGTAAATGGGGGCATCCTGTGCAGCAACACAGAACATCTGACTTTAAAGCAATGGAGATGCAACAAATCACATTTGTAACCATGTTGGAATTTGCTTTAGACATTCTCAGAGATTAGGAAATGATGTGGGTAAACCAGTTATGGCCCATGTACAGGAGATCTAATACACATGGTTCCAATGAAAACTAAATTTACAATTGTACCACTATCAATTGGAGACACACATTCAAGACTATTGCAATATTTTGACTTGCATTGGAAATAGGTCACTTACTCGAGAGATTGTCCTTATTCATCAATATTGATGAAAGTATAAATGGTTGACACAAACAAACAACACAGAGGGAAAAGGGTAAGGAAAATATAATAAAATAAAAGAACAAGGATCTTTGATTCAGGTGGATGTCTTCCAGTTAGTTTCTTTCTCAAGGTTAGGCTTTTCGTTGGGTACTTTCCTTTCCTTCATCTTGTAATAACCTTCACTGCAGACCCACAGAGACAGCAGGCAACTGGTAGCAGAGAGAGGGAGAAAACACAGCTCCTCTTCCTCCGAGGCTCAGGCTTCTGATGGTTTTCTCTGGCAAGGTTGTCTATTGTTTCTGTAGCTTCAGGATCCTTTTAAGTGGACAGCAAAGATGTGCCAGGCACTCCCTGGTTTAATAACAATAAAGAAATTGTTCGGCAAGACCAAGAGAGCATTCCTTCTCTTCCGCCAGGCTCTCCCTCTGAAAGCATCACACAGGAACCAATCGCTGACTGTTGCCAGACAGAACACGGTCCCTAGGCAACCCACAGGCTGCCAGGTAGCCAATTCCTCCAAAACCAGTCCCTACGATTCACTCGGCGCTGACGAGTCTGGTTGCTCTTCCCCAAAATACAAAACCTAGGAACACACTGTACTAGCAAGCACCTGACTGCTTAAAGGCACATTCCGATTATGGTTCCACGGACCAAATATAATCAAAATAAAATGGGAACAAAGGAAATAAACAGGAAAGACCCTTACACCCTCCAAAGTCTTTGAAAGTCAGAATTCTATTCTTGAATCAATCTTTTATTCCTGCTTCCACTCCATTACTTTCACTGTCTCCCAAGGATCTAGCATCAATGCCTTTCTATTTCCTGTCTACATGCGGTCCCTCAGTGATGTCACCTGTCTCATGTATGCTGTTGACATCCAATTCTACCCCATCGTCACTTCCCTCAATACCCACACTTCCCGAAACAATCTGACTGCTTGTCCAACATCCCGAACAGGATAAACAGAATGTTTTGCCAACAAAATATTGACAAAAGACATGGGGCGAATTTTCCGCCTGAGAGACTATGTGCTGATGCCGGGAGTGAATTGCGAGTGTGCTACGTGGACGAAAGCAGTGCCAGTCCTGGATCGATTCAGGTCCCGTTAATGGGCTGACACAGGCACCATGTAGAATTCGCACAATTGTAATGGATGCCAACGCTCACCCCAGCCAAGAAGATGGCACTGGTTGCGCTTGAGCACACCCATCCTGTCGACGGGTCAGCTGAGGTCAGAGGGTACCCAGTGGGGTGGCCTGGGGCGGGCACTTATACGACCTGTAACTTTAAGTTCCCAGTGGGCAACCAGTGGCATGCACAGTGGCATGGCCGCCTTGCAGGCTGCGGCAATGGCAGTCCGTGCCCCACCACCCTGACCCCATGATCTACCTCCTAGCCGCCCCCCCCGCCACTCCCCTCCGGTCAAGACTGACACCTGCCCCATCCCCCTGGCCAGCGGCACAACTGTCAGCCCAGTATAGCGATGTTGGACACTGTTTGTACCCCCTCCCACACCCTCAGCAGCCACGGCACCGGTTTTCCAACATCACGGTAGCATTGTGGATAGCACAATTGCTTCACAGCTCCAGGGTCCTAGGTTCGATTCCGCTTGGGTCACTGTCTGTGCGTAGTCTGCACATACTCCCCGTGTGTGCGTGGGTTTCCTCCGGGTGCTCTGTTTTCCTCCCACAGTCCAAAGATGTGCAGGTTAGGTGTATTGGCCATGCTAAATTGCCCTTAGTGTTGGGTGGGTTACTGGGTTATGGGGATAGGGTGGAGGTGTTGACCTTGGGTAGGGCGCTCTTTCCAAGAGCCGGTGCAGACTCGATGGGCCGAATGGCCTCCTTCTGCACTGTAAATTCTATGATATAATCTATGATATACCACGAGTGAAAACTTACCGTTGGTAATGCCAGAGGTAATCCTGCCAGAGGTGGAGCATTGCAGAAGGCTCGGAAAATGCTGGATCGGGCCCATTAATGATATGCCAACAAATTTTACTGTACAATCTGCATGCCCTGGCCGGTGTACGGTAGAGAACGCATTCACTCCATTATCGAGGCACCGGAGCATGGCCTTGCATTTGCCGCTCGGCGTAAACCTCGAGTTTCGGCTGACACCGAATTCTCTGCCCAATTGTGTTTCCCAATTCCGGCGTCGGCCAAGCATGGGCCATCCCTTAGCAATGGACTCCATCCCTTAGCAACGGACTTCATCCCTTAGCAACGGACTCCATCCCTCTCCCTGGCAACTTTCTGAGGATCAATCAGACTGTTCACAACTGTGGCACCAAATTTAACCAGGAGATGTACTTCTGACCATAAATCCACACCAAGTCTGCCTGGAGCATGGTAATGTAGAAATCCTGTTCCTTTTGGGGGTTTAAAAAATTTTTTTAATTAATATACGGGATGAGGGCGTCGCTGGTTAGGCCAGCATTTATTGCTCATCTCTAGTTGCCCTTTAGAAGGTGGTAGTGAGTTGCCTTCTTGAACTGCTGCAGTCCCTGAGGTGTAGGTACACCCAATGTGCTGTTAGAAATGGAACTCCAGGATTTTGCCCCAGCGACAATTCAGGAATGGCGATATATTTCCAAGTCAGGATAGTGAGTGACTTGGAAGGGAACCTCCAGGTGGTGGTGTTCGCAGGTATCTGCTGCTCTTTCCCTTCCAGGCGAAAGTGGTCGTGAGATTGGAAGGTGCTGTCTCGGGAGCCTTGGGGAGTAACTGCAGTGCACCTTCTAGATGGTACGCATGGCTGCCATTGTTCGTCGCTGGGAGGAGGGTTTCAATGTTTGTGGAAAGGGGAGTAATCAAGTGGGCTGCTTTGTCCTGGATGAAATGAAATGAAAATCGCTTATTGTCACGAGTAGGCTTCAATGAAGTTACTGTGAAAAGCCCCTAGTCGCCACATTCCGGCGCCTGTCCGGGGAGGCTGGTACGGTGTCGAGCTTCTTGAATGTTGTTGGAGCTGCACTCATCCAGAGAAGTGGAGCGTATTCGATTACACTCCTGTTTTGTGCCTTGTAGATGGTTGACAGGCTTGGGGGAGGGGGGAGTCAGAAATTGAGTTACTCGCCCTAGAATTCCTAGCCTTTGACCTGCCCTGGTAGCTACAGTATTAATATGGCGAGTCCAGTTCAGTTTCTGATCAATGGTAACCCCTGGATGCTGATTGTGGGGAATTCAGCGATGATAATGCCATTGAATGTCAAAGGACGATGGGAGATGCCTGGCACTTGTGGAGCCCGAATGTAACCTGCCACTGGTCAGCCCAAGCCTGGATATTGTCCACCTCTTGCTACATTTGGGCACGGACTGCTTCATTATCTGAAGAGTCACGGATGGTGCTGAACACTGTGCAGTCATCCGCAACATCCCCACTTCTGACCTTATGATGGAAGGCCATTGATGAAGCAGCTGAAGATGGTTGGGCCTAGGACACCACACTGAGGAACTCTTGCGGTGATGTCGTGGAGCTGAGATGATTGACCTCCAACCACCACAACCATCTTACTTTGTGCCGGGTATGATTCTAACCAGCAGAGAGTTTTCCCCGATTCCCATGGACTCCAGTTTAGCAAGGGCTCCCTTGATGCCATACTCAGTCAAATGCTGCCATGATGTCAAGGGCAGTCCTTTCACTTCACTTCTGGCATTCAGCTCTTTTGTCCATGTTTGAACCAAGGCTGTAATGAGGTCAGGGGTTGAGTGGCTCTGGCAGAACCAAACTGAGCGTCCGTGAGCAGGTTATTGCTGAGTAAGTGCTGCTTGACACCACTGTTGATGACTCCATCCATCACTTTGCTGATAATGGAGAGTAGACTGATAGGGCGGTAATTGACTGGGTTGGATGTCTCCTATTCCTTGTATACAGGTCACACCTGGGCAATTTTCTACATTACTGGGTAGAGTTCCATGACAGGCATGGTGAAAACGATTAAATTTGGAATGGAGCAGATCTCCCAACATTTCTCCTCGTTGATAAAGCTGAACTAAATTCTCTGCCAATAGATTATAATACTTTCAGAAAACCTAGCAACACTGTACTGGCCCCGACGTGTCAAAACCTTCTTCAAGATGCATATAGTATATTCATTAATGACTATTTTTGCCAAGTGGACCTCATTGCATCTTCACACCTTTGTGACTGTATCAGTTGGCTAATGGGCCAGGGAGAAAGAGGTAAACCTGCTTTCCTAAGTGATAGTGTTGCTGTCTGCCTTCCCCTTCAAGTGGACGGGACAATGGAGGGGTGTCCCAAACCAATCATTATCCTCTGTTGGAAAACAAACCGTGACCTGCATGCTCGTCCTGGTTTACTGACTTACCCGAGTACTGGTGAAGTGAGCCCCCTTGTGGTACGATGAGGTCACAGGACTGTGTGAGCAGGAGGCTGGCTGGAGATGGCGATGCCAATAGTAACGCTCTGGTTTTGGGAAAGCCTACAATGTGAAAACATTGGACAAATTCTCCTGCCAGTTTTCCCGTGGAGAAACGTGTGAAAATATTTACCCTGGCGAGCAATGCAATTGTTCCATGAAAATTGACTTAAATTTCTGGTACCTCTGGAGTAGCTTGAAATGAACCTGAAGCTTACAAACCCATAGCTGTGGTGACCGTGGCAACCACGAGCACTGTCATCCATGCGAGGGAGATTATGTAGGTCAGCTTCATTTAGAAGAAGAAAATGCATTTGTTACATCCAATGGCAGTTTTCCCTCAGATAATAGGTAAGAATAGATGTGGGATATTCACCGCTACAGCAGCAATCAAGATGTTGCTGCTAAATATCTCTGTAAAAATTGTTTAGGATTGGTGCTCTCTGCAGTCCAATTTCAATCACTCTCCCTTTTTCACAGTTACTTGCGCAAAGTACATTTTGCACGAGAAACATTAGAAAATTGCACTGTTATTTTACCACCATTGCCATTTATTTCAATATTTATACACTTTATGTGGAAAAACTTCAGCCTGTTTTTAAAAATCCACATTGTGCATTGTACAGAATAGGTCGGAAGCCAGCTGAATATTGATTTTCACACAATTATCCAGCCCTATGGTTTATTTCAAGCCAGTGCCCACAATTACTGAGAACAGAAAAACTACCCTCCAGTTATATTCCATATATCACGAAAAAACGAGACCTTTTTGTACACCAAAGACAATCTATTGTACTCCTTAAAACAGATCAAATGTGTCCACACGTTATATCCTCTGGATAAGAGTGGCATAGCAATTTCAACTGATTTTACTGATTTCTAGGGCAGCACGGTAGCACACGTGGCTAGCACTGAGGCTTCACAGCACCAGACTACCAGGGTCGATTCCCTGCTGGGAGTCTGCACGTTCTCCCTGTGTCTGCGTGGGTTTCCTCCGGGTGCTCCGGTTTCCTCCCAGTCCAAAGACGTGCAGGTTAGGTGGATTGACCATGATAAATTGTCCATGGCAATAAAAGGTTAGGAGTGTCCAAAAAGGTTAGATGGGGTTATTAGGATAGGGTGGAAGTGAGGGCTTAAGTGGGAGACTCGATGGGCCGAATGGCCTCCTTCTGCACTGTATGTTCTCTGTTCTATGTACAACATATTAATTTAATTATTTGTCAGTTAACTGTTTTCTTGCATTTTAGAATAAGTCACAACTAAATATGAATTATGCATCAACCACAGCACATTATAAATTGCAATCGACTCCTGTTTATTCAATGCAATTTAATCTGAATGACTTGGTAATTCACATTTGAATCACTTGATCATTCAAATTTGAATTGTGCATAAGGAGATGTTGTACCTTTGAATGCAAATGTTCAATACAAATGACTGAATAATGTGTTTTTGAATTCAGCCAAAAATTACTTCCAATCAACAGGTTATATTCAACTAAGTGTCGAACTAAGGAGCCTTTGAACAACTGAAATCAGTGGATTGATGTGGGGGGAGGAGAGACTCTCAATGACTAGAGGCACAAAGTAAGATTGTGTGATTGCAGGAGGCAAATCATCTCACATCAGGACATCAATGCAATAGGTCCGCAGGCTAACATCCATATTTTCATCTCATGCCCAAAGGCTTATCTTGCACCAAAACATCACAAATTGGGATGTTTGCTGATGATTTCAGCAATCTGTTCCATTCAAAACTCTTTAGAAGACGGCGCATTCCATATGGGCAGGCAGCAAGTTCTGGCTTTACCAATAAACAGTGAGCAACATTTGTGACAGGCAATAATCATCTCCAACACAAGGGGACGCAACCATCTCCCCTGATATTTAATGGGATTATCACTAAATCCTTCCCACAATCAAAATGGGAACTGGGCCAGAGTGGTTACTACAGCAGGTCAGAGGCAGGGTATTCTCTCATGAGTGGCTCACCTCCTGACTCCCCAAATCTTTTCCATCACGTACAAGGCAGGAGTCATGAATGTGATGGAATACTCAGGGCAGCACGGTAGCATTGTGGATAGCACAATCGCTTCACAGTTCCAGGGTCCCAGGTTCGATTCCAGCTTGGGTCACTGTCTGTGCGGAGTCTGCACATCCTCCCCATGTGTGCATGGGTTTCCTCCGGGAGCTCCGGTTTCTTCCCACAGTCCAAAGATGTGCAGGTTAGGTGAATTGGCCATGATAAATTGCCCTTAGTGTTGGGTGGGGTTACTGGGTTATGGGGATAGGGTGGAGGTGTTAACCTTGGGTAAGGTGCTCTTTCCAGGAGCCGGTGCAGACTCGATGGGCCGAATGGCCTCCTTCTGCACTGTAAATTCTACGTAAATTGCTTAAACTACCGCTTCTCCACTACAGGATGGCTTCCGTGTGTATAAAGTACAGTGCACTGCAGCAACTCACTATATGTCCTACCAAACACTTTCAGGACACATTATCATAGATATCATAGAATTTACAGTGCAGAAGGAGGCCATTCGGCCCATCGAGTCTGCACCGGCTCTTGGAAAGAGCACCCTACCCAAGGTCAACACCTCCACCCTATCCCCATAACCCAGTAACCCCACCCAACACTAAGGGCAATTTTGGACACTAAGGGCAATTTATCATGGCCAATGTGCACCTAACCTGCACATCTTTGGATTGTGGGAGGAAACCGGAGCACCCGGAGGAAACCCACGCACACACAGGGAGGATGTGCAGACTCCGCACAGACAGTGACCCAAGCCGGAATCGAACCTGGAACCCAGGAGCTGTGAAGCTGTTGTGCTATCCACAATGCTACCGTGCTGCCCATTATGCTGTGGTTTCTATCCTGAAATCAATTTCACTCCATTAGACTGTGAGCAGCCTCCAGCTTCACAGCTGCAGGCTATTTCAAATGAGGAATTAGTCTTGTTAGTTGTGATAGGACTTCACAGTCCTCAACTCTCAAGTGCCACCTCGAAGGCCCATTTGCCAGGTACAGGAAACGTTGATGCCCAAACAGTGTGCCTGAACCCGAGGATCATCAGCGCCATAGCTGCCACAGGGTAAGTGTATGGACGAGCAGAGGGCAGCTGAGCATGGCCTCCCTAATGTTGCTGCCGGAGTCTGGGGGCTCCTGATGTGGCCGGGGTGAGTGTGCAGAGCGAGGTTTGCCAGCACAACTGGCTCGCTCGATGACAACTCGTGAGAGAAAGCGTGACGTGGTAAGGGTGGGGGAGGCTTGCGGGATTTGAGGAATTCCGGGGTGGAAGCCCAATCTGATCGTTGGTCTCTCAATCTCCAATTCCTTCCAGATGTTTGCTGGAGATGTCTGCGGAGTCGGCCCTCGCTGTGCTTCAGGCAGCCCAGGCCGGCAGATTTTAGAGACAGCAGCAACACCAACACAAGCTGCAGGCTATATCCCATGTGCAGGGGGCCGGCGCACACCCTGAAGACCTGGCCGCCCATCAGGCGGAGGAGGGACATAGATGGGGAGGCCAGCGACGGACCAAGATGTACAGGCATTGTTGGTTATTCAATGAGCTGAGACACCATGTGCTGTAGAAGATATATTATTGCTATAGGGTGGAAAATGGGCTTGTGTGGAGTTCTCTTTCAGAGGGTCAGTACAGACTCAATGGGCCGAATGGCCTCCTTCTGTGATTCTATGATTACTGTGTCTCAGCAGGGAGGCAATGCAGCACCTGTGCCACGCCCTCACGGGCATGGCACCCCGTAGAGAGCACCTGCTCCTAGTGGCCATGAAGCTCACTGCAGCCCTGAACCTTTATGTCAACAGATAGGGCTCGAACGGGGACCTGTGTGGCATAGCCCAATCCTCCCAACCACAGGTGCATCCAGGAGGTTACGAATGCTCAGTATGCTCGGGTATCCAACTAGATCACCTTCCAACTGGACTAGATCTACCAAGAATCCGGGGCTGCAAGATTCGGTTCCATTGCCAGGATGCCCCAGGTCCAGGGGGTAATCGACGGCACGCATGTTACACTGCGAGCACCGGGCATTAAGGAGTTCCCTATATTAATAGGAAGCGGTTCTGCGTCCTGAATGGTCAGATCGTATGCGACCGCCACCTCAGAATCATGCACGTGTGCCCGCTACCCTGGTAGTGGGTATGGCAGCTACATCCTGGGGTACTCCGAGATAGCCGGTGTCTTTGAGAACCACCCCAAGATGACTGGTTGGCTCTTGGGGGACACCAGATACCCGCTGAGGCCATGGCTGATGATGCCGGTGTGGAGACCTGAGAACGAGGTGGAGACCCATTACAACAAGGTCCATGTTGCCACCCGTGCTTTCATTGAGCGGTGCATCGGCCTGCGATGCCTCGACTGTTCTGTTCAGCCTTGCAGTACATTCCCCAGAGGGTCTCCTACTTGTTTGGTCTGCTGTGCTCTTCACAATCTGGCACAGCAGCGGGGCGACACACTGGAGGAGGAGGGCTGCCCGAGGAGAGGTTGGAGTGCGAACCCGAGGAGGTGCCGGAGGGTGGAGGACATGCGGTCGCGAGGGCCCGACTTGTGAGGACCAGGGAGGCCCTCATTGTTTCCAGATTCTCCTAGGACAAGGCTGTGTCCATCAGCTAAACCAGCAAACCCCCCCCCCCAACTTCCCTCCCTCCCAAACCCCACTCCACCCCATTCCCCTCCTTTCCCACCATTCCCCTCCTTCCCAAGCCCCCCTCACCCCATTCCCCTCCCTCTCCCAAATCCTCCCTCTCCCCTAATCCCCACCGTCCCCCCAATTCCCCCCTCCCAAACACCTCCCCTATTCCCTGTGCCCCATCACACCACTCCCTCCCTGGCCACCCAGTACACCCTCAAAGGGTCTGTGTAACATCACTCCAGTGTGTTGGGCCAGTCTCAGCACTGTCAGCGGGTCACCATGACTACTCGCTTTATCGAAAACTCTGGTCCTTCTCAGATTCTGATAAAGTCTGACCCATCTCTCTGCTGACAATGTACTCACGCCCATCCTTTAGACCTTGGACCACTATGCCCGGGGGGCGGGGGGTCAGGGTGCGGGCAGGCCTGCTGTGAAGATTAATGTGACAGAGGCTTCCCACGTATGAGGTGTGACATGTTTTAATAGTGAACATTTTAAGGCGCAGCACGGTGGCACAGTGGTTAGCACTGCCATCTCACGGCCCCAAGGTCCCAGGTTCGATCCTGGCTCTGGGTCACTGTCCGTGTGGAGTTTGCACATTCACCTCGTGTTTGCGTGGGTTTCGCCCCCACAACCCAAAGATGTGCAGGGTAGGCGGATTGGCCACGCTAAATTGCCCCCCAATTGGAAAAAATTAATTGGGTACTCTAAATTTATAGAAAAAAATAGTGAACATTTTACTGTGATAGATTTCCATTCCCCCTGGCTACAGATAGGGTTCACTCTCTCTTCGTAATGTTCCATGGTCTATGCTACGTCTAGGTGTCTCCCCAGGATGCAGATCAGAAGTGGAGGCAGCCTGCTGCTTTCCGTGCCCTGTGGCCTTTGCTGCCCTTAGCGGACATCCCCTAGAAGGCCTGGAGCCAGAGGGTTCCACAGCCAACTTATTGGTGACACTGGCATCGCTGTGGCACTTTCTGCCCGCTGTTCTTTAGATGCACCAGAGTCAGGATCGGGGGGAATTCGAAGAACTGGAGACCGCTGTTGTCTCTTTGGTGGCAGGTCTCGGGTTGGCCTCCAGAACTTCCCCCTCCCTGCTGGTACCCGTAGGGCCCTGGGGGGCTCCATGGGATGGACGGGCAGCTAGAGTGAGTTCCACAGGCCTCGGAGTCCTCTGACATTGCCAGTCCTGGAGTCTCACCAATGTCTGCATCATGGTCCTCAATGACTGGGCCATGTTCAGGAGCACCTCGGGAATGTCCACCTGCATCTGGGGCACGTCCCTTAGCAACTGGGACATGTCGAATCCCTCAGCCATGGTTGTCACAGATTGAGCCATGCCTTAGAAGCATGAAGATCGGATGTAGGGAGGGTGCGAGGTGTCAGTCAGTGATTTGTGTGTGTGTGTGTGTGTGTGTGTGTGTGTGTGTGTTTGGGGAGGGGGAGGGGGAGGAGAGATTGGGAATTTGAGGGGTGTCAGGCAGAACTGATGCTAGGAGGTGGTAACTTACCCTTGCAGCTTGATGGAGGTAGTTTGTCTTCGTCCAACATTGGACAATGGTCCTCCTGATCACGCTACCTGCACTGACAGCCACCACCAATGCTGACCCTTCATTTGTCCTCCGACCCCTCGGGGGAACAGGGTGGCCCCACCTCTCATCCACAATGTTAAGCAGAATTGTGAGGTTGCCATCCTCAAAGCGAGGAGCGGGTCAACGCGCTACCATGCTTGCATGCTGACTGGGAGTGCTGAGACACGGGTTGGGTGCATCAGACGGCGAGACAGTCAGTAATATCGAGAATCTCATGAAAATGAAATGAAATGAAAATCGCTTATTGTCACGAGTAGGCTTCAATGAAGTTACTGTGAAAAGCCCCTAGACGCCACATTCCGCCGCCTGTCCGGGGAGGCTGGTACGGGAATCGAACCATGCTGCTGGCTTGCTTGGTCTGCTTTAAAAGCCAGCGATGTAGCCCAGTGAGCTAAACCAGCTAAACCAAAGCATGGACTTTGAGGGGGGTGGGTCATTTTTGGCTCGAAATGGCCATTGAATACGGTCCGCGATCTCGTCAATGTGGCCGCCGTGAAACACCAAATGTGCCCAAAACCACATTTTGAAAAGTTTTCTTTGAATCGTGCCCAATATATCAATAAAAAGGTGATAGCCTCACTTGAAAAAATATTCTTCATCCTAACAATGACACAGCGCCTCATGGGTCTGGGTTGGATTGAAAAGGTTTGATCAATACCTTTTCAGAGGTTGATTTGCATAGTCTACGTAATAAAAGAAAGATGCAATCTGTTGATTTAAAAGGAATAATAATCTTGATTACATCTTGGAATAGCTATTGTTGGTATGTTTCCATTCTCACTTACTTAACCACAATATTCCCCAGATTGTTGCGGTTCATTTCCTTGCAGTCATTGTCCAGAATCTTAACTGCAAAATAACAGAACAAAGAATCTTTTAATAAAACAGATTAAAATCTGCATTCTAGATAAATCAATATTCCACTCACTTTGTTATTAACACAGTTGATGTTTGTAAAAGTGGATAGTCATCTGTTGTCTCCCTTATTAAAACTCATTAACAAGAATAATGAATATTTTGGAGAGGGGTGTACCAGTAAAAGGAATCCAATGAAAATGATCATCTTAGTACAACGTCAATGCTATTCAAAACCTGAGCCCTGAACCAGGATTATAGACCAGTGAATACAATATCATTTTCATGGGTGACTTGCCCTGCCACTATGATTGGTACCATGAAAATAGGTTTAATACTAGGGAAGTGATATTAGTGCGGTGTACTTTTGAAGAGAGCTGCTTGGATCAATAGAATACCTCAATTCACACAATTTTGCTGATAACTACTTATGCCGCTACCAATCAAACATGCCCCCTTCCCTTACCCCACTGCCACTATTAAAATGAACTCGGAATGGTAAAAAGAACATATCAAATATATTATAGTCGGAAAGATGGCCATCAGAGCACTGCACACGCTGCCATGCTTCCCTCGGTGTATCACTCGTCAGCTGCAAGTCTTTGGAGAGGAGATGTCCGTCGCTGTTATTATTTGAATTATTTGACACTGGGGGATGATTCTGGCGTATGGGCCCAAGCATGACGTGTTACAATGAGGTTCAGAACTTTGAAGGGGGTTTTTGGGGGGGGGGGGGGGGGGGGGGGGCTGTAAGGGACGATCGCTACGGTCTTTAAGCCTGACATGAAATGCGATTTTGGCCATCTAGTGATATTTTCCCCTCTCGCCACCAAACCCGCCCGATGTAAATGGGAGCGGAAAATCCCAGCCCTCGTGTTCCTATTGTTGGTGCTTAGATCACTAAGTTTTCCCCGTGTGTGCGTGGGTTTCGTCCGGGTGCTCCGGTTTCCTCCCACAGTCCAAAGATGTGCAGGTTAGGTGGACTGGCCATGCTAAATTGCCCTTAGTGTCGGGTGGGGTTACTGGGTTATGGGGATAGGGTGGAGGTATGGGCTTGGGTAGGGTGCTCTTTCCAAGAGCCGGTGCAGACTTGATGGGCCGAATGGACTCCTTCTGCACTGTAAATTCTATGATCAAGTATTGATCTACTTCGGGAAAGAAACAGACTGCAGACAGGTGAAAGTGCACATCCACAGAGTCCAATTCTCCCCCACAATGAAGATGGTTATTCTAGCCAAAAGAAATGTGTGCAAGAGTTCAGAATAATTTTTTAAATAAATATATATTTCTCTTATTATGGATGTTTATAAATAATTGTTAAAAGAATCATTGGTAACCAGGGTTGAATTCTGGAAACCGCTTCTTAAAAAAAAACACACATTAAGGAAATTACTCTTGTAAATGTGACATTAACACTTTTCAAATAAAAAATATTTTTACCTGCAAACATAGGTGTTAATAACTTACCACAAGTGTGATTTCACCAGCAGCAATAAAACAAAGAAACGTACGAGAAACATCAAATTGCGTTTCCAACATCATGTTAGGAAAGGGCCTGAGAGAACAATTTCTGTCCCATGTATGAGGTTGGATGCATATTAAGCAACTTCAGCATCACTCTCAGAGTTTAGGATGTTATCTCAACCCTATGATCTGTTAACATTTTTAACACATGCAATTTTAAACAAAATAAATACATTGTATGTGGGATGCATCTCCGTTTTGCCAGCGCCCGGGGGTTTCCCAACGGCATGGAGCTGCCCCACAATAGGAAGCCCCACTGACCGGCTGGCGTAACGGAGAATCCCGCTGGTGGGTCGGGGCTGAAAAGTGGCGTGGCGCAGAATCCAGCCCATACTATTTGCTGCTGGGCAAAAATACGTAGTAGCACTTGCCACCACTAGGCTGTGCTCTTTAGAGGTGAAACAATGGTCGACAAAGTCAATTTACAAGATCATTAACCCTTACAACCAGAGAAATATATATATTTCCCGCTGCGGCCAATCCTAAATGCATGTGCTCGATAATTGAAGCAGTGTTTTGGGGGCATCCAATTGCTTGAAATGTTTTCCCATCTAATTGCTTGAAGAGAAAATGAACCTTTATTGGAGTCTATTCATATAAGTACAGTAAAATAGTGCATACATTGCTGAGTAATTTACAGCAATGAATTAGGATAACAGAAAATAAACAAAAAAACCTCCATGTCAGAAGAGGCCGTTACATTTCTCACAGCAATAACTGACAGTAGGGTAGATGAATTGATATTTGTTGCAAGGCAAAACTGTAAATTCTAATGAAAATTCATCGCTCTGAAACATTAGTGGTATTTGCTGAACTTGGTCTCTGGCAAAATGAAGTGGCCATCAACGGCTGTAAACTCGCTGACAGTCAAGACTGGGTTTTGTCAAGGTCTTTGGATGAGCCACGGCATTAAAATCCTGCTCTTGGGTTCTCCCGATTAATCAGTTGGGTGGGACAAATATGTCAAAGGAAGGGTTTCCAATTAAAAGGACACCAGCTTGGGTTAGAACCGTTCAACTGGACATTGATCTTTGAGGCTGCAGCAACCATAGCAATGGAAAGTATGGTCACTCCTGTAGACTGGTAACTTCGGAAAGAAATTCCAGTTAGTTGCTGAACGGATGACTCAACAAGACTTCACATTTTAATACATTTACTGCAACAAAATAAAAGGCCTCCATCAGACCCCCCCCCCAACAGAGACCCCGATCAGAACCCCCCAACAGACACTACAATCAGAGACCCCCAAAATCACCCTTTCACGAAAACAGCAACTGTTACAAGTGTCAGAAGCTTCCTCGAAAGCCAAACATACATCAGAGAGTTTCAAATCCCTTGACAGCCTTTGAAATGTAAATATTCCATTCAATTTCATACAGCAATATATTGCATTAGCCAGTGATTGATTGTTTTATTACGGCTGAGACAGCTGCTTGGTGGATTGTTGAGCTATCTTTCCATTCACGCTTGAATGGATCTGAAGTACTTTGATTTGACGCTACCCATAATGTTTATAAACACTCTTGCTATAATTGATAGTTCCTCACCACATCAAAAGCAGATAAGTGCTTTGATTTCCTCTTTTTCATAGCAGAAAGCACAGATGAAGGGCTGGTAAGGTGACGCAGTGGCTAGCAGTGCTGCCTCAAGGCACTGGGGACCCAGGTTCAATCCTGGCCCGGGTCACTGTTTTTGTGGAGTTTTCACATTCTGCTCATGTCTGCATGAGTCCCACCCCCATAATCTGAAAAGATATGCACGATAGATAAATTGGCCATGCTAGATTTCCCCTTAATTGGGACAAAAATAATTGGGTACTCTAAATTTATTAAAAATAAAGCACTGATGGGTTAGGTGTTTGGGCTGAGGGGGGCAGTATTTGCATTGAGGGGAGAAGAGGGTCTTCTGGTGGACCTTTGGGGAGGGGGGCAACTCCGTCATGCACTGACCCCTTGACCCAATGCAGGAATCCATCACATCAGGGCCATGCTTTAAAACACTTAAACTAATTCACGACTGCATGACTCCCAGATGAGAGGCCTTGGAGAATTGGGCTTCACACCCATTATGTTGCCGCCAGTATGGCCCGTTGCTTGCCGGCGCTGGGGGACTGGAGGATCAGAACCGCCAATTCCATTTTCTGGCACTCCATTTTCTGCTGGATCGGGAAACCTGCTACCAGCAGCAGGCAACAGAAAATCTGTGCAAATGCCGGTTTTCAATATAATGAACCATAGAGACATTTCAGCCTTTTGTTACTCTCTCACAGTTTGGTCGGCTAATCTCACCACAATATTTTAGGAAATCCTGTAACCCACTATCACAATAGCTTCCTTTGTACCCTTCCTAATTCAAAGACCATCACCATGGAAATGTGCCTCACATGGGCTTTGTATCCAGTTAGAGATGCTGATTAGCTACTCTTGGTGCTTTCACTTCAGAAAGCACTTAGCAGCCTTGATGTAGTCATCATCTGTCAATCATAACAAGAGTGTTTATAAACATTGTGGGTAGCATCAATGGAGGGTACCTGAGACGCTTCAAGCATAAAGGGAAAGATAAATAAACAAAACCGTAGGAGCTGTGTCTGAACAATTAAGCTGTCAATCACAAGCTAGTGAAAGGTACTGCTCTGTGAAATTGATTGGACGCTTAGCAATTCAAAGGATCTCAGGGGATTTGAAGTCTCTTCAAGTGTTGTGGGCTTTCAAGGAAGCCTCTGACACTTCAAAAATCTGCAATTTCTAAAGGCATAGGGCTGAGGGAGCAGATGTGATGAAAGGGAAAGTCTTCCTGCATCGATTCTTCACTGAACTGACTGGACTGCTTATTAGCTATGTAATGACCCCCTTGACCTCGGAGTCCACTGTGCCAGGGCTGCGCTTGGCCATACTTACACCAAAGCTTGCCGGGTGGATTTCCTAGTGTGGGGGCTGGAACAACACATGGGGGGGGGGGGGGGGGGGGGGGGGGGGGGGGGGGGGGGGGGGGGAGAGAGCGGGCTCCAGCCCATTAATTGCATGCTACTAATGCATCCAAATCAACACTTTGCATGTTTCTGGTGGTGCAGGGTGGGTAGCACACAATGGCCGGCAGTAGGGAAGCAGAGAATGGGAATGGGACTGCCGCCCATCGCCGATCCCATTTTTCAGCTGAAGATCCATTCTCCGCCTGACCGGGATTCCCAATCACAGCAGCAGGGAATGGAGAATGCCAGCCACTGAGAAGCAGCACTGTGAGTAGCAGCCTCTTATTTGTCCATGGCTCTTCGGTATCATTGATCAAAGCCTTCCCAGCCTATCCCATGGCTCTTAAGTTACATTGATCAAAGCATTCCCAGCCTATCAGTTTCAAGGAAGACGCATTTCCTACTGTACATTTGTATTAGTCAGCCTGACAGGTTACTGAAAGAAGTCTGCTGTTGTTAAATTCAGAATACTCGGTTAAACCGCAACTCAACTGGACCAGCCACATGAATGCCATGCCCACTGCAGCAAGTCAGAGGTTGCATATTCTCTAGCAAGTGATGACTCAAAGCCTCTCCACCAGCTGCAAGGCACAATATACGAGTATGGTGGAATGATCTCCACCTACCTGGATAGGTGCAGCAACAACAGAATTGAAGAAGCTCGGCACCATCAGGACAGTCTGCTTGATTGGCCCTCCAATCACCAGATTGGGTGTTTAATCCTTCCCCCATTTGAGTACCATAGTTACAGTGCTTCCAACTACAGGATGCACTGCGGCAAGTTATCAAGGTTTCTTCGGCAGCACCCACTAAACCTGTGAACTCATCATTCAGAAGAACAAGAGGTTCAGGTACATGGAAACATCATAATTTCCAAGTTCACTCCAAGTCACAAAACAGACTTGGAGATTTTGCAATTCCATCATCACCACTGGTCAAATTCCTACTTTAAAAAAAAAATTTAGAGTACCCAATTCATTTTTTCCAATTAAGGGGCAATTTAGCATGTTCAATCCACCTACCTTGCACATCTTTGGGGGCGAAACACACACAAACACGGGGAAAATGTGCAACCTCCACACAGACAGTGATCCAGAGCCGGGATCGAACCTGGACGCCGTGAGACTGCAGTACTACCACTGCGCCACCGTGCTGCCCAGTCAAATTCCTACTTAACAACATTGAGGGGGTAGCTTTGTCAAATGGGCTGTGGAGCGAAGGTCATCCCATCACCAACTTGTCAATGACAACTAGGGATGAGCAATAAATGCCGACCTTGACAGTGTTTGTCCTATAGTTATTTTTTAATGGTGAATGTCTCAGATGGAACAATGGAGAGATTGTGGTCTGAACATTTCCAGCATTCATGCAATAGAGTCCACGGTCATTTTCAAGTTGTTGTCTGTTGGTAAATCGCTTATTGACCATGCAGATTCAAGGGTGGGAAGATTCGTTCTGTAAATAACTTTAGCATCAAAGTGATTATTCACACGAGTTTCGCCCATAGAATAAATGGCCAAGAGCCAACATTAAATGATGAAGGCCATAAAATAACCTAATTTGTAGCGTGCGAGAAGGCAACTTGAATGCAAGATTACTGTGATAGTTCAAAGTATTCATCTTTTGAAATGTCACGAGTGAAAGCTTTATATTTGTTGTTTGGTGTCAATCTTCATCAAAATAAACTTGAGCAAATCCAAAAAAGCCACATAAAAGCATTTTACCGATAAAGAAAAGAAGGAATTAAAAAATACATTACTGCACCTTCATATCCTGGCACAGGTTTTCCAGCTTGTCCTATGGGGGGAGTTAGAGAGTTTCCCAGGCCGACACAAGATGCACTTATTGGTGATCCAGTTTCTGTTTAAAACATTTTTAAAAATGAATGCACAATTATATTATTACTCAAGACAGTTGTATTCATGCACAAGATTTGTACCGTAATTTAGGCAGTCCAACAGATGTTAAGTTTAAATCTCGTCCTGGTTTTCAAATCCTCACCTTGTCCCTCTCTTATCTCTGTCACGTCCTTCAGCCCGCCAAGATATTTGCAGTCCTCCAATTCAGGCCTCTTGCACCTCACCAGTTTTAATCATTCCATTGTTGGCGGCCATGTCTACAGCTGCTGAGGGCCCAAGCTCTGGAATTCCTTCCTTAAATCCCTCAGTCTCTCTGTCCCTCACTTTCAAACACTCCTTATAACCTACCTGTGTGGCCCAGCTTTTGGTCACCTAGGCTAAATAATTCCCTTTGTGGCTCAGCATCAAATGTTGTTTGATAATGCTCCTATGAAGTAACCATGAGACATTTATGACCGTGAAGGCAGTAGAAATTATCAAGTTGTTGCAAGTGGGAGATGTAAAAGAACACGAATGGAGAAAAGACCATCAAGCACATTCCTTCCACGCCATTTTGCTCAATATTGGACTCTACCCTGCCTATACAATCTCCAAAGAATGCAGCTCTCGTACATACCTGTATTCCACTATTCCACACACCTCTGGTCACCCGACCCACCAACCCCGAAGATGTTTGAGGAAAACTGGAGAATATCTGGTCGACATATCTCGCATGATGCCACTTGGCTAGTTCCTTTCCATCTTTCCTAGTTTTAGCAAAAGCCATGCCAATATTATCCACATTTTTTAAGATGCACAATTAGAAAGAAAGATATAAAGATGTTTACCACTAAAATCAACCAAAAGAATTTATTCAAATCATGCAATTCTAATGCTAACCTGATAATGTAGATGGTCAGTCAGTCTTAAAAAAAAACAAATTGTTCGGACGGGTCTGGTCACATCACAGAATAAAAATTCCCCTGATGGGAATAGTGGTACGAAAATAGAACATGCTGGGATATCTGCCCAAACTAATGTCTGCACACTTCTCGATGAGCCAGGTTTCTCACTTCTGATCATTTCCAGATCATAAAAAAGCCTGTTTACCAATTCTGTTCATCATTTTAGTAGACTATGAAGGCAGTCCACACCGAATTGAAGAAAGAAAGTTTTATCACAGTAACTGTTATGTACACTGCACAAAATATCCCAGGCGGGTCTCTCCTTCCTGTCGGCACCCAAACTGGCCGACTTTACACAGACGTTTAGCAAAACATGGCTTCGGGTTCCCCAGCCCCTTTAACGAGGGGCTCGTTTTCAGCGAGGCTCATGGGGACTCTAATCATTGCTGCAACTTTGTACGTCCTGTGTGGATTATACCAATCATCATGAACCTTGAAACTTAATTGCTAATTCTCCACTGTTAATCTTGTGAATCATTCCTTCCAGAGTTGGCCTGTCCGTCCTTCATAAGCTCTCTGGCGGTGGATAGTGATAATAAATCATTGCCTTCATTGGGGAATGTTTGGCACTGTGATTGCACAATAGCAATGCATGTACTCTTGCTGTTATTAATTAATCTACGCAAGCCATTTTAGCTTTCTTTCACCCATTTTCT
Organism: Scyliorhinus canicula; assembly: GCF_902713615.1. Taxonomy (NCBI): domain Eukaryota; kingdom Metazoa; phylum Chordata; class Chondrichthyes; order Carcharhiniformes; family Scyliorhinidae; genus Scyliorhinus; species Scyliorhinus canicula. The sequence continues at coordinate 19,160,081 of NC_052165.1, read as the reverse complement.
TTTAAACCAGACTTTAAAGACATTCATAGTATTTCTTGTTCAAATTATTCAAATTCTTGGTCGTCGGTTTGAGAACTTCACTTAAAATCAAAATGTTCTATTTGTGATGAGCGTTAAAGGGCCACGGCATGGGGTCAGCTCAGTCTGAACTCAAACTCCATTTAAACAATAATATGTTGGATATCTGAGACAGCCTGCATTTTGTTATTCAGCTTAGTTAAATTTTACATAAACTAACAAATAAAAATTACTTTGGATCCAAACAAAATCAATGGAATGAAAACATGATTGCATTATTACACACTTTCTCCCTCAAGTACATCCTTCTTTGAATCCTCTGCAGAAGCTGGCACTTACATCTCCATTAAGATTGATGGGTCAAAGATTTGGCAAGTGGGACGTCACTCTGAGACTGCAGTTCACCACAGCTCCTATAATATCTCCGTCAACTTGAGTCATCCAAACTCTACAGCCTTTCATCCACAATCCCTGTGCTGGCCAAGCTAAATCTCTCATCCTGGTTTTCAAATTGCTCCGCCAGCTCATTCCTCCCAATCTCTGTAATCTCCTCCGGCCTCATGCCAATAACTTTTATTTATATAGCACCTTTATATAGTTACCTGGATTCTCATTTCCGGAGACTGTGCTCCTGCCAGTGGAGAATCGCTTACTGGGCTCCGCTCGTGCTGGGGGCAGGGTCCAGTGCGAGTGTCTTTCCTTCACAATGCTAATTTATGCACGGGGGAGGGCTCGCTGGAGTCTGTTGGTTCCTGGTTTCGAACTGCCATTTTGAGCGGGTGGCCTGTTACCGAGGACTGGCAGCGAGCCCCCTTCCCCAAAATTCAAATCCTGACCCACACTGACAAGTACGGGTCTACTTCCCCCCCCCCCCCCCCCCCGCCATCACGGGAATAAAAGGTTACCCCCTTCCCTCCACAGTACACACGCATGAGAGTGACCCATCCACCCCACTAACCCTCCCCATCAGAGCCCCGAGCAGAGACCCCCAACAGAAACCCACATCATTCATCCTAGTCAGTCACTCCTGCCTGCTAGTTGAAGGGCAGTCCCAGCATCAGAGTAAAGAAAATCTCTGCATTTTCACTTACCTTTCCCCAACGTCTGCTGCCTCAGACAAAAGTGTTTAAAGCAGCAACTATTAAAAGTATCAGAGGCTTCCTCGAAAGTGGTGTACACTTCAAAGGGCTTCAAATCCCCTGACAGCTTTTGAACTCCAAATCTTCCATTCAATTTCACACAACAATACACTGCCTCCTTTTCAGAGTAGAAAACACTTAGAAGCTTTTGATTTGATGAAGAGATGTCATTCATAGAAAGAGTGTTTATAACCATTGTGATTAGCATCAAAGCAGGGTACTTGAGTTACATTCAAGCGTGAAGGTAAAGATAGATAAAAGAAAATCCACCAAGACCTGTCTCTGGAGTAATAAAACTTTTAGTCACTGGCTAATGCATTGTATTCCGATCGGGAATCCCAATACCGGCGTCGGGCAATAGAGAATCCGCTCCAATTTAACATTCCAAGTTGTTTCACAGGAGAATTACAAATCAAAAGATCACACTTATCCACATCAGGAGTGTTAGAACCTTCACGAAGACGGGGAATCACTGATTGATCTCCCTGTCGCTTCAAGAATACAAGTTCTCCTGTTGAGCCGCAGGAGGCCCACCCAATAGGGGGTCACCAGCGGGGAACTTAAATATCGACCCCTAGACTCGGACAGGCTGTTCCTGATAGTTCCAGGCTGAGGTAGGCTAATGTGTGGGACTAACCAGTAAGCCCCAGTAGACCTCAAAAAGGCTGTAGAAATAGCTACACCCCTGGAGAATGCCGAGAATGGGGATCAAGAACTTCAAGGAGTGATGGATAATAGCATCTTCAGGTTGATGGAGCATTCTTACATTGAGAAGTCAGTGTATCCAGTGAAGGCACCCAACATGTTTCACCCACCATCAACTCAACATTCCGTAAGGACAGCACGGTAGCACAGTTGCTTCACTGCTCCAGGGTCCCACGTTTAATTCCCAGCTTGGGTCACTGTGCGGAGCCTGCACATTCTCCCCGTGTGTGCATGTTTCCTCCAGGAGCTCCGGTTTCCTCCTACAATCCAAAGATGTGAGGTTAGGTGGATTGGCCATGATAAATTGCCCTTAAGTGACCAAAATGGTTAGGTGGGGTTTCTGGGTTATGGGGATAGGATGGAGGCGTGGGATTGGATAGGGTGCTCTTTCCAAGGGCTGGTGCAGACTCGATGGGCCGAATGGCTCCTTCTGCACTGTAAAATGTATGATTCCATGACATCCTGATGTTTTAAAAGACATCCAGAGGTACCCAGGAAACGTCACCGGGAAACGTCCCCGGAGGACCACAGGCCGTAGGGTTATGTAGATAGTCCCGATAAGGATAAGGCTGCTTGTCAACGATCATTCCTTAGAGATGGAGGTGGTACGGCACCTGCCGTCTCAGTCATTGGGGAACAGAAATGTTATCATCTCTGAACGGGTATTCGGCCAGCAGGACCAGATTTGCCACATACATTGGAGAACGTTTGACGATTATGGGGACCACCATAATTCCAGTAGCTAATGGATAGCAGCCGGCCCGGCTCCCACTCATAGTCGAGTGAGGATTAGGACCTAGTCTGATGGCAGGTGTTGGCTCCCGAAGATCCGACTAATCTGGCTGGAGATTTTTTAAATTAGGGATCGGTGGATTATCCAAGGTTATTAGCAAATTCCCTAAATTATTCCAAGAGGGCCTTGGAAAATTAACAGGAGTGAAGGCTGAGATCTATGTCGCTCCTGGCACCATACCAAAATATTTCTGGGCACGCCCAATCCCACACTCACTACTTGCAAAGGTAGAGACATAAATCGTGTGGTTGGAAAGCCTCGCGATAATACGGCCAAAGAAGTTCACAGGGAGCTGTGCCAGTGGTCCCCGTCCTCAAGCCTGATTGATAAGTCAGTCCGCCTTTGCGGGGACCATAACTTTGCAGTCAACAAAGCATCAAAACTGGGCCGGTACCTCATGCCGCGTGTGGACGATTTGAAAGCCAAATTGGCAGGCTGTCAAACCTTCATGAAACTGGATATGAGCCATGCCTACCTGCAACCTGATTTAGATGAAACACGCAGAAAGTATGTCACAATTAACAACCATAAGAGCCTGTATGAATCTACATGCCCGCCCTTGTTGGCATGTGCCATCTTTCAGCATGACATGGAACATATTCTCCAAGGACTGCCGAGGTGACAAGATAACTCGACGATGTACTAATCACAGGGGCCACTGAGCAAGAGCGCCTGCCGAACTTGGAGGAGGACGTGAGGCCGTTTTTCAACACAGGCGTACATCTCAAGAGAAGAACTGTGTCTTCCAGGCAGGCAAAGTGATCTACCTAAGGTACCGTGAGATAAGAAAGGCCTACACTCCGTGGAAGATAAAGTGAAGGCTATCAAGGAGGCTCCGACCCCACAGCATACCACAGAGTTGAAATCATTTTTAGGCTTGATGAATTGCCATGAGAGAAGTTCATCACAAATGTAGCCACTTCGTTGTCACCACTGAACATGTTTTACTGAAAAAAACATCACAAGGTGGTCATGGCAGGTACCAAAGGATGAAGCCATCTCGAATGTAAAACAGCAACTGCCGTCCTCGAATATACTGGCTCATTATGACCCCAGAAAAGAACTAATACTTTGTGTGATGCCTCTCGAATGGAGTGAGTGCAGTCCTCTCAAAGCAATAGGACGATGGCATGGAGAAGCCCATTGTGTCCATGTCCAGGTCCTTGGCAGATACTGAGCAGCATTATTCAGAGATTGAAAAGGAAGGGTTGGCTATTATTTTTGGTGTGAAAAATATTCCACCAGTATGCCTACAGCTGGTATTTTGAGTCATAACAAACCATAAGCTTTTTCCAGGGTCTTTCCAAAGAAAATAAAGCAATTCCCCCCACCACCTCGGCTCAGATCTAACGTTGGGCCTTGATACTGGCTGCCTATGAATACTAACTTGAGCACCGCCTTAGGAGTGCGTATTGCCAACGCAGACACTCTGAGTTGCCTACCTCTGCCCACGATCTCAGCTCCTTTGCTGGTGCTGTCATGACGTTCAATATTTCATATACCTTGTCAGTATCTGTGAAACGGACTAAAGCTTGGACCCAGAAGGACCCACAGTGTCCAAGATGCGCCATATGATCGTCAGTGGTGGAATCCAAGGACACCACATATGTCATGGAGCCCCTCCTCATGAAAAGACAAGAAGTAAGTGTTGAAGACGGTATTATCCTTTGGGGGCCCCAGGGAGTTGTCCCCCGCCCAGGTCAGTGCCCAATTCTATGGAGTTACACAACGGTCACCCCGGGGTATCCAAGGTGAAGATGATCGTTAGGAGCTACATTTTCTGGCCCGGGCCCAATGCAGATAGAGGTGAAGCAATGCTCCTTGTGCCAGGAGAACCAGAGGCTCCCACGTTCAGCCTCCGTACACCCATGGGAATGGCCAGGAAGACCATAGGTACTGTTGCATCTAGACTTCGCTGGTCTGTTCTTTAGGTCAATATTCCTCATTATGGTCGACGCCCATTCAAAATGGCTGGAAGTACATCTCATGTCCTTCATGACTTGTTACACAATAATAGAAAAGCTCCGGCAAATCTCTGCACCGACGGCACACAAGAGGTCCTTGTATCTGATAACGGTACTACCTTTACCAGTGGGGAGTCCCAGGCGCTCATGATGTCAAACAGCATCAAACACATCCGGACGGTGCCATGCCACCCATCGTCCAATGGTCCAGCAGAGTGGGCGGTAAAGCCACTCAAGAATAGAATGAATAAACAGCCAGTGGGTTGCATGGACACAAGGTTGGCTCAATCCCTGTTTGGCTACAGAATCAGGCCTCACTCCATGATGGGGGTCTCCCCAGCGTAATTACTGATGGGTCAATGACTGCAAACCCAGCTCAACTTGCCATTTCCAAATTTGGCGGGAAGGTGGAGTCCAAGTAGGGGAGCCAAATGAGGAATTACGACGGCAGGAGATCCGAGAGAACATTTAATAATAATAACATTAACATAACAATAAGAACATTTAAAACAGGAAATATGTTTGGAACTTCGGAGATTGCACCGCTTGGATCCCAGGAGTCGTGTCGGGGAAGACGAGGCCTCGCTCCTATAAAATCAATGTCCAAGGAAAGGCTGTGAAAAAGCACCTGGACCACCTGAGGAGTAAGGAGTCCACTCCAGTGGACACTACAGCCCCAACGCCAGTTTCAGCCACCTCCGGCACAGGGTTTCAGCCCAGAGGGGATCCTCGGGTCATTCCGCTGACAGTGGAGACGCGGGATCGAGGATGGAGGCTGAGGAGACTGGTTTGCTTCTAGCGGCCAGCCCCGGGGGTGAGCCCCATTCTGCAATCCTCAGGCATTCGCCGAGGAAGCAAAGGTCCCCAGTCTGCTTCAGGTTCCCCGATCCAGCTTCACTTGCCGCAGATCCAAGGCCCAGCGCCAAAATGCAGAAGAGGCCCCCAGGAGTGATGGGGCTGAAACAGACAGGGATGTTATAACCCTCACTGAAACCACGGGGGAAATTGCTGATTGATCTCCCCGTGGGCTTTGTAGAATAGGAGTTCCCGTATTGAGCGGCAGAGGCTTGCCCAATCGGGGCTCACCAGCGGGGCATTAAACATTGACTCCCAGACCCGGACCAGTGCTTCCTGACAGTCCCGAGCTGGGATATTTGTTTTTTATGTCATGGCTGCAACTTTAATCATGTTTGGAAATATACCCGCTTTGCCTTTTAGCCTCTGCATCCTGAGATTATTACAGGGAGATAATAAGGTGGATGACCAAAGGCTTAGTAAACGGGGCAGGTTTTAAGGCATTTCTTGTCGGAGGAAAGCAAGGCAGAGAATTATCAGGAAGGCATTCAAGAGCTTTGGTCCTCAGCAATAGACCATCAACAATGGAACAATGAAATCAGAAAGCACAGGATGTCAAAATAAGATGAATGCAGTTATCTCAGGAGGTTGTGGATCTGGTGGAGGTTACAGTGATAGAGCGGGGTGACATCATGGAGGGATTTAAAAACAAGCATTAGAATTTTAAAATTAAGACTTTACTTATATGGGTGTCAATGAAATTCAGAGAACTTGGACGTTATAGGTGAACAGGACTTGCTGAAAGTTAAGACTTGAGCAACAAAGTTTTGGATGACCTCAAGTGTATGGAGGATAGAATGTGGGAGACCAGACGAGTGTGTGCTGGAATACTAAAGTTACGAGGTAACAAAAGCATGAATGAGGGTTTCAATAACAGTTGAGCTGAAGCAGGGGCAAAGTCGGGCAATGTTACAGAAGTAACAGTTTTGATTATCATAGAATTTACAGTGCAGAAGGAGGCCATTCAGCCCATCAAATCTGCATCGGCTCTTGGAAAGAGCACCCTACCCAAGGTCAACACCTCCACCTTATCCCCATAACCCAGTAACCCCACCCAACACTAAGGGCAACTTTGGACACTAAGGGCAATTTATCATGGCCATTCCATCTAACCTGCACATCTTTGGACTGTGGGAGGAAACCGGAGCACCCGGAGGAAACCCACGCACACACGGGGAGGATGATCATTATCATTGGTCTCATTATCGAAGAAAGGACATACTTGCCATAGAGGGAGTGCAGCGGAGGTTCACTAGGCTGAAATTGGGGAGACGGCTCTCTCCTAAGAAAGATTGTTTAGACTGGGCTTGCATTCATTGAGTTTAGTGAAGGAACAAATACGTGGTTGGATACTCATCCCAAAGTTAAATATGCACAGAGGTTGTGAACAGACTGGATTACTCTCTGACTGTTGGCAGGAAGATGGGTGGAGTTGACAGCTCAGGAATGAAACTTGGAGCAGGGATTAAAAACGGCTTCCGTCGTCCCACTATTTAATTGAAGGACATTTCTCCTCATCTAATATTGGACAAGCAGTCTGATAATTTAGCAACAGTGGAGGAGTCCACAGAGGTGGCGTTGAGGTAGTGATGGGCATCATCGGAACACACCGAATACTGTGATAATTACTAAGCAACAGCATTTGCGGTAAGAAATAAGAGGGGGCTAAATATGGATCTTTGGGGGACACCAGAGAGAACGAGAGAGTAGGAGAGAAGCCATTTCAAGCGATACTCTGGTTACAATTAGATGGATAAGAACGGAAACAGGTGAGAATAGTCCCACTTTGCTGGATGACAGGTGGAAAGTTTGAAGGAAAATGGTATGTCTAACCTTGTCAAAAGATTAAGACAGGTTGAGAGAATGAAGAGGGATAATTCACCTTTGTCATAGTCATATGGGATGTCACCTGTAATTTTCATAAGAGCCAATTGTGAACTATAGTGGGTTGGAAATTTGATCAGCGAGATTCAAATATGCTGTTCCAGGAGAGATGGACACGGATTTGGGAGGTGACAACACATCCAAGGATTTGGGAGGGGGAAGTGAAATTTTTTTTTATTAAGAGAAGGATGGTAATGGAAGGAACAACACTTTGAAGAGAGAGAATTGGTAATAATACTGGCTAACATGGATACCAACAGGGGAATGAAATGAAAATCGCTTATTGTCACGAGTAGGCTTCAATGAAGTTACTGTGAAAAGCCCCTAGTCACCACATTCCAGTGCCTGTCCGGGGAGGCTGGTACGGGAATCGAACCGTGCTGCTGGCCTGCCTTGGTCTGCTTTAAAAGCCAGCGATTTACCCAGTGAGCTAAACCAGCCCCTAATGGTTAGTGAGCAATCACCAATTGAGGCAACAGGAGGTGGGCCTGATGGCCAAGGTAAGCTTGGAGGGCATGCAGGTAGATAGCAGCGAAAGATGTGGGTTCAGGGTTAGGGCAAGGGGAACATTCAAAGAAATTCAGTCCACTGGGCTAATGAAAGGGAGGGAAGTGGCAGAGTCAACCAATTGGCTGGCTTCAATTTTAATAATAAAAGAAGTCGATGAGCTCCTCGTGTTTGTAGGCAGGTGCAGGAGACGGAATAGGGGTTTTAGAAGACAGTTTGAGGTAGGGACAATAATTTCATAGAATTTACAGTGCAGAAGGAGGCCATTCGGCCCATCGAGTCTGCACTGGCTCTTGGAAAGAGCACCTTACCCAAGCCCATACCTCCACCCTATCCCCATAACCCAGAAACCCCATCTAACACTAAGGGGCAATTTGGACCCTGAGGGCAATTTATCATGGCCAATCCACCTAACCTGCACATCTTTGGACTGTGGGAGGAAACCGGAGCACCCGGAGGAAACCCACGCACACATGGGGAGAACGTGCAGACTCCACACAGACAGTGACCCAGCGGGGAATCGAACCTGGGACCCTGGCACTGTGAAGCATTTGTGCTGGGTGTTATCTTTGCAATTCAGGATAATCCTGGAATAATTAACAGTTTTATTAGACAAGAGCAGAACACAATAGTGCTTTATGTGATCCAGCAGATTGGATTGGATTTGTTTATTATCACGAGTACAGAGGTGCAGTGAAAACAATTTTTCTGCGAGCAGATCAAACAAATCATTAAGTACATGAAAATAAAATAAAAGGAAAATATATAATAGGGCAACACAAGGTACACAATGTAAATACATAGACACCGGCATTGGGTGAAGCATACAGGAGTGTAGTATTAATCATGTCAGTCCATAAGAGGGTCATTTAGGAGTCTGGTAACAACGGGGAAGAGGAAGAAGCTGTTTTTGAATCTGTTCGAGCGTGTTCTCAGACTTTTGTATTTCCTGCCCTGTGGAAGGAAATTGGAAGACTGAAGTCGGGTGGGAGGGGTCTTTGATTATGCAGCCCGCTTTCCCCAGGCAGCGGGAGGTGTGGGTGGAGTCAATGGATGGGAAGCAGCTTCGTATGATGGACTGGGCTGTGTTCACGAATCTGATCTGGCAGCGAATGGTTCAACCAGTTGTCTGACTTATTCTTTCAAGTCTGGGTCCCACTGACCTCAAGGGAGTGAAGATGAAGGCCAAACTGAGGGGACTGAGGGTGAGAGAGAGTAATGATTTTAATGGAGTGAAGTATCCTTTCTTCCCTGTTTACAAATTGCAAATTGTTGTTTTTTTTGGAATCCTAACAATTGCGCGCAGTTTTGGTCTCCTATCTATGAAGGGCCATAATTGCCATAAGGGAGTGCAGCAGAGGTTCACTGGACTGATACTTGGGTTGCCGAGACTCTGCTATGAAGAGATTGTTTTGACTGGGCCTGTATTTATTTGAGTTTAGAAGGATGAGAGGAGATCTGAATGGAATGTATGAAATTCTAATAGGGTTGGGCAGACTAGATGCAGAATGGATGTTTTCCCTCGTTGGGTAATCTAGAACCAGGGGACACAATCTCGGGATACGCGACCGGCCATTTAGGACTGCAACGAGGGCAGTAGAGAGTGAGCGTTTTGAACAAGAGATGATAGAATAGAACAAGGTGAGATATAATCAGGAATTCTGAAGAAACCTCTTTACCCACAGAGTGTTGAGCCTGCTACCACAGGGAGTGGTTGAAGAAATATCGTAGATGTTTTTAAGGCGAAGCTAGACAAGCATTGGCATCTCGGATCCCAAGTCTCCACTGACAGTTATGATGGTAAAATCCAATATATCCTCTGTACTCCTATCCAGATGGTCAAAGGAGGAGAACGTGGCAAAGGATCAGGAAGGTCAGGCCAAGGTATGAGCTGGTAACAAGTTCCTCACTGTGGCTACGACAAATCTTGGGGCAAATCTTAGAAGATAAAGCCAAGTGGGGAGGCTATATTAAGGGGAAAGGTGTCATCACCCACACCCAGGTTTCCATCAAAGCCTCCAAGCTTTCCAATACATTCCTCTAATTCTGTTTTCTTAAACATCCCAAATTAACCATGCTACATTGGTGCCATCCTTTCAGTTGTCAAGGCCCTAAACGTTTAAATTCTCTCCCTAAAGCTCTCTGCCTCTCGAGCTCGCTTTCCTCCTTTAAGACACTCCTTAAAATAAACCTATTTGACCAAGCTTTGGTCGTCTAATATATCTTTATATGGAATCATAGACTCATGGAATCCTTACAGTGCAGGAGGCTATTCGGCCCATTGAGTCTGCACCAGCCCTTGGCAAGAGCACACCACTTACGCCCATGTCTCCATGCTATCTCTGTAACCCAGTAACTCCACCTAACCTTTTGGACACTAAGGGGCCATCCACCTAGCCTGCACATCTTTGGACTGTGGGTGGAAACTGGAGCACCCGGAGGAAACCCACACAGACACGGGGCGAAAGTGTAAACGCCACACATTCACCCGAGGCCGGAATTGAACCCTAGACCCTGGAGCTGTGAGGCAGCAGTACTAACTACTGTGCCATCATGCCGCCCCATATAACTCAGTATCAAAGCTTGTTTTGACAATACCCCTGTGAAAGCCTTGGGATATTTTATTATGGCGAAGGAACTATAAACGCAGCAGTTTCCAATTGTGGTGAATCATTATAGCACAATTCACACTGTCACCACACATGTTGTACCATGCCTCTGTAAGCTCGGCACACGAGCAGTTGCGCGGCTCTGCCCCTAGGGGGGAGGTGTACTGGGAATGTACGGAAGTGTATACTGGGCTCCACCCTTGGCTCCGCCCATGACTACTCCCCCCCCCCACTGGTTGTATAAAGCTTGGCAGTCGGAGCCTGCCTGCCAGTTCATCTAGAGTTCACCTCGTCACAGGCAGGCTCTGTCGTAAGACGATTAAAACCACTGTTCGCTTCTAACCACGTGTCACGTGAATTGATGGTCTCATCAATTTAATCGTCTTAAGAAACAGTAAGGAACGACTATGGAATCAGCCCTCAAGCCTGATCGACTGAAACTCGACCCACAGGATGCAGAGGCGAAAGACATTTTTTCACATTGACTCCGATGTTTTAAGGTCTACCTGGCTGAAGCAAGCACCAATGAAACGATGGAGGAGCAGAAACTCAGCCTACTGCACGCAAGGGTGAGCCATCGTATATCACTCAGTTAAATTGTACCGGCTCATATACAGAGGCCCTGGCCCTACTCGACAAAATGTACGTGAGGCCCGTCAATGAGGTCTACGCATGCCACATTTTTACTACTCGCCGCCAGCGCCCCACAGAATCGCTAGAAGAATTTCTAAGAGACTTAAAAGCCTTATCCCGGGACTGTAATTACCAGACAGTAAATGCTGCTGAACATAGAGAACTTGCTGTCCGCGATGTCTTTGTTACAGGCCTTAGATCGAATTCCATGCACCAGCGAATGCTGGAGAAAGGGGCTCAAAATTTAGAAGATACTGTTGAAGTCGCTACAACTTTGGAGGCCTCGTTTCGTAGCCTCACCTCGTTTCCTGCGGACTCCGCGACCCCGTCATGGGCCCCCGACCAGCGACTGCCCCAGGACTGCACCGCGCGGCCGCACAGCCACCATGCTGCCCCAGCCTGCCACTTTTGTAGCCAGTCCCAGAACCCGCGGCAGCACTGCGCGGCCTGCAACGCGACCTGCAGCAGCTGCGGGCGAAAAGATCACTACACCAGAGTGTGTCTGGCAAGAAAGGCCACGGCACAAAGCAACCGCTCTCCGCACTCGCAGGCCCGCAGGCCCCGGATCGCTGCGGCCTATACCCTGATTCCGCCCCCACTCACCACGTGCGATCCATGGGGGCCGCCATCTTGGCGGACCCCCACCATGCAGCCGACCACGTGCGACTCATGGGGGCCGCCATCTTGGACACCATCTTCCTCGCCGCCCACCACGTGCAACCCACGGGGGTGGCCATCTTGGGCTCCATCCTCTCCAAACTCAGAAAATTTGATTGAAGACTGCGACCTCAGCGGGCACTCATCGCATGGCCACCCTAGCGCAGCCGACCGAGCCGCCGACTACCCACAACTCAGTCACACTGGACCAATCACGCCCAAAACATCTCCACAACTCTATGACGACGGTCCAAATCAACGGGTACAGTACACGGTGCCTTTTCGACTCCGGGAGCACCGAGAGCTTTGTACACCCAGATCTGGTAAGATGCTGTTCGCTCCCTGTTTTTCCTGCACGGCAAACTATCTCCCTCGCTTCGGGTTCCCACTCTGTCCACATCCAAGGACGCACCGTCGCGACTCTAACGATCCAAGGCGCTAGTTACTCTAATTTTCAACTATACGTTCTGCCCGAACTCTTCGCCCCACTTTTACTGGGACTCGATTTTCAGTGCAATCTCAGGAGTCTCACCCTCAGCTTCGGCGGACCTCTACCCCCACTCACTATCTGCAGCCTAGCCACGCTGCGAACCTCCCCCCCTCATTATTATCCCCTGTCATTATCAGACTGCGTATTTTACATTTCAATTTCACATAGTACACAAATCATTAATGGTGGCTAAACAGGTTGAGAAAGTGATTAAGATGACAAACAGGATGCTGAGATTTACGAATAAGAGGCACAGAATGCGAAATTCAATAAAAATCTGGAATTAAAAGTCTATAAAAACCCACCTGGTTCGCCAATGTCCTTTGGGGAAGGAAATCTGCTGTCCTTACCTGTTCCAGCCTACATGTGACTCCAGACCCAAAGCAAAGTGGTTGACTCTTAACTGCCCGCCTGAAGGACAATTAGGGTTGGGCAATAAATGCTGGCCCAGCCAGCGACGCCCACATCCCATCAACAAATAAAAAAACAAATAAATAAAATATGAAGTTGTGAATTATAAGTGGAAATGGAAATGGCACAATATAGTGCATTCCTTTAATATATTATATTATAAAGTTGCTCTCTAACTTCTATTCAATTGTAAAACGGATTGGGTCGGATTTTCCGTCCATTCACGTCGACGGGATTCTCTGGTCCCGCTGCCATGAATGGCAGATTTGGCTGAGCGCCAAATTCCCTGTTTTTCGCTTGCAGCGGTAAAGGGGCGGAATCACAGGGAGAATCCCAGCCGCTATTTCCAATACAATTACTGCTGTAAGAACATTTTTTTTTGAGACCTGTCTTTCCGAAGAGTGGTTTAATTAATGGTTTAGAGATTACACAGTTCACTTTGTGCCCCAAGTTTAATAGTTTACATTCGCTGTTGATATCCCCCATTTTTACCTGTTTGCCACCAGTGGTCTAGAACAGGAACTTTGAAGACGCTTTTGGCCCATTGCAAAGTGTTTGCATCACAATGTTCACCAGCAACAAACAACGTCCTGAACCTGGAACAAAATAGTGGTAACTTTTATAGTGCAGAGAAATTGGCTGCTTCCATTAACTTCACCTCACTCTAACCTTGCTGTTCTCAGCCTCCTAAACATTCCCAGTGATGCACAAAGTAAGCTTCAGGCACTTTATTGGGCAATTTACAGCCTTCCAGTCTTAAAACATTGAGTTCAACAACTTTAGATCATAACCGCCAATTTTGTTGGACAGCAGGCACCATTAATGCTTCTGCTGTTACCACTTACACCTCCTCGATACTCTAGGTTCCATGTCCTTATTTCTCCTATTGCCATTCGCTTTCTCTGCCTCATACAATTATTCCTTTTATCATTTGATCACCCTTCCCTCTAAACCAACACATTCACGTTTATTCTATCCTGAGCCCTCCACCCCAGCCCCCTTCTATTCCCCCAACCTGTCGTTGATTTTAAACTGATGATTCTCCAACTTCTTTCGATTTTAATGAAAAGTCTCCAACCCGAAACAGTAACAAATATGCTCTCTCTCTTCCGTTGCTGCCCTACCCAAAGAACATTTCCAGCATTTTCTGTTTTTATTACAACCATACCAAATGAAGAAGGCAATCGTCTGGATTTTCACTCTCGGGACGGGTAGCACACGTGGGGAAATTTCCTGACCCACCACACTCGCCCAAGGAGAAACCCCCCCCCCCCACCGCCCCCCACCAATTGAACAGTTTTTGTTTTGCAAGTGGGGGGCAGATATGAGATAGTCAGGCTTGCTAGATGAAAATCAGAGGTGGGCATAGGGCTATTAATGGGCTGTTTAAAGGACTCATTCACTCCCCATGCCACCTTCATGTCCCCCATGCCAGCTCATGGCCTTACCCACCCCATGTAACTTAATGGCAACCCATTCCACTCACCCATCACCCTTGGCTTTTATACCCTCCATGCGAACTCAGCTAGTACCTATCGTGAGCAGACTCCAGAAGCCATGTTGAGATAAAATAAAATGAAGGTCCAGATACCGATTATAATCTTAACATTACAAAAACACACCCATTCATGAAAATCCATCCAAAACATTTAAATCCCCTCAAGTACTTAATCCGTTATAAAAACACACATCTATTCAAGGGGGTGGAATGTTTGGGGGACTTCTTTCTGGAGGGTCGGTTTGCAAATCCAGGGGAGTTATTGAAGAAGTTTGGGCTTTCACAGTCGGAAAGCTATAGATATCTGCAGATGAAGGGCTTTGTGAGGAAGGTCTTCCCGTCCTTTCCAGTAGAGTCGCCAGTCTCATTGTTGGAGAGTATTCTGACGTTTACAGGGATGGAGGGGGGGGGGGGGGGTAACTCGGGAATTTCCGGGAGGATACTGGCAGAGATTACTGCATCCCTGGTGGGGACCAAGGCCAAGTGGGAGGAAGAGTTGGGGGTGGAATTAGATGAGGGAATATGGTGTGAGGCCTTGTGTCGGTTGAACGCTTCTTTGTCGTGCACGAGACTGAGGCTCATACAGTTCAAGGTGGTGCACCGGGCTCACTTAACAAGGCTAAGATAAGTTGGTCGTTTGAGGGGGTGGAAGATAAGTGTGAGCATTGTGGGAGGGGCCAGGCAAATCATGTGCATATGTTCTGGACTTGTCCTGAGCTGGTGAGATTTTGGGTTTCCTTATTCCACACCATGTTTGCGATTCTACAGATGGAATTGGAACCCAGTCCCCTTGTGGCCATATTTGGGTTGTCAGACTTGCTGTCTCTGCAGAGGGTTGTGGGGGCGGATGTCTTAGCCATTGCCTCGCTGATCGCTCGCAGGCAGGTGCTGTTGGAGTGGAGGTCAGCTTCTCCACCCAATGCCTCAACATGGACGGGGTATCTTATGGAGCTTTTGCATGTTGAGAAAATTAAGTATACATTAAGGGGTTCAATTAAGGGGTCTTATAAAAGATGGTGTCCTTTCATTCTGTTTTTTTAAAGAGCTAGTCACTGTCAGCAGCTGGGGGAGTTGCAATTTTGTTTCAGGGTGTATATGTTTTTTTTTGTTCTGTACACATTAACAAATGTTCATTAAAAATATATTTTTTAAAACTTCCGTTCATAACCCCACATCAAAGAATCATTTCATAATCTCCTGTCAAGTTCCGAAGTTCAAATGGCCCTGCTGAGTACAAGTTTCCCTCAGATGTGAATCATGCCCCGTCACTTTACCC
The DNA here is from genome assembly GCF_902713615.1 of Scyliorhinus canicula. NCBI lineage: Eukaryota > Metazoa > Chordata > Chondrichthyes > Carcharhiniformes > Scyliorhinidae > Scyliorhinus > Scyliorhinus canicula. The sequence continues at coordinate 19,144,642 of NC_052165.1, read as the reverse complement.
CTACTGGAAAAAGGGATCCATCGGAAATAAGACAAGGCTTCCGCTTCCTGCCCGCCATTTTTAAAGGCCCACAGAGTTTCCAAGATTGGGCTCATTTCAACGAAAAATGTATGAAGCTTTATACCACTGTACAGCTTGAGGTAGAGGCATTCAAACATTCTTCTATATGAAGACCTATATAAAAATGTGAGCAATTTACAAAATATATCTAACTAGAGTGGAATCTGAAGACTCTGACAACCTGCCAGCTGTTCCAGCAATTGCAATGATATACTGAAGTTGATGGGGGTGCAGTACAGGTGCTAACTACATCTGAACATCAGCTAATTACATTTTTGCTCTGGACCCTCAAGGAAGCTCATTAGTTAAAGGAGATAGGATATTATTATTCCCAAATTAAGAAAATGCATAGCCAAGCTCCACACAGACCCAACATTGCCAATTGATCTCAGAACAACTCAAAAACAAAGGATGAATCTTAGAATAGCACAGAACAGAATGAGGCCTTTCAGTTCATCATGTTCACACTGGTTCTTTAAAGAGCAATAAAGTTACTCGTACTGCCCTGATCGTTCCCATTTCTCTGCACTTTTTTCTCTGTCTAGTATAGTGTTTTTAGTGGTTCTTTCTAGTGATTAGTACTGTTGCTTCACAGCGCCAGGGACGCGGGTGTGATTCCTGGTTTGGGTCACTGTCTGTGTGGAGTTTGCGCGTTCTCCCAGTGTCTGTATAGGTTTCCTTCGGGTGCTTCAGTTTCCTCCCACGGGGAGAATGTACAAACTCCGCACAGTAACCCGAGGTCAGAATCAAGTTACCTGGCGCTGTGGGGCAGCACTGCTAACTACCGTGCCACCGGAAGGAAGTGGTGTGTTCAGTGTCCTTGGAGTAGCAATCAATACCTTTCCTATTTGCAAACTTTAGCAACTGTTATCAGCACATACTCAGCTCTTCCACAAACTCAGCCAAGGCCAGCAAAAAGTACAAAGGATCTAACCTGCAAGTTGTTAATGCTGCCTTTAAATGAAAGTGAAAAAAGTGAAAATCGCTTATTGTCACGAGTAGGCATCAAATGAAGTTACTGTGAAAAGCCCCTAGTCGCCACATTCCGGCGCCTGTTCGGGGAGGCTGTTACGGGAACCGAACCGCTTGGTCTGCTTTCAAAGCCAGCGATTTAGCCCTGTGCTAAACAGCCCCTAGTGCTGCTGGGGGGGGGGGGGGGTTGTCTCTTGCGCTGCTGAAAACATGAGATTATTAACTACAGTACCAAAAGTTCAAAACAGCAGGTGTGGCATCAAATCAAATGTAAGCAAATGAATGACATCACTACCTATCTATTCCACAAACTTTTAAGCATGCACATGGAATGCCCATACTAATCGATGTGCCATTGATACACACTGTGGAAGCAGTGCAAATACCTTTTTTTTATTAATTAATGAAGGTAGGAACAAAACTACTAGTGCTAGATTTTCTCGCCAAGCACTTGTTATACTTTTAAAATTTGCTTTTAAATATTTGGAATGATCACAGAATCATACAATTTACAGTGCAGGAGGCCATTTGGTCTATTGAGTCTGCACCAGCCCTTGGAACGAGCGCTCCATCTAAGCCCACACCTCCACCCTATCCCTGCAACCCCACTTAACCATTTTTTGGACACTAAGTGCAATTTAGCATGCCCAATCCACCTAACCTGCACATCTTTGGACTGTGGAAGGAACCCGGAGCACCCGGAGGAAACCCACACTAACACGGGGAGAACGTGCAGACTCCGCACAGACAGTGACCCAAGCCGGGAATCGAAGCTGCTACCCTGGTGCGGTGAAGCAACAGTGGTAACCACTGTGCTACCGTGCCACCCAAGCGAGTTGGATTGAATATCTTTTTCAAACGTGATTATTGGATATATTTTGATAACCTGTGCCTGACGATCCTGCAGAGCCGATTTTGAAAATCAAATGAGGCTTTGCTTCAACGGTTGTCTTTTTAGGCCCAGACACAAATTGCCTTTGAAGCAGCTCATAAAATTCTGGATCTCTCAGTGCAGTAAAGCAGAAAGCAGCAAGGTCTTATCCAGTACATCAGCAGAACAAAAGTATGTAACTTCCCCAGAAACTCCCCCTTTTTGTGTAGTTCGGAGAATTAAGATACGGAAAATGTAGAAGTAAAGCCGTCGAGAATGTTTGAGCTGAATAAACATGGGCCACTCCTCGAAAAATAATTGAGCAGAAAGCTCAACTGATGCGCAAAACTCCGGGACTACATTCTGCAGTTTCAAAATAAAAATGCTGATTTACCGGCGATTTTAACACAACTTCAAGACCGGGGTGTAGGACCTGACAAAGGGAAATAGCTGAAAGATTGGATCAGACAGGTGGAATTCTCTTGCTGTCTGGTGTTTCAATAATTCAAATCAATAAATCTTGGGGAGGTATGTCTGTCCATAACTAAAGGCATTAATTTGAACGTGGGAGTTAATGGACAAAGAATAGCCAAAGTCCATCTCACTCACTTCCTACCGTCAAGATCGTTGCATGCTACAAAGACTAATCAATCACTTTCAATTTGTCAGCGGTAAGCATGCTGAGAGGAAAATTGCAGAGATGCAACTTTGGGATCCATAGCTCCAAGGTCATTTAATCTGCCGAACCATGCAACACCCACCACATGTCTCAAAATACTCACCTTATTTTCTTTTCTGAAAGCTTTCATTTCCCCAGTTTATTTTAATAATGGCCATGATAAGTTTAAATGGTCAATTATTTACTTTAAAAATCAAACACTTCCCCCATCTATCTTTCCGTTGTGAAAACAAATCGCTAACAGCTTCAGTGTCTTTGTTACAAGAGTAATCTAGCTTTTATCAGAGGTGAAGCAAATTGACTTTTTAAGCTCTGCCAATAAGTTGGCTGTAACCAGGCTTTAAGCTGCTGGGAAACGCCTGGAACTCGCATGGCACAAGCATCACTTAACTTTTCACAAGTTATGCAAATGATTGCAAACTGCATTTTTTTTGGTCACCAAGGGGCAATTTTACCATGGTCAATCCACCTGACCTGCACATCTCTGGACTGTGGGAGGAAACGGGAGCACCCGGAGGAAACCCGTGCAGACAGGGGGGAGGACTGCCAACTCCACACAGTCACCCGAGGCTGGAATTGAACCCGGGTCCCTGGCGCTGTGAGGTAGCAGTGCTAAACACCTTGTCGCCCAATTTAAATTGGTCCATTCATGCAGTCACCTGGATGCCTGAAACCCGGTTTACATCACACTGGTGCAAATGAGGTGCTCAGTCTCGTGTCCAGAAACGGGTGTGATTGCTTCACTCCCAACAGGGAGCCAATGTGCTTCAAATTGTTCCTCTACCAGGTCCAAATAACTTTGGCTGAACCTAACCCAGGTCGAGTGTCAAAATGTCAGATTATGTTCGCCATACATATTGAATCCAGCATCCCTGCATGAGGTAAACTCGGCTGAGGATTACACTGGAGGGAAAAATAACCCTATAAAAGTTTATTTGGCCATTAAGCTCGTGAAAAGTCACCTTGGAAAATGGTACTGTCTGCCAAGAACCGCTTCGAAATCTTGCTGGCGAATGGCTCTCAACGCAGTCGGTGCTGTGAACATAGCTACTACTCCGTGTTCTGATAGTAAACGAAAATATGATCCAGCATCTGGGGTCCCAACAGGTTTGCCCTGAAAATCGGAATGGATAATTGAAAATACATTGCTGGGCTGAAAAATAAATCTACTCCAGCAAACCATTACAGCAACCACCTTCTTTTAAAAAATGCATTATATGAAGCTGTCTCATTATGAAGCCAATAATTCATATGGGTACATTCCACCAATTTCATAGAAATTACTAACTGGCATCAATACTTGTAGAAATGTTTTCTAGAGTAGTCCCTAAGTATGAATTTTAAATGGTTCCTAATTCTTATCTCTTTTCAGGAATTAAAATATTAAAATCTGTGAGTTCTCACTGGATAGTTTGACAGGATGTGGAGATGCCGGCGTTGGACTGGGGTGAGCACAGTAAGAAGTCTTACAACACCAGGTTATGGTCCAACAGGTTTGTTTCAAACACTAGCTTTCCGGGCACTGCTCCTTCCTCAGGTGAATGAAGGAGCTTCAGGACGGCCTTCAGGACGCGCGACAACGCAGAATCGCAGAGCAGAAACTTGTAGCCAAGTTCCGCACACACGAGTGCAGCCTCAACCGGGACCTGGGATTCATGTCGCATTACATTCATACCCCACCATCTGGCCTGGGCTTGCGAAATCCTACCAACTGTCCTGGCTAGAGACAATTCACACCTCTTTAACCTGAGGTTACCCCTATCTTTGGATCTATAAAGATTCAATTACCTGCAAATGCTCGCATTCTAAGCATTGTCTGGCATATTTGAATTTGTTTATATATGTGTTTCTGGAACATACCTCTTCATTCACCTGAGGAAGGAGCAGTGCTTCGAAAGCTAGTGTTTGAAACAAACAGGTTGGACTTTAACCTGGTGTTGTAAGGCCTCTGAATGGATAGTTTGCAGACAGTATTATCTCGCTTATGCACACCAGGCTGTGTTGTGTGGCATGTTGACATATTTGCATCATAGGTGCAATCTGATACTGTTACAATTCTCTATTTTATGCTGTCTCTTATTGTTGCCACTTTCAGGTTTACAGGGGAATGTTGTTCATCTGGCGAAAAAAATAAATTAGTGAATATTTGCATATGTTGTTACTTTATTAAAATATGATCCCACGTGACTTCAAAGTTGAAGACCATGAACAGAAGACAAACAGGTATCTCTAGTTATTAAGAAATCTTCACAGTTAATAGCACATCAATAAATTAATAAATGACATGGAAATTATCAATCATTCCAGTCATTATACCTACAAAATGTTAATCAGCTGAGCCTTGCAGCAAATTCTATTCTCCTAAAATGTACTTCTACTTTGTAAACAGCCAATTATCATACAGGCATTTAAGTTAACAAATATTCAAATTAAGGTTGTGCCTGAGCTAGCTGTAAAATGTTTGGTTGGATCTGATCTGACCGGGCAGCAGGGTGGTGCAGTGGTTAGCACTGCTGCCTCACGGTGCTGAGGACCCGGGTTCAATTCCAGCCCTGGGTGACTGCCCGTGTGGAGTTTGCACATTCTCCCCGTGTCTGCGTGGGTTTCACCCCCACAACCCAAAGATGTGCAGGGTAGGTGGATTGGCCACGCTAATTGCCCCTTAACTGGGAAATAAAATAATTGGGTACTCTAAATATAAAAAAAGAAATAAAAAGGATATGATCTGAGCACTGATGTACCCAATACTGTCTCACTTCAAATGTAGGACAAAACGATTTTTAAGTAAACATTGTTTATAATTTGTTCTACATACAGCAAGTGGCTTGACTTATATTTACAGCAGTATACAGTAGTCCCCCGTTATACCGCGCTCCGCAATACCGCGGTTCGCGATATACCGCGGGGGGGCTTATGGACCCCAACTATCAGTTGTGTCAATTTCAGCAGCCGGATCACTTTGATCCGGAGAGGGAAGCTGCTCTCACTGAAACAATCAGCCGGCCGCTGAAATTGACACTGCCGGCTGCTCACTCCCTCCAATCCAACTTTTAAGTTTTAATGTTTCTGATTGGAGGGAGAGAGCAGCCGGCAGTGTCAATTTCAGCGGCCGGCTGATTGCTTCAGTGAGAGAGCAGCTTCCCTCTCTGGATCAAAGTGAGCCGGCCGCTGAAATTGACACTGTTTTAATTGGATCCACGATGGGGGTTTTAAATTTATTTAAAAATCTATGCTAGCGCTTCCCATTGTGAGTCTACGGGGGTCTGACCTCTCCCCCCGCCCCCCGTAGACTCACAATGGGAAGCGCTAGCATAGATTTTTAAATAAATTTAAAACCCCCATCATGGATATCCGCGGCTCGGATACAACGCGGGCGGCTGTCTTGGACCCCAACACCCGCGTTATAAAGGGGGACTACTGTAGTAATAGTCAATGAGAATGGGCAGGATTCTCTGGCATTCCAGCCTAGTGTTTCTCAGTGGTGGGATACTCTGTTCTCACCGCTGTCAATGGAAATTCCCATTGAAGTCACCCCACGCAGCCGGGAAACCCAAGGGACGGGGTGCACTGCTGGCAAAACCAGAGAATCCGCCTCCAGTGAACAGCCGGAGAATTAAGACCATAAGACATAGGAGCAGAATTAGGCCACGCAGCCCATCGAGTCTGCTCCGCCATTCAAACATGGCTGATATTTTTCTCATCACCATTCTCCTGCCTTCTCCCCATAACCCCTGATCCCCTTATTAATCAAGAACCTGTCTATCTCTGTCTTAAAGACCCTCAGTGACATGGCCTCCACAGCCTACTGCGGCAGAGTTCCACAGATTCACCACCCTCTGGCTGAAGAAATTCCTCTTCATCTCTATTTTAAAGGATCGTCCCTTTAGTCTGAGATTGTCTCCTCTGGTTCTAGTTTTTCCTCCAAGTGGAAACATCCTTTCCACGTCCACTCTATCCAGGCCTCACAGTATCCTGTAAGTTTCAATAAGATCCCCCTCTCATCTTTCTAAACTTCTAGGCCAGCATTTTCATTGCCCATTCCTCACTGACCTCGAGAAGGCGACGGTGAGCAGTCTTCTTGAACTGCTGGAGTTCATATTTACTTGATTGATACCTGAAATGAGCAGGTTGTTTTATGAGGAACGGTTAGACAAACTGGGCTTGTTTCCACTGGAGATTAGAAGAGTGAGGAGTGATCTGATTGAAGTATAGAAAATCCTGAATGGTCTTGACAAGGTGGGCGAGGAAAGGATGATTCCTCTTGCGGGTGAGTCCAGAACTGGAGGTCACTGTTTAAATATTAGGGGCAGCGATGAAGAGAAATGTTCTCTCTCAGAAAGCTGTGAGACTTTGGAACTTTCTGCCTCAGAAGGCAGTGGAGTTGGGGGGTCATTGAATAGCTTTAAGGTGGAGGTAGATAGTTTGGTGTTAGGCAAGGGAATCAAAGGTTATCGGTGCATGTGGAAATGTAGAATTCGAATCAGAAACAGATCAGTCATTCTCTTACTGAAGACTGGAGCAGACTCGAGGGGTCAAATGACCTACTTCTGCTCCCATTTCGCATCTTTGTAAAATCTAGGAGATGCAAACCGCGTTAGATAAGCCTCAATTACTTTACACCGAAAATATCAAATTGGACCATTAAAATTACCCACCTTGAATGACAGAGCAATGGGTGTTTGCATCAATCAACCTTTGGGGCAGTAGGAATTTGGAATTTTCACACTTGTCCGCCCTCAACCCAATCCCTGAGAGATCCGGGTTTCACAGGTCGACAACAGCGCTATGGAAGGAGCTACTTCCATAGATCGGGGTGCTGGGAATGCCGCAGCTAAGTGATTACGTCTAGGATTCAAAAGATGGGTTTCGAAGATGGGGAGAAATCACAGTCAGGGTGAGGGAGATTGAAAGTTGCAGGGGAGGAAAACTGGGGAAGGTTGGTGACTGGACATTGGGAGAAAGGAAACTGGACATCAGGGATCTCAGCCAGAAGCAGCACATTCGAGATGCTCTTTACTTATTGTTTTGTATTTCAAATGTAAGCAACCTCTAGGATTGGTTTACCCTCAAGTACAGGTGCAGTGGGAAACTAAATGCATTGAACTTAATGACTATATACCTTACCTGTAGCTCCCATTTTCTCTTGGACAACTGGTACTATTGAAATATCTGCAGTATAAAGAGTTAGACCATAGAATTTACAATGCAGAAGGAGGCCTTCGCGTCTACACCAGCCCCTGAAAGAGCACCTACCTAAGCCCATACCTCCACCCTAACCCCGCAACCCAACCTAACCTTTGGACGCTACGGGGCAATTTACCAATCCACCTAAGCCGCACATCTTTGAACTGTGGGAGGAAACCGGAGCACCTGGAGGAAACCCACTCAGACATGAGGACAAGGTGCAGACTCCACACAGACAGTGACCCAAGCCGTGAATCAAACCTGGGTCCCTGGCAGTGTGAAGCAACAGTGCTAACATGGGATATGCTATGGAGAAGATGATGTATTACCGACATAAGTCAGTTATGTGTTAGATTCTCAAGAGGGGGGTTGGAATCATGCTCAGGAGCAACGGGCCAGTTCATTAAGCTGTTTAGATGGTGGTCTCTGATATGTGGGTCTGATGGGATAGGGTGGGGAGGATTTGCATTGTGGAGGAAGGGAGCCTTCCGAAGGACTTTGCGGGGTACCTACGTTCTATACTTACCCCTTGACCCATCGCAGGGACCTTGGGGTCAGGACCATGCTTAAAAATACTTATACCAATCTATGCCCGCGTGAATCCTGGAGACGTAAAGATTCGGGCTTCCAGCCCATTAGTCGGATGCAAACGGGTTCAAATGACCCATTTGCATCCTCCTGCCCGTGCGTGTGTGTAGCTCACTGCCGCTGTTGGCGGGAGACTGAAACACCGGAACGGAATCAACACCCGGCACTATCCCAAGACGCGATTCTCCGCCGCCTCGGGAACTCCGCCACTGGATGCAGAGAATCCACCCAGTTAACTCTTGTTTCTGTCTCCACAGATGCTGCCAGACCAGCTGAGTATTTCCCGCATTTTCTGTTTTGATTACTGTATACAAGCTCAAATTTGCCTCTTCTATGGGAAACTGTTAAAGGAAGAATAATGAATGGTGTTGTGAGTTACAGTGGCTTTTAGTTTGTTTATAACCTTCTTTGCTGCTAACAGCGAAATTAATGAGATTTTGAGGCATCTTCTCGCCTTTTCTTTCTCTATAAATGTTCACCTTTCTGGAGATGTTGCCTCCTAGCTGGAATATAGTTCCACAGGCACTGGGTCCTCTCTGGTACCTCATCTAATTGGTCATTGTTCGCATGAGGATCTAAAGAGTCACCATCAGTCAGCTCGTCAACTCCAGATGCATCAAAGTTAAACCCAACCTAATGAAAACTTCCAGGGGGTTCACTCGCAAACTCTCCAGAAGTGGAAATCTTGGCAGATCTTTCTTAGCGGCACTAATGAGGTCTAGCTGAGACTGGTTAGACCAAACCTTATAAGCTCATTATTCAGGACCACGAGAGGCAAGTTTTGTCGTTGACCTGCTTAAATTGCTTATTAGTATAGCCTGTTAAACTACAAAATAACGTTCGACTCACCTCATACAAAACGGTTGTATTCCCATGGAGGAGCGGCGCATAGCAAATATAGGAATGCCCCACAACCCAGCCAAGATCAGAAGCTGCCCACCAGACCTGGAAAATGCAAAGCAAAAAATCTTTTATTTAAATGTACCACAAAAAGAAGTTTTGGTAAAAAAATCTTTCACAAGTAATAAACTGTACCTCGCCAGGCTCGAGACCATACACATTTGACATAGTCCAGTTTAGCGTCACCACGTAGCCACCAGATGCACGCACGACTCCCTAAGAAACATTTTGATAATCAGCTTCGTTTGGCACACGTATTTCCTCCCACTTGAGGTGGAGTCAGTACATTACAAACGAACTGAGCATCCCCAGGTTGAAGAAACAGATATAAAATAGATCTTAGCTCTTGATTGTGAACAAGTGATCCCTGCCTGAATTGTGTACATGTAAAGCTCATATAGCTGGGAACAGGGTAGGGTTAGGCTGTTCTTTGCTCAGGGTTGACCTATCTGCTTTCACTTGTCTTTCTCACAGTTGAAGAATAAGCAATTGGATGTGCGAACAGGGGACCTCTAGAAAACTCCCAAGCAGAATTTTAACATCAAGACATTGTTCAACTGGGAGCTAAACGTAGATCAATGAGCACGGGGGTAATGAGTGAATGAGATATGATGCGAGCTATGATACAGACAGCAAAGTTTTGGATGAGTTCAAATGGAGTGTGGAAGATGGTACAGGAGTCAGATGTGCATTGACCAGTCACGGTAACAACAGAAAGGATGAAGATTTTAACAGTGGATGAGATGAGGAGAGCTTGGGTGGGGTGACTGTCTTAGTGGTTCCACAGGTGTCAGCGGATGCTCATCTTTGGGGTCAAATATGACAGTAGTCGGGTTCAGCTTCAGGCAGTTGCCCGTAAAAGAGATGGGGCCTTAATTTTAGACTTAGCCAAATTTGGAAACGGAGGCAGGTGGGTGGTTTAAATGTCCGCCTGTCCTCTGAGCTTTTTCCGAGGGACAGGATGGAGCCTGCAGTGGTCTATTATGAGAACTGACTGGGATTTGCCAGAGGTGTCGGGGAACAGTTCAGTTGCCTGGAGGAAACCTCCTCCCTGTGGCAGGATGGGGTGAAAAATGAAAAATGAATGAAAATCGCTTATTGTCACGAGTAGGCTTCAATGAAGTTACTGTGAAAAGCCCCTAGGTCGCCACATTCCGGCGCCTGTCCGGGGAGGCTGGTACGGGAATCGAACCGTGCTGCTGGCCTGCTTGGTCTGCTTTTTAAAAGCCAGCGATTTAGCTCAACCAGCCCCAGTGTTGGTGGCCAACACTGCAGGCAAACCTAGATGTCTTCCTTGCTTGTCTGAGTGCACGAGTGGCCATTGGCCACCCTGTAGAGGGGAACCTCCCCACAGTGGTGGTCTGGCTGCAAATGCCATTTTTTAATGTTATATTCAAGAAGGCTAGGGAGAGGGGGGCCTCTCTTGTTAAGCACCTTCGCCATCATGACATCTTGTTGCTCCTTTCAAGCTGTAAGGCTCTTTGGCCCATCAACTCTGATAGTCCACACTGTTCTTAATTGGAGGGCATGTCTGTTTTCTAGCTAAGATTTGACTGCCAAGAGAAAAATCACAATGGGCGACTACCTCCGCTTATTATGGACATCCAACTGCCCATCTTTGAGCCCAATGGCAGGGTCTAGAAAGGAAAAATTCTGCTGATGGAATTGGTGGATGGGTAAAGCATTATGGTGGTGACCAAAGAAATGGCTTTAGTCTTCCCAATGTTTAGTTGGAGAACATTTCTACACATAGCGAACAAAAAAGTTTGACGTTTTAAGAGACAGTGAGGAGGTCGAGAGAGGTGGAGGCGAGGTAGAGCTGGATGTTTCCAGATGATGATGTGGAGGAGCACGATGCTGATCAGAAATAATAACAGGACAAGGATAGAGCCCTGGGGACACGAGAAGCAACGATGCAGGACTGGGAAGAGCAACCAATGCAGGTGATTCCCTGGACCCACTGGATAGATAAGAATAAAACCAGGTCAGTGTATTCCAATTAGGTAGATAGTGGAGAGAGATGATGATCTTGTCAAAAACTGATTAAGAAGGAGGAGGGATTGTGTACCATGCTCACATCCACCAAGAAACTCATTTGAGAAATATGAAAAATATTCCAGGTAACATTAAACTATTTTATAAATTTAGAATACCCAATTCATTTTTTTCCTCAATTAAGGGACAATTTAACATGGCCAATCTACCTACGCTGCACACCTTTGGGTTTGAGAGAGTGAGACCCACACAGACACGGGGAGAATGTGCAAACTCCATCGAACCCAGGTCCTCAGCGCTGTGTAAAGTAAAAATGGGAACATTTGTCATTTGAAACATGGAAGTCTGGCAAAATCTGACCTGAGGGTACATGAGAAAATGTAGAAAAAAATCCCACGAAGGGTTAACAGCAGCTGCAAAAGAAGGTTTTTAAATGCAGTTAGACTTCATCAAACAGGCGTTAAGAAAACAGCTTGTGACTGCTCAAGCTGTAAAATTAATGCCTGTCTTTCAAGTTAAAGCAGATTGAACGTTTAGTTACATGAAAAAAAAACAATATTTCACACCTTCTTTGAAGTTAATTATTTTAGTCAGCAGCTAAAAAAGAATTGCCAGGGTCTTCAGTTGAACTGGGTGACAAATGTTTAGATGTGAAATCCTGCTGACACCAGTTGAATATGGGAAGCTGGAGACAACGTGTCCACGAGAACACAGGTTAACCCCAAATTGGAGTCAGAGTTCTGACAAGCTACGGGCACTATTTGGTAATAAAGCAACTTTAGAAGTGACAGGAACCAGATGTAACACCCCTCTAGGATCAAAGCACTTTTGAACATTACAAGTGAAAAAAATGTAATCAGAGTTCGATGAACTAAAGTCATGCTCAACATGAATACATAGTCATGTTAGAAATAATTCAGACTAAAGGTACCTTGAACAATCAAGAGAAAATAAAGTTACTTTACGATAATGTCATATAAACTTAGTAACTGCTAGAAGGAAAATATAAACCCTAAATTGGTAACAGCCAGCAGAGTCAGCTCTCATAGCTGCCCTCGGTCACGGGAAGGGTAGAACACAGAAACAGCGAATCTATCCGGAAAAAAACAAAAACTAAAGAAGAAACATTGTCAAGGTAGACCTGAAGGTCTTTTCAACCAACCAGGAGAATCCAGAAGCAAGATCTTTTTACTTTTCTGTAAAGACAGTGATTTTATCTTTTAAAAGAAAAAAATAAAATAAAATAACTTAAAGTTTTAACCTGAAACAGTGGTTATTACAAAGTCTACTTTACTTACTTAGCAACGCGGGACCCAGGCTACTAAGTGGTAAGTGGATAAAATCTTCTATGAAGATATGGGTTATACCAGGGAATAATTTGAAAATATAGATTGATCCGATTAGCACCCACCTACGTCTGCATAGGAGTCAGGTAGTGAGACTCCCTGTTCACCATTTAGAATGTCTTATTGACCCTTTTTGTATAGGGGGAATTCTAACTATAGCGGTGAGTTTTTTTACTTCAGCTGTGAGGCAGCAGTGCTAACCACTGTGCCACCGTGCTGCCCTTCCAGGCAACATTAATGATAAAGTTTTAAACCTGTATACATATTAAATACACAAGCCTATAAACAGTTAGAAAATACATTTGCACAATCGTAACAGAAAATCATCAGCATTTTAAAAAATTAACTCACATGTGACACTGGCTGGAATTTGATCCAGCCCCACTCAAGGACCTCATTCAATGCTGTTGGTAGTCACCCATTCGCGAATGGAGGACTCACCATGTGAAAAGCCCGAAAAGCAAAACCTATTGGGGTTGCTTGCAGACTCCTGGGGGAGGTGGCTCACTCAAAGGCAGCCAGTGCCTGATCAAGAGGCCTAGCATCGGGATAGGAGTCATCCTTCTGTCCTTGCTGCCATCTACTCTCCCTCCAAGTGATCCCCACTCTGTGATTCCCCCCTCCCATCTAGGCATCACCAATCTCTGGCCTGGGTCCCTCAGTGATCCTGGACCACTGGCAGATGAACTAGCGGCAGTAATGAAGAGTTACCGACCTCTGACTGGCGTTGCCCTTGATGCCAGGATAGGTGCGCCGCAGCCTGATTATTGCGGCAAGCCTCTCCCTGGGAAATTCCGCCCTCCGTAACTACACGCCTGTGATGTTGAAACATTCACCAGGGAAACCCAAGCCAAGGCAGGAGTATTCAGTTTCTTTACCTTTGGCGTCCCTGTTGTCCCTGATGTGTAGAGGATATACAAAGGATGGTCTGAAGACACTGGGACACAGTCGTGATGCTGAGCAGCAGAAACCTCTTCATCCCAATCCAACTCTTGGCCAGATGTCAAATGAACTCTTTCCTGTCACACCATTAAAAAGTTTGCAAATAGAAATACATGGGTGAATGCAGGGTTTTTAATGAACGGCTGAGTTTTTCACAAATGTCAAATTGTATTAATTATATTATAATGATTTTGAGCAATGTTCATGAACTCACCCGTCCACATATAACAATCCATATTCCCTGATGCATTTGAAGCTCAATTGTCCCAGATGCTGAAACTATTGTGTGGGGCCGGGGGGGGGGGGGGGGTTGTCAGAACCAGGGTTGAATCTCCGATCTACCCAACTCCAACCTCAGAAAATTATAGCACCACAGTTAATGTTCCATACAAGTCAACAAATACCGGGCGAAATTCTCCAACCCCCAGCAGGGTTGGAGAATCGCCCGGGGCCGCCAAGAATCCCTCCCCTGCCATGTCCTGAATTCTCCCACCCGCAAACAGTCGGCGTGCCTCCAATCCCGCCGCCCGCCTCGGAGAATGGCGGGGGCCGGCGGGAGGCTACGGGTTTCTGTGCTGCCGTTATTCTCCGGCCCGGATGGGTCAAAGTCCCGCCGCTGAGAGGCCTCTCCCGCCGCCGTGGTTTGAACCACCTGTGTCGGCGGGAACGCGAGTGGGCCTCCGGGGTCCTGGGGGGGGCGCGGGGCTATCAGACCCCGGGGGTGCCCCCACGGTGGCCAGGCCCGCGATCGGGGCCCATCGATCGGCGGGTGGGCCAGTGCCGTGCAGGGCACTCGTTTTATTCCGCCGCCACCACGGCCTCCACCATGGCGGAGGCGGAAGAGAATCCCCCAGCGCACATGCGCCGGTGGTAACGTCAGCGGCAGCTGACACACCGGCGCATGCGCTAACCGGCGAAGGCCTTTCGGCCAGCCCCGGCGCCGGGTGGTGGGCGTCAAAGGCCGTTGTTGCCGGTTTGGGCGCCAGTCGGTGTGGTGCCAACCGCTCCGGCGCGGGCCTAGCCCCTCAATGTGAGGGCTTGGCCCCTAAAGGTGCGGAGAGTTCCGCACCTTTGGGGAGGCCCGACACCAGAGTGGTTGGTGCCACTCCGCTACGCTGGGACCCCCCCCCCCCCCCGCCGGGTAGGGGAGAATTTCGCCCACCTTCTCCAAATGAGTTTGCTAATGTAAAAAAAACCAAAATGATCTATTGGCCAAAAAATGATAATGATGAGTAAAAGAAATAGAAAATAAGGGGATCAACAGTAAGGGCCCTTACACCAGTGGTGGAGAGAGTAAATGTTTCTAGTGATAAATGGGCATCCATTTAGCATAGTGTGAGCTTGCCGAAGAAAAATGGCATCAGGATTGTACCTCTTAAATGCTTAAATGACAGCAGCTTGGGGAGAGTAGGGCACAAACCTAGAAAATAGTGGTTCTTCTATAGTACAATATGGAGATGCCGGCGTTGAACGGGGTGGGCACAGTGGGAGGTCTTGCAGCGGCAGGTAGGAGTCTATCAGGTTTTTTTTGAATCACTAGCTTTCGGAGCTATATCAGCCATGATCGAATGGAGAGGGATAGGGCCATACGGCAGGGCAAGGTTTATAATTGGGGGAGGGGTAATTATGATGCGATTAGGCAAGAATTAGGGAGCATAAGATGGGAAACTGTCAGGGAAAGGCACAAATGAAAAGTGGAGCTTGTTCAAGGAACAAATACTGCGTGTCCTTGATAGGTATGTCCCTGTCAGGCAGGGAGGAAATGGCCGTGTGAGGGAACCATGGTTCAGAAGAGAGGTTGAATGTCTTGTCAAGAGGAAAAAGGAAGAGTATGTAAGGATGAGAAAACAAGGTTCAGTTGGGTCGCTTGAGGGTTACAAGGTAGCAAGGAATGAGCTAAAAAAAAAAGGGCTTAGGAGAGCTAGGAGGAGGCATGAGAAGTCCTTGGTGGGTCAGATCAAGGAAAACCCCAAGACTTTTTACTTTTATGTGAGAAATAAAAGAATGACAAGGGTGAGGGTAGGGCCGGTCAAGGACAGTAATGAGAACTTGTGCATGGAGTCAGAAGAAATAGGAGAGGCGTTGAATGAATACTTTTCTTCAGTGTTCACCAAGGAGAGGGGCCATGTTTCTGAGGATGAGAGTGTGATACAGGCGGGTAGGCTGGAGGAGGTAGATGTTCTGAGGAAGGATGTATTAGCAATTTTGAAAAACCTGAGGGTCGACACGTCCCCTGGGCCAGATGGGATATATTCAAGGATTCTTTGGGAGGCAAGGGA